>NC_082665.1:104141811-104766811 GCF_025265405.1 Mesoplodon densirostris | reverse complement strand
GTTACAAACTTCTCTCTTAGAACTGCTTTTGCTGCATCCCATAGGTTTTGTGTTGTTGTGTTTTCATTGTCATTTGTTTCTAGGTATTTTTGGATTTCCTCTTTGATTTCTTCAGTGATCTCTTAGTTATTAAGTAGTGTATTGTTTAGCCTCCATGTGTCTGTATTTTTTACAGATTTTTTCCTTTAATTGCTATCTAGTCTCATAGTGTTGTTGTTGGAAAAGGTACTTAATATGATTTCAATTTTCTTAAATTTACCAAGGCTTGACTTGTGATCCGAGATATGACTTTGAGAACTTGAGAAGAAAGTATATTCTGTTGTTTTCGGATGGAATGTCCTATGAATATCAATTAAGTCCCTGTTGTTTAATATATCATTTAAAGCTTGTGTTTCCTTATTTATTTTCATTTTGGATGATCTGTCCACTGGTGAAAGTGGGGTGATAAAGTCCCCTACTATGATTGTGTTACTGTCGATTTCCCCTTTTATGGCTGTTAGCATTTGCCTTATGTATAGAGGTGCCCATATGTTGGGTGCATATATATTTACAATTGTTATGCCTTCTTTTTGGATTGATTCCTTGATCATTATGTAGTATCCTTCTTTGTCTCTTGTAATAGTCTTTATTTTAAAGTCTATTTTGCCTGATATGAGAATTGCTATTACAGCTTTCTTTTGATTTCCATTTGCATGGATTATCTTTCTTCATCCCCTCACTTTCAGTCTGTATGTGTCTCTAGGTCTGAAGTGGGTCTCTTGTAGACAGCATATATACGGGTCTTGTTTTTGTATCCATTCAGCCAGTCTATGTCTTTTGGTTGGAGCAGTAAATCCATTTACATTTAAGGTAATTATCAATATGTATGTTCCTACTGCCATTTTCTTAATTGTTTTGGGTTTGTTATTGTAGGTCTTTTCCTTCTCTTGTGTTTCCTGCCTAGAGAAGTTCCTTTAGCATTTGTTGTAAAGCTGGTTTGGTGGTGCTGAATTCTCTTAGCTTTTCCTTTTCTGTGAAGGTTTTAATTTCTCTGTCGGATCTTAGTGAGATCCTTGCTCGGTAGAGTAATTGTGGTTGTAGGTTTTTCCCTTTCATCACTTTAAATATGTCCTGCCACTCCTTTCTGGCTTGCAGAGTTTCTGCTGAAAGATCAGCTGTTAACCTTATGGGGATTCTCTTTTATGTTATTTGTTGTTTTTCCCTTGCTGCTTTTAGTATTTTTTCTTTAATTTTTGATAGTTTGATTAAGATGTGTCTTGGCATGCTTCTCCTTGGATTTATCCTGTATGGGACTCTCTGTGCTTCCTGGACTTGATTAACTATTTCCTTTCCCATATTAGGGAAATTTTCAACTATAATCTCTTCAAATATTTTCTCAGTCCCTTTCTTTTTCTCTTCTTCTTCTGGGACCCCTATAGCTAGAATGTTGGTGCATTTAATGTTGTCCCAGAGGTCTCTGAGACTGTCCTCAATTCTTTTCATTCTTTTTTCTTTATGCTTCCCTGCAGTAGTTATTTCTACTATTTTACCTTCCAGGCCACTTATCTGTTCTTCTGCCTCAGTTATTGTGCTACTGATTCCTTCTAGAGAATTTTAAATTTCATTTATTGTGTTATTCATCATTGTTTGTTTGCTCTTTAGTTCTTCTAGGTCCTTGTTAAATGCTTCTTGTAGTTCCTCCATTCTGTTTCCAAGATTTTGGATCATCTTTACTATCATTACTCTGAATTCTCTTTCAGGTCGACTGCCTATTTCCTCTTCATTTGTTTGGTCTGCTGGATTGTTACCTTGCTCCTTCATCTGCTGTGTGTTTCTCTGTCTTCTCATTTTGCTTAACTTACTGTGTTTGGGTTCTCCTTTTTGCAGGCTGCAGGTTCATAGTTCCCATTGTTTTTGGTGTCTGCCCCCAGTGGCTAATGTTGGTTCAGTGGGTTGTGTAGGCTTCCTGCTGGAGGGGACTGGTGCCTGTGTTCTGGTGGATGAGGCTGGATCTTGTCTTTTGGTGGGCAGGACTGCATCCAGTG
This sequence comes from Mesoplodon densirostris, assembly GCF_025265405.1. Taxonomy (NCBI): domain Eukaryota; kingdom Metazoa; phylum Chordata; class Mammalia; order Artiodactyla; family Ziphiidae; genus Mesoplodon; species Mesoplodon densirostris. The sequence continues at coordinate 104,764,787 of NC_082665.1, read as the reverse complement.
GTATGTTTTGTGGTGTCTGTGACCTTATTATGATTTTAGGCAGCCTCTCTGCTAATGGGTGGGGTTGTGTTCCTGTCTTGCTAGTTGTTTGGCATAGGGTATCCAGCACTTTAGCTTGCTGGTTGTTGAGTGGAGCTTGGTCTTATTGTTAAGATGGAAATCTCTGGGAGAGCTCTTGTCGTTTGATATTATGTGGAGCTGGTTGGTCTCTGGTGGACCAATGTCCTGAACTCGGCTCTCCCACCTCAGAGGCACAGGCCTGCCACCCGGCCAGAGCACCAAGGCCCTGTCAGCCACATGGCTCAGAAGAAAAGGGAGAAAAAACAAAAGAAAGAAAAAAATAAAATAAAATAAAGTTATTAAAATAAAAAATAATTATTAACAATAAAAAAGTAAAAAGTAATTAAAAAAGAAAAAAAAGAAAGAAAGAACAAACAGAGCAACCAAACCAAAAAAGAAATCCACCAGTGATAACAAGCACTAAAAACTATACTAAAAAAAAAAAAAAAAAAAAAAAATGGACAGACAGAACCCCAGGACAAATGGTAAAAGCAAAACTATACAGACAAAATCACACAAAGAAGCATACACATACTCACAAAAAGTGAAAAAGGATAAAAATATATATATCATTGCTCCCGAAGTCCACCGCCTCAATTTTGGGATGATTTGTTGTCTATTCAGGTATTCCACAGATTCAGGGTACATCAGGTTGATTGTGGAGGTTTAATCCATTGCTCCTGAGGCTGCTGGGAGAGATTTCCCTTTCTCTTCTTTGTTCGCACAACTCCTGGGGTTCAGCTTTGGATTGGCCCCGCCTCTGCGTGTAGGTCGCCTGAGGGCATCTGTTCCCTTTTGGGAAGTCTGAGGTTGTCTGCCAGCATTCAGTAGGTGTTCTGTAGGAGTTGTTCCATATGTAGATGTATTTCTGATGTACTTGTGGGGAGGAAGGTGATCTCCATGTCTTACTCTTCCTCCATCTTGAAGGTCTCTCCCTTGCTTCATTCTTTTAAAGCAAACTCAGGTGTCATATAATTTCAAGTGTAAAGATTTCAATATATATCTTTAAAAGATATGGACTCTTTTTAAAAAAACAATCCCAAAAGATCATACTAAAAATTAATAATATCCTTGATATGTGATATGGTCAGTTAAAATTTCCTGGCCGTTTTGCACATACATACTTTGTTTAAATTAGGACCCAAATAAGGTCCATAAATTGCAATTGATTACTATATCTCTTAGCCTTATTTAATCTGTAACTTCTGTCTTTTTTCTTCTACAGCTTATCTGTTGAAGTTGTTTGTCCTGTGGAGTTTTTCGTTTGTGCACTTTTCTATTCATATCCCTTTGGTATTGCTCCAAATATTTTCTCTTCCCTCTTTTTCCCATTAATTGATAACTTGATATAGAGGGTTGATCAGATTCAGGTTTGACTTTTGTTTAACAAAAATATTTCATAAGTGGTATTGTATACACCTATCAGGAGGCATATGGTATCTGATTGTCTTGAGATGTTAACAGCAATTAATGATCATTGCCTAGATCAATTAATTCACTAACAGCTGCAAAATGCACTATTCCATTTTTCCTTCTTCATTTACTAGCTTTAATACTTCTCTAAAGAAGTATTATTTATCAATGATTTCTTTACCTTGAGGAACAGTTCATATAATAAAGGCAGAATAAATGTTTAATTCTTTTGTGGTATGAACCAGTTTTCAAAACACTGTTAGATCTCTAACATTTTCCAAAAGTAATCAATAATTTTTTAAAGTATCATTATGAACTCATGAATTTAAACATAGTTGACATGTTTCACTCCATTTTAGTTATTGCTCTTGATGCTGCTGAAATTATTCTGTCTTTAGCCAGTGGAGGCCTTTTCAAGTTTGCTCTTGAGTCCATTTGACAAAATCCTAATAGCCCTAATTTTTTTTTTTTTTCCCCTGTGGTACGCGGGCCTCTCACTGTTGTGGCCTCTCCCATTGCGGAGCACAGGCTCCAGATGCACAGGCTCAGCAGCCATGGCTCACTGGCCCAGCCGCTCCGCGGCATGTGGGATCTTCCCGGACCGGGGTACGAACCCGCATCCCCTGCATTGGCAGGCGGACTCTCAACCACTGCACCACCAGGGAAGCCCAGCACTAATACTTTTCATGCTTTCTGGTATGACACTGTTGTATATTGCTTGCCCCACACTTAGAGTCAGCCATTTTCTGAAGAAGCCCTGGCTTCTTTTAATAAGAAGTAGAATCTAAAGGTCACCATCTGGTTAGTAGGAGTGCCTGTTGCTTCTGGATTGGTCATTGCTCTTAGGCCTTGTCAGTGGACAGAGGTAAGAAATATGTATTTTTTAAAGACAAAATACATCATAATTTCACATTGATACTTCCAACTCAAATTCGGGACTATAGAATTTTACTTAAACTCTTCTTACATCTGCATTCCTTTGTTGTACACCAACATTCCTGATTCTGGCACTAAAATAATTACTTATTTGCTTTATCCTACAATAAAGATATAACAAAATTAAACTAATAATATTAAGACTACCACCAACAATATGGTTACTGAAAACAGTTTAAGTTGTGTTTGCAGTTCTTTGGTCCTTAGAATATATTCCACTAAGGATGAATATTCCAAACACTGCATTTTAAAGTTACCTGGGGGCTTCCCTGGTGGCGCAGTGGTTGAGAGTCTGCCTGCCGATGCAGGGGACATGGGTTCGGCCCCGGTCCGTGAAGATTCCACATGCCATGCAGCGGCTGGGCCCGTGAGCCATGGCCGCTGAGCCTGTGCGTCCAGAGCCTGTGCTCCTCAACGGGAGAGGCCACAACAGTGAGAGGCCCGTGTACCGCAAAAAAAAAAAAAAAAAAAAAAAAGCAGTAAAGTTACCTGGGATATTTTCCTTCTTTGTGGTTATGCTGCCACACTAGGTACAGAGCTAGTACACACATGTTTACACAATTAAATTACCATACATCCTCTTTTCCACTTTGCCTTTTTCTCCTAGCATAGCATAGTGACTATACTCTGTGCTCCTTTTTACAGGAGGGTGGCACCCCATCATGTGCATGTGCCAGAATTGACGTAACTCTCCCCTATTGATTTGGGTTGTTTATAGTATTTAGCTTTCCCAAATAGTGTTATAACGAATGTTATAACGTTTTGTGCACTTGATGTATTTTAATGTCTTTTCATATTTTGCCAGTGTATATTTGTGATAGATTTTTACAAGGAGGACTTTTGTGTCAAGGAGTAAATGTATGAGAATGTTTATTGTCGAACTCCTTTCCTTGGGGTTTATACCATTTTTTCATTTCCATGAGTAAAGCATAAAAGTGACTCACCACAGCCTCAACCAAAGATGATGTTGTCAAATATCTCAGAGTAGATTTAATTGACATTTCTCTTATTGAGGAGAAGGTTGAACACTTTTTCATATGACTAAGGGTCATTTGTATTTCTTTTTGACTAAAGTGTCTACTCTTAACTCTAGTCCATTTTACCTATAGGATTTTATGCGTCTCAGTTTTTAAAAGCTTTTTATTTTGGGCTCTTAACTCTATGTGATAGAAGTTGCATGTATTTTATCCAGTTTGCCATTTGACTTTTTATTTTGCTTATGGTGTTCCTTTTTGCTTTTCAAATAAAAACTTTGTGTATTATTATATGTATCATTTTTCCCCTTCTTTCTTCTGGATCTTGAGTCATAGTTTGGAAAGAAGCCCTCTTCCCAAATTAAAAAGAAATTCTTCTGTGTTTTTCCAAGTAATATTTCTAGGATTTAGATGGCTTCATTAGACTTTAACATTTAACCCTGCTACATCTGAACTTATTTTTGTGTGTGCTATGAAGAATGGATCCAATTGTGTCTTTTTTCACATGGTTCTAGTTAGCCCAGTACCTTATATATTAGAAAGTGCATTTTTTTCCCCATTGGTTTGAGATGCTGCCCTTCTCATGTACTTCATTTCCAAGTGCATTGGATCTATTTCCGGATTTCCTATTCTGTTACATTGGTCAGTCCACTTATTCATACCAGACTGGTTTACTTGTAGAAGCTATAACTGTATTTTAATACCCAATAAGGCTAGACTCCTGCTCCCACCCCCGTCCTCCCAGTCCCATTGCTCTTCTTTTTTTCAGGGTTTTCTTGGCTATTGTTCTTCCATATGAAATTTATAATCATTTTGTCTAATTCTAGAAAAAGGCTTAATTGTATTTTTGTGAAGGTTGCATTGCATTTAAATACTGAACTGAGAGAGACCTGTCATTTTTAACTATTAAGTTTTATAATCCAAAAACAATATGTCTTTCCTTTTTATTTTTTTTTTCTTTTTGTCTTTCAGGGCATTTTATAGTTTTCCTCACATAGATTTTAAACCTTTCTAGACAAGTTTACTCCTAGGTTTTTTTTTTTCTCTTTTTGGTAATCATATAAGGGATATTCTATTGCATATTCTGTTTTTTTTAAACATCTTTATTGGAGTATAATTGCTTTACAATGGTGTGTTAGTTTCTGCTGTATAACAAAGTGAATCAGCTATACATATACATATATCCCCATATCTCTTCCCTCTTGCATCTCCCTCCCTGCATATTCTGTTTTGTTTGTACAGATGAAGGCTATTGATTTTTGCATGATTTTCTAAACCGCTACTTTACTAAATTCTGTTATTGTTCCAAAAATCTTTCTCATTTGTCCTTTTGCATTTTCCACATATATAATTGTATTATTTCCTTTCAACTATTTATTTCTTTTATGGTAACTAGGCTGTTTAGATTTTCTGTCTCTATTAAGGTATATTATATTTTTCTTGAAAAGAACACATTTTACTTAGGTTTTCAAATTTATTTGCATTGAGTTGTGCAAAGTAGTTTTTAAAAAGTGTCTTTTTAAAAGTTTTCTTCATTTTGATAATTATTTCTCATTTGTCATTTTTAATTTTATGTATTTGTACTGTCTTAATTTTTAAAATAAATTATTTTTTCACTGACATATAATATGCAAAAAGGGAATAAATCATAAGTGTACATCTCAATGAGTTGTCACAAAATGTACACACCTGCATAGCCCTGATACCTAATCAAGATATGGAACACTATTGGAAATAGTACACCCTGAAACCCTACTGCGTCTCCCCCCAGTCACTACAACTTCCCTACTCCTCAAGTAGGTAACTACTATCTGAATTCCAAAACTGTAGATTCATTTTGCTTGTTTGTCAATTCTATATAAATGGAATTATAGAGTCTTGCTTCTCCTTTAGGTCTAGCTTCTTTCACTCAGCATTACATTTATGAGATTATTTCATGTTGCTGCATGTAGCAATAGTTCATTCATTTTAATTACTGAATAAAACTCCATTTGCTAATATACCACAATTTAATATCTGTTCTATTGTTGATTAACATGTAGATTGTTTCTATTTGGTGACCAGCTAAGAAAAATGCTACTATGAACATTCTTATACATGTTTTCTGGTACACATATAAACATGTCCATGTGATAGATACTTATGAGGTGATTTGCTGGCTCATGAATCGTACCATGTGTTCAGCTTTGGTAAATAATTCCAAAAAGTTTTTAAAAATGTTCCAATTTACACTCCCCAAAATAGTATATAAGAGTTCCTTTTGTGCCACATCCTTATTAAACTTGGTATTATCAGTCATCTTAAATATAACTCTTCTGGTTTTGGATTTGCATTTCCCTGATGACCATTGATCATCTTTCACATGTTTTATTATCCATTTGGATATGACCCTTTAAGAAATGGCTGTTCAGTTCTTTTGCCCATGTTTCTATTGGATTGTCTGTCTTTTTTATTTAAAGAGGTTCTTTATGTATTCTGGAAACAAAACCTTTGTCAGATTTAAGAATTGCAAACATGAACTCTTACTCTGCATCTTATCTTTTAAGTCTCTAAATGAGTTTTTTGATGAGCAGAAGTTCTAAATTTTTATTTAGTCCAACTTATCATTTTTCCCTTTATGGTTAGTGCTTTTTTTCTTTTCTATTTGAGAAGTCTTTGAGAAGGTATTCTCCTACCTCATGTTCTAAAACCGTAATTGTTTTACCCATCATGTTTAAATCTACAATCCATCTAGAACTGAATGTTGTATGGTATAATGTGAGAATCAAGATTAATATTTTTGTATGGATATCCAATTGACCCACCACAGTTTGTGAGAATTCTCCTCTACTTGTGACTCTGTAATGTGACCTCTGCCATAAATGAGGTGTCCCTCTTCTGTTTCACTGGTCCATTTGCCTAATCTTGAACTGGTGTCACACTGCCTTAATGTAGCTTGATATCCAGTGGTATAGGTTCTCCAAATATATTCTTCAAACCTACCTTGTCTGTTCTTGGTTCTTTGCATTTAAAAAAATAAATTTTAGAAACTTTTCAATTTCTCCCTCCAAAAACACTTGCTGGGATTTTGATTGTAGTTGCATTGAATCTGTTAATTGATTTGGGGAGAACTAACATGTTTACTCACCGAGTCTTCTAATTTATGAATGAAATATATCTATTTAGGGATTTTACAATTTCTTTCAATAATATTTTAAAGTTCTCTGTGTCGAAGTTTTGTGCATATTTTATTAGATTTATTCTAAGTTATTTAAAGTTGATGCTATTGTAAATGCTATTTTTCTCACAGTTTTGTTTATTAATAAAATACAATTATTTTTTGTAATTTGATAGTATATTGAGACCTTGCTAATTCACTATATATAATAATTTATCTCTAAATAATTTTGGATTTTTGCATGCACAATCATGCCAATTTGCAAATAATGACAGTGCTTTATTGCCCTGGATGGGACCTCCAGTACCATGTTGAATAAAAGTAGTGATAATGGGCTTCTTTGCTTCATTTCTAATCTCAGAGGAGAGTGTTAGTACTTCAACATTAAGCATTTGGTTTGCAGTAGGATTTTTTTTACACGTTTTATCAGATTAATGGAGTTTCCTCCTAGTCCTAGTTTTTCTAACAGTTTTTTTTAAGTAAATAGGTGATTAATTTTATCAAATTCCTTTTCTGTAACTATGGAGTGATAATATAATTTTTAATCTAATTTTTAATGTGGTGAATTACATTGATTTTTCTTATTTGAATTGAGGTATAATTTACATACATTAAAATGGACAGATTTTAAGTGTATAGCTTGACGAATTTTCGCTCATGTGTACACTCACATAATTACCATTTAGATTGAGATTTAGACTATCTTCATCCACTAGAAAGTTTCTTTGTGCCCATTCTCAGTTAATAATACTCAGAGGTAACCACTATTCTAATCTTTATCATCATGGATCAGTTTTGCTTGTTAACAGCATATAAATAAAATCATACTGTATGTACTTTTAGTGTCTGGATTCTTCCACTCAATATAATATTTTTGACTCAGGTGTTATTTAACATGTTTTTAATTTCTAGCTGAAATTTCCTTTTTAGTTTTTGATTTTGCTTTTACTTTTAGTTTTATTACATTTTAGTCATAGAATGTTGTTTGTACTATTTCTTCTTTTTAAAATGCATTGAGGCTATCTTTGTGGTCCAGGTATAGGAATATAATGTTTTTTTTTTTTTTAAAAAAAAGAATGAAACAGAGATTTACTCTAGTAGTTTGGTCTTCTTAGAAGAAAGGTTTTTGGAGAAGCTCTTTAATCATACTTTGAGGTAGGTGGGTAAAGCAGGTAGAGATGCTCTAAACACCTCTTTCAGTGTCACAATTGTATTCTATTGCTACATTGGAAATCTGGTTTAAATGGTTTAATTTTAGAATTTAACTGAAGTTTTTGTTTTACTGGGATGTTATGTATAGTGGAGAGGTCAAGCGCTTTCAAAGTCTATCTCTGCCCTTCACTAGCTCTAAAGCTTAGTGACTTAGAATTACTTATGTTGGTTTCCTCATCTGTAAAATAGAAATAATAGTATACATTTAATGCCATTTATGTGCTGACTGATGAGATGGCTTATGTAAAGCATCTGGTAAGTGGAATATGTAGGAACTTAATAGATAGCAGCTATTGCTGTGCTTGTTATTGGTTTAAATAAGCTCAGTCCAACATACTGTTCTCACCCACACAGGAGAAAATGACATCTAGTTCTAGAACAACTAAGCAGCAATTGAGCCTGGATTGAGGGGAGCAGACATTCACTAATCAAGCTTCATTTCTCTAAATTGACATATTATCCCTTATTCATATCCAAATCATCAAGAAAAAGCATCTCAATAAAGTATAGCAGGCCCTTTAAACATTTGTGTGAATTGTAATATGGGTGACTCTTTGCAACATCAACATGAATCAAGGGCCAGTCTGGCCACCAGGAAAGGAAGATTTTGGTCAACTTAGGGGAAAATGTCCTTATAACAGAAGAGGGGGAAAAGGCAGGAAATGAAAGTGGCAAAAAAAGATGATAAACTTTACTTTCTTCATTATTTTGTGCAGAAATGGGCCTTACTAAGTAAGGATCACTAGTTGAAGCCAGTGATCAGTTTTCATTCGCAAAAAACACTGTCAAGTGCTTCCAGAGACTGAAGCCTCTGTTTCTGGATTTTGCATTCCCTTCCACAGCAGTCCAACATTATACCTTTCCTTCACATCTATGGTACTTTCAGTTTGTCCTTTGGCTTATAGCCAGATCCTTATGCTCAGTGTCATTCATGACTATCTTCCAGCTGGAGAAAAATGAAGACTTGGAGAGGGAGGGGGCAGTGCAGTGGGAGAAAAGGATATGTAGATGTGCTACAGGGAACTCCTACCTGTGACATGCGGTACTTCTCAAGTTTACAGGGATCAAGCTGCTCGCAGTCAGTTGTGAAGAGCAGGCTTTCCTCTGTCCTGTTGTGACTGCAGTGGGGAATAACTGGTTGTGATAATGACAGTGTGCTCCAGGGCTGATTGATGCTGTGACAATACCAGGCTTGCATGAAACCCACTGCCAAGGCTTAGTACCTCACTGAGACTATTGACAACTTCTTTTTCTACTTGACTCATATTGCAATCACCTGCGAAGCATGTTGTCCAAAATTTCAAAGAGAGCCAAGCAGAATTAATAGACCAGAGGCAGCACTGAGTGGGCACTATTCATTGACAGGTAAAAAAGATGAAAAAAAAGGTCAACCAAAGGAGGTGTAAGGTGTGGTTGTTGAGAAACATGCCCATCATATTCAAGTCCTAACAGGTTCAGCTGGTTTTGTATGGCTATATATGTTGCCACTTACCACCTCGTAACAAAATCATCACTAGGTAAACTTACATGTAGCTAGCTCGCCTGCTGGTCAGAGCTTAATCATGATATGCCTATCTCCGTTAGGTTCTCAACTTTCTCAAAAAATCATAACTTTTCCATAATACGGACTTCAAAACACAAGTGCTTATGTTTGTGTGCAGCACTTGTTTTTGTTTTTGTTTTTGTTTTGCGGTACGCGGGCCTCTCACTGTTGTGGCCTCTCCCGTTGCGGAGCACAGGCTCCGGACACGCAGGCTCAGCGGCCATGGTTCATGGGCCCAGCCGCTCCGCCACATGTGGGATCTTCCCGGACCAGGGCACGAACCCGTGTCTCCTGCATCAGCAGGTGGACTCTCAACCACTGAGCCACCAGGGAAGCCCTCTCAGCACTTTTTCATATACATTTTTAAATATACTAATACTTATAAATTAGAACTAGTTGACTTCAAAATTTGTGGAGTTTCAGGAATGACTTCATATATTATAGTTTCAACTTGTAACCTTAATTTTCATTACTAGTTGAACGTTAATGTAATCAGTACAAGAATCAGGGGCCTCCCTGGTGGCGCAAGTGGTTGAGAGTCCGCCTGCCGATGCAGGGGATACGGGTTCGTGCCCCGGTCTGGGAGGATCCCATATGCCGCGGAGCGGCTGGGCCCGTGAGCCATGGCCGCTGAGCCTGCGCGTCCGGAGCCTGCGCGTCTGGAGCCTGTGCTCCGCAACGGGGGAGGCCACAGCGGTGAGAGGCCCGCATACCGCAAAAAAAAAAAAAAAAAAAAAAAAGAATCAACAAAAAGGATTGGAAAGTGGATGTGAGATAGTGATGTCACGTAACATAAGAACAGCTGGATCTGGACTCTGTTAAAGATCTAGAAATCATGCTTGTGAATTAGCCCCAGGACGATCAGCCCCAGAGGGAGGAACTCACGCTAACTCAAGGGCACACAAGAGTCATACAAATCAGAAAGTCTGTTTTTATGAATTCAGTGAGAAATATAACCAGATCATTGAGGCTGCCATAAAGTTCTCTTCCTATAGTCAAAGTATTTAAGAAGCCAAATTATAATAAGACGCCAGTTTTTTCTTTATCCAGAAATTATTCTCAGGAATCAGAAACAGCCAAAACCTAGGTGATTATTATATTACCTTCTATAGGCAGATATAGTTGGGAAATGGAAGATAGCTTGATGAACACAGAGTCAGAACAGGGATTTTTATATTAATGGAATGTGTAAAAGAATCAGGCAAAAACGCTTTGAGATATTTGTCCAATACAAGCAATAATCTTGCTAATTGCTTTGACCACTTACATTGATCTCCAAACCTGGGACCATAAATACTCCCAAACCCTATAGTTAAGGTTTCCTCTTCCAACGAAACACCCACCTTTTCCCACTCATCTCAAAACACACACCCACTTCTAATTGCCATGTTCATTTTTTCATTTCTTAGTATGCACTTAGGAATGGAATTAATTGCTGGGTCAGAGGATGAGCCCATTTCTGTAGGTAATGTCAGATTGTTTTCCACAATGAGTCTATCAATTTACACTCTGTCATCCATGCATGCCTTCCTTTGTTCCACATTCTAGCCAACTCTTGATATTTTTAATTTTTGGCAAACAACTGTTCATAAAATGATATCTTATTGTGATTCTAACATATTTCTCTGTTATTAGTAAAACTGAGCATCTTTTTATTTGTTCCTTGGCCATGCCTCTTATCTGCATCTGTTGAAATTACCACACACATTTGTCTTTAACCAGTTAATACAGTGAATTTCAATAAGCTATTTTCCCATGTTTAATTCACATTGCATTCAAATTGTTATGAGATAGTATCTTTTTAAAAATTGCTAGACTTGATTTAATAGTATTTTATTTAGGGCTTTTACATTTAAGTTCAAAGCAGAGCTTGACTTAGTAGTTAAGTGTTTTCTTACTGTTCTGCCTGATAGGTCCTTGTCACAATGTCTCCATCTCAGCCCAGTTTTTCTGTATTTGGAAAAAGTCTGGTAGTTTGTTTTTGAGAAAATTTTGAACTGCTGATTTATTTTCCGCATTATTTTAGAACAATTCAAGTTTCAGCTACTGTTGGGTCAGTTTTGATCCTTTTTTCACTAGGACTTGTCATTTTTGCTTGTTTTTTAAAATTTTTTAGTGGGATATAATTTATATGTAGTAAATATATATGGAAGAATTTTGACAAATGTATACACTTATGTAACCAACACCCGTAAAGATATAGAATATTTTCATCACTGCAGGAAGTTCTTCATGCCATTTTCCAGGGAATTCTGCCCTCTATCTCTAAGAAACATTTCTGTTCTGATTTCTACCTTAGATTAGTCTTGTTTGTTCTTGAATTTCATATAAAGGGAATTCTATCGTGTGTACTCTATGAGTTTGGATTCTTTTTCTCAAACTTTTTTTTTTGAGATTCCTTCAAGTTGCTGCAGTATCAATGGCTTGTTACTTTTTGTTGCTGAGTAATATTCTATTATATGAATATTCCACAGTTGTTTATCTGTTCTCCTATTAATGAGCATTTCCACTGTTCCACTTTTGGCTATTACAAATAGAGCTGTTCTGAACATTCTCATGCAAGTCTCTTTGTGGACATGTTTCATTTTTCTTGGGTAAATAGCTGAGAGTAGAGTTGCTAGGTTATTGGATAGGTGAATGATAAACTTGAGAAGAAACTGCCTTACCATTTTCCAAAGTGGTTTTAGGATTTTACATTCTGCCAGCAGAATAGGAGAGTTCTGATGCATCACCTTTTTTTTGCTAATATTTGGTATTATCACGTTTTTCAATCTTAGTCACTCAAGTGGGTATATGGTGATATCTCATTATGGTTTTAACTTGTATCTCTCTATTAATGATTTTAAACATCTTTTCATGAGCAGGCCTGTCATTCATATACTTTTTAAAATAAAGATCTGTTGAAGGTTTTTTTCACCTATTTTTAAATTTTGTTCTCATTTTTTTCTATTGACTTATAGTTCTGTATACTTTCTGGATACAAGTCCTTTGTCAGAAGTAGAAATGGTAAACATATTTGCTCAGTTTGTGGTTTGTCTTTTTATTTTCTTAATTGTGTCTTTTGATATGCAGAGGTTTTTAATTCAGGTGATGTACAATTTATCAAATTTTTGAATTAGTGCTTTTTATATCCTGAGAAGTCTTTGCACCTCCTCCACAATAGTCAGGATATTCCGCTGTGTGTTCTGTCATATGTATAATTTTGGCTTTTACATCTAAATATGTGAATTACCTTGAAATAAATTTTTTTCATGGTGTGAGATAGAAGATCAAGTTTCATTTTTTTTCCCACATGGACATCGTGTTATTCCAGCACTATTTATTGAAAAGACATTTCATTCCCTATTGAATTACCTTGCTGTCTTTGTTGAAAGTCAGTTGACCACATTTAACGGGGATCTGCTTTTGGACTTTTTATTCAACTCCATTGATATATATGTCTATCCTTAAGCCAATACAACACTCTCTTAATCACTTACCATCATAGTGAGCCCTCAAACTTTGTTGTTCTGTTTTAATTATTGTCATGGATATTATGGTTTTTTTTTTAATATTTCCAGCTGAAGCTACTAGGATTATGATTGCTATTGTAATCTGGCAATATTGGGCTTCTAATCCTTGAACATGACATCTCTCCTTTATTTGAGTTACTTTTCTCAGCAAAATTGTATAGTTTTTAGTGTAAAGTTCTTGCACATTTTGCTATATTTATTCCTAAAACTATTAAAATGTTGATGTTATAGCAAATGGTATTTTAAAAATTTCACTTTCAATTGTTCGTTGCTAGAGCATAAAAATACAATTGCTTTAGATATTAACTTGTACTCTACAAGCTTGTTAAATTCACTTATTAGTTCCAGTAATTTATGTTTTAATTGGATTTTTCTACATACAAATCACGCTGTATGCAAATAAAGGCAATTTTAGGGACTCCCCTGGTGGCCTAGTGATTAAGACTCTGCACTTCCACTACAAGGGGCACGGGTTCTATCCCTGGTGGGGGAACTAAGATCCCACATGCCTCGTGGTGTGGCAAAAAAAAAAAAAAGCAATACACCTCTTTTCTTTCTTTTTCTTCCTTTGCCTTTTTTCCCCCTTCCCTTATTATAATTCCAGGATCTCCACTATAATGTTTTTAATATAAGTGGTGAGAGTGGATGTCCTTGCTTTGTTCTCAATCTTAGGAAGTAGCCTTCAAATTTTTATCATTAAATATAGTGTTGACTGAAGTTTTTCATAGATGCCCTTTATTACACTGAGGAAGTTACCTTTGATTTCTAGTTTACTGAAAGTCTGCAGCATGAATGAATGTTGAATTTTATCAAATATTTTTCTGCATCTATTTGAAATATTCATATGATTTTTTAAATTCTGCTATGTGGTATGTTATATTGATAGATTTTAAGTATTAAATCTACCTTTCATTACTGGGATAAATTTCACTTGGTTATAATATATTATCCTTTTTACATATTATTGCATTTGTTTTGCTATTATTTTGTTGAGGATTTTAACTTCTTGTTTATGGGTGATATTTGCCTGCAATTTATTTTTTTGTGTCTAAAATCCTTATCAGGTTTTGTTATTTTTATGGTTATGTTGACTTCATAAAATGAGATGGGTCACATAGCCTACTCCATTTCTTGAAAGAATTTGTGTAAAATTACTATTATTTCTTCCATAGGAATAAACTCTGGGTCTGGAGTTTTCTTTGTGAGAATATTTCTCAATCCCAAATTCAATTTTTTAAAATAGATAAAGGGCTATTCAGGTTTTCTGTTTCTTCTTGTGTCCGTTTAGTAATTTGTATCTGTCAAAAGTTGTCCACTTCATCTAAATTGTTGAATTTATTGGCATAAAATTGTTCTTAGCATTACTTTATTGATCTTTTAATGTTTTTAGGCTCTGAATTGATGTTTTTTAAAATTTATTCTTTTTCTTGATCAGTCTTACTATAGGTTTATTAATTTTTATTAATCTTTACAGAGAGTCAACTTTTGCTTTTGTCATTATTCTCTATTGTTTGTTTTCTATTTTATTTATTTCTAGTATCGTCATTATTTCCGTCTTTTTACTTTGGGCTGAATTTGGCTTTTTTTCTAATTTATTAAAGTGAAAATTTAGATCACAGATTTAAAATTTTTTATGTTCTGATATAAGCTACATATTTTTCTCTCAGTATTGCTTAGATATTTTGGTATTTTGTTTTTCATTATCATTCCGCTGAAAATATTTTCTAAATTTCTTTGAGTTTCTACTTTGCCCATGGTTATTTAGAAACTTAATTTCCGGATATTTGGGACATTAAGCCAAGTTTTCACAATTTTTCACATAAAAAATACCATACTAATGATTTTCATATATCTGTATCTACATTTTAACGTTTTATATTCAAGTTTAATTTTTAACCTCTCTGATTGCTGCTCTAGCTATATATTTTTGATATCTATAATCTTTTATGTCTTTAAAAAAAGAATTGAAAGCAAATACATCACAATGTTAGCACATATATAGTAGGAACATACAGTAGGAAAATTTTCTGAAATTTTCTATATTTTGATATTTCGTAACTTAAATTTTTAAAATATTTATATTAAAAAGCTGTATAGTTTTATTCCTTTATTGTTCATTTGTACCTTCTCTCTGCCTTGATCAGCTTTGCCAGTGGTTTATTAATTTTATTACTTTTTTCCAAGAACTAATTTTCAACCTTGTTGATCCTTTTTTTTTCCTTTTAGGTAGATCTCATTTTTAATAGTAGTTTTAGGTTCATAGCAAAATTGAGTAGAAACTATGGAGAGTTCCTACATACCCTCCCACACTCATATCTTCCCCTACTATCAACATCCCACACTACACAGTACATTTTTTTACCATTGTTGTACCTAAACTGACACATCATTATAACCCAAGTCCACAGTGTAGAGGACACTCTTGGTATTGAATATTCAATGGGTTTTGACAAATGTATTATGACATGTATCAAAAATTATAATATCATACAGAATAGTTTAACTGCCCTAAAAATCCTCTTTGCCCTGCCTATTTATCTCCCTCCCCTGGACCCCCACAATCACCTATCTTTTTACTGTCTTCATAGTTTTGCCTTTTTCAGACTGTCATATAGTTAGAATCATGCAGTATGTAGTCTTTTCAGATTGGTTTCTTTCACTTAGTAGATATGCACTTATTATTCCTCTATGTCTTTTTGTGGCTTGATAATTTATTTCATTTTAGTACTGAATAATATTTCATTGTCTGGACTTATCACAGTCTATTAATCCATTTACCTACTGAAGGACATCTTGGTTGCTTCCAAGTTTTGACAATTATGAATAAAGCTGCTATAAACATCCATGTGCAGGTTTTTGTGTGTATATAAGTTTTCAGCCCATTTCAGTAAATACCAAAAAGTGCAATTGCTGGATTGTATGGTAAAAGTATGTCTAATTTTGTAAGAAACTGCTAAACTGTCTTCCAAAGTGACTGTACCATTTTGCATTTCCACTAGCAGTCTATGAGAATTCCTATTGCTCCACATTCTTTTCAGCATTTAGTGTTGTCAGCGTTCTGGATTTTCACCGTTCTGCTGGAGTGTAGTAACATGCCATTGTCATTTTAGTTTGCATTTCTCTGATGACGTATGCTATGGAGAATCTTGTCATATACTTATTTGTCATCAGTATATCTTCTTTGGTAAGGTATGTGTTCAGTTCTATTGATCATTTTTAAATTCAGTTTGTTTTCTTATTATTGAGTTTTAAGAGTACTTTGCATATTTTGGATAATGATCCTTCATCAGCCACATCTTTGCAAATATTTTCTCCCAGTCTGTGGTAGCTTGTCTTCTCATGCTCTTGAGAGCCATGTTTTTTATCTCTTTTTTCCCTTTACATTGAGTTTTGCTGTTTTTATTATTTCTTCCCTTTGAGTTTCATTGGATTGACTTTGTTTCTTCATTTGATTTATTCTGCTATTATTCTAACATACTGAGTTGGATACTTAATTTATCTATTTTCAGCTTTTTATTTTTTCTAATGAGACTTTAGATTATAATTTCCTTTCAGTTGCCATATTAGCTTTGTCTCCTCTAAGTTTTGGTTGATAGGCCAAATAAAAATAAAATGGAATTTAAAAAACAATGAAATTGCCACCAACCGAAATTTATGAAATGCAACTAAATTGGCACCTGGAAGATTACTAAATGTATGTTTTAAAGTTTTCTTTTGTTATTGATTTTTTAAATTTTCATTGTGTTTAGAAAGTGTATTTTATATAACATGGATTTAAAAATATATGCTGAATACTGCTTTATGGTCTAGATTAGAACATAGGCAACTTTTAAAAATACTCCATGTCTGCTTAAAAGAATATATATTCTCCAGTTTGAGGTGTATCACTCTATAGTCTCTTTCTGATAATTCAAATATCTGATGACTCTCACTAATGCAAACTTATTTCCTCATGCATTTGTGTTTTTCATGTTACCTGATGGAATTCTTTAAGGTCTGGTTTTATAGCTGGCTTCTTGAGAAAGGATTTGCTTTTGTTTCTGCCAGGTATCTGAGGTAGTTACTAACTCAAGAACCCTTTAACAGAATTTTCAGCTGGGAAATTTTAGGTGGCTAAACAGGTGGTAAAATTCTAGCCCCAAACTTACATGAGAGCAACCTGAGGAGGCTGGGAATCCCAGAGGGCACTATCTTCTTTTTGTTTTCTACTTCTCCTAGAGTCAAGGCCATGATCAGTATGCATCCTCAACATCTCTTTCTGTGGGACACATGTTTTTTTAGTTCACTGACAGAAGGAGTCATCTTTATGTAGTCTCGTCTTTGTGTAGAGGACTTTAATTTGGATTCTCATGCTGTAGAGGTCCTAGGCCCCTGTCCCTCCTCAGGTCTTTAGAACTTCCCTTCTCTCTACCTTAGTAGAATTGGATTATAATATCTCACTTGTTGTGGACACTATTAGTCAGGTTAGGTTAAGTGATGTTGCAATAATAAATTAACCCTGAATATTTTACTTGTTACTTCTTGTTCATGCTACTTGTCTTGAGCAGGTTAGTGGAGAGCTCTGCTGCATGCTGCATGGAATTACCCAGGCGGATATAGGTTCCACCATCTTGGCTCATAACTTTGTCATTTGCTAAAGCAAAAGAACGGAAGATGGAAGACCACACTGGGCATATCACTGCCTGAGCTCTAAAGTAACTCATGTCACTTCTGTTCACGTTTCACAGACCATCAGTAGGCACACAAACCCATTTATCTTCAGTTGGACTGGGGAGTATAGTTTTCTCTTATATACCGTTGCCTCTGGGATAGTCACTACATGTTACCTAATGTTCTGAGTGTATCTAAGTCCTTGAGTTTCCAGCTTCAGTTTATGAGCAATAATTAACTTCCTGTTTCATAAGTTCTTCAAAGATATTACACATAATTTAACATTTATATAATGATAAATCAGATTTTTAAAAATAATTCAGTGTCTTCAGATTCATGATGTCTACTGGCAAGATGCTTCAAAACTGATTGGACCCAATTTTACTTTAAGACCAACAAACAAAAAACTGTATATGGTGATAGTCCCAGAAAGGTGGACATGAAAAGTGTATCTCCGGGCTTCCCTGGCAGCGCAGTGGTTGAGAATCCGCCTGCCTATGTAGGGGACACATGTTCGAGCCCTTGTCCGGGAATATCCCACATGCCGCGGAGCAACTAAGCCTGTGAGCCACAACTACTAAGCCCACACGCCACAACTACTGAAGCCCATGTGCCTAGAGCCCGTGCTCCACAACAAGAGAAGCCAACAGGATGAGAAGCCCATGCACCACAACGAAGAGTAGCCCCCACTCGCCACAACTAAAGAAAGCCCACGCCCAGCAATGAAGACCCAACACAGCCAAAAATAAATAAATAAATAAATTTATTTTTTAAAAAACATATCTCCAAGTATGGAGTTTCCTTAAAAAACTAAAAACAGAGCTACCATATGATCCAGCAATCCCATTCCTGGGCATATATCCAGAGAAAAATATGGTTCAAGAGGATACATGCACCCCAATGTTCATTGCAACGCTGTTTACAATAACCAAGATATGGAAGCAACCTGAATGTCCATCAACAGATGAATGGATAAAGAAGATGCGGTACATATGTACAGTGGAATATTTCTCAGCCATTAAAAAGAATGAAATAATGCCATTAGCAGCAACATGGATGGACCTGGATATTATCATACTAAGTGAAGTAAATCTGACAGAGAAAGACATATCATATGATATGACTTATATGCAGAATCTAAAAAAAATGATACAAATGAACTTATTTACAAAACAGAAACAGACTCACAGGCTTAGAGAACAAATTTATGGTTACTAGTGGGGAAGGGTGGGGAAAGGGTTAGATTGGGAATTTGGGATTGACTTGTACACACTGCTATATTTAAAATAGATAACCAACAAGGACCTACTGTATAGCACAAGGAACTGTGCTTAATATTCTGTAATAACCTAAGTGGGAAAAGATTAAACTAACAACATTGTTAATCAACTATACTCCAATATAAAATAAAAAAATTTTTTAAAAAGTGTACCTCTAGACAATTCATTCATCAGTAAGTCTGGCACCTTGCCTTGTAAGATTTGGCAGTCTATTTGCTCAGTCAGGTCTGTTTATTTTTTCCTAAGATTTTTAGAGAAAGTTAATAATTTATTGGCTGAATTCTTGCCTGTTCCTCATATTAAAGATATTTCATCTTTATTTGCTCTAATATAATTACTTTTTAAAGAATCACAATAACCATTATCATCATGGTCATCAATTACTAACAATATCAGTGAATACATACTGAGTTTGGGGTACTAGGGTTTTACATGGATTTATATAATTCATAGAAATGTTTCTTGTCATGAAATTTTTTATCCAAGAGAATTAAATCATGGTTCTTTAAAATAATTTATAATTCTGCTTCTTTCTTTTCCTGATCTTTCTTCAAAAACAGTAATTGTTTATTCTTATATGTTTTTATTTGATATTTTATATCTGTCAGACTAACAATGAAATTTTGAGGTAGTTGATTCCTAAAGGAAACATCAAGGTACTCTCAAGGAACTGGAATTAGGAGAAATAAAACTGCCCTTATCATGGCCTTATAACTTTATAAGACCCTTTGTGATATTGCCCTTGACTGTCTCTCCCAATCATCTTACCATTCTTCTCCTTGCCCATTGAACCCTTGCCCATTTGAAGTTAAACCTCAAATTCAGCATACAGTGGTGCAAAATACAGACTTCTAGGCCAGTAAGACTTGACTAAATTGATTGGATGGTATCATCTACAAGATTCATCCTCACCTTACCTGCTTCCTCACCTTATCACTTCCCCACTACCCCAGCTAAGCTATCTTTCCCAGCACTTCACTGCATTCTCTCCTGCCAAAGTCACAAATATCCTCCATGTTGCCTAAGCCACTGGCCAAATCTTGATCCTTAGGGTATGAACTCTACTCCTCAGAAGTCTTTTCATACAATTAGTGCTCCGACCATTTTGAAATGGTTTCTGCTTTTGGTTTCAGGAACAGCATGTGCTGCTGATGTTTCTCCTGCCTCATTGGTTGTTCTTCCTCAGTCTCCTTTGCTGGACTCTCTGTATTCCTGCTTCTAAATTGGAGTTGCTTCAGACCTCGATCTTGGGATCTCTTTTCTTCTCTGTCTTCATTCAACATCCTGAGGGGTTGAATTCAATTCCATGGCTTTAAAACCCACCTATTTACTGATGACTCCCCAATTTTTATCTTCAGTCCCAACCTCTCCCCTGTTGATAAGAGACTACAGACTATTTATCCAACTGCCTACTCAAAATCTGCCTTTTGATGTCTAATAGGAATGCTAAACTCATCATGTCCCAAACCAAAATCTTGATTGTCTTGTTTTACCCAAATATGCATCTGTATTCACCTATTGGTTAGGCCTCAAACTTTGACTGCCTTCTTCAAAATACATTCTAAATCCCACCATCTATTACCTCTTTTACCTTTTCCTGCTCTGCCTCAAAGTACCATCATCTCTAACCTGGCCCTGCAGTATGTACCTCTCTTGCTTCCCTATTGCCACCTGTGTCCCTCTTTAGTCAATTCTTCATGTTGACTAAGAACTCCATGTTCTCAGCTGGAGTGATCCTTTTAAGAAACAAATATGAACATATCACTTTCCTCTTCAAAACCCTCTAATACCTTCTATCACATTAGGATAAGATCCAAAATTACTTATCATGGCCTTATAACTTTATAAGACTCTTTGTGATATTTCCCTTGACTGCCTCTCCCAAATCATCTTACCATTCTCCTCCTTGCCCATTGAACTCCAGTCACACTGGTCTCCTGTTTCTCAAATATGTCAAGCATGTTCCCATCACGAGGCCTTTCCTTTATTTGAACACTGGTCTTATGTCCACTTGGCTTGCTTCCGTATTTTACTCTGGTCTTTGTTCAAATATCACCCCCTTGGAAAGTTCTTTGCTGTGCACTCAATCTAAAGTAGATCCCTCAACCCTTTGTTTCTTTCCCTGCTTTATTTTTTCTTCATAACACTTACTCTTAACTGTTTCTGTATGATCAATTTATAGACATATGCATTTTTATTATCTGTCTCCTTCATTTGGAATATAAGATTTATGAGGGTAGAGATTTTATTCAGAGACCTTAGAATCACCATTGTATCACCAATACCTAGGCATTCAATAAACATGTACTTGTGTTAGAATAGATTAATATTTTGACATTTTGGTTTGTCCTCTAGTCCTTTAAAATTTAGTTCATGTGAGTTCACTCCTAATAAATGTTTTCCTTTTTAGTGTGCTGGAAAAATCAGGTTCCTGACCTTATAAGGGAGACCTGAGACAATGGTCAATTTATGAGAGTAATGGATGGGGAGCTTCTCAGAAAGCCACCTTATCTTAGTGACTCCATCTGCATTTTTGTGTGCTTGTAATGTTTTCATGCAAAACTTCACTAGTTGGCTTCTCATACAGAAGGGAGGGTGCTGGAAGACATGAAATGAGTACATTTGGTCATGGGTGCAGGCAGGGTTGCATTTATAGCATGGTGGTGGTGAAGAGCATAGCTCTAGAGTGAGACTGGGTTTGAATCCTCTCCCACTCAGTAGTCATGAAATTTGGGGCAAAGTATTTAATCTCTCTATGCCTTGATTTCCTTATCTGTCAAATAAAAAGAAGAAGAATATTTACATTATAGGATTATTGTCAGCACATACACAAAGCTTAGAACAGTGTCTACTATATTACAAGTGCTCAACAAATAATTATTGTTAAATTGTTAAATTATTAAAATAATTATCATTATTTTCTCATTTCTGTCAGTCTTTCAGAGATCAACTATTATAGTTTTTATCATAGGGATGGATTTGAGGAAAAAGGTGAAAAACTCCTTTGAGTTCTTTTCTTATTACTGACTCTGTTGCTCCTTTAATTTGGGAAAACTTGTTCAGAGGAAGAAAAGCTTGTCACCTATCTAGGTCCCAGCAGGTGGGTGGAGGGTAACCAGGAGGTTACAAAACACTCTGCAAATATCAAATGGCAGGAAGCATGTCAAAAGTAATTCCTTCTGATATTGCCAGTGGACTCTGACTGATGGTTCCACCAAGACCTCACTGAGGAGATCTTAGCTGACGACTCAACTCCCAAACGCTGGAGTAAATGAGGGAGTTAACCGATGCAAGCATGGTTTCCTGGCTTCGCAGAGTGGCTTCCATGTTCACACTCAGACTAACACCTGGACACAGGAGACTGCATAGGGCACTTCAATGCAAAATGTCTATCTTCCCTCTTGTTCAAGTCTAATACCTCTTTTACCTTTTTCTGCTCTGCTTCAAAGTACCATCATCTCTAACCTGGCCCTGCAGTATGTACCTCTCTTGCTTCCCTATTGCCACCCATGTCTCTCTTTAGTCAATTCTTCATGTTGACTAAGATGCAACATGCAAAATGTCTATTCTCCCTCTTGTTCAAGTCCTGGCTCCACTATATACTAGCTTTGTTAAAGGACTATTTGAAACAAAGCAAAACGCAAAAACCATAAGAAAAACATTTATCGCAAACTTACTTTACCATCCACCTTTCAAAGTGTTTCACACATAAATTCATTTAATGCTCACAATTAGTTCATGAAATAGGTATTATTATTATTATCCCAGTGTTACAGAAGAAACTGAGACAGCCCCAAGAGGTTTAGGAATGTATCCACAGTCACACAATTGGAAATGGTGGAGCTGGGATTCCAGAAAGGTAAATCTGACTCCAGAGCCCAGAAGCTTAAGCACACCATGATATTGTCTAGGAAAGCTTTTAAGCATGCAAACTTTATGCACATTTTGTTTATTACTACTATTATTATCACAAATAGACCTCCCTTACATACGGAAACTTGTCCATTTCTCCTTTAAAAGTTATTTAAGGATGAGTGCAAGGTACTGGACAACACAGGGAAATCCTTAGAAGGCTTATAGAACTTTGTGCACAAATGTGTGACTAGGACAAAATTCACCCACATGTATTCTATTGGCTCACTCCTGTCAGCTGCCTTGTTTTAGACAGTTACCTGACTTCTTTAACAATGTAGTTGTGTTCTTTCATTTTCCAGCAGAGTTGTAGGAAGGCCCATTGTCTCTTTTCTTCAGTCCAGGTGAGTGCTGGAGAGACTAAAAATGGAACAGCCAATCCTCTTTAGCCCTCTTTGCTGTATGTGTGAATTTTAATAAGTACTTTCTGTAGTTAGGCTCAAACAGTCAAGTAGAAATGTAATAGCAGGCAAGAATCTTCCTAAAGGCAAATACTTGCCTGGAGAGATCCCCCTACTCAGTGGTTGCTTCTTATTCTTTTGAAGCTGATTTGGAAGTGAGATTGGAGGTGTTTCCTCCTTCTTGAGCTGTAGAGGAATACTTTTGTTGACTCAGTGGCTGTGGTGAGACAGAGAGCACCATGATCCATGGTGAAGCCCTTGCAGGTAGAGACTTAATTAAGGATGTTTTGACTAAACTTCCTCCAGCCTTAAATTCATGATACAGACATTTTATCATACTTTGAAATGGGGTAAGACTACTCTTCCTCGTCTGATTTTGGCACTTGTGTTCACATATCAGGGTGGTGGAGGAGCCTGAACTTTAGAGGCAGATGGAAAAAGAAGCTGAGTTTAGTTGCAAGCTGCTCTGACTCTCGGCACATTACTTGTTTCTTTATTTTGTAAAATGGGATTCATAATACATTCTGGATAGTGAAAAGATGAGTGATACATGACATATAGAAGGCATATATATAATATATGACATATAAGGTACACTCAGTAAACGATATTATTATTAACTGTAATGCTTAAAAAGATTTAGGGACGCTACTTTATATTCAAATGGCAGGAACCTATGTAAACATGTCCTAAATCTATGTAAACATGTCCTATGTAAATCTATGTAAACATGTCCTAAATTATCCTTTTGTTAGACCCATATTCCTAAAATGTTAAAAGTCTTCCTGCCTGAGAAATGGCCTTCCTTTAGATAGATAAGACTGTAGTCAACTTTGCAGAGACATATGGGCAATACCACAGCAGGAACAAACCTTCAAAAGTGGGGAATGCAAACTTCTTACCCTGGATAGAGTATGCTTATATCCCATTAGCATTCTGTGTGCCAATGTGTCTTTGAAGTTACATCACTTCTCTGTGCATCATTTTCTTCATCTGTAAAATGAGAGTGTTAGCTATCTCTGAATTCCCTGCTAGCTCAAACCATCTGTTGTTTTATTGGTGAGGTGAGAGCATGCTTCAGAGACTCTGGGTTTAGGAACTATGGGTTTTAATTGAGTTTTAACTATGAAATTGTTCCCTAAGAAGAAAGTTACTTTCTGTGGCCCGACCTAGGAGGTAGGAGAAGGCTGTAAGTCCCAAGAACAGAGTATTACTATCTTAACCACAAAGCTTTGTTGTACAACAAAAATACAAATTACCTGCAAATTCAAGGAATTAATTGGACTGCAAGACACTATGTATTAAAAACATCTCCTGAAGCTAGGAAAACAGGAAAAATGGCCAAGACCATTTCCTGTGGCTTATTAATTTCCACTTTTTAAGACACAACCACTGAACACATACATTTATTCCTTGAAAATTTTTTTCACACAGGTTATTGGACATAACCTGGGTATCAAGTGTTAATAAGCATTTTCTACACACACTAGTTGAACAGTGTGACATCATTCATGCTATGACAAGCCTTGCATTTAGAAAGCCAGAGAAATATTGGTAATTTACTCTAAATTTTTTTTGATTATGGTACTTTATAAATAAAATGTTTAAAAATAAATAAATTAATTTAAAAAAAATTTTTTAAAGGGAATTCCCTGGTCGTTTAGTAATTAAGACTCTGTGCTTTCACTGCCGAGGGCCTGGGTTCAGTCCCTGGTCAGGGAACTAAGGTCCCACAAGCTGCGCCGTATGGCCAAAAACAAACAAACAAACAAACAAACAAATAAATAAATAAATAAAATATAACGTTTAACACTATATTAAGTAGGAAATAAGAACAGCAACAATAATGACCTCTGAGCTTCCTGAAGGCAGGAACTGTCTTAGTCATCTTTATTTCCCCAGTTCCTGACACAGGCAAAAGGATATTTAAATATTGAAGAGAAAGTTTACTATTTGTGCCATGGATATTTGAATTGAATTGATTTCTTGAGTTAGTAGAGCACTTTCTCAAGTGTTTTGCTAATTTTTCTTAAGTCAGTACTTTCATGCTGATCTCATTTAGTCTTTAAAAAAATAAAATTCTACGAGTTATTTTGAAAACTAAGACTAATTCTTCACTTGGAAGCTAATAGTGAATTAAAAGTCCATCTACCCTTTAAGACCAGTCATTTCTCTCTAGTTCCAACTGTTAAATGCTCCTAAAGAACATGTACTTTGGAGCAAGACAAACTGTTGCTTTCTAGCTATATGAGTTGGAAACTTAACCTTTACTTAATCACTCAAGGCTCAGTTTCCTTGTGTGTAAAATGTCTTTGCTGTTGTTTGTTTTTGTTCTTGTTTTAGTCAATATTAGGTGTAAGGTATATAAGCCTCTAGCACAATGCCTGGCACACGGGGGTGCTATTATTACTGTCTTATTATGAAGCTATTTGCCCCAATAGTAATATATGACATTTTCTGCAGGAAAATCAAGCAAGACCTGCTGCTGTCACTTTATTAAGTCTGCCGATATCTCTTTTTGGCTTGAAGATAAGGTGTGGAAGTTTGGAATTATCACATGAAATTCAAAATGCTACAACTCTCCCCAAGTTCCTGAGCATCCACTCAGTCTGACCTACTGGAATAAATAAAAGTCAGGACAAGGTCCCCACTCAGAGTTGCATGATTCATGTTCAGGCACCCTCTCTGATTCATAACGAGGGAGGAAATCACCCTGTCATTCCCAGAAGCCTGCAGAGCCAGCCTCATTTGGCAGAGAGCTTGAGGGCTCCCAGCTTCCGGGCACAGAGTTTGGCTATGTTCTGAATTCTTGGTAATGACCAAATTGCTGAGGAATATAGCTGAGCAGCAGGACTGACAACTCATGAAGGTACTGTGGGTAATTAGAGATTCATTACAATCCCATAGTTTGTATCATGGCCCGGGGTCAACCCAGGGTCACTGCACATGGCAAACTTAGGGAACTGTGTCTGGAAGGATGACGCCAGCTAGGAGGGGCTGGGAGAGGGAAGCGGACAGGGATGAGGAGCCGGGGGGCTGGGACGCAGATACACAGCCAGGGACTGGCGACAGCCCGGATGTGGGGCAGTGGGCCCCGCGGGCTCTGGGGAAGGGAGCAAAACACAGGCAGCTGAACTGGCTTCCCCACCGCAATCCCTGCCATCTCCAATTAACCTTCTAGGCCAAGGGTTCCCAGAGACTGGCATGTTAGGGGCCAGTCCAATTTCAAAAACTAATTGGGGCCTGACATAGGGTAGCCAACTTTTTATTTTGCAGAGTAAGGACATTGAAAACAAACAAAACAGTTGCCATCCACTATCACCATCATTTCACAAGAGACAGGGGATTTTTACACGAAATAATGTAAGAAGGACATAATCTCAGGCTAAATGACAGTCATGTAAATTTAATTAATTTAGCTCACCAAGTTGTGGTTATTTTTCTCATTACCATGAATACTTATGAAAACTCTCTTGCAGGCAGGCTTTAGGTTTTCCCTCCAGATTTTCCACAATGGCAAGACCCAGGAAACAGTTTTATAAAGAATATTCATGAGGAGAAAAAGAACACTACACACTTCATGAACTTTAGGAAGAGAAACTTTATGAAGAAAAATGACTTCCATCCCTTCTCTATACAAAAAGGGGGGGGGGGAAGGAAAGGAAAAGAAAAGAGAAGCTTATCTATTAAATCATTTCATTACAATGGTATTCAAAGTTCTTTTATAAAAATGTTCTGATGGATTTAAATAGGATTTTTGACCATGTATTTCTTCCAGCTAACATAGCAACGGTAACATACCTATAGCACTCTTTCATTTGTAAAGGATTTTCACATTTATAATCTTATTTGATTCTCCAAACAACCCTATATATTTATAATAATCCTGTTATTTTTGTATTACCCATTTTATGGATGAGGAAACAGGGTAAGATTTGCTCAAGTTTATACATTTGGTAAATTATGGGGCTAGAACTAAACCCATGTCCTTTGATTCCAAATTCTGTGCTCTTTCTCTGTCTACTCCATGTGTTAAAGAAAGAAGGACATTGTTTGACATAATTTTCCCACGCTCAATCTGTTTTATTCTCTGGAACAAGATTATCACACTTTGGGAAAATCTTGTAAACAACCCAAATTTCAACCATGGTAGACCTGAAACGAAAAGCTATGCTCTCAGTCCCAATACACCCTAATTACAAAGAATGGGTATCTCAAACCTGGCATATATAAAGACACATTTTTTGTGTGTGTGTGTGTGGTATGCGGGCCTCTCACTGTTGTGGCCTCTCCCGTTGTGGAGCACAGGCTCCGGAGGCACAGGCTCAGCGGCCATGGCTCACGGGCCCAGCTGCTCGGCGTCATGTGGGATCTTCCCGGACCGGGGCACGAACCCGTGTCCCCTGCATCGGCAGGCGGACTCTCAAACACTGCGCCACCAGGGAAGCCCTATGAAGCCACATTTTGATACTCCAAGTGGACTACCCTGTGGGGTGGGATTACACAAAAGAGAAAAGCAGAAAACATTTAGTTAATAAGACAAACAAAAACATGTTAGTGCCTCACCTGTAGTTGATTTTGTGTTTTTTACTTTTAGATTTTTTTTTCCTTTAAAAAACTTTTGTACCTCTTTCTGCTCCATCAAATTGACTAACTTGATGCAAATTTGTTCACATTCAGATCTGGGAGATGTCTCCTTGCTCCAATGCATTCTTTCCAAAAGTTGGGGGCAGGGAGGCTGTGGGGCAAGGGGAATTTGGTTTGGGTGAGGGGCAGCTGGGATGTATTCCCTTGTGTGTGTCCAGCTGGACGCAGGTGGCTTCTGCACCTGCACAGGCTGAGGGAACACAGAACATGCGGGCCCTCCCTAGGCACAAGGGATGGCTTCCCTCAATCCATATCTGGGTCTCCCATACACCTCTGCCCTAATAATCATCTAGCTGGAGTTGAAACGCTTCTTGAACTCTGGGCCTGCCCTCAACTTTATTTCCCCTCCAGTACTAATGAACAGCAATATCCAGAACTGATAGAAAAGGAGGAATTAGTTTTTCAGGGAAAGAAGGGCTTTGACATTAGAGATTAAAATCAGGGATTCTCTTGTCTACATCCCTTTGAAATTGTGAAGGGCTTTTGTGTTTTGCTTTTACAAAATAGTAGACCAGACTTCTAGGTAGGTTGGAACTTATAGCTTTTTAAATTCTAAAATTCTTTGAAAATGAAAGGAATTGTATAATTTATGGTTTTCATACACTAATATGTAAGTGTCTCATTTGCCTGATTAATGGAGCCAAGATATGATCCTAATTAGCTCTTAACCCTAAGATTAAAAAATCCTTCATGTGAATTCAAATAAGGTTTGTATCTGAGTTAATGGAATTGCGCCATTAACTCAGATACATTAGTGTTAATTTCTTCGTTTTGAGACTACACTATGGTTATATAAGATATAATCATTGGTGGAAGTGTGGTGAAGGTTACATGGAAACTGTACTATTTTTGCAAATTCTTCAGAGTCTTAAACTATTTCAAAATCAAAGTTATTAAGAACAACCCAACGCTTTATATAGCTTTCTCCTGGAAAGCTAAGAAATCTCCAAGAAGTCAAAAACATCAGTGGAAAGGGGATGTGTCATATATTTATATGCTCAGAATGCTGAGGATTTTTTGTCTAGATAGTTCAAAATAATAATCTAAAATATTTCTTTGCATGGTAATTACCATATGTTTCATGAATAGCTGATTATTTTCTCATGTATTAACAGGCCAAAGGGTTTTCGCTAAGAACTAGTAAAAGATACCTTTCTATTTAAGGAAACTCTATAAAAGAGGCTTTTGGGAATTAATAATAGTTACCATCCATTGTGGCAGGTACTTGGCCTATGGGCTTCCTATACATTATCTCATTTAATCCTCACAGGAAACCTGCCAGATAGTTATTGTTCCCTTTTTACAGAAAAAAAACCCTGAGACACACAGAAGCTGAGTAAATTACACAAGGCCATCCGGCTGTAAGTGCCAGACTCGCTCCAGAGCAAGTTCTTGAAATTCCTATGCCAACACAGA
Source organism: Mesoplodon densirostris (assembly GCF_025265405.1). Lineage (NCBI taxonomy): Eukaryota > Metazoa > Chordata > Mammalia > Artiodactyla > Ziphiidae > Mesoplodon > Mesoplodon densirostris. The sequence continues at coordinate 104,735,674 of NC_082665.1, read as the reverse complement.
AGTTAGTCACCCACCGGATTTTGATGAGAAAGTGTATATTTTCTAATGCTCTCAGCTATTCTTTAACATATATTCGACTGCAGATTTATTCTGTGCAGGTTTATTCTACTGTAAATTTATCATCCAATCATTCAGCGATTGACTCAGTCATTCAACAAACACTTATGGAGTGCCTAAAATATGTCTGGCAAAAACAGAAATACAGAATAATGCCCCTGCCCTCACAGAGGTAAACAAGTAGATAGATAAACATTTAAAAAATAGCAATAAACCTATTCAAGAACAAGGAGAGAAGGGTGAGGTGAATGGAGGATGCAGTGGGAGTGAGGTGGGGAATGACACTGCTATTTTAGATGGAGGCCTGGGGCAGGCCTCTCTGAGGAGAAAGCAGGTGAGCAGAGACATGAAGATGTGAGGGGAAATGCCCTGGGAAAAGGAACAGTAAGTACGCAGGCCCTGAGGAAGGAGGGACATGGAGATGCCAGTGGCACTGGAGATCAGTGAGACAGGAGAGCATTTGGAAACACAGAAGGGAAGTATTAGGCTATATCACCACAGGTTTGGTAGCCAGTGACAGGAAGCCACTGGAAAAAGACCTGGTCAAATTTACATCTGAAAAGAATGACTCTGGCTGCTGCCTGGGGAACTGTGAGCAAGGGGGTCCAGGTAGGAGCAAGGAGACCTTTGGTGGAGGTGCTAGGGGGAGGCAAGCTTAGATGAGGGCGAGTTTCCTTCTACCCTGGCTCTAAGATCTGTGACTTCCTGACAGTAAACTCTAATACTGAATGTCTTTTGGCTTTACAATGTAGGGATCCCAACCTGCCAGAGCTGTGGGCAGAGAACAAATAACACATTTTGTATTCTCAGTGTCTCTGGGAAAGGAAGAAAGAAATGACAGGCAGAAGGGAACAAAGCATGTGTATGTTTTGCCATTGTCTCTAAAAGTGGATAATGTACATTCAGTTGCCCACCCCCTTTCAACTCCCATAGTGCTTATTTCTGCCTCACTAATTTTTACATAATTACATGTGGCCTTTCTGTGCAACTTCCTTTAAGGAGATAGATCTCTTCTTTCCAAGAATACTAGAAGCTCCTAACAGTAGATACTGTGTTGACATAGCTCTTATATTCAATGACTAAAACATCAGTGTAACACAGTGAATGTTAAGAATTTATACCTTTAGAATGGATTAATATTTAGGCAATTGAATGGGTGCAACTGAAGTGTGGTATTTATTTATTAAAGCGGATGGTTAAAAAGTACCTTGGCTTTGTTGGCCGTCTCCTTACTCAGACACATCCTTTCCAAAGGACATTCCATGGATTACTGTTCCACGGGCTGTTAACAGGTGGTATTTGACAATAGGGTTTTGTGGTCAGATAGTTTGTGGCATCTATGGATGAAATGAAATGACATAAATTTCTTCACTATAGGACTTCTCAGTGATTTTACCATGCTACTATCTGTTGTGACTATCCAAGGAGTGACATAATTTTAGTCTTTCCCTGACTTATTTGACCATGGAACTCTTTTTTCATGGAAATGTTTTTCAGAGAGCACCTCCTGAGACTGGAGTAATAAAATCTTGCAAAAGAGTTCAGTAGAAATCATGATAGATGATAAAGTAGGTAGAATTTTTTTCTGACTCCTTTAAAGACCAAAGCCTGTAGCAAGGAAGAACAAATAGCAAAGGCTTGAATTGTCTTTTTGCAACTGATCATCAGAAAGACAGCATTTAAACATGCTTTCTACTCTAATCTTAACAAAATATTGACTATGCTTATTATCCTGGTGTGAAATACAGAATTCACTCAAGTCAAATTTTGTATCAGAATCTATTGTTAAATAGTCAATTCATTTGTTGGAGTCTAATAAAAGGATTCATTTACCAATTTTTTCAACTACAAAATAAAATTTAAACTATGAAATTTTAGTTAGCTAAAATCAGTACCAGAGTTTGTTGCTGGAAATGATTTCTGCAGACCCACAGTTGTGGTCACTACAGTACTTTATTTTTACACTTTCACCTTGGCCTGAAAATACTGAACCTGATCCATTTCTGCTTGCCTTCCATCGTGATGTGACCAAGAAGCAACTGTGAGCACAACACACTATTAAGAAGAGGCTGCAGTGGTCTGGGCACGGTCTCGAGATTAATCCATGAATATCATTCTGGGCATAGTTATGTGTCCAGACCTACAGCAGTTATGAGAATGGTCTGTTAAGGAGTCAAAAGCAACACAAACAGAGCATTTAGAGACTAATTTGGTGCTAAATAGAGTGGGACTCACAGTGTATTATAACTGAAAGATCCTACTGTTTTTAACTGAGAGAGCTGGTGCCCACCTTTCCTCCATTAGCATCCATCAGAACCTGGTTGCGAATGACAACTAAGTAACAGGTATACTGAAAAAGACTATAAACTGAAAGAACTCAATAAACCCTAGTGAAGATGGCATTATACCCCAAGGAGCCAAGAGGCAGACATTTTACATCACAGTGACTTTTCTATGATAGATACCAGATCTTACGCCGAGGGCAGCCCTTCTACTAAGAGATGAAATCTTAAGAGTTGTGGTTCACTGTTTGGCCTTTATTCAGTTAACTTTCATGTCTATTATCTGGGATAATATTAACTGAGCTAACTTGCTGTTTAACCTTACATCTGTAGCTTATAACTCATAATATAATAATAATGTAATCTGATTACGTTTTTTCATCAGTTTAAGCAGTTTTATAGATCTCAGGCAATGAAACTTAATGTATGGCATGAAGTGCTCTCTTAAGAAGAATAAGCAGTTGATATTTGCTCCATTTTAGAAAGAGAAACCAAGATGCCAAGGGACAGAGGTTTTGAAAGCTCTTCTAGGATAGATTCCTGGCTTTGTGAACTTTGGTCCAATACATCACGTTGAACCACAATATACTTGCTATGTCACCGTTTTGCAAGACCTAGTGTGTCAGTGGTACCACCTCCTCTGAGATGCCTTTCTGAGATCCCACTGCCTGGGGTGAAGTCCAACATTCTTAGTGTGGCTTAAAAGGCCTTCTGCGTAGCACTTTACACACACTGTTACCTTGACATGGAAAAATCTCCAACTCTGATTCCCTACCCATCCCTATGGCTTCCTCTCTTTCCTCTAGGCCTTCCCTGACACCACTTGCATGCCTTAATTTTACCTTCCATTCCTCACCTATCTGATGCAAGTGCACGTGCATGCACACACACACCACACACTCGCAGGTAAGTATACCGCAGGCTGGCGGTATATTCTTTAATGTTTATCTTCCTCACCGATCCCTAAGCTCCTTAAAGCACACATCACACCTCTTTTATTCATTGTTGCATCCCTCCCATCTAACACAGTGCTAGGAAAATAGTTGCTCAGTTAAGGAATAAACAAATAGAGAGTGTCGCTATGATGTTTACAGTGTTCATAACTTAGTGACTTTCCTGATGCCTCTGTTATGGGGGCTTGTCTTTAGCTAAAAATTAATAGTACTAAAGTTTCAAACATTAAAAAAAAAGTTTGTAAGCATCAGTTAGGATTCCTGCAGAGTAGCCAAAGGCTTCATACCTGAGAAGAGTGTAGGTTCTAGAAAAATTGTTATAAAAGCCTCAAGTCCTATCAGTAGCAAACAGTCTTTACTTTTTGCAAGTCCCTTAGGAAGAGTTAGTATACATTTTAGGTCTGATGGATGTAGAAATAGAAAGCATGTCCTGGGCATCTGAAGATTTAACACTTGCCATTTTAGTTAGTCAGCCTAGGGCATGTAGTCATTTGCAATTTTTTTGAGGCACCAAATTTAGTCACATGATCTGTGCATCTGGGTTGTGAAAGTGAATCATTTTTGTGTTTTTCTACTCACTATTTAATATAGTAACTCTTAAGAATTGAAAATAAACTTTATTTATGTAACAATACCCAATGAATGAGAAACAGACATAGTGACAATTGAAAAGGCAATACATTTGTGGTGTGAAGACATGCACAGAAAATAATATATGGAACATCCAGGATCATTCCATTTTCTCTAGTTAGGGATTATTAAGGACTTGGGGTATATCCTTCATAAATGTCCAGGGTCTTTCATACACATTTGATATTTTAGCACAATGTAACTGTCAACCCAGGATAGAAGAGAATTTTTGCCACTGATTATATTATAATACATTGGAAAATCTTTCTGTGCTTGAAAAATATATTTAACTGTATATTGCCTGGAAATAGCACTGACAAGAAACTATTATTTTGTGAGGGGCCAGAAAGTGTTTTGAATGCTCTGGCAAAATATTGGCTAATTTGATCATCTTAACTAGTCTAGGCTGGGAGTGGACTAGAATGACTTTTTTGCTGTATTATTATCCAGTTCTTCTGGGGTGTGGGACTTTTCTCTTCTTTCACTCTCACCCCAGTCCCCGTCTCTCCCCTTGAAGAGCTAGCCTCCCTGGATGTTGCTCTGTCATGGGAAGGGACATAGTCTTGCCTTTGGTGATTCAAAAGCTGGGCTAGGTTCATGGACGTGTGACCTGTGCAGTCACAAAGGGCCTCCCACTCAGAAGGCTCAATGCTTGGTTCACTACTTTCCTGTTGCTATTTTTAAATTCTTAATAAATTTATCTTTGAACTTGTGTTTTCTATTATATCCAATGGGGCAATGGAACGTGAGCTTGAACAAAGGAAATACACACAATCTGAGTGTCACCATTCTTTTCTTCATTCTCATATAGTATTCACAATGCCCAGTAAGCACGGAGTTTTGGTGGACTCACAGTGTGTGGAACTTCAGTTAGACTCAAACTCAGTACGGAACCTGCTTCTAATGCTGAAACAAAGCAGTGATGTTCTAAGAACATGAAAGCCCAAGGAATCTACGAGATTCTTTTTTAACATCTGTTACTTCCTTGTATTAGCCACCCACTTATGCTGAAAATGATGACATAGAAGGAAAGGGAAAGACAGGGCAACCCATAGTTCATTCTTCCCTTATTCATCAGTAAGCCAAAGGAAGAAAGTATTGGTAGAATGTGCACATATCAAGAAGTTAAATAAAAGCATTTAGTTAGTTTTGTGCAATGTTTCCAGTGTTCTGATAACAAAATACATAATACATGTATGAACTAAGAAAAATGAATTGTGTAATTTCAATGCGTCTGCATTTGAACCTGCATTTGAGTTAAATGCCCTTTTATAAAACTCACACTGTATAATAAAAAGATGAATGGTAAAATTCATGCTAATAATTTAAATTTTTGATATTGTTCTCTACTTAGAAAGACATTAAACAGTAAATAAAAAACACCATGACAAGTCGAGAGAAAGAAACCACAGAGAAAAAGGAAAAAACTTTAAAAAATACCTATAATGACACATTTTTCTTGCATTTTAAGCAGGAGACCCCACATTTTCATTTTGTAATGGGTCCTGAAAACATGAAGGTGGCTCTTGTCACTGGGTCTCTGTGCTGACAGCCACTGGGACTGCTGGAGCCTCTGACCTCCTCCACCTTCCCAGACCCTCTTCCCTACAGAGAAATCATCATAAAGAGGCTGAACCCATGTGGATGGGAGAGGGAGAGTTTGGTTCAATCACGGAGTCCAGGTGTATCCAGTGCAGTGGTTTAAAAATTTCCAAACACTCTGCTATTTAGTAAGTAGTGCTACTAGTTATTACCCTGATGCTTTGCATGAAATTGCCGACACCTTGGAAACTGCTTAATGATACATAAAATTCTATTTTTTCTGTGTGGAATGCCACTGGGCAAGTGGGTATTACTTATAGATGTATAAATATTGTGCATATTAGCATGAAGAGTCACTTACAAGTCAGTAAGCTTTCTGAACTGTAGAAGAACAAAAGAGAAAAAAAATCACAGAGAAATGAATAATTTCATAGGATTTTGTTCAATGATTTCTTAACCTTGGTAAGGAGAACCATTTCTATAAAAGAGTGACTTTAATTTTATTTCGAAGGTAAAACAAAGGCAACATTAAATTAGTTTTCCATTTTACCATTTAGCCTTGAAAGAAAAAAAAGTATTTGCTTTCATTTTAGAATCCTGAAAGGAACAACAGAAGATTTTTGAAATATGGCAAAGCTAGTTCTCATTGTTGCCTCTCTTTAATCCTTTTTTCCCACTTTGTCCTTTGGATCTGCTCCATTCTGATTTTCCTTTATTTATTTATTTGCTTATTTATTTTTTCATGCAACAACCCTAGGAACATATTTGCAAAGCCATTTATAAGGACAAGTACACCAGCACAATTATTACTTGCTAGCATTAGAGATCAAGGCTTGGGCTTTCACACCATGGGGCTTACCCTGTGGGACAAGTCTTAGGTTTCAGGTTCCAATTCCAGAAGCTAAAATCTTTTTGCTTTTGTTTGGTGTTATTCTCATTACCTTTGTATGTCATCATATCAGTGTGTCCTATGGAAACGCATACATGGGGATTGGTGGGGGTGGTCTCAGAAAATTGGGTTGAATCTATTCTTGTAGCTTGTGATGGTAACGAATTAGTCTTATGGGGCCTACACTTCTCATTAACAAAGTGAAGAAAAATCCTAGCTTATGGAGTTGCTATAAAGGTTAGATGTGATGTCTTATGCAGAGTTGGGTTTCTGGCACATGTAAGCCCTCCATGACTTTTTTTCTTTTCCTTTTTCCTTCCATATAAAACTTTGCACATGCTTAAAAATCAACGTCTTTATTTTTGTTTTAAAAAGTAAAGTTATTACTATATATAAAAATTTCAAAAATGTGGACTGGTATGTCCATAATGAAAAGTATAAGTCCACCTTCCCACTCTGTTAGGCCTGTTCCCTAGGTAACCATAGAACAACTTTCTGAAAATTCTCCTGATATGTATAAGGATCTATTATTTATCTAGCTAGCTCCTCATTTTGTGTAATCAAAAATGAGGTCATGCTATACATGCTGATATGCAATTTATTCTTAACATCTTTACATAGTAGCCTACAGTTCACAGTTCTATTCTTTTTAACTGCTCCACACTATCCCATTTTGTGGATGTTCCACAATTTATTTTTAATTGTCTCTTGGTTTCTTTCCAGTTTTTTGTGATCCCAAACAGTGAGTATCATTATACACATATCCTTAAATCCATCTGGGTGAGTACTCATGTGGGGTGCATTTCCAGAAGTATAGTTGCTGAGTTGAAAGGCATATTAATTGTTACTTTGAATCTTTTCTGTGTCTTCCTCCAACTCCAGTTCCACCATTGATCTCCCTATTCCACCCCTGTCAAAAGAGCTAATCTAAATCATCTACAATGATAAGTTTATGTAATAATAATAATGCCTTTCTATCATTTCTTAGAGTTTTCTGAAAAACAAATACTCTTGGTGAGAAGCCTATGTTAAATAAAATTTGGTGTAAATTAAATTGTAATAAGTCAGGATATGTGGTAATAAACTTTACTACTTATAATCAAGTAAAAGGTCTTGACCCTTTACAAATTTGGGACTAAACCACCAGTGGAGGTTTTGGGGGAAGACTAGAGTGTTGTTCTGAAATCATTCCACATGTGTAGACATCTACTCTGTGAGTGCTAATCCCATAAACTACAAACCTTCTCTAGAGTCCTTTTCACTGAAACCATTCTGGATCTTAAATATAAGGGCCAAACATAGAGTAAAATGAATGAGGCCCTCCCGCAGTGGGGCCTTCTATTACGTTATGCATCCTGTTCACAAAGGGAGACACTCATGTTTTTCTCCAACTTGGTGAATTGTGAACTTCCCTAGGTGGTTTTAGAAGCTCAAATTACAAACAGCTTCCTAATTGCCTTTGAAAACCACCCTTCCTATGAGCGTTTTTGAGTTATTGCTGATTGAGTCTTATCCTTGGGTTTTACTGTGTCCTTGCTGACAACTCCTGGATCCAAGGAAAATACAGAGAAATGCTCTGAAAGCAAACCTGTTCCTACCCATAAGAAAATGCCATTGTTCCGTTGCTGCCGTAGACTCGGGAAAACAATGTGTGCCTTTCATCCCTCTATTTCTCTAATAGTCCTCATTTTATCTGCCTTGTCCACAAATGGGTTCCACCATGCAGGAAGTGACATGGCACAGTGAGTTTAAGAATACTCTTTATTTTTGTTGAGTTGGGTAACATTAAGAGTCTAGCTCTATAACAAGAGAAAGTTTATGGTAACTCATGTCACAGTGAAGATGGCTCACTAATCCTCTGATTAGCTCACCTGGACAAATTTTGGCAGTTGAAACAATGTCATAAATTTAAATCACATGCCTTCAAGTCAGATTTTTGTATAAGGAACTTCTTTTGAGTAATTATAAAATAAGTAGGTAGTCCCCTTCATAAATAAAAAAATTTCCAAGGTCACATAGCTAGGTCAAACTCAAATCTGTCAGAGTCCAAAATCTAAGTTTTTCTATCACACTAGGTCATCTCTCAAATAAAAGGGGTGCGTAGCTTCTATGTAAAGCTTTAATTTTGTAATACTTGAGCTCTGCCCCTAAAGCAAACATTTTCTTCACAAATCAGTGATCTTGGGGAAAGAGTCTCTTTTTTTTACTTCTCGATAATATCTATAATTTATATTAAATTGCAATCTGTTTATTGATTATCACATCAGATGAAAATGGCTAGGAAGATTTTTACCAAACTTAAAGAATGTGTTTGGGCTTATCTGACTTGAATCACAGGCTATAGTATATACGAAATTTATTCATCTGGTTTAATTGGAACTAGGGCACCCAGGAAAAACCTATGTGGCTGCCAGCTGGCAGAGACAAGGGACAGAGGAAACACAGAGGACAAAGAAAACAGCAGGGGTCCTATAGGAGCTCCAATCCAGAAGTCACAAAGGAGCACTCCCCCATGCAAGTGTGACTTGTCTGTTGAACAGCTTCTCACATGGAAGCTCTGTGTGTTGTGGTCTGGGGTGAGTTGCAGCTGGGATTTTTTACTTAAGGATGGTTAGTGATTCTATAATATCTTGGATTAAAAAAATGAACCTCAGTTTGGGTTCTCTCTAGTTGCAAAACTTGGCTTCCAGATCTCAGCATTTACTGGTCATTCTGATTCTTCGAATTATTAAGGGGTATTAGACAGAAATGTACAGCAGGCATCATGCCTAGCCACGCATCAGGGGTTTTCAGGATCAACAGCTAGGGTGAGTCTATGTCCCAAGCCAAGGAAGTCCCCATTTAAATCTGTTGTTTGTGCTGAGTTATTGATGGTGCCCTATTTCCCTTTCAGAATTTTCTGGGTTTGCTAATGAATTATAGGATTGCCCTAACTATAGCTAATATGACTTTACAGAACTTGGATTGAGTTGTGAGAGGTTGTCGGGCCCTGGAGACCAGGCCTCCAACTAGTGGGAGCTTTAACGGCCAACCTCGGACCTTGGCTCAGACCGCAGCCTCTCAGCGAGGAGCTGCCCACCAGGAGTGGAGCCGGAAGCCCCTCCTCACAGCACAACAGGCCTGTCAGAGGGCAGGCCACTCTTGCCAGAACTGGCAGGAATTTTCCCCTCCTGAAGGCTCACACTTGCTTGGCCATGGCTGGTTCCTGCTAAGTCTGAGGTTTTAGCCAACAGCGTGGATGGGCTAATCCTCTGGATGACATAGTATCCTCTTCATCCCATTACGCCTCTCAGACCTGCTGTTGCTGCTTACTGTTCTACCTGAAAACTCTCTTGCCATCTAAACCTTTCACATCACCCCCTCCTCTGTGCTTCTTCTTCTCCATCCGACCTCCCGAGCTCCTGCCCTCAGGCTTACCTGTCCCTCAGTAAGATGGTCAGCCCACTGAGGGAAGACACCACTTATCAAAATTATTTGGATCCCCAGCACCTCAAATCTGAAAGATGCTCAGGAACTGTTTATTGATATGACAATTTTTTTTTCACATTTTAATTTTTATTTTTTTTTGCTTTATAACAAATTTAATGTTATACATATACATATGTTTCCATATCCCCTCCCTTTTTCATCTCCCTCCCACCCTCCCTATCCCACCCCTCCAGGCGGTCACAAAGCACCGAGCTGATCTCCCTGTGCTATGCGGCTGCTTCCCACTAGCTATCTACCTTACGTTTGGTAGTGTATATATGTCCATGCCGCTCTTTCACTTTGTGATATGACAATTTTTATTAACAAACTCTATCCACCACTTTCTGGCACCAATGCCATTCTCCCCTTCTACCTGGTGTAAAATGCCTACAGAACAGCAGTCTTCATTTTGTCAAAAAAGCTTACATATTTTGTACATCTCTCCACCTCATTGTATCTTAGTATAAAAATGAACTAACGTCACAAATTCTTAAAAAAATTTAAAACACTCTGAAAGCTTCTGAAGACAGAAGCTAATATGAAAACATAAATAATTAGAAAATTGTATTTCTCTTGGTTAGACTGAAGACAGGGGCAGAAATTTTAGGAAGGCCACTGACACAATGTATATATGTTACTTGGAAAGGGAAAGAGGACTGAGAACATAGTCTTCTCCATTTAACACTGCCAGGCTTTGTTTGCCACCTTGGCTAATTGCCACTGTGGAGTGCCCTCGGAGTCTTGAGGGGATGGGACCCAGGATGAATACTTGCTTGTGAGTTTTTTGAGGCCAGGGTCTGACTGTTTATCATTTGTCTCTGCAATCACTGAAATGTGGCAAGTGTTCAATAATCTTTCCTTAAATACGATGGTGGCAAGAAAGACCCACAGCTTCAGGCACAGTCTGAGGATTTTACACAAGGGTGGAATAGGATTCTGAATGCTGGAGAAGCCATTACAAAGGGTTTCTGAAGGTGCAGGCAATACTTTAGCTTGGGATCGGCCCCATGGCTTTCACATCCTGGAAGACCAGGGCCTGGCCGGAGACTAGTTCTTATTCAGAGCAATCCAAGATTCTTATTCAACTGTGGCACACAAATCCCGTGGGACCTGCCACTCACTAGCCTTATTCTCTACCCTACCCCAATTTAAGAGATTTTGTTGAAGAAACACCAGGCTGCTCCCTACAGCATTGGACCGACTGTTTTTGTTGTTCCCTTTGTCCTGTCACCTTCCCCACCTACACAATACTTACTTCTCTGAGCCTCGGCCCAGGCACTGTGTATGGCAGAAGCCCCCTAGGAACACCCTGACCTCTTCTGTGCTCCTGTATCGACGTGGGCATAACTTATGCCATTGTATTGGAATTGCATATTTGGTTGTTGTTTTTTTTTTGTCTCTCCCATATAGTAAGCTCTGTAAGTCAAAAACCTTCTCATCTTCACCCTGGTGCCCCCGAAACTCAGCAGAGTTCTTGGCATAATTTAGGAGCTCAATTAAAGTTTGTTGAACTGAACTGAGCCTTGTCTACATACAGGTGAACATCACCATGTATTAAAACTGCATGGATGAAGTATTAAATATTACTGTAAATTCAGTGCTATCTTATCTTCTTTAACAAGCTAGAGGCTAAAGTTGGACAGATCCTTGCTAGTGTATTTATTTGTAATAAGATTGAGGATTTTCAGGGAAAGAGAAAGGAAAGTCGACCTATGAGTTTGTTTCCCCCATCCCAGATCATCTTCTATAATGATGATACCTCAGAGCCGAGATCAGAGATAATTGTGCCTGTCTTAGAAACCCCCAGGTTATTTTTAAGTAAAACAAAATGGGATGATTAGAAAAGATTATGTTTAGAAATATAATTATTTCCTAACTTCTGAGCACATGCCTTGAGAGTGCTTCTATGAATACATGCACTGACAAATATTCCATTAAAGGATAGACTTGCTTACAGCAAAAACATTTCAGTGCAACAGGGTTATCCACTCGACATTTTCTTACAGTACATTGTAATTATAGAGTGTAATTTTTAAAATTCTGATTAGGGAAAAAAAGTGTGAATTCTAATTATTTCTGAAAGCTTATATATTAAAAATGTCCAATTTAAGATAAAGTGGACCAAAGTTAGGATGTCTAAATTGAAGAATCTTAGTGGTATCTTCTTGAGAAAGAGATTGATAAGATATAATTAACAAAAAGTTTGAAAATAAATATTGCCTTTTATCGCCTCACTGAAGTATAGCCAAATATACTTTATATCTGCACAGTTGACCAGCCTTTGGCTAATTACTCTTATGTGAGACACCTCAGGCCATATTCCAGAGATTTAATATAGACAGCTCACCTTTCATGAGAATAACTAGACAGGGCAGATACCAATTATGCAGAGATTTTGCAATGAGGATTGGTTGTCACTTACCCATCATTCCAAAGGGATATCTTTCCAGCAATTAGGTCACCACCCAAACTCTGTTACTGTTAGAAGGTCAAGATCTCAAAGTAAAAACTTTCAATACTGTGGAGGAGTTCCAGAGAACTGTCCACTATACCTCTGAATTCAGACATACCTCTGAATATGTCAGCTGTGTTCAAGGACTCTGGAATAAAGAACATGGACTGGAAAAGTTCCCGCACAGTTTTGCTCTTAAGTTGTCTTATGTGGGCTGACAGAATTGAAAGGATATAAAAAGATCTCAGTTCATTCAATAAGTATTTTTCTGAGGGTCCATGAACACTGTGCAAGACACAAAAAGACATTGCATGGTTCCTGCCCTAAAGTAACTAGGGACTAATTTAGAACATGTGATTTAAGTGCAAACAACATTTCAAGAACAGCAAATGAAATCCATTTTCAGGAAGTGTCGAGGGAGATCAGGGAAGTATCAAGCAACAGGGTTTTGTAGTAGTGAAAAACGTCTATCTCCCTGCCCACCTGGGGCTGGTTTCCAGGTTGCAAATGTTGCAAATGTAGATTGCAGGATTCACTTGTACTCTGTGGTCTTGATGAAGCCCTGATTTCCGAGAAAAATATCTGTCCTCTGCTGGTAAGTTTGAATGTTGCCAAGTGGAACTTGTGGTTCCATTTTGATCCAGGGACTCCTTGCCTTGAAATGGTAAGACCTAGGTTTTCAAAAAAAGTGTTTGTAGACCTTGCACTGTTCTGCCAAAAACAGACAAATGGAAGGGCCACCAAGTATGTAGTATGGGAGAATTAAGTTGAGAAAATGCATTTGAAGATGAGATTTTTAAATTGCCAAGTTTGAGAGAGAACTGTGAAGCAGCTCTGATTTCAGATGTTTCCAGTAACGTGCCACATAGGAAAACAAGCCTGAGATTCACAGGGATCGACCTCTGGCGAAATTCCTGGATCAACTTAATTTCTCATGAGGCAAAGAAAATTCAGAAGTTCTCTTCACTTTGACACTTCTAATTAGATGTATTCTAAAACAAAGGCATAGATTCAAATGTACAAAGGTTTTCTAACACTTAAGTCTTTTTCTTACTTTTATTTGTATAATTTATTTGGCAAATATTTAAATGCCTATCTTTTAAAAATTAGGTATCTTTACCACATTTTTCAGTGTGCCAAGTTGCAGCTTACATGCATAAAGGAACTTCAGGGTGTGGTGGAAATCTGTCCCTTTTGCCTCCCAGCATCCATTCCTCCTTTGTAAAATTATATTACTGCACTCTGAGGAGTTGTCTTGCCCTCACTGCATGTGGTTCCGTGGGCCTACTAGTCAAAGGACATTGTCCCCTCCTCCCCAGGCCAAAGTGGTGAGAAACTGGTCCAGACCTGGCCCATCTGAGTATCCGCTGAGCCAGTCACATTGAATGCTCTACTAGAATCCTTCACTGGGATTTTATAGATAAATTCTAGGGAAAGAAGTTCACTCTTTTCTCCTGGGGTCATTAGGGTGTGCTGTAATCTTGAGGCTGTCTTGCCTCCCTGGCTCCAGTTGTACAGGACGCTTATCAGCTGCAGGAAAGAATGAGGCCAATAATCAAGAGAAAGAGAAAAGAAAAAAACAGAGACCAGAGATGAAGAAAAAAGAGAGTGAGTGTGAGCATGTACACATATGAGGGAAAATGAGCTGATGACACTTTTTAAGTCCCTTTCAGACTCTGGGGCCTGCTCCATCCCTGAATTTCTCAACCATATGAACGAAATATTTGCCTAAGCTAGCTTGAGTTGGATCTCTTTTCATCAATAGCAGAAAGAATCCAGTGTTATACATAAGGTTAAAGCTTTATATTTTTAATCCCATCCCCACTAAAAAGGCAGTAGAAACTATCCATCCATTTGTCCATTCATTTATTCATTCGTCCATCCATCCATCTATGCAATGAACATCTAGTGGGAACTTGCTGTGTTCCAGGCTCTCTGCACAGCACTTTGGATACAAAAATGACTAAGACATGATCTCAATCCTCAAGGAGTTTCCAACCTTAGAGAGAGAGATGGATATGTGAATGAATCATTCATGATAAAGTGAGAGATTTAAAAATACTGATATGAGTAGCCACACATAGCTCTGTGGAATCCATTACATCTGCCTGGGAAGTTAGAGAAAGTTGAGCAATAAAGTAATAAGCAGGGGTGAATAGACAAAGAATGGTTTGAAGAAGCTAGAATGTGTGAATAAATGTATAATACCTTGAAAGTTCCTGGTACTTCTGGGGACTGGTGAGATGGTCACTGTGGCAGAAGGTGGGTATAGAAGAGGAAGTGCTGGGATATGCGGCTGGAGAGCTGGGTTATGGTGGAATTGTGAAGGGTTTGATATGTGAGGCTAGGAACTTTGGATAATCCTAAAGTCAGCAATGAATAGCAACTGGCTTTTTCCCCTTTGCATGTTGTCTTGTCTTGTTTTGGGCAAAGGAGGACGTTTTCAGCTTATTTTTCAAGAACCTAACTGTGTTGTCTGTGTGGAGGATGAACCAAAGCTGAGGAGAGTGGCTTAGAGTGGATTAGTCCAAGCTAAAGGGTGTGAGGGTCAGGGGAAGTGCTGTCTTCAAGAGACATCTAGGAGATTGATGGGAGTGGTGCTTACCAAGGCAGTAGACAGAGCAGGGCTTGACCATAAAATCTGTAACTTGAATTTCCAGGTGGAAATTAAAGACATCAATCAACTTCAGGATTATAAGGAAAAGAGCGGGTATGGGGGAGAAGATAGCAGGTCCTCTTTTGGAAATATTAACTTGTGGGATGTGGAAGAGGTGATGCTTAATAGGCAGCTGTTAATGTGGGTATAGAACTTATAGAGTATCATTTTCAGGGAGTCTTGAAAATGTAGAGGGTAAAGCCCCAATAAGATGTATGAGATCTTTCACAGAAGAGCTTTAAGACTGAGGAGAGTAGTGCATCGAGGATGAGACCTCCTTGGGAAACATCAATATTTAAAGAATAGGAAGAAGAGGAGGAGCCAGTGTTATAGAGAAAGGAAATGGGAAAAACCAATACATAAGAAGGGCTACTCTTATATTTTTGAATAAACAAATGGATGAACAAATAAGAACATGAGGACTATAGAAATTAGGAGGGGCTTCCCTGGTGGCGCAATGGTTAAGAATCCGCCTGCTAATGCAGGGGACGCGGGTTCGAGCCCTGGTCCGGGAAGATCCCACATGCCACGGAGCAACTAAGCCTGCGAGCCACAACTACTGAGCCCACGTGCTACAACTACTGAAGCCCACACACCTAGGCCCGTGCTCTGCAACAAGAGTAAGCCACCACAACGAGAAGCCTGCACACCGCAACGAAGAGTAGCCCCCGCTCGCCACAACTAGAGAAAACCTGTGTGCAGCAACAAAGACCCAATGCAGCCAAAAATAAAAAAAAAAAATTAATTAATTAATTTAAAAGAGAAATTAGGAGAGGAAAGAATTTTGAAAGCGGGGATGCAATGCAATGGTACATAAATGGAAGATAAAATTACAAATGATTAAGACTGATCTGTTCCCATTGCAGTGTTTCCTGAATATGTCTTTTTTTTTTTTAGCTGTTAAGTCTAATGGCTCTACAGCCTGTAGCATTAGACCTTCATATTTGCCCAAGTGGAGAAAAACAAATACCGTATGCTAACACATATATATGGAATCTAAAAAAAAACAAAAAATGGTGATGAAGAACCTAGGGGCAAGATGGGAATAAAGATGCAGACCTACTAGAGAATGGAGCTGAGGATACGGGGAGGGGGAAGGGTAAGCTGTGACAAAGTGAGAGAATGGCATGGACATATGTACACTACCAAATGTAAAATAGATAGCTAGTGGGAAGCAGTCGCATAGCACAGGGAGATCAGCTCAGTGCTTTGTAACCACCTAGAGGGGTGGGATAGGGAGAGTGGGAGGGAGGGAGATGCAAGAGGGAAGAGATATGGGGACATATGTATATGTATAACTGATTCACTTTGTTATAAGGCAGAAACTAACACACCATTGTAAAGCAATTATACTCCAATAAAGATGTTAAAAAAAATTGCCCAAGTGAAAAAAGTCAGAATATACCCAGGATATTCAAAGAAAGAGCCCATCGCTAAGAGTTATGATGCTTTTGCATTGAGGAACAGCCTCACTATGTCACTGGGTACTCCTGGCACTAGCCGTTTTCTCATCGACATTCATGCCAGAAGCTTCCACTGAGTCAATGTATGGAGGAGAGCACTAAGGCAAGCCTTAATGTTCGTGCCCAGAAGGGGTTGCCATGGCACACTCAAACCACCTTTTGAAGAAGGGGGTGTTTCCTTACTGGCTGTCAGTCTTCTTGATTCTGAGAATCTTCTTCTGTGTTCATTGGAGCAATAGCTGACATTTTCTTCATGCTCGTGGCCATAAATTGGAGACAACTGGGGAAAAAAGGTTCATAGAAAAAGAAGAAAAAATCTTTTTGCAGCATCTTTTAGAAACTGTGCCAATTGCATCTTGATAATTATTCATTTAGTTTCAGAGGTTTCAGTAGTTCAAACAGAGGGAGCATGATTCGTAAAATTTAAATAGTAGCAGGTAAAGTCAGATCTGTGACAGGGGGCAGGAGACTGCCAGGGTGCAATTAGAGATTTCTGGATCACAGGGCAGAGAAGGTGCAACTAATTAAAATGGCTGCAGCTTCAGGCCGTGGCCTTACTCAGAAGGCTTTAAAATGTTCTTGAAATTTCAGTTAGCACATTTAAATGATTAGCTCAGGTGGTGCTCCAGTTTGCTCAAGTAAAAGTTGTCAGTAGGTCACAAACTGTGGATGCTGGGCACAAAAACGTAGAAAAACATTCACTGTATGACTCACATAGGCAGAACAGAAAATGACCTGATAGGTCTTTTCCAAATAATAATTAACACACATAGAACCTACCAGGTGCCCTCCACAGTTGTAAGTGCTTTAGTTATTCATTTAATTCTTACAACAACTCTATGAGTTAGGTTTCATTATTATCCTCATTTTGCAAGAGAGGACATTAAAGTACAGGGAGTTAGGAACTTATCCAAGGCCATACAGCTGGTAAATGGCACGACCAGGGACTCAAACCCAGGTTCTCTAGCTCCAGAGTCTGAATCCCCAGAAGCTTGGGAATGGTATGCATTATTTTCTGATTAAAAAGTATCATGTAGGACAAAGTGCTTTGTAAAAACTAAAAACTCCATCACAATAGAAGGAAAAAAATGTGGAGAAGAAGACAAGGGGAGTTGGAGAAAAAATATTAAGAAAGAAGAAGTAGAAGAGGAAGAGGTAGGAGAGAAAGAAAAGGAGGGAGAGAAAATGGATGGAAATAAAAAAGATAAGAGGGAGAAGCCTTCTGTGTACTGGCAACATCAAGGTTAACTGGCTCCACACTTATTGTTGGATGCCCTATGGCGAATGTCCGACACATGCCTTCACTCCAGCCAGGATGACATGATGACCCCCAAGTCATTACTTGTTCCTTCTAATTCCTGCTGTCCTGAATGTGTTCTCCTCCCCTCTCTCAGATTCTTTCCACACATGCTGACCTTCTCCATCCTTCAAAACCACTTCAAGTCCAGCTCAGCCGGCAAACCTTTGCTGACTATTCCAGCTTTTAGTGAGTTTTAGACTGTTTAGAGAACGACAGAATTTTAGAATTTGACCACCGTTAGGCACTCTCTGGTTCAAATTGCTCATTTTACAAAAGAGGGAAACTGAGGCCCATGGAAGATAAATAGTTTGCCCAGGGTCACCCGCCAGCTGTGACAGTGCTGGAAGCCACTCCAGGTCTCCTTCCACAACACGTTACGGCCCTGAATCTATAAACTGATTGCATGTGTCTCCTCCCTCTAACTGGAATGTCACACTCACGGAACAGGACCCGGTCTTCCTTGCCTTTGTGTTGTCCGCTTCACGTAGCACAATGTTGCACATAGTAGGTGCTCAACAAATGATTGACTGATTAAGAACTAATGAATGTTCTCTTTGGACAGCAAAAAACTGCTAAAACTGCTTAGAAATAGTAAAGAAAGTTAAAAAGAGACTATAAGCTCTGCTCTAATGCAGAATATTTTCTGTAGCACTTACCTAAGAGCAATTACAACTCATACATATTAGAGATTGTCTTCAATTTTTAAAAATAAATGTGCCTTTTAATAATAATCTAAGCCAATGCATCCTCATTAGCCCTTTTTGTATTCTGTTATGCAAACGGAATACTTGTTTCTTTCTCAGGGCAGTAGGAAACTTATCTAGTGACAAAATATATGAATTTGCCTTTCTTAAGTTTCTCCACAAATGGTAAATAGAGCAAAGGAGCATCTTAAACCATGCCAACAAAGACCTCATTAAGTACTTGCTGGCAATTGATCGAGATTAATGTGTGGGTATATTCATTGGACAAAGTGCATGGAAGGCTCTTACTTAATAAACATAACAAATTACAAGGAAATAAATTGGTTCATTACTTTTAATTGGAGCATCCCCAATTGACCACATTATCAGGGTCAAATAGGACAACAGATATGAACCTTGGACGAATATCACTTTATACTACACATTTATCAATTATCCCTGTAGTAGTATTAATAACCGGTAATAATGACACTCTTAAAAGCAGTACTGATAGTACTAATAGTCTTGTGAAACCAGAAATCACAAGAAGAGGCAGGAGAATGAGTGACAGACCACACAGACATGTAGTGATAAGAGAAAGTCCTCTAGCTCTAATGGAAACACATATGCTAAAAGCTTTCCAAAAGGAAGGTAAAAAGGAAAACAGGGGAAACCAACAGCTATTAAGTTACTGTTCTGTGCTGTGCTCTTCACTGTATCACAAACATGGCCTTGTTTAACCCTTACCAACCACCCTGCAGTTGATACTTTCAGCCCTATTTTCTAAGTGAAGATACTAAGATTTCGAGAGGTGAAATCGTCTATGTATGTAAATGGTGAGTCTGGATTCAAACCCAGTTCTGTATGACTTCAGATATCATGGTGGACATTGTTGGTGTCCCACTCAACATCCACTGCCACTCTTCTTTGTTCATAAGACAAAGGTATGGAGCAACTTTGTGTATCCACAGCAACTGGCCTTCTTACTAGCCCCACACGGTAAATCTTGACTTGTTTAGTGACCTCTTGCCAGTGATCGATTTACAGTTTACAGTGACCCACCCTTGGTCAATGGAACATGAGGACCTGTCTGCTCTGGAGGCTTCTGGGAATATTCTTCTTGCTCTTAAAAAATGGACCCACAGGGGCTTCCCTGGTGGCGCAGTGGTTGAGAGTCTGCCTGCCAATGCAGGGGACACGGGTTCAGGCCCTGGTCTGGGGGGATCCCACATGCCGCGGAGCGGCTGGGCCCGTGGGCCACAGCTGCTGAGCCTGCGCATCTGGAGCCTGTGCTCCGCAACAAGAGAGGCCGAGAGAGTGAGAGGCCCGCGCACCGCGATGAAGAGTGGCCCCCGCTCGCCGCAACTAGAGAAAGCCCTCCCACAGAAACGAAGACCCAACACAGCCAAAAATAAATAAATAAATTTATATATTAAAAAAAAAAAAAAAAAGTCACAGGACAAGGCAGTTCCCATTCTACCACTAAAAAAAAAAAAAAAGGACCCACAGAAGAGAGACACTCTTTGGCCTTTGGATATTGTTGTCATTTGCAATCAAGAGGGATATAATTGACCTGCTGACATGAATAGGGAGGAAAGATGGAAAGTACCTGGGTCTATGATTGTGCATTTGAATTGCTGAGTTCACTGACCTAAGATGACCCTAGCTCCAACCTTCTTGTTATGTGAACTCATACATTTTCCTTTTTGCTTAAGCTACTTTTAGTTTTGCAGGCCAAAACATCTTCCCAAATACAAATTCCATGTCCTTTCAACAAAACTGAGATTGAATTAGAAATGAAACAAAACACTGCTGCCTAAGAGAGATTTTAGGCAAGTTGAAATTGTCCAAAGCATGTGAGGGAACAAGGCTCTCAAAGAAAATAGCAGAGGCCAGTCGGACAGGAAAGTATGTTTACAGTGCCTGTGTGGGCCAAAGGCTTAATACCAACTGCAGGTTTCACCTCTGATGACACCTTCCTTCTGAGAAGCTTAAGGGACTTAGGGCAGAGGGAGCTCTTTGTTTGGGGTAGCTTCTGATGAATGTATTCTCTTTGGTCCTTTAGTTCTCTTCACAGAATGTAGCATCCTTTTGGAATGGGTCCAACCTTGCAGAAAGGAGTAAAAATTGGCCAGGCCGGAAACATGTCTTACCATCCCTTCTTGTCTGCACACTCCATGGTCTGTGTGCATTGCCCAGATTATAGAGGAAATTAAATTACCATTGTTTAGAATTGGTTCCTTGAAAACCGGTCTTATGGGCCTTGATACTTGGCAAGACTGGTCCAGGTTATTGCAGCTCTTTTAAGTAAGGTGGGTACTCCTGGCACTGCTGTGGAAGAGCTCTTAGCATGCTCACAGCAAAAAATGAGAAACATCAGAGTTGCCGTACCTTATAGATCCTTGTGGTTGTAAACCAGAGCAGAATATCTGGGAAATAAGAGTATATATACATATAAACACATTTATATATAAACAAAGCAAGACCAGCTGCAAAAAAAATCAGTGCATGCAATGTGGAATTAATGAGAAAGAATAGAAATGATATAGCCATTTAGACTTGGGTGCAATTCCTGACTGGCCAATGTGTAACGCTGTGACCTTTGGTCATTTATCCAGACTTTCTCACTTTCAGTTTCCTCCTCTGTTTGTTGGCAGTAACAATACCAAGGTCACAGGAGGGATCTAAGGTTTGGAGATGTCATTAACTTACTTCCTGAACATTTACACAATACTCACTGCTCTGTCACGTGGATTATCTCAGTTAATTCTCATAACCTTATGAGGTAGATATTTTCTTCCTTTGCCCATTTTTTCAGGTGTGGAAACTGAGGCCTAGAAAAGGACAAATAACTTTCTAACAGTCACACAGCTAGTGAGATGGAGAGAGGAGTTGAATGTGGGGTGGCTGACTCCATTCATCCAGGCAATGATCAGGCACTGCGGATACCGAGCTGAACGTCCTCCCAGCCCAGGCTCTCCACCCAGCCTGAGGAGCTCTTCTCTCCTGAGGCTCATCACCTGCCTCACTTGTAGGATTTCTGAGCACTGACCCATTCCAGTCATCACCCACTCACTTGTTCTGCCAGAATTTTTTCCTTTTCATAATTTGGCCCCAAACTAAAGTTAATAGTATCGGGTAAACTTTTACATCCAAATTTCAGCCTCCTTTGATTTTAAAGGGGTTTCTTCTTTCTGGTGAGATCATCTGTTGTTTTAAGGGCTGATGTCGAGGTCTCTAAGAGAAGAAGCCATTGAGACAAAGGCCTCTGCCCAAAGCAAAACTGTCCAATTAGAGGGCATCCATGTGCTGGGATGGGCGTGCCTTGTTGTGCCCTCTGGGTGGCCCACACACCCTCCCCAGCACTTCACAGACTCAGCCCATCTTGTTCCTTTCCCTCCTGCCTGCCTCTGTCAGCAGTGAGTGGCTGTCGGGAAAAAGCCCGTTGCAGTTTGCTACCACCACTCACCCACCCCCAACCCACCCCAAACCTTGATACATTCCAATCAGCAGCCTTTGTGGCTGGCCCTTGGAGCCAGATGAGCCTGAGGAAAGCCAGAAGTAAGATGACTTGCTCCATTCAGCTCAGTGATGCAACAGGAAGCAAGAAAGTACTACTTAGAGCAGCCGGCTACATGCAGGTGCTTGGCTATCTCCTTCCCTAGGCGATTGTGAACAGGATGGGACTTCTTGGCCCGGAATGACCTGTGGAGAGTCTGCATGGAGACAAGAACAAGGTCTGGGTGGTATTTAGACATCCCTTTTCGTTGTGTGTAGGGCTAGGTTTAAGAGGATTGACCCCAGGGAATTCCTTCCCTCCAGCTTACCTTATGAGCTGTCCTAGTCGGCCACAAATCACTCGGGGTGAAGATTCCCACACTGAAGGCTAATCATGCCTTCATCAGAATTTATATGATTTGCTGGTTCTGCAGAATTCTCTTTCTGACCGACCACACATTTACAATGTACTGTTCCTGGACACTGTCTGCATGCCCTGAGCTGTGTCAAGCATTATTAACATCTACAAGCTTTGCTCAAGATTGATGTTTTCGATCATCTGGGTGGTTTTCCCTTTCACTTCACTACATCTGAATTGATATTTTTTACTTCGGTCTTTCATCCCCCTCTCGCTCCCTCCCTCCCTCCCTCCCTCCCCCCCTCCCTCCCTCCCTTCCTCCCTCCCCCTCCCTCCCTCCCTCCCTCCCTCCCTTCCTTCCTTCCTTCCTTCCTTCCTGTCTTGCATTTTATCCTACTCATGCAACTGTTACTAGTTTCCATTGCTGTCACACTTGGTATTTAAAGATAACCTGACATCAGAATAGGGTTTCTTGGGGCCCTGGACATGACTGTGGGTCCTGGTTTCCTATGACGACACATTCCCATGTTAGCTACAGAATAGGGCACTCCAGGTGATCCAGGTAAGGCTAATTTCTAGGTAAATGGATACAACCCAGGGAGTCCCAGAAATTGTGACACACAGCTCAGGGTGGGTCACACTGTACAACTCAGTTTAATATTGCTTTCTCTGGAAAGCCTTCTCTAAATCTGAAGTCCACATTCCAGGCTGGCTTAAAAAAAAATCCCTCCTCTGCCCTCCCATGGCACCTTTTGTATTGCTGTTAGACTTACTTGTCTGTTTCTCCACATAGACAGTGAGATCCTTGGGGGCAGAGACTGGGTATCAAACATCTCTGTATCTCAAGTGCCTAGCACATTGTCCAGCAAATTAATAAGTACCCAATAAAATGTTTGTTGACTCAATAAATGAATGAGGTAGACCTGTGAATTCTCTTTGGAAAACACTGGTTCAAATTGACTTCACTTTCTTCTCTTTGGGAAGAAATGCCCAGGCTGTATCAGTACATAATTGATAAAAACCATGGACAAAACACATTACAAAAATAAATGATATAGAATTAATTAATTTAAAATACCTCAAGGTACTTCATTCAGAAACTGTTAAAGGAAGGGATACATGCCCAACAGACAATCAGACAAGAGATAACAGGGGGTTTTTTGGTTTGTTTTTAGCAGAGTTCATTGGATAGATGTCTCTGTGTCACTTGCTATGGATCTCAAGTTCTGGGTTGTTTGGGTGACCAGGTATATTATAAGTGATGCCCTAAGTGCTATAAAGTTATAAAGGTGAAGAAGAGGAAATTTAAGGCATAGCCAAAGGAACCTCTGAAAAAGAAATTTAAAGATATGCTTAAAGGTCTGCATATAAAGGTATGCTTAAACTGTTCCCAGACTGTCTTGTCTCCTTACAAATCCTGCCTCCTTGTCCTGTGTGCTTCCCTTTCTTGGAGTCAGTTGTCATCTTCACCTTTTCAGTCCCTGCACACATTCGTAATCTCTGCCTCCTTCTAGCTCTCAGCTTTGCCTGGCCTCTTCCATAATCTCTTTTGCAAAAGATATCTCTGGAGGAGTTAACGGTAGCTATGCCTCTTACAGATCAACCAACACATGCCCTGAGCATCTTTACACATATACCTGTCTCTAACAAGCAGCCAGACATAAGTGGTTTTCTCAACTTAATGGATGATTTGCTGCCCTTTCCCTAAGAACAATCCTAGAATTTGCTGCAGGAAAATTCATAGGCTACTTTTAGGAGCTTTGTAATGGATTGCTACTGGTTGCCAGCATCTTACCTTGGTTTCCTTGAGAGGAAACAATCATGCCTTAGACATGCAAGCAAAATCTGCTTTCTGATGCCAAGCTGGCAAAAAACATGGTCCCAGGTATTGATCTGTGAAAGGGAAAAGGCATCAGGATGGAAGTTTCTAATTTATTACATCTCTTAAAAATAAATAATTGACAAATTAATGTTTTTTTTATTTTTTCCCCAGAGTACTTGCTTGAGCTGAACTCACCTTGCCAGTCACTCAGCTCTCTGGAAGTTAACAAAAAGGTTTTAAGATAGAAACTGGACTATTTAGCCTTCATTAATCATTCATACTGTTCAAACACATCATCCAGTAACTGAAGAGGGGTTAATGTAGCTAAGCTTGAGGCTGTTGTCAAAAGTAGGTTTAACTTTCTATGAACTCACTGGACACAAAGAATGCTGCCTGCTTACTATTCCAAATGTCACCAGCTAGGAGCAAACGGATGACTACTAATGGTAATTAAATACCTCTGAAGCCATTTGTACCAATAACAAAGAGTTACTGTCAGAACTTGAATGAGGTCCATCTGCCCATTTTAAAAGAATGTTAACATTATATAAGTGATAAAGCAGACAGCAACAGCTAAATAAATAGACAAACAAATAAGTTTGGTGATAACATTTCTCTAGATGAACACTTGATTTCTTTGGTCTTTTCTTTGGAAACAAGAGATTAATGAAAATATTCTGTAGACTTTAGTTGTTTCAGTCCCACTTTGGCCCATGAAGTAATTAGAAGGAGGTTTTTAGTAAAGGTCCTCCATCTATATTTTCAAAGCTGTGGAAAAAGATGTTTATATTCTATTTAACGTTTTTTCTTTCTGCCTTGCACACTTCCTGGATTCAGTTTCTACTGTTGACTATTTAATTTCACATGCTCTCATCTCCTTAAGTGAAGGGGGAAAAAAGAGTGTGGATTTCTCTGCTTTCTGTCTTCAGAGCACAGAACCCCACAGTTGCTACTTCTTGCACAGATGCACAGACAGCCCAGGGTTTTTCTTTGGTGGGCTCATCTATTCAATTGCCCCTGAGGCCCCTGCAAGGGGCTGTCTGACTTCTGCTGGATGTCCACTGTGGTTTTCTCTGCATCTTCATCTTTTTCTACTGTGACGAGACAAAATACGAAAAGATATTGCATGAAAAACCAAAGGGTGAAGGGTATCAAAATGCTTTTGAAATGCACCTAAAGTCCTAGAGCAGCCAGAATAAAAGTGTACAGAGGGTTCTGAGAGGAAGCTAATGCATTCATCAAGCCTTTGGGAAAGCTGTTTCTTGTAAAGCTATGGACTTGATTAAATCAGTCAAAGGGTCTTTAATAGCTCTCTTTTGCCAGGAGGTAGGAGTACTTGTATATCTGGTGGCTCAGTTCTAGTGAGAAGAGAAAGTGGCAGGTGAAGAAGAGGAATAGCAAGGGCCTTAGTGGCAATTATGTAGTGTGGGTAAATGAGTAGCGAGAACTGAGACATTTATCTCTGCCCTTACATAATGCTTAAAGCAGTGCTGGAGAAGGAATAACGAAACAACATCTTGGAGACACAGAGATCAAAGCTAAGAAAAAAAAAAATGGATGTGTAAAATGTAAAACGGCAGCTTGTATGAATTAGGTCTTTTTATGTTCCAAATAACAGAAAACTTAAACTGTTTAAAATGAGAGAATTTATTGACTTAACGGAACTGGGAAGACTGGAGGTAGGGCAGGCTTCAAGAGTGGTTTGATCGGGCTTCCCTGGTGGCGCAGTGGTTGAGAGTCTGCCTGCCGATGCAGGGGACACGGGTTCGTGCCCCGGTCCGGGAAGATCCCACATGCCGCGGAGCGGCTGGGCCCGTGAGCCATGGCTGCTGAGCCTGCGCGTCCGGGGCCTGTGCTCCGCAACGAGAGAGGCCACAGCAGTGAGAGGCCCGCGTACCGCAAAAAAAAAAAAAAAAAAAAGAAGACTGGTTTGATCTAGCTCAGAAATGCCCTGAAGAACTCTGTCTCTTTGCTCTGCCTTTTGTTCATGGTGTCGGTTTTGTCTTAAGTTTGATTTCACACATGGTTGCAAGATGGCTGCCAACAGCTCCTGGGACTGTAATCTTTCTCATAAATGTCCAGAAAGAGAGAGAGAGGTAGAGGCTCTTTCTCCCAACCAAACAAAAGTCCTGCATTTCATTCTGATAATATCAGTTTTGGTTATGTTTGTGATGGGAATGGGCTCAAACTGGGTTGCAATCCAGTGCTCACATCAAGAACTGGGGGAAAGAGATCAATGACGCTCAAACTGTAAAATGGTGGTGGTGGGGAGAAGAGCAGTGGAACAGATGTGACAGGCAGCTCACAATGTTTTCTGTGACTCAAGTTTATCAATTCTGCATGGTTCCCGAGAAAGGAGACATTCCATCAAGTAAATGTTTCCCTCTTTCCTTAATAGAGTTATCTTAGAAGAATTTACAATATTTCTCAAAGTGTAGTTCATGGACCAAAATTATAAGGGTTGATTAAATGAAGATTCTTGGGCCCTTCCCAAGACCTGATTCATAATCTCTGTGAGTGGAAGCTGGGAATTTGCATTTTTAGTAAGCTTCCTGGGTGGTTTTTATGCCCATTAAAATATGGAAATTTCATAGAAACTTGCTCAAAGATAAAGGTATCAGGAGACTATCTTCTTGCTTTAGGCAAGTTTGATAAAGTTTCTTACAGTACCTTCGCAAACTGTCTTCAACAAAAATAGCCATCAATAATTGCCACCCTAGTAACATCTCATGTTAACATGGACCTTATTTTATCTTAGTAAAATGTTAAAATCTTTTATTATATCGATCTACAAAATGTTTTATATATTTTATGGGGAGGGGGAATACATCTAGCTCTTTGGCATCATGCAGGCAAAAAAATAATGCATTTCATTATTCTCTTGTTAAGGAAATTAAACACATACACTTAAACTTCATCTTAACTCCCTTTTGGATCCAGTGATGGGTATTGCTTATAAATATTATAAACTTATAAATAAGTTTATAATCAACTTATAAACTTATAAATATTATAAACTTATAAATAAGTTTATAATCAACTTATAAACTTATAAATCTCTCATCAACTTATAAATATTGATGAGAGATGGTTCTCTACTATATTTGGAAAAAGGGCAAGTAACTTCTAACTTTACTTGGTTTCTTTTTTATCATGTAGAGATTCATTTTCTCCTGAGAAAGACGAAAACAAGAATGAGGATTTGTCCTCTGGCTGACCAATGATTTACAGGTAAAATTTTTTTCACAAAATTGGTTGATTTTGATTAATTTTTCCTTATATACTGAGATAGATAAATAATGTTATCTTTATTATCATCCTATATTATCCACTGGTGACAGTGAATCTCAAAGCATGAAGAACCTGAATGAGTTTTCCAATGGATTGGTATCATAGGGACAAAACTTCTAATGAATCATGTGCACGTATTTTAAACTTATTTGTTCATTCAAAAATATTATTGTGTATCTAGTATATACTAGGCTGTTGTGCTAAATGTTGAGGATATAGTCATCAATAAAATGTATGTGGTACCTTCCCTCGTGGAGTTCATAGTCTAATACTGTGCTATTCAATATGGTAGCCACTAGTCACATAAGACTATTTATATTTAAATTCAAGTTAAAGGAAATTAGAATTTAGTTATTCAGTTGTTTTAGTCACATTTCAAATGCTTAACAGCCATATGTGGCTAGTGGCTATTGTGTGAGACAGCACAGAAATTGAATATTTTCATTGGACAACACTGGTGGTAGAATCAAACAGATTTCACTTCAAATCATGGTTCCAACACTTAGTAGTTGTATAATCTTGGAAAAGTTACTTAATTTCTCTGAGCCTCAGTTTCCTGATTTCTAAAATAGGGATATAATAGCTATGCACAGCATTATAGTGAAGATTACATGAGATAATGTTGGGATAAAAATTAAATGAGATAAAGACTTTTAGGTGAGTAATTAGCATATGGTAAACACTCAGTAATTCTGGACTATCATCATCATCTTGAGCACTGAACATTCTGTTGATCATAGAAGCATTTTATGCTATTCAACAGATGCTGGATGGATGGGAGAAGATGGATCTTGGCTGTGGTGTCCTTGTCACCCAGACTCCATTCTAGAGTTTGCCAGTGAAGTGCTTTTAGATTTCTTGTGCTTGTTTACTTGAACTATGAACTGCATGGGGTCACAAATCACCCTTTCAGGATATTAGACTGCTTTTAAATATAAGAGAGTTTTGAGAACCACCCAACTCTTTCTTCTAATGTTAAACAACAAACCAAGGGACATAATGACATTGTGGCTTTTAAAACATGATATTGTAGTAAGTAGGCACAGCTAATGGGGTGAATTTATTAACATTATCTTAGGCAGAGTTACCTGCTAGTGCAGAGTAACAAACAGTTTTTATCTCCAAGGCCAGTTGCAACTGATTTGTAATAGGTTCCTATAGAGCTTTTGAGAAGTATTATAAGGCCTATCAAAACATGACAAGGAAAAACTCTGTGATCAATTAGTGATGTCTGCCAAGGGCACTGGAGTTAGGAAGGGTTGGCATATATTTACATATTTATCAACCTTTTTTAAAGGCCAAGTTGATTAAAGAAACAAGTAGGTTTCTTGTTTTTGGTTGCTATTGCTAATTGCAGCCATCTTCAGTAGATTAAAGTTTATCTGTCTGATGTTTAAAATTACCTCAGGCCTATTTTCTCTAGGGTATAAAATCCTGCACTACTTGAAGGCAGGGAGCAGGGACAGTGTTTTACATTTCACAGTCCATTAGTTCAGGTGACAACTCTTGAGATATGCAATTCATGCTATTACTTAGCTCCCAAATTAGTGAGAGGTGGGAGGAAATAATAAAAGACGTAAAAATCTTCCTAAAGTACGATTATGCTGTGTCACTCCCTACTCAGGAGCCCACAGTGGTTCCCTGTTGCTAATGAGCATCTCTTTTTAACTTTGGAGATATTCTATAAGCCAGCTCCACATCCTATGTTTCTAGACTTATCTTTTACAATTCACCAACAGCAGTAGTCCACTCCAGAGCATCCCAAAGCTACACAGTGCCCAGTTTATTTTTCTTGATAATAGTTCCATATTTGTTGGTTTGATCTTCCCAGATTATTTGCATTTAAAAAATAGGGTTACATCGTACATGGCTTATAAACTTCCCAATGCATTGACTGCAACAAAAACTAGGCACTAAATGATAAGACCCCTGAGGATAGGGGCCTTCTTAACAGTCACTGGGCTCAATAAATATTGTTGATCTTGTTTCTTGTTTGCAGTATTTCAATAAATATTTGATTGATTCCCTGATCGAAAAGAGAAACTGAAGTATTCCTGTTATTTTTCTGTTATAAATTCATTGTAGCAGGTATTCTGTCTGTTTGTGTAAAGGAAATAACATGATGTTGTCTACAACAGGGATTGATTGACATTGGAAAAAAAACCCCACATCATTCTTCTAACAGTTTCCCTGAGACAGCTTTTTGGGAGAGACCTGAGCATCTGACTGATTTCTGAAGGGTGATTTATGGTATATATGGCTAATGAGAACAGGGCAACTCTGGATAGATATCTCTAGGTATATCTTACAGCTATAAATTATGGTTAATAATCACAAACTAAAAATTCCAAACCCTTAATATGTTAAGAGAATTGATTCATAAACACTTTTACCCCAATCTTGAAAAATTATATTACCTCAATATGTTGTAAAGCAGCAAAACAATTATTAAAAAATTGGATTCTTTTTGCAATTATTTTGGACTATGGATTAAAACTGTATTAGAGTCATTTACAACCCCCAAAGTTATTTATTTTCTTTTGTTCCAACTAAAACCATGAATGATTTAAAGGGGAAAGATTGAGAAAGGGTGGGCATGTATGAAGCTAAAGTGATATTGGTTTTATTAGTAAAACATGTTTACATAGGAATTGTTAAATATAAAAGAAAACAGCCTTGTTTAGCAACAAATAAGCAGGTGTAGAACTATAATTTTATAATATTATTGATGATTGTGGGGAAATTTTACTCTTAGTACTGTATTTAAATCACAGAAGTATTGTAAAATAATTTGAATTCTGTAAATGTGAAAGTATGTGACATTCCTTCCCTCTCTCCTTCTCTTTCCCTCTCTCTCCCCCACCCCCTGCCCTGCCACCATCTCCCCCTTACTCCTGAATTCATCTGATTATATTAGATCTACCTTCTTACTCAGAACAATAGCTTTACAAGAAAATTCCAATGTGGAATTAAATCCTGGCATACAAGTACACAGATAACCTTTTTTGATGAAGGAAGGTTTGTTTTGGGGTCCTCCCCAGTAGGCTAATATCTGAATACTAGAATGAGGCTGTATATCAATAATCCTAAGTAGGAGGAACACTGTGGCTCTGGTCTTATTCAACTACTTTACAACACCCAGCGCACAGGACTCTCTCTCCCTTCCACGGCTTTGTACATGTCATGTCTTATTGCTATAACAGAAGCACTCTTTCCTGCCTGTCTCACCTCGGTAACTTCTATTTATCCATGAGGTCCTGATTAGCCCCCATACACCCCAACACCTCCCCCCAACACACCCACCCACACACAAACACCCCTACCTTTGGCTAGGTCAGGGACCCTTTCTCTCTCAGTGTGCTCACAGCACTCTGAACTTACCTCTTTCATAGTGAGTGAAACCTATATTGTCACTTGTCACCTTACTTGGTTTTCTTCATACTTGTTCCTTGAGGACAGGGAGATGTTTTAATTTCCACAAAATGCCAGCACCTAGTCCTGGCATTGAATAGAAACTCTGTGTGTATTGGTTTAATGAATGGATAGTTGATAAAATCTTATTCAAAATTCTCAACAATTACTGAATAAATACAAGCAGTTTTATTATTAGATTACTAACTCTTCAAGGGTGAGAACTATGAACTATGTTTATGAACCCTCAGTGCCTACAGCAATCTTTTGCACACCGATGTATTGAAAGAAATGCCTGCTGCAGGGTTGAATTGCTACTTTCAGATATAATCAATAACTATGATAAGGTCCTTGATATTTCTTAATTAGTAAAAGTTGGGGCAGAGGGAAGTTGGTTTTCTCAACAGAGGATACTAGTTTGTAAATTTTATAGAAATTATCTGTTGTTGCTTCTAGAGCAAGTTTTCCAAAATTTATCTGATAGTGAGAATCATCCGAGGGCCAGTCACAAAAATATAGCTCTCTTGTTCCCACCCCAGACCTACTGCATTAGAGTCTCCAGGAGCGGGGATTTTCCTCTGACTTGAGAGGTTTGGGATACTATTCACAGGACTTAAAAACAGTTTTACCTAAGTGCTCTGAGAGCCACATTTTATATTCAAAATTATAAATTTGCTTTTTCCTCAGATTATACAAAGTACATTCTATCTTAGTGCATCAGAATGATTCCAAATACTAAAAAGTTTCAACTTAGTAGAAGTCCATGATAATCAGGATTCCTTTGTGAGCCAGATTTTCTGATTTGATTAGCCTTGGGCCTGTTCCAATTAAATTTAAATACAAGCTCACCAAGAGACAGTGAAACTTCAAAAGCATCTCATCAAGGAGAAAACTGAGAATGGCTCCTTTTCCAGGGATTTGGCCATTCCTACAAACTGATGGTACTTGCCAGGTGAGTCTTTAACCTTCTCCCTTGCACACCAAACAGGCACACATGTGTGTAACAGCTCCCTGCCACCACCGTAAAGCAAATTACGAGGAACAAAGGACATTAGCCTTCCGGTGCTTAGGAGGGAGGTACCCTGCAGAAACACACAGGGGACACAGAGCAAACAAGGAAGAACCAAGCGGCTAATGAACAGGACAGGAAACTAAACCAGAAAAATAAACAGGCAGAAAAAGCAACTGGTGACCAAACAAAGGAGCAGGATGACTCCTCCGAACCCAGGAGCCTGGTGCTCACCTGGGGCACACCTGCTGAACAGGTGAAGGGAAGCGGCTGGGGCTGAAGCCTTCTGTGGGTCCCAGCCCCCACTGCTCCACACCCTGAAACAGCAAGGCTGGCAGAGTCACCAGGAGAGCTGTGTCTGTGGCTCCGTGCTCTTTTGCCCTGATGGAAGACCCATAAATACTTTATTACGAAGAGCCCATAGACAAGGCAATGGTTACAGCAAACAAGTAGCAGGAAGAAGGGACTGAAACTCATCAAAGCTATAATGTTCACTTAATTAAAAGAAAGCTTCTGCTTCTGCTGGGTAACTAGGTTCAACTATAGCCACATTAGAGGTGAGGATGACAGTAAGAGTGGTTATCAATAAATATTTGTAATTTGTTTGCAATGCAAAAATCCTTTTTTGCTCCAATGTAAGTGGACACACATACTAAATATAACTAACAAATATTTATTAAGCACCAGTGCTATATAATGTACACATTAAGTATATTTTGTTAAAGACAGTCAACCCGACAGTGATGCTGCACGTGTAAATGTGCCTGAAAAGAAGGGTTTGATTATTAACATGTTTCTCAAATGCTCATTTGAAGTTTATTTGGGGTGGGGTAGAAGAGTGGGTGGGGAATTGTCAGAGAATATTCAAAAGATTGATTCTCTTTATAAAGGGACGCAATGAAATTTGCCATTTTCTGATTCATACAGAGCTTTCCATGAAAAGTTCTATTTTTTTAGTGAAATTATATTTGTCCTGCTTGAAAACACTCTTGCACATTTTCTTAAGGAAAAAACTTCAAAGGTAAGTTAGAACCATTTCTATATTTCTTAACTTTAGCTTAATCAGAGGGGGAAATGTTTTTCATGGCTATAGAGCCAGAAGTGAGGTTGATGCACAAAATTTGAGCCATGAAATCTTATGTTTCCAAAATGTGAGGCACAAATTTACCTCTGCAATTTCTAGCAGCCAATGAAAAGAGAGAAGCACTGCCAGTTACAAGATCTAGTGTATACATGAAAGCAAAAACCAAACCAATTCTTCAAACCAAGAACAAAAATATGGATACTGAGACTAGAGAGAAATGTCTCCCATACCTGCTCTTAGAGAGGATTCTGAGCAACAGAAAAAAAAAAATCTGTACAGTCCTTATGATAAATATCCTTTGCTTCAATTTCTTATTTTTAATTTAAGCTATCTTGCCGAATTGTATGAATTACTGTAAGAATGTAAATCTGTTTAGAACAAGGTTGGGATAAGTCAAGAGAGAGAAAAATATACCTGTCTGAATTAGGAAATGGAGACCCAACCTTCTGGAGCCCCTTTTCCCTTAGTTTTCTAAGTAACTGTTCAGTCTCATGTTTCACTTTTCTAAGAAAAACTTTGGGAATGCCTTCGTCACTCTACAAATAAAAGTCCTTTTGGATTATTGTACCAGAGAAATACAAAGGTGTGGCTTTCTTAGCCCTGACAGTTCTGGGCCCGCCCTGTGGATGTCCAAGAAAAGGAGCTACGTCCATGTCTCTCCATTCATGTTGACCTTTAGACAGAACACACCATAGAGAATAGCCTGGCACTTGAGCTTATCAAAAAAGTAGACTTTTTTTTCCTCACCCTTGGACATTTGCTCTTTTCCCAAAACCGGCCTGTACTTTCCCATCTCTGCACCTTTGCCTGACTTAGTGTCTGCCTCTGGAATGCTTTTCCCTTCCCACATCTGTGTCTTGTCAGCTTGTAGAAATCATACATCTTTTCTAGGTCAATCCAAATGCCACTTCTTCCAGGAAGACTTGTCTGCTTACCCAAATGTGATCACCTCTGCCCAAATCTCCCAGAGTTCCTCAACTAACATAGAATAAGAACACTGCACTGCATCTGAGACACCTATGGATAAGCTTTATTTTGTCGATTTGATCAAAAGTTCCCTGGGCGGGCTTCCCTGGTGGCGCAGTGGTTGGGAGTCCGCCTGCCGATGCAGGGGACACAGGTTCGTGCCCCGGTCTGGGAATATCCCACATGCCGCGGAGCGGCTGGGCCCGTGAGCCATGGCCACTGAGCCTGCGCGTCCGGAGCCTGTGCTCCGCAGCGGAAGAGGCCACAACAGTGAGAGGCCTGCGTACCGCAAAAAAAAAAAAAAAAAAAAAAAAAGTTCCCTGGGCGATTTTTTTTTTTGCAACCTCCCGTGAATCTGTAATTTTTCAAAATAAAAAGTTAAAAACAATTCCCTGAGGATATTCAACTTTATACATCTGTCCCCAAAGATCTAGGACAGTGACTGGCACTCAGCAGTAGACCCTTGACAAGGACTGTGGAGTAATGTCCTGAGTGAATATTGAGGCGCTACATGTGAATGGGCTTTAAACTTAGAAAACCTGGGTTTGGGGCTTAGCTTTCCTTCGTACTTGGGAAAATCTGGGACAAATCGCTTAGTTTTTCTAAGCCTCAATTTTTCATCTGTCACCTGAGAATAATAATGTCACTTCACTGGGCTATTATGAAGATTAAGTGAGATAATAAATGTGCTACTATTTCATTAGCTGTAAGCACTGTGGCCATGTTCGTTATTATTATGATTGGTACTAAAGCAACTGTATATACACAACCCTCAGAGTTGCCCTCAGTGTCAGTCAGTTGTAGGTGGAATAATTCTACAACAGTTTTAGCTTGTCACCCTTCCTATCTCCTTGTCATACTTTATGACATTCTAGAAGCACTCTTTATCTTTCGATCCCTCCCTACTGTCCCCAAAATGACCTATTCTATCTTCTTCATTAGGACTTAGAGATAGTTGGAAGAACAGAAAACCAGAACACCTTCATAAAGTTGTGCTCTGGAACATTTATAACATGACTATATGTTTATAGTCAAAACATTTCTAATTCAATTTATGCTCTGAAAATCATTATTCAGTATGAAATATTTGTATGAAGAAAGGCCCTAAAAAAAAAAAGGCCCTGACTTATAAACACCAACTCATGAACAGTCCATTTTTGGCCTAGAACAAGTGTCCTAGAACAAGGACTTCAGCTGTATACCACCAGAAATTCAGGACAGGCCATTGGCAGTCTTAGTAGGAGACAGTGAGGAACTTCATGGGAAGAAACCCCATTAACCAAGAGAATGGAGTTCACAGACTGGAAGCAACAACAATGGTGCATCATGCTGTGTCCTACTTAGATAGTTCTCAGGCTTAGGCCTCATACTACCACTTTAACAGGAAAAATATATTAAAATAGCTTAATTACTACAGAAGAATGCTAAGAAATGCAAGTCAGAACTTCTTTGTGAGCCCACTAACAGAGTGTAATCAAGGGAGGAGGCTCAGTATCTTTTTCTCTATAGATCACAGACTATTAAAATCCAAATTAGAGCAAGGAATAGAAGTTTTGCTACACATCAGAAGGAACTGATGATTTCCCTGGTGTGACCTGGGCCCCATGCGGCCAGTGTTAGAGGCAGAAGAGGACTTCAGTGGCAGAGGAATTGACCCAGTGCCGTGGGACATGCCTCGTCATCTGAGACCACGGCGGGTGGACCCCTTGTGGTGGCTATAGGATCTGTACCTTAGAGCACATGTGAGACATACCATAAATGCACCATGAACTTGAGAAAGAGTGGAGTTGCCACTATTCTGTGGGTAGGGACCAAGCCAGACAAATGCTTTTCAATTTTATTAATGTAACCCTCTCAAACCCCTCCCCAGGGCTTGGGGAACCATGGGTTATTCCCATGTAATCAATCTCACTAATTGACTTCTCTCCATGATCCAACTTTACCCACTCACCTTTGCCATCAGGATCACCAGGAACTCATGCTGGCCCAAATCCATCTCATTTTGCTCCTTCTTCTTTAGCTCTAGTTTCAACTACTCTTTTTTCATCTTCATGCTTGTGTTCAGGAAAGGAGGTGGAAGGAGCCAAGAGGAAGTGTCCTTTTGTCCTGAGTTGAAACAAGGAATCCCCTTTCCTATGGAAACACAGCTGTTCATAGTGTGTGGCTTCCAAAGAGCTCTGAGAATTCTAGACTAAGAGGTTTTGCTGTGATCTAAACTTTCTTACACTGATTATATCATTCCCATGGGACTATGCGATTTGTATTCCAGCCAACCAATTTCTTCAGCCATATCTTCCAGACTGAGAGGTCTATAAGGAGAAGAACTTGACTCACTTATTTTACACTCACTCCGTAAGAGGGACTTGCTTTATGTTGGTTGAATTGAATCATATAATTTAGGGATCATCTATTTTAACCAATACAGCCTTGAGATAGGAAAAACTTTTTCTCAGCCTCAGGGCTTCAATAGTCTACTATCTCCTAATTCAAAAGACATTTTCCTGTTAAGTACACGGTCCACACCACTGAGTTCTATCATACATTGTCTATCATTCATCAATATAGTGATGTAAATGTAATTAACATGTTTTCTCTTAATTTGGTTAAGTGCTATACTTGGTGGCATTTTTACTCCATCTCTACTGAATTCAATAGTTAGATATGATTTCTTTTGTGCTAAAAATAACAAAGATAGTATTTGGAAGAAATCAGAATGGACGAGCTGATAAATTATTTATAGCAATTTCCAGCAGCCTGCCAATCTGTTTTGTAACGTAGTCGAATCTTAATTTTTAATGAAGGAACCTATGAAAATCTGCTGGGGTGATAAACATGACCTCTAAATGATACCACAAAGGAGCCCATCACGTAGGTAGGCGGACCCTTCCTTTCCCATCACCTCACAAGGGCTTCACCTCCAGCTGACCTTACCTGGTCCAAGCTGAGGGGAGTTGGTTGGTACAAAACCTAAGACAGGAAAGGTGGAGTGAGGGAGAAGCCCAGTTCTGAAAGGAGATAAAACAAACCACCTTGGAGGACCATTGTGTGCCATTTCAAAAGTTTGTTTTGACTAATGCTTTGTGCTATTCAATTTTATATCCTTAATCTGTTGTGTCTGTTTCTAGTAAAGAAATGATAATAATAATAGGGGAAATTAAGGACAATGAGAGAGTATTAGTGAATACAGATAGAGGAGAGATGAAAGCAGCCCTACGAAGGAAGTGCCGCTTTATCTCTGATGATACATCTTAATGTGAATTTTGTCAATCCCATTTTTACCAATTGTGCTTCAGTAAAAAAGCATTTGACTTGATACAGTCTTGCTCCTGATTAAATTCCCCAAATTGTTAATGGACCTTTTGCTGTTCAGAGAAATCCAACAACAATCCAAACAACAATCCAAAGTGAGACCTGCTCACTTTGAGCTGTTGCATATTAAATGTTAGAACTTGTATGATCTTGGAGATCATTTGCTCCAAACTCCTCACTGAGCAGATGAGGAAACTGAGGCTCAGAAATGTTAAATGGCTTGCCCAGGGTCACACAACAGCTAATGAAAATGTCATATAGTAGTTCACGTCCTTTGAATCCTGGCTTCATCCTTTCTAGTACATATTCTCTTCCATACCCTGCCATCTCCACCAGAGACATATGCATAGGGTCTGAACCCTAACACATGTTTATTTTAAACCATGCTTTTCCTCAATATCCCTGTTGTTTTACTTCTTTACTTCTTTACTTGCTTTACTTCTTTACTTACACTACTTCTTTTTTTTTTTTTTTTTTTTTTGCGGTATATGGGCCTCTCACTGTTGTGGCCTCTCCCGCTGCGGAGCACAGGCTCCGGACACACAGGCCCAACGGCCATGGCTCACGGGCCCAGCCGCTCCGCGGCATGCGGGACCCTCCCAGACCGGGGCACGAACCCGTGTCCCCTGCATCGGCAGGCGGACCCTCAACCACTGTGCCACCAGGGAAGCCCCTACACTACTTCTTTACTTTACTTCAGCCTTTCTTCAACAAACCTAAGGAAGGCACTCTATGAAAAAGAGTCATACTGTCTTTTACAGTGGGGTTCTCTGAATTTAAAACAGTAGAAGGCAGTGAAACAGTGATAATACATTTGAGGAAAAGAGAGCAAATCAGATGATGAAGCGAGCAGAAGCCTCACCTGCATTAATACCACTCTGAGGGGAGCAAGGGAGACTTCCTTTGTGAATGGCAAAGAAAGAAGTTGTGATCTGTTTGTGCAAAACTTCAAATCATTTAACCAGACAAAACAGAGTTTAATTTAGCCGACAAGAACACTATGAATCACTGGGGTGGTGGAAGGTGAAACTCCCTTTGATACTCATAATTAGAAAATTGTGAGCAGAAATTGCTCACGTAAAATAAACTTTCAGTTGTGTTGCAACATGTTGGAGAAACAGGTAGAGACGGCTTTAAAGTTCTTAATGGTTGAAATTCCTGCAGCTTTTGCAAAGGGCTGTATGAATTGAAATCTAAATTTATCATCATGTCTGTGCTCCATGACTTAGTATAGTGCACTGGGTAATGATCTAGTCTAAGGAATTGCCAGTTGTATTGATAATATTATAAATTGTGCATTTGTTAAATGCAAACTTATTTTAAGATGTTACTGCAGCCCCAGTGGCCCTCTATTTTGCTATCAACTGAGTTAAACTTGGAGCAATATAGTGAAGAAATAAAAGGACCTATTTTCTATGAATTAAAACAGATAGAAATAAGAAATTAAGTTACTATTACTCATCAAAAATAATCTTGTCCTTTTATGAAGATTTTCAAAGATAATAAAATAAGAGAGATTATATAATATACATTTAAGTACCCATCACTTAGATCTAATAATTTTTAACACTTGCCATATTTGCTTCATATTGATATGTTTTGTTTCTGCTGAATTCTTTTGAAGTAAATTTCAGACACCATGACATTTCACTTCTAAACACTTTAATATACATATATAAAAATATGAATATTTTTGGTATAACCACAACACCAATATCTCTACTAATATAATTAACAAATATTTCCTAATAGTGCCTAAAACCCAATTGATAATCAATTTACCCCATATATATTTTATAGCTGGATTTGTTTAAACCAGGATCCAATTAAGACCACACATTACATTTAGCTGTTATGACTCAAATTTCTTGTAATCCAAACCAATAGCACCTGTCCACTCCCCCTACCAACATACAGTTTTTTTATATAACATTGACTTTTTTACATGACTACAGGCTAGTTGTCCTGTAGAATGCCATATTGTTTTTGGTGGTGGTTTAACTTTTTCTTCTATTCCCTGTGTTTCCTATAAACTGGAATTTTTGCCTATAGGTCTAATTAAACTCAAGTGAAACATTTTTCAGCAAGAATATTTCACAGAAACTTAATAGTTCCATTCCTACATATACACCTAAGAAAAATGAGAGCACATGGCCACCAAAAAAAGTCTCATTACAAGAATGTTCATAATAGCATCATTTACAATCACTCCAAATTGGAAACAACCTAAATATCCATTAACAGAAGAGTGAGTAAACAAAATGCAAGATATTTGTACAATGGTGTACTATGTAGCATTTAAAAGGAATTAACCAGTGATACACACATTAGTATGGATACATCTTAAAAGCAAACTACTGAGTGAAAGAAACCATTCATAGAAGTGTACATATTCTATGATCCCATTTATTTGAAGTTCAAGAACCTTCAAAATTAAACTGTGATGTTAGCAATCAAAACAGTGGTTGGCTTTGGAAATGGGAAACTGGCTGACTATAAAGGAGCAGGAGGGAATTTTCTGGGACGATGGAAAAGTTCTATATCTTGACTTGGGTGTGGTAACATGGGTGCTCAGATTTTTCAAAACTCATTGAACTACCTTGACTTTTATAGTATGTAAGTAACAGCCCAATAAAAGGAAAAAATAGGTGGCTCTACGTACATCATATTGCATTTCTCAAGATACACACAGTTATTATTTGTGATACTAACATTGATCACTAGAAAACATAAACATTTTAGTGTACTTTTTAATTTAAAAAAAAGCTGAGTGAGAGCATGGTGAGAATTCCAAGATCAGAGACACCTTTTAGATACAGTCCAATTTTTTTCCTCAAAATCAAACTGAGCCCTCTGAAAATGAAAAGGTTGTTTTACCCTTTTGTGAGAAAGAAGGGCAATGTGGTGGGAATGGATGAACTGAAACAAAATCTCCTGTAAAAGTAAGGAGTAAGGAGATGCTGATCCAGAAAGATGAGAAATTTAGGAAAGAGTGAGAGAAAAAAGGTCCCAGGGACCCACCCACCCACAAAATCACAAGGCAATCACAGTGTACTTTTCAGAGAGAGGAGCGCTCAGGATCCAAGTTGGTGGAGATCTGCTGTGATAAGCAGCCCCTCCCTAGCTTGGGCCCTGCAGAGTCTCCCAGCGCAGGGCCCTCTGCTGACACCTGCTTGGTGCCCAGCCACACCTGTCACACCCTGGACTTCAGTGCCTGGAACTGAGCCTGAAAAGGGGACAGCACTGCTCAGTTCTAGCAGCTGCATGGCACTCAGGACTTCTCAGGATAGGGGCCTGTGTGTCTCTTGGTTAGATGGGGTAATCTGAAAGCTCACTAAAGGGTTTTGTCCTATTAATTCCCAGAAGGATTATTGCTTCACTGATGGTTTGTGTGTGTGTGTGTGTGTGTGTGTGATACGCGGACCTCTCACTGTTGAGGCTTCTCCCGTTGCGGAGCACAGGCTCCGGATGCGCAGGCTCAGCGGCCATGGCTCACGGGCCCAGCCGCTCCGCGGCATGTGGGATCCTCCCAGACCGGGGCACGAACCCGCGTCCCCTGCATCGGCGGGCGGACTCTCAACCACTGCACCACCAGGGAAGCCCCTCACTGACGGTTTTTAATCATAGCATGTCGTGAAACAACATCGATATAAAAAGAAATATTGACACAACCCAGAGGGCTGAGGCTTCTGAGTTTGACATTTGTAATGGTGGGTCTGACTTTAAGGAAACCTGAGGTACCAAATCCTAGATGCTAAAAGCTGTTTTCACAAGGCAGGCTGCAGCGAAGGTTCACATTCACATTGCAAGAGGATG
This sequence comes from Mesoplodon densirostris, assembly GCF_025265405.1. NCBI lineage: Eukaryota > Metazoa > Chordata > Mammalia > Artiodactyla > Ziphiidae > Mesoplodon > Mesoplodon densirostris. Next base: position 104,694,735 of record NC_082665.1, on the reverse strand, counting down.
TTTCACTTTATAAAAATGGTTTACCACCGGTTTCCTTAGATCATCCATCCATCCCCCCTTCCCCCTGACACACACACACACACACACACACACACACACACACACACACACACACACACAGACATTGGTCACAGGACTCAACAGTCAGTTGTTCCTTCTCTCCCAGCTGGCGAGAACACAGGCCGTGCGTCACCAAGCCATAGGCAACTTTCCAGAGACGGGATGGGATTTATGTTTTCTTTGTGATATGTGCGCTGTATTATGAAGTCTTCTTTCTATTAAGTATTTCAGAGCCTTAAATCTATAATCTTTCAAAAGTTCTCCTTAAGGAAAGGTATGGAAGAATGATTATTAAAACATGTATTGAATGAGAACATGTTCTATCTTAATGATAAACTATAAATCAAGTTAAAAGGATATTGTCTCACCAGAAACTATATTATTGAAATATGATAATGCTCTGTGGCCTCCTATGATTTGAATCATTTAATCTATTTATTTATTCATTTATACCCTCTTTCCAATATATATTTGAAAATGTTTACAAAATACATGTGATTCCAAGGGATAAAATAAGAGATTGTCAAATCAAGATAGAAAGAAAATATGGGTATGGAAATAACACCAGGGCAAAGTTTAACATGTGTTGTCATGTCTTGTCCAGTACTAGAGGCAGGAACAGATTTAGCCCTGAGCTTACTGGACTCAGGTATAGCAATAAAACCTTGCTCAGGAGAAATTCCTTCAGTGGATCCTCATAAAGGAGGCAAGGTGTGATGAGAAAAACTCTTCCCATCTCCACCTCAGATAGTGAGTTTCACTTAATGACTTCTCATGGTGCCCATCAGTTCATGGCTAAGACCAAAGTTAAATGTAATAAAAGCAATTGTCCAAAGAACTCCCACCTCCCAAAAACCAAAGTATGATCTAAGTATGTAGCCTTTGGAACAATGGCGTGATTTAGAGAAATGTATGGGCAGCACATCCTTCAAGTTGTCTTCCTTGAATACGGTATTTCCTACTTGTGTAATTTTCAAGAAATGCAGAGTAGAGAGTTTAAGGTTATAGTCTCTGGCAACAAATGAAATAACAACTGAGGTTTTATTGAGCACTTAATATGTACCAGACATTCTAAGCACTTGACATGTATTATTTAATCCTCAGGATGATGTCATGAGGTTATCATTCTCATTTTTAACAGATGATTTAAAGAGGCATGGGAAGGTAAAAGTGTGTTCAACTTTTACCCTCCCATGCCTCTTTAAATCATCTGTTAAAAATGAGAATGATAACTTCATGGCATCATCCTGAGGATTAAATAACACCGAAGTATTAGGGAAAAAAAACTGGGCAGTCTGACTCCACCGTCTTATACTGATTTTAGGAATATAGCTCTGATAGGTCACTAGTGTAGGTCAGAGCCTAGAGAAGGAAAGACTTGGCTTATGTCTCCCCAAACTCAGAAACCTGACCAGGTCAACTGCCTGAATATGTCCATCTCACCTCTACATGAATGTGATTTTGTCCATTTTAAAAAATAGCCTCAAAATAATAGTATAGGGGCTTCCCTGGTGGCACAGTGGTTGAGAGTCCGCCTACCGATGCAGGGGACACGGGTTCGTGCCCCAGTCCAGAGGATCCCACATGCCGCGGAGCGGCTGGGCCCGTGAGCCATGGCCGCTGAGCCTGCGCGTCCGGAGCCTGTGCTCCACAATGGGAGAGGCCACAACAGTGAGAGGCCCGCGTACTGCAAAAAATAAATAAATAAATAAATAATAATAATAATAATAGTATAGATCCAGAAAGATATGTACAAGGAAAAGATAGACACCCACCTTTTACAGGATACCTTTCTAGGGCATAGGAAAACACATCTCTTCCCAATCAGAGGAGTCTCCCCAGGTCTGTCATCCAGTCTGATATGTTTTAGAGCATTTTAGGTTAACCTAAAAGTGCAGTTAGAAGCCTACTAAAGTGAATTGACCTTGCTATGTGTCAAGTGCTTTACATTTATCTTTAGTTCACTGAAAAGCCTTAAAGTCATAAGCCAGTGGTTCTCAAAGTGTAGTCCCTGGACTGGAAGCATCAACATATCCTGAGAACTTACTAGACATGTAAATTCAGGGACCTCACCCAGACCTACTGTTTCAGAAACTCTGGGGGCAGGGCCCAGCAATCTGAGTTTGAAAATGTCCTCCAGGTGATTCTGATGTACCCTAAAGTCTGAGAACAGCTACCCTAAACCAGCTGCCCTCTTTAGCAGAAAGAGCTAAGGCAGGACATGGCTTTTATCTCTCAAGAGATGATAGTATGATGGAATTGGAAGGAACCTTGGCAATGACCTCCCAGAACCAATTCCCTTTCTCATAGATGAGAAACCTGAGGCTCAGGAAAGTAGAGTGATTTGCCTGAGATCACACAGCAAGTGAATAGACAAAATTGGCTTGACCCAATTTTCTTGACTCCAGGTCTGAAGTTTTTCCTCTGGCACCAATTCTTATTTGACCTCTGACAGTTATATTACCTTCAGTGGTGATTTTTCTCTCTTTTCTGCAGTGTCTCTGTGGGCGGGACCTTATGAAAGTGGTTGCTGTATTCACTCCCCTGAATCTTTCTCATCCTGACATTGGATCCACCTAAGAAGGTGAATGAGCAGGTACTACTGTGGGTGATTCACTCTCTCATTTCATCCTGTTCTGTGTACATTGAAAATGCTCCAACCCAGTGAACTCCTCTCTAGAACTACTGACACTCATGTTTTTGAAAGCATAAGAACTTACATTCCATTTTCTGAAGAACCCTAAGATGAGCTTTCAAATCATTAGTTATAAGGATCATCAGAGAATGCAAAAATCCTAAATGATGCCTTTTTGTTAGGGTTTCTAGTTTCCCTGAGTTTTCCAAAACTTTTAAACACATAGAAACCTGAGAAGACAAGTTACTTAACTTTCCTGTGCCTCAGTTTCCTTGTGTAAAATAGTGCTTCACTTAAAGAAACATTATGCAAATTAGGTAAAATGATATACACCAAGCCTGAGGCCTCACATAAAGTAGATGCCTAATAATTGTTAGTTCATTCTCCCTCCTTTCTTCCTGGTCTTGTTGGTCTTAATATCTGACAGGTGATTGGAGGTACCATGTAATTATTAATGACTTTTCAAAGACAAACATAGGAGCAGTTCATCTTGTTCCATAAGAAGCTGCTGGTTGATGTCTCCTTTTTCATTTTTCCCTGTGGTTGTTCTAAGGGATTTGCTCTGTTTTGTATTAATTGGATTCATACGTCCTAACCTTTCCTTTATCAACCTTCCTTCCTGGGACAGGGAAAACTAGATGACAGGGCCTACCAAAGAAAAACATGTCATCTGTTGGCTTCAGGAAAGTGGACCTAAAGGGGCGAACTCTGTGTTATGCTCTTGGGGTACATCAGTAATTTTTAGACCAGTAATTTAGGTTGACATTGAATAAAACAAACTTTATCACATATGATTTTCCCATGGCATGTTTTGAGTGAGCACTAGAGAAATAGAGGATAAAAAGAGTCCCTTGAATTGTGTGTTGGTTGCTCAAGTTCTGCAAAATTCAAGCATGGATTTCATATTTTTGAAAAGAATGTGTATTTTAAAACAGTAGAAGTTGAGCTTTATGCTGCATTGGTGTAGTAAGCTTGGCTTTTTTTAAAGTCTGTCTATGAATCCTCATCTATCATTTCACTTACCTATTGACTCTTTGTTCTACTGGTATCACAGATATCATTTTTCTATAAAACAACGTTGCCCAGTGTGTGTTTTCTAACCATCAGGGCAGGCTGCCTGACCTGCAAACCCAGTTCTTCAAGCCATCATCAGTATTACTTAATATTCACCATTACAATCTGTGGAATTAGGAGGTAATAATAGTATTCACAACAAACTACAGAGGTTTGTGGTAACTTACTCTGATTCCCCACCAAATGTCCTAGAATGCTTATGGAAGACTGAGATAATATTCCAACTGCCTTGCAATACTTCTTGGAAGTAGCTGTTTATTTTGTTCTGGTGTTGTTTTAACGTATCTTAAAAATGTCTTGAAGTATATATTCTACTTCCACTTCACTAAGTACTAATTTGGTTATTTAATAGTTGACACTCCCTATCCAAACACTAGGTCAGACTCTGAAATTTCGTCTTGTCACTTTCCTGTGAAAATATACTGCTCAAATTAAAATATAACTGACAAAAAGGTAATAGAAATGGATGGCTATTCCACTCCACGAGACGAAGGGAAAAGAAAATCACCTTTGCGAGGGTTAACTTTCTCAGAATCAGATATTGGTCCTAGCTACAGTTTCATGTCCCCCACCGGCTGCCAGAGGGGCAGTGAGCGAGGTAAGGGCGATGCTGGAGATAATTGGTGGTTTCTCATGCAGTTCTGTTTACCTCGGAGAATGGCTCAGATTCATGGGGTGGCTCATCTGTTTGTTTCCCAGGAGTGTCCTCCTCATCAGGTACAAATGACTTGTTGTTTCCCCTGTCCCGTCTGCCTCCTTGGTGACGGATAGACGAGAACTGTTCCCTGTGCTCTGGGACTCTAATGTGATCTGGGTCGTGCTGGTGGCAGGAGGGGAGGGGGTGGGGGGCATCGAGGGGAACAAGGGGAAGTTAACACTAGGGGAACTACAGTCTTTCTTGGAAAAGAAAGTGTGTTTGTGTTCTAGGGCTAGTGCCCTTCTCTCACAGCTGCTATAATATTGATCTAGCCGTGATTCAGGGTTCGATGTTAACATCACCCTCGTCAGTGGGAAAGTGAGCCAGGGAAATGGAGAACTCAGTATTTCTTCTGATGAAGCAACTCCAAGAAACTAAATATTACAAGGAGGGTGCGGGAAGGAACACCACTTCTTTGAGTCTCATGGTAGATACAGGAGCCTTGAAATGAATAGTAATACCTCTGGCTTTTATAGCTCCCCTATAACCCAGGGACTTGAAACTCATTGTACATTAGTCAAAATCACCCTGTCAAGGGAGGCGATCCCATGATACATATTAAGCAGGAGGAAATCGAGGCAAGAAGATTAGCCGCTTACCCAGATTCCCATACTAATACTACCATTGGCAGAGCTGGGAACTCACAACGCCCTGTTTATCCCATGACCTGTGGTTTGGACAGATGGCCACCTCACGGGAGCTTGCAGGACACTCTAAGAGCTAATGGCTCTCAGTCCTCAAGCATTTCCACTATTTGCTTGTTAGCATGCCTTGAATTTCCACCACTAGCAAGACAAGTGTTTGAACAAGTTATTGTATCTCTACAAGAACGCCCTTTAAAGAATCTATTAATAACCACCATGCTTTGAGTGTCTACTATGTGTTGCCTAAGCACTTTTTATACAATAGTTCTCATCCTTAAAATAGCCCTGCCAGGTAGGTATTAATATATTAATGTAAAATTAAGAAGCAACTGAGGGCCATTAGAGTTCAGGGAACTTGCCCAAGGAGGGTAGTGAAGCTCAGAGAATTTAAATAACATGCTCTAGGTCACACAAATAAGAAGTGCTGAAGCCCCAAATTGAGGGATGCCAGGTTCCAAAGCTTGTACTCTTCTATGGAGTCATGCTTCCTCTTTTAACCTTTTCCAGGGGAAACTTAAGCCATCTGCACCTTTCCTTGATAAGTTTATCAAAGATTAACAGACTAATCACCTTGCAAACTGGAGCAAGATTGAGAAAGGGAGAGAGGCAGGTGGTGGGTTTTAGGGAACTGGGTGGAGGAGAAGAGGGGAGGTGGCCTAATATATAAGGCACAGTTTGCCTCATTCATAATTGTGCCAGGCCCCTGCCAAGTTTCCTTGTAGGTGAGTGTGCCACTGCCCAATGCTGCAACTCAGCTTCTTAGGCACCTGCCCATTCAAGAGAGAAATCTTTACATGTTACATTTCACTCATCACAGCTTTTCTATGCAGATGGACATGATTGTAACCAACTTCATTACACAAACTTTACATCACTTCTTGGTGGCTCCTTAGCCATCATTCCATTGCCATCTAGACTATGAGCTGCTCCAGGGTGAGAACTGTGTCCTATTTATGTCTGAGCCACCATGACAGTGTATTGAAACACATAAATGTTCATAGGGAAGAACCATTAGAGGAGTGTTGGTAATGACTTCATTTTACTTTCTGTCTTCATCACCATGGCCTATAAGAGATGAAAAATTTGGTGCTGTGGCAAAAAGGTACAGTGAGACCTTACCTCTAAAGTTAATCACTTAGATATTTATTAAGAAACTACTATAAGCAAGGTATTGTGGGAAATTCAAAGATTTGGAAAACTCTTTGGTGGCATTTGCAATGTAGTTAAGGAAACAGAAAAATTAAGAACAAAGTATAATAGAAATTAAGGTACCTAAGATCAGAATTCAACAAATTGTATAATGCAGGCTCAGAGATAGCATGGTGGAGAAACTGGCTAAGTCAGTATGAGAAATGTTTAATAGAGATGACATATATGACCTTGACTTTGAAGGATAAGTAGACAGAGGACAGGGATTGCTGAAGGGAGCTATTCTGGTCAACAGAAGAAAGGTTAATCAGAGGTGACTTTGTTTAGAGGAATGGCAAATAAAGAAATACACTTGGAAGATGGAGCACATGGAGAGATGTAGTGGCAGATGGGAAAGAAAAATAGTTTATGGAGAGCCTAAAGCTCATTTTAGAGGAAGAAGGGAACCAGGGAAGATTTTTGAGAAGGAAAGCAACGTGATCAGACTTGTGTTTCAGAGCCACCCTGTAGATAATATGGAAAGGAAATTGCTCTGTGAAAGCAGGCAGGCTAAGTGATTTCTTGACTATTTTCTTTGATCCTAGGGTAAGAGTCCTTTGCAACATTTACTTTGCAGAGGCCATAAAACCACATCAAAACGAATCATGCACTATCATCCTCTAGGTTTCTGGTTCCAGTGGGCCTGATGCAATGCTTAGGTTTACTGAAATTTCAAGTAATCAGAGCGGGAGGGAAATCATTTTAGCAAACACAGGCCATTTGTGTAGAACACCAGATGAACTCACAGTCAAAGTCTGTGTCAAGGAGAGTGAGAAGCATCACCGGGCAGGTTATGGAGGGCCCTCCTATTTCCTGTGCCCAGTGTTGAGCTGAGTGGGGGGGTCCATTCTGTCTCACCCAGGACAGTTAGGACTTGAGACACCTTCTGCGGTGAATCTTGGTACCTCGAAACCAGGAGCACTTCGCCTGGTTTGGGTAGTTTGTGTTTTTGTTCCATCAGGCATAATGCTGCCAAGCACTTAGAGGCACATTTTCCGCACAGTGTGTAGGGATTTAGTGGTACAACTCCCATTCACGTTAATGGAAATCCCGCCAGGAAATCTCCATCTGGGCCACACTGAAAATTCACCCCTGATTGTTCTGTTTGATTTGTTTCACCTGTGTCTTCCTCCCTTCTGCTCTGAGGATGTTTGTGGGCCCGTCAGTGCCAGCCTGAACTCCGCACTGAGTTTTAATCCCCCGTCTAAGTGAGGAGACTCAGAGGTATCTTTATTGCAGAAGGAAAGTGTGGATTTAGAGTAATTTTATTTGAAGCTATAGTGGTTCTAAGAAAGTCAACAATCCCCTGGGTGCTGCTCTCAGGACAGACGTATGCTCACCTTCAAAGGTGAATTTTGTTGTGTTCGGTACAGAAGTGAGAGAAATCGAGTGAATCCCCAATATGATGGGGGAGCCTCTGGAACCACCTGCCTGGGGGTTCAGGGCACAGTGGAGTCCAGTCCTGAGAAGATGCAGGCTGGTCAAGTGCCCCAGTGTGGAGAGCATCTGGCAAGGGGAAATCAACCATTTCACTCCAACACATGCTCAGTCATCACCCTTCTCACATGATGTGCCTGCCATATATGCACTTTTGAGGGTAGCAAAGATTATTGCTAAAGGTTGTGAATTGTTACATATTTTTCTCTAAAATATGTAGTTTCTTTAATTTAATAGTGTCTTTCAGAGAGGCTTGATTTGCCCTTGCCCATTTAGGTACCACAGCATGCTGATTATTGGACTTTTCATGATGTTGGGACATGTGGCTGTTTTGACACCAGGACTCAGCTGACACGTTGTTTCTATCCTTGGCCACTGTCCTTGGCCTGTCTGATGTTCATGCTGGTCTCAGCAACCCTTGTCTTTATGTCCTTTCCGTGCGCTCTTGTGTACTGACAATTAAATGAGACCTAAAGATGTGAGCTGTGGCTCTTCCCTTAGGATCTCAGTGCTGTATATTTGGGAAACTCGACTTCAGATTCAGGATAGAACTTTGCCTTACAGCTTCCTCACCACCTAAAAATGTGATTAAGACTATGGACTCTGGAGTCAGACTGCCAGGGCTGACATCCACTGTGTGCCCGTAAACAAATTATTCAACCTCTCCAAGTCATTGTTTTCACCTCAGTAAAATATAGACAATAATAGTGCTATGAAGTAAGCACTAGGGTAAAACTTAAATGAGATAATCCACGTAAAGAACTTAGTACTGTGTCTCCTTCATAGGAAGAGCTCAAAAACTATTGCTATTATTAATTATCATTACTTCTGCAATTCCAAATAACAGTGCAGGTATTTTATATATAGAAGCAGAAACAATTTAAAGGAGACTTTGAGTATGCTACTTTTCATTCTGTGTATCATCTGCTTCTTTATGTAATGTGTTCTTTAAAAAATAACCTTTAAAGGATAGCTATAATAATAATAAGGCAGCATTGTACATGTGTAACACTCTATGGTTTACTCCCAGACACCATGCGAGATAGGCAGCAATGATACACTCTCCCCATTTCCCAGCTTGGGAAGCTGAGTCACAAAATGGTAAATGGCTTCCTAAATGCACATAGCTAGTATGTGATGTGACTGAGACAATCTCAATTTCTATTTCACTAAATATGGTATGTTTTATACTTGCAGGGAAGACACAAAATAGAAAGAAAACAGTAAGATTTTCTGAGCAAAGGAAATGGGACAGAAAAAAATCTGGGAAAGCTGACGTAATTCACTATCAGAAGAAGCCAAACAGCATTGTCCTGATGCCCTTGTAAAGCCAATCATCTTCGACCTGTAGATGTTTAATTGGAAATGATTTGGAAAAACACAATTCACATTCTGTGGTAGCAACTTGTTTCCTTAAGGGTAATTTCACTCTTAAGTGATCTCAAATTCTACCAGAAAGATATAAGCAAGAATATTGTACCGCAGCCTTCCCAAGGAGCAGCATCTCAATCTGCATTTTTATCATCATCATGAATTATTTATTAAGAAACAAATTGCTTATAGGGGCACACTAAAAAAACTGTCCAAACAGACAGTGAAAATCTCCTAGATCTCATCTTTGTCTCTGCAAGTTAATAATCGAATGCAATTTCACAAAAGTAAATGCATATACAAACAAAAGAAATAACATTAAGCCAAATGGGTCAATGATAAGTGAGTTATACTGTATAATTGAGAGCCTCTGGATCTCTGTTAGGGATTTCATTTTTCGTGCCAAATTTGAGTCTGAATTATTTTCTGAACTAGGAGGAAAAGCAGCAAATGGTGTAGAGACTGCTTATATTTTCGGCCTCTTGAGGACTGGTCTGAACTCTTGCTTTGCCTTGTACCTCAAGCACTTGTCACAGAGTTGACACATACTAGATTGTGGGTAAATGACGCTGGGCAAATCAAGTGAGATAACAGTATAGACATGCAATTAGTTGGAGCTATATTGACAGAGGGAAAATTCCAAAAACATCCTGAAAGACTTCACGGAAGAGGCAACTACATTAAACAAATGAGCTTGACCATTATTTCATTCCTGGTGAAACTCTGTGGAAGTCTAGCCACACAATGTCAACTGTAACTTGCTGGGGAAAGGAAAAATAAGAATGTCCCTACTACTCATTCTCAAAGGAAGAATAGAGATTTTTAAAATTTTATGCTAAAAAATTTGTTTTATTTTTAATAGAATTATTACCTAGTATAATGACGTGAAAAGCTCACTTTATTTTGTTGTATATAGTCAAGCATATAGCAGAAAGTTCAGTTTGTAGATTAATTTACCAACAGAATAATTCTTTGGCTTCCATTGATCAGTTAGATGAGAGAGGAAGAAGGGAACTGTAGATTGATCCCTGGAAAAGAAAGCTAGAAAGAATTTCTCTCGCTAGGATTGTCCACCTCACTTAACTCTTAACTTCCTGATTCAGAAAGCCATTCAAATGAAAACTTTAATTGAAAATAAGCAATAGACAAATTGTCTCCTCAAAAATCCCCCTACTCTAGAGTTTGAGGGCTCCTCAATGTTCTAGAATCCCATGTTCCCTTTTTCCTTATCTCCTCCTGAAGAGTTTTGATTCACTCCTAAGAAACAGTATCTCCTCTCCTCCAATGAATGTCTGTATTTCATGCCTTCTCTTTGGACGCCATATCTTAACTGTAATTATACTCAGAACCAGTTTGGCTAAGTTGGCTGATATCGTGGTTACTAGGCAGAAGAGTCTTACTCGCTTGCATTTCAGCTCAGACACAGCAAGGAGATGGTCACAGGGTCCTCGATGGCTCCTGGTAAGAGGTAAGGTTGTTTAAGCAGCATTTGGAGTGGAACTAGAATTCCCAGGAAATCTCATGAAGACTAGATGTTCTTTTGTTAGAGCTTGATCCTGTTTCAAAAGCTCTCTATAACATGGGAGAATGTGCTTGTGAACAAATGTGTATACTTTCCTTTTTCTGTATACAGTGCCCCCATTGAAATGAGAATACTTTGGCTAAGTTCATCATTTTGCACATACACATTCACTTATAAGAATTCTAGACCTTGTCCTCTGTGCCAAAGACCTTTCAGTGCTCCCTCCTAGTCCCCAAGGAAATTTTGCTGTTGTCTCCAGTGTTTTGATTTGGTTTGTTTAATAAATATTGAAGTTACGCATAATAGAGGGATGAGGTTCAGGACAGATAAACAACCAAAGTTCAAAGCAGAAAGTGATACAAAACACAAAAATCACGGGGTAGCATGCACACCTATCGCCGAGTTAAAACTATGTTCTAATGTTTGTAGTACTTTGTGGTGTTGTTGGGACTGTTTGTTTTGTGGCAACAATATTGTAGTTATGATGTGCTTTGTGTGATTTTTCCTATTTTCTCCAGTTGCTAATGGTTTGGAACTCTAGTGCATCCATACCAACTTTTGAAATGTATTGGACGTTTTTGTTTACTAAATTTTAAATCAGAAATCAGAACCAATTTGGAGAAATACGGCTGATATGATAAATTTCTCTGACATGACTGGTATTTATTTCTTCAGTTATGACATCGCTATCCTTTTATGTCTCTGAGTAATGTGGAAAGCAAGTCTTAATCTTAACTGAGGACACGTGAAAATGAAAGACTGAAAACTTATCTGCCCATTAATAATGTTGCTTCCCCCAATAAGTCATAGCTGAACCCTTAATCTCCCCTAAGTAACTACTTTTTATGTTATTTTATTTAATCCTCATAAGAATCCTAAAAAGAGATACTATTTTTTTGCATTTAACAAATAATCTAGAGGTATTAAGTAATTTACCAAAGGCCTCACAAAACATAAGTGACAGATTCCAGGATTCAAGCCCAGGCAGTCTGAGTCCAGGGCCCCCATGCTTAGCTGCTTTGCTATGTCATTGCTTTATGTTGGTTCTTCACTCTCTACCAGCCATTTCATACTAGTCTTCAACATGCTTAGGTGTTAGTAGATCTGTGCCTTCTGCTAGATTTTAAATATTTTGAGTCTAAGGATTATTTCCTTAAGCAAATGTATAATCCCACAGTTCTTCAAATATAGTAGGTGCTCAGTAAATTCTTATTAAATTGGGGAACTTCCCTGGTGGTCCAGTGGTTAAGAGTCCATGTTGCCACAACAGGGGGTTCAGGTTCGATCCCTGGTCAGGGAGCTAAGATCCCACATGCTGTGCGGCATGGCCAAAAAATTTTAAAAGAATAATAAATTCTTATTAAATTGAATTTAGTCCTTAATGCTCCTCATAATCTACATGTTCTCAACATATGGATGAATTAGCTCCAGGTTCTTTCTTGAGTTCCTAACCAATTAAAGTGTCCACAAGACCTCTCCAAATGAATGACCTGCAGCTGGTGCCTCCGGTGCAACTTGTCCCAAATCCAGTTTAGCATCATCACCTTTCCCCTTCCCCAGATTATTTCTCTTCTGTGTTCTCTGTCTCCATTTACAGCACCCCTATCCACCATGTGCCTAATTGAAAACTTAGGAGACATTTTCCACATCTTTGGTTTCAACACTCTTTCCCCATCATCCAGGAAAAAAAATGAAGCCTTTTAGAAAAGCTATCACACATTTTATCACAATTTAATATTCATCCTTTCCTTTAAAATACATGTATTGAACACCCACTCTATGTCAGGTGCTTTTCTAGGGACACAAAGATGAATAAGATGAAGCCATCCTCTGAGAAGACGTAATATAGTGACAAGGAAAGTGGTTGGATATAAAGGTGGATTATAGTTATTTATTTCTGTTACCCTAGAGAGAAAATAACCCCATGAAAGGAGGATTTTTAAAAAATCTCTGATGTCTAACATAGTACCTGACTCATAGTAGGTAACATATATAAAGGCTTAAATAAGAAATGAATTAAACTATGCACTACCTAGGGTATATTATGGATTCCTTCTCTTGTACTTCACATGATATGGTACTGAGGCTTGCTTCCATATAATTCTTATTTGACTCTGGTTTATTCTATGGTGAGTTGTTAGATATCATCTGTCAATCTAAATTATAAGCTCTCTGAGTCATGGGATTGGATCTGTAATCCACACAGCTCAGTGCAGCACTTCAGGGGTCAAGAGAGACTCAGTAGTTATTGAACTGAGTGGGCACCTGGGCCCCGTTGGTAGACAGTATGGGAGTCATGGGACACTGAACGTTTTTCCTTTAAGTTCTAGTTTGTGCTATGTCTCAGTAATGGGTCATTAACAGGTTAGTCTTCAGGGTTTCCACCTCGATTATTTTAGTATAGGATTGAGACTAGGAAACAACCAGTTTAGGGCAAGATCACTCGCTGAGTTCAGAAAAGGGCCATATGCTTCTTCTGAATCGGGGTTGGAGCCCCACTTAGTTAAGTGGTAGGTAAACAGTAAGTGGGGCACAAGGTAAAGCTTGATGGTGTCTGCCAAACCTGTCCCTTCTCTATGCAACTCAGATTTGCTGCAACTTCACCCATGCATGAGACAGTGAAGAGGGAACAATCAAGTTATTTACTTATTTACCACTGGAGTCAGCAAGATTTTTTTTTCCCCCTTAAGCAGTTAAAATGAATAGCACAGTAGAGAGAGAACTGCAAACACTGGTTCCTTATAAAAGAATATGTGAACTGGTTTTGATAACACCAATGGCTACCTGACATACATTCTTCCTACAGTGTTTTAACAAGCTGGACTATTTTTAGGGAAATTCTTTGCCTTGAACTAAATTTATGGCCTTAAAGTCTTCTCGTCTATTTTTCGTGTGTGTGTGCTCCAACGGTTCAATTTATAACTGACACCTTTACTACCTACCAGCATATCGGTTTCATCTCCCAGAGGAAGAGAAAACCAGACCCTGTGACTAGTGAACTGGATTGAAAATCTAGTCTAATGCTGACAGATAAATGCACTAATTTTCTTCTGTGACCGGTTCTGCATTGCAGGGTGAGCCTGCTTCTAACAACTCCCTCAAAAGGCTCTGTAACCCGTCCAAAAGATGATGTCAAGTGCTACAAGGACCCAGGTCAGCCCTGCATCATAGGTAACAGTTACCCCAGTGATAAAGTTACCAGGCAGGTTTTGAATGAGATTGTGTTTTTAAATGAAAGACTGGCTGGAAATGTAGACTTGGACCAAGCATTAATAGGGGAAAATTTGAGACAAACAGAGGTTAGCATTTGGTTTCTTTGTGATGTTCAGCAAAGGTCAGGGAAGGTTCTAATACAGAAGGAACCCAAAGTTTCAATGAGGAGTAGTGGCGTTCCACTAATGTGTGAGCACGTAGCCTAGACAGAGTGAACTCTAGGTGTAGCCAAGAGCTGTTTTGTGACATGGAAGCCCTAGTCATTCAGCTGGAACTAGTCACTTAATTTGGATAAATTCCTGAGCAGTTGAAGACCTGCAGACTGTCTTGTTTAATTTTATTCTAAGGAAGAAATACCACCTCTCTACCCCCATGCCAACTGTTTAGGTCAAACGGGGAGGGAAGACATAAACAGCAGGCATGGAACGTGTCAGAGAGCCTTTGAGACTAGCTTTATAATTTTCCTCCTTTACTACTAGAGTCATGGCTTGGGGTGGGGCAGCTCATGAATGGACCAGAGCCCAAATGGCAACCATGTTCCCATTATCCATCTGTTGTGTTTCTTCACAAAGGTTTAAGTACAAGATTGATTGTGCATATCTGACAATGTGAAGTATCTCTGAGTAAAGAAACTAGAAACAGTTTCTCACTCTGGACAAAAGAAAGAAGACGTACATCCAGAAGATGAATGGTGGAAATCGAGGCAGTAAGGACATAGAAGATACTTGTGTTGTTAAAAATAAGAAGAGGAAGCAGAAGGAGAAGGGGAAAGAGAAGGAAAAGTATTGAGAAATCTGGAATTTGAAATATATGGGTTTAAAGTACCTATACAAGTTGACTTAGAAAAAAATAAAGCTCTCTTTAAAGCAAACATAGCTAGTGAGAAACCATGTCCCCATGAAAAACAAGCTGTATGTAGAGAAAATAATTTTAAAAGCACAAACCTAAAATGAAACTAACTGCAACTAAAAGGAAGAATGGGGTTGTTTGCTCAAATGAAGAGTTTATTACTGTTGGCGTAAACAAACTAAAATATTTTCCATTTTAAAAAGACAACAAAAACTGGGAACTGTGTTGTGTGGATGGTAATCAACACGGGGATTAAAAACACGGAAACACGGAGCATCCGTGCTGTGGGGCTCCTCTCTGTTCAAGGTGGGGATTGGACTCGCTGACACTTGCTGTTATAAACCCAGGAGGACGCGTTTCCTGACGCTCCACCAGCTGCTGCCCAGCCTTCTCCCGCCCAGGCTGCCCACACAGGCTCAGCCTCGCTCAGGAGAGCCGGTGGGTCCACGGTGGTAAAGCCTGGCCCCGCCTCCTTCCTCCGCGTCACCTGTTTCTTTCACTATGGCCCTTCTTGATTAGGAAGAAAACTTTTGTCAATGATTCCTGACTTCACAGGACTTTAGAGGGGTCTTCTTTCTCTCCTGCTTCATCCTAAAAGTGAACTTTGCTTGAAATCTCTCCAGTAGGAAGACAGAAAAGTCAGAAAAGTAATACCTTCACAATATAGTACTTTACCTTCAAAGCCCTTTCCCACACTTTATCTCATCCAGTACTATCCTATGAGGTGGCAGGGCAGATGTTCTTCAGCTCATTTTGCAGATGATGATGACCCTGAGGCTCAGAGAGGTAAAGGTTTTACCCAAACTCACACAGTGGGTAAGTGAAGTCCAGGACAAGACACAGACTCCCAGTCTTGTACTTTTTCCAGAACACATCAAATTTCATCACAGTAAGCATATGCTGCTTTCTACAAAGAACTTTGGAGTAATCTAGATGACAGAATGTGTTTTTCAGTTGTTTACTTGTGTGTATTGCTACTACTGCTTTACTGTCACATTTCAAAGTGATTTACTTCTTGAGAGGCAGGTAGTTATGTTTTTATATAAGTTTTCATTTATATAATCGTAGCTTTAGTTATATGCTACTTATGTGTCCTTGGCATCTCTCGCTAGATAGGATAGATAGATACCAAAGAGGGATTATAGACATGGACTTTTAAGATATCCATTTCTATTTGTTTCCTAAAGAAATAGTTTTACTTGATGGCGTTTTGTGTTTTTCTCGAGTCTCTTTTAAAACTTATGCAACTTTTTAAGGCCCAGAGATTTTTGAAACAAGAATTTAGGAGGAATTCTTAATCACAATACACCCAATATCTTCCAATGATTTTAAAGTTTCACTAGAGGGCACTCCCACTTCATGGCCAGGAGACAGCAAGGACAAAGGACCAGAGTGGTCTGGATGCTTAACTCGTTGTACAAACTATTTTGTTTTCTTTCTCACTCTCTCTTGTCCTCTTTCTCACCCACTGTATAAAAAACAAAGTGAAATTATACAGGTCTTCCTTTCAATATATGAATAGAAATGAACTACATTGAAAAACTAGCAAACATCTCCAACTGTGAATTATGGTTCACCTTGTGACATAGAACACATTATTCGAAATCTTCGGCATTGAATTTTTGGTTGTCAACATAAATAAGAATACAAAATATAGTGTGAAATGTTAGCTTAGTACATCAAGAAATATGTCTTTATTGGGCAACCCGAGGAGGAAAGCCACAGGTTGCCCAGCACTTATTTCCAGCTTGTAAGATCTTTATGGTCACCTCTTCTGGTAAAATTTTGGGTAAACCCAAATTATAAAGATGTGTGTGGTCAGGAAACAAGGAAATTAAAGAAAGATCCAAATGGACAATCAAATGAAATCGCTTTAGAGTAAATTAAACATTAAGCCCTGCTTTCTAGTTCATACACTTTTATGTATCAAAGAATCTGAAGATAGTTTAGATTTTAGCAGGTATTTTAGCAAAACAATAAATAGAGCATTTCTTGTGGGAGGAGAGTAAGGTATTTCCAAGTCAGAAGGAAAGTAGCCTATTTGCCAAATGTAGAGCCCCACAGAGCCCTCAGGCTTGAAGTTTTAAACTGATCTCAACCCTTTGGGGTTTTGAATTTCTTTACTGTTGGCAAAACACAACTTCCTGCTTCAAAGAGGAATGGCATTAGGAAGGCCTGTTACAGAGAGATTCAAAAGACTTCTTGGACACCAAATCACTCTTACAAAACACCATTTTGATGAGTTTAGTAAAGATTAATCAGAAACATATGGATGAAGTTTTTCTTTTAAATTATGTTGGTTTATGAAATAAGGGAAAAGGGGCATGGCAAAATATGTTTCAGCCTTTGCAAGCCCCAAAACATTTGAAAAGTGAGTTAAGATGCTGATGGACCCAGGGAAGCAACCAGATTTTCCTTGTGTCCACTTGAACCATCCTTACTTGATTTAAATTTATATCAAAGGCAAAATAAACATTATGACTTTGTGCCATTATTATCCACAGAGGGAACGAGGGAAACACACATTTGCTTCAGCCATGGACTTATAAACTTCAATGAAAATGTAGGCTTATGCATTTATTTCACAATGATGCAAACTTAATTATTCATATGACCTAAAACGTTTCACATTGTTTGAATAGAAGGCAGTGCCTCTAAAGCCTAAGCTGAAGACTCCTTGGGAAATTTATCTCAAATAATTAGTTACTGGAATTAAATTCTTCTCTGACAGCTCTAGAAGTAAACTATACCTGATAGAAAAGACCTACCATGACCATCACTGGGGAAAAATTCCACTGTAATGGGTAATATTAGAACAACGTTACTACCAATCGCCAAACCAACCAAGAGTGAATAAGCCTTAGACAAATCGTGTTTTAAAGAAATCTAAGGTGAATAGCAAAGCAAGCACAGATAATTAGGAGTCGATGACAGAAATCACTAGAAATTGATAGAGCCTACTGAACTTTCCCCTGTAGCTCAAGTAATCATTTAGAAATGTAGCACAATTAAAATAAAATAGAAGTTGGGATACAACTAAGAGATTTTGTAAGTCATAAAATATAAAGTTTCTCCCTCCTGCAAATAAATCAAGCGATATTTTCATGGTTGCCTTTATCTTCGGAAAAATATATGTATAATATATATCATATATAATATAATATATATATATATCTTTACCCTATTAAGTGCTTAATAATCATTTGTAGCAAGATTAAGCAAATTTAGGAAGTCTTTTCTTCAGAAATATTTCTAGTTAATGTTAACCTTTCATACAACCAAATAAAAATGTTTTCCCCAGGGAATGTGGTGATGAACAGTTGGTCTATAATCAAAAGGTTCTTGCTAAAGCATGTCCAGCTTTCCTTTTAAACAAGTTTATGGAAAATAATACCAACTTCTATCAAGCATTGGATTTAGCCCGTTATCATGTGCAAATGTACCTGCCTATTAACTTACAGATTGGGCAGGTATTTTACTAAGGTGCAGTATTTCTGTCCCAGGTCATAGCTTGAGTTATTCTTCCTTTCAAGGTCCCCAAAGCTTCATCTGTCACTCTTATTGTCAATGTTCTATTTTTCCTTTCTCTGCCAGCAGTGATTTCAGTTTGGGCTTGACTTCAAGACAGGCCACATTGTATCTGTGATGTCAGTGGAAAGGGAATAAAAGTCATTAAAGATATTTGTTATTTTGAAAGGTTAAAAGAGTTTTTCTTGGTGGGTAACACTTTCTCTGGAAAGAACCTCAACTAATTGTCTGACCAGGGAATGGGCACCTAAGTGAGAAAAAATATACTTAATAAAGCATTGGCGTCTATTATTTTTCCCCTTTTATTGTCCAGTGCCTCTGGGCCTGGTGGGCTTTCTGGAGGCATCTGAGCTCAATATTCCTTCACACAGCAGAGCAGTGATTACACTGCTGGCTGATTCTCTTTCTGTCTGCCCTAGGTACGGAATTCTACCTTCAAACACAGTTTATTGTAGAAATTGTTGCTAGGGTTCTAGAAATTGTGTGTGTATCCTTGAAACAGCCCCCAAAAGACAGAATTGGAGGTTCACTTAAAATACTATTTTGTTGTGCTTAATACTCACCTCACCTAACATCCGTTGCTCCTTAGCAATAGAGTAAGAAATTTAGAACGTTTTCTCAAGGGCCAGTGGTACCCAGATGATTTGAGTTCTTCCAAGAAAGGCAACAATTTAAAAAAGCAATGAACTCAAGAACAATAGACCAAACTCACACCATCACACAACATCCATCTGTGCAATGCTTTGAAAAGGAGGAAAAAGAACCAAGTTGTGACATTTACATCTGTCAGGTTATGGGGGGGAAAAAACCCCACAAAACAAAAAGGCAACACTTTTAGTTATACTAGATTTTTGACTTGTTTTAAAGGACCCTCGTGGATTAAGGACAATCAAAACGGAATAGGCTTATATTTGAGTGGTAAAGATAAAATTTTTTTCTCTTGATATCGTTCACATGTGGATGGCAATGATTCTCTGATAGTCACCATTTTCTAAAACGTAGTTACCCGAACACATCTGAATAACACAAAAGAGAAAGGAACATTTTGATGTGTTGAGGAAAGTTGTTTTGACAAATGTCAATGCCTGGGTCTTGCTGGCTGAGGCCTGTTGTTAACTTCCCAAGACTTCATGCATGCTATAGCTTATGCCAGTCTGTCAGGGGAAATTGGACATACCCAACACAATTTCATTTCCATTTCTCTACAACATTACAAGCTTCCTTGGCAGCAAAATCACATATTCTTATCACAAAAATAAATGAGAGAAAAGAAGACATACATTCCTGTCAAGTTATGTCAAGACATATTTGGTATGTATTTCACTTCACTATCACTGACAGCAAAGATGTCACGTATTCTTAATACAAAGTAAAGAAGTATTTTCCTTTTTTTTCCCCTGCTAGGCATCAATTTCATTTTATTCACTCACAAGTACCAGTGACAAGAAGGTGTCTTTTTAAAACAAAGCTTTTAAAAAAAGTAAAAAAAAAAAAAAAAAGTTTTTGTGTTTTGCTAGATTTCTGAATGGACGTATTGTACATGAATTTATTTGACAATATCATAACAACCACAATAATAGTCATCTATCGCTGCTTTATTATTCGTTTTCACAACACACATACATTGTTCTGATTTACTTCTTTCCATGCATGTGATGGGATCTGGGTTAAAATAAGTCGTGGAGATATTCATTTTCTGTTAAAGGTACTAATGGAATAAGAAAGAAAAAAAAGGAAGGACAGAAGGATGGAAGGATAAAAGGAAGGAAGGAAAGAAGGAAGGAAGGGGGGAAGGAAGGAAAGAAGAAGAGAAATTAATTAGTTCCCTCAAGAAATGAAATAGGTTCTTAACACTAAATAAAACAAACATCTTAAAAGACCTAAATGTGGGACTTCCCTGGTGGCTCAGTGGTTAAGAACCCGCCTGCCAATGCAGGGGACACAGGTTTGATCCCTGGTCCAGGAAGATCCCCCATGCCGTGGAGCAACTAAGCCCGTGTGCCACAACTACTGAGCCTGCCCTCTAGAGCCCGTGAGCCACAACTACAGAGCCCACGTGCCCCAACTACTAGAGCCCGTGCTCCGCAACAAGAGAAGCCACCTCAATGAGACGCCCACATGTTGCAATGAAGTGTAGCTCCCACTCACTGCAACTAGAGAAACCCCGCATGCACCAACGAAGACCCAACGCAGCCAAAAAATAAAGACCTAAATGTGATATACTAAGGAAAGTTAGCATTGAATTGTCATTTGGACAGTTCACATTGAATGATTAATTTTCAACTTTTACTACATTATGTTCTTTTTAATTATGATATTTTGATAAACATTCATTAGACTTGAATTCAGTTAGCTTCCTTGCTGGAAATGGGTGGAGCTCTAGCTTCTGCGAGTGGACACCCAAACCACACTCACTGGACCAACACCACCCAGGAAAGTAGGTGTTCCCCCAGCCAGCCTTGCTCTGTCTTCAGAAGAAGCCTTCCCTGGGAAACTTTGCTTATTGCGCTTTGAATGTCACAGGACTCGTATCTGTGACACTTATAAATCCACAGAATTTAAGGGCTGAGAATTATTTTGGAAACTCTTTAGTCAAACAACCTCATTTCATAGCTTAAAAATGAAAACCTAGAGCAGTTGGGATCAAACAGTTTGTAACCAAGTTAGACTTAGGAACTAGTACCTAATCTAATAGTAATGAAAGACCATTCAAGATTTTTATGTAGGAAAGTAATATGATAAAAGTAATGGGTGTACATCACTGTTTTCTAGAGTTTTGCATTTCACAGTCCAAAAAAGTTCTGAGAAACTCACAGACTTCCAGATATGTACACATAAACTAAAAATGGGGGAACCAAATACAGTGTTACATCTTTTTTCTTTTGTCAACTAGAAAAAGAAAAGCAAATGGGTACAAAATAGTCACTGAATAAATATTTATTAAAATTTTATATGAGAGATTTTTAATACAGAAAAAGTTATGAAATTCTGAAATTTTTTTCAGAACTGAAATTTAAATCTCTCCCTGGAGATTCTGATTCCACAGGTCAAGGTTGAGGCCAAGTTTGAGGGAACCACTGATTTATTCCACCCTGTCCTCCAGGGCAGGAAGCATTCCCCTAATCGCAGAGAGACAATGGTATAGATTCTGCTGGATGCCTGCTCCATTTCAGCCCCTTCCTCCTTGAAAGAGTTTTTTTAAAAAACTGTGTCTACAAAAAGCTGGAGGTTTGGGGTCCAAAGATGGACACCACAGGCTCAGCTCATTTTCCTAACACATAAAAAGAGGATTATAGGGCTTCCCTTGTGGCGCAGTGGTTGAGGGTCCCGCCTACCAGTGCAGGGGACGCGGGTTCGTGCCCCAGTCCGGGAGGATCCCACATGCCGCGGGGCGGCTGGGCCCGTGAGCCATGGCCGCTGAGCCTGCGCGTCCGGAGCCTGTGCTCTGCAATGAGAGAGGCTACAACGGTGAGAGGCCCACACACACCAAAAAAAAAAAAAAAAAAAAAGCAGATTATAAGAAAACATTCCCATACCGTAGGACTGGACTGTATTGAGGATTAAATGGAAATATAAATGTGAAAACGTCTGTGTAAACTATAAAACACTATACAAATATTAGTTACTGTTAATTGTATTCAGGAGCTGGCATTTGATTTACCAGTTCTCTCAAGGGTTGAATTAAAAATGGAATAATGTCCCCCCACCCAAATCATACATGAGCACAAAAATTCTCAAAGTAGAACATGCTAAACAGATATGTTATCCTAGGAGGGACCTGAGGTGATTCTTTGGATTTTCCTCATTTTAACATTAAAATAACTGAATACCAGAGGGACATCTTGGAATTACACAGCCATTTCCTGGAATCTTCATCAGTAAGAAATACCACAATTGCCCCACTTCTCCTGACTGATGTTTATATTGTAGAATTAGAGGGCATTCCTTTTCTAAGAACACTGAAACACAAAAGAATCCAAGACAGTGCTCGCTGGTACCCACACTAGCTGACACCTACAGCATCAGGAGCCTTGGACTCAACCCTTGTGAGAGCTGAGAAGTACTTTAGATTTCACAGTTCTGCTCCCTTATTTTACAGATGAGGAAAGAGAGACCCCTTCAGTGAGGAGGAGTGACTTGCCCAACAGCACACATCTCTCAGGTCAGGGTTCTTTCCGAAACACCACTACTGTGAAGGCTTATTCTGTTGTTTCTATTCCACCTGCGAATGCTCCTCAGCATACACAAACAACACATACACGATCATGTATTCATATATCAAACATACAAAAACAGGAAGGTAGCACATGATGATTCTGCCTTCCTCCCTCCAGGGACCAGGTACATTCATTCACTGTTCCTTCCTTTGTTGATTCCTTTACTGATTCATTCATTCAACAATCAAGTGATCCTCAAATATTTAGTGAACATCTACTATATGTAAAGTACTGGGCTTGGGAAAGCAGAAAATAGGAAAAGCAGGGCTTCCCTAGTGGCGCAGTGGTTGGGAGTCTGCCTGCCGATGCGGGGGACGCGGGTTCGTGCCCCGGTCTGGGAAGATCCCACATGCCGCAGAGTGGCTAGGCCCGTGAGCCATGGCCACTGAGCCTGCGCGTCCGGAACCTGTGCTCCGCAATGGGAGAGGCCACAGCAGTGAGAGGCCCACATACCGGAAAAAAAAAAAAAAAAAAAAAAAGGAAAAGCAAAGGCAGAATGGCAGAGAAGACTTATACATGTGGGAAATAAACCATCACAGAAGTGTAAAGGTCCAGTGCGAAATGCAAGAGTTAGAGCAGGACAACCCATTTCAGTAACCCCAAGAATGATATAGATAACTAACGGAATGAATTTACAGCAGCTTGCAAAAGAAAAGCTGGGTGACAAACATCCATTTAAAACAGTCAAACAAATAAGGAAAACCAGTGAATAAAGGGCTCAGTGAAATGCAAGCTCAGGTCTGTTTCATGCACCAGCATAGCATCAGTGCCTAGAAAATGGCCCGGCGTGCAGTGCGTGTTCAATGAATATTTATGAACTGAATGGTATAGGTTCAGGATGTCCACTTCTAGAATGCAAGCCCTCAGTGCCTATCCTGGGATGGGAATTAAAACCCATAATTAAGTGGACTTGAGGCACAATACTTGTTAAATGTTTGACTCAGAGCTTTGGGCCTTCTCATTATGGCCGGTTTTGAGGAAGTGACAGAATCTGAGGAGTGATTCTTACGTGATTTCATTCCTTGAGGAGTGGACAGACACCAATTTTTTAATGTTTCAATATTTTTACACAACTTTAATGTTGTGGAAAAACTGGATAATTAAAAAACACAGAAGACGTAGTTATAAGACTGAACAATTTTTACTTTCATCTTAGTCTCCAGTATGGCTTGGCACAGTACTGGCCTTTTCAAAATTTTGATATTTTGTTCATCATGGATTTTTTGCATTAATTTCAATTTTAAAAAATATTACATTAAAAATAGTATTTATTTCGATTATGAACTTTTTGCCCCCCCCCCTTAAATTTTGTGCCTGAAGTCAGTGTCTTGCTTGCCTTAAGGTAATCCTAACCTAAAGAACAACCTCTTCCACGCTGCTTCCCTGCAGCCTTGCCAGGGCTTTTTTATACCTCGGACTCAGATTAACCCACCTTAGAAGACCCTGGAGGCTGAAGTGACATGGAGAAACCCATAGGTGGGCCCTGAAAAGTTGGGAAAATTCACACCTTTAACAATCAAATTGCATTTCAAATGCATTAGAGTAGATTCTAAAGGTGAATTTATTAATGTGAATTATTTTAAAGCAAGGGGTCACTTTTTTATCATATATTTGATGTTTTTTTGTTTGTTTGTTTGTTTGTTTTTGCGGTACACGGGCCTCTCACTGTTGTGGCCTCTCCCGTTGCAGAGCACAGGCTCTGGACGCGCAGGCTCAGCGGCCATGGCTCACGGGCCCAGCCGCTCCGCAGCATGTGGGATCTTCCCAGACCGGGGCACGAATCCATGTCCCCTGCATCGGCAGGCGGACTCTCAACCACTGCGCCACCAGGGAAGCCCCATATATTTGATTTTATAAACTGTTTTTTACTCAAGGCACACACATACCTTCTTGCTCAGTGTGATTATTATCTTCATTTTTTTCCCTCATTAATATACAAGAGAAAGAATAAAGTGGGTATGAGACAGAAACTCACCAGTGGATGAAAAGAGGGAACAATTGGGGGTGCAATCTGTGAATAGCCTCAGAAATCAGAAACTCTAACTTTAAAAAGGCTTGGGACTGGGAGATCTGGGGGTGGGAGAGGAGAGTGTTTAAAGCTCATGATACAGAACCAGTTTTAAATCTTCCCATAATAGAGCTAAGTGGAATTTGTTATGGGCAGAAATAATTAGCTCCTTTTATAAGGTCTGAAACAACTATAACTGTGCAGGATAATTTTATTGTTTTTTAAACTAATTATAGAAGTATTACATGCACATAGTTTATAAAGTTAGAAAATATTGCAATAGAGGAGAAAATAAAAATCACCTATAATCTTGCCAACCCAAAGATAGCCACTGTTAACATTTTAGTAAACTTCCTTTTAGTCTTATTACTATATATGTGATATCATACTCCATTTGCAGTTTTGTATCTTTTTTATTTAATATTATGCCTTGAGGACTTCCCTGGTGGTCCAGTGGTTAAGACTCCATGCTTCTAATGTAGGGGGCACGGGTTCCATCCCTGGTCAGGGAACTAAGATCCCACATGCCACGCGGTGCAGCCAAAAAATAATTATAATAATAATATTATTATGTCTTGAGTATTTCCCCCATATCTTTAATAATATTAACATATATCATTTACAAGAACTGCATAATATTCCATCCTGTGTATTTCACAGGTCCCCTGTTATTGGACATGCAGTTTATTTTCAATTATTGCCATCATAGTAATTCTGTAATAAATATCTTTACATATTTCATTGGATGAATTTCTGTCCATTGGCTTAGGCTAGATTTCTAAAAGTGGAAATAAAACTTTTTAGTTTTGAAGAACATATGGAAGTTTTAGCTCAGCTTTAATATTTTTTAGATATAACAAATATCATTTCACTCTTTGTTATATTTATTCTCTACTGGTCTCTCTGCTGATTTAGTGTCTACAAGAAATGCCAAGGTTATTATAATAATTGGGAAAATGTATCAGTGATAATGCTAATACTAGATATTTCAACCAGATTTTTTTCTGGTGAAGTCAAATGTTATATTTTTTCTTTTGAGTAAAGATTCTTTGGGTTATTAAGAGTTTGCCTATTTTTTCTAATGCTTTATTTGCTTTTTTACATTATGCTAATGAAAATAAATAGGATGACTGGAAGAAATACAGTCTCTTTTGTATTTCAAGTCCTCAGACGTTGCTGGTTCAATATTAGGGTTGTGATCTGAGGAAATGACCATATTTCTTTTCCTTCCCAATTTTAGCTAGTCTGGTATTTTTCAAAAAGTGATTACGTAGACAGATTTCCTAGCACTCCTTCAAGCTGCTGGTTCTTGCTTTCATGGATGAGAACCCCAAGGCTCTTTGAACAACCCCTTGTCAGTGCCACGCTCTCATTTGTCACAGGGGCCTTTCCTCATACATTCCCCAGGTGTCTGTACAAGTCTGGATGGGGCCAGATCCCTCAGGCCCCTGAAGAACCATCCAGTGCCCAATTAGTTTAATGTAGTTGATGAGAGTTAGATGCATCTTTGGGACCACCCGTGATTGTTCCATGCCTGTCCCACTTCCCCAGCTCCTGAAAATAATCAACGTTAATCTTTTTTTTCAGTACTTGTGGCAGAAACTGTGCTAAACTCTTTACAAATATCATCTACCATATCCTCATAGCAACTTTATGAAGTGGGTGCTATTATTATTTACGTCTTACAGATGAGGAAACTAAGGCCAAAAGAGCCAGAGCTCAGACCCCAGAGTCCATTCAGTCACTGTGCTGTGCAGCCTGCACCCACATTCATACACCTTGCTTTCACTCTCTGGGTGGACAGGATCTGTTAGGTGCCTAAAGGCAAATTGAACTGACCTGACAGAGAATGAGAGATCAAAAGCTCCTCACTTAGTCTTGGGGATGGAAGAGTGAGGTGGAGGTAGACCAGCAACAAAATGTCCAAGTGGGGCTGAGACACTTCCTGAGTCTCTCCTACCTCTTAGGAGCTGCTCTGTGAGGAGCTCCTCCCTCCTCCTCCTGACTCTGCATTGCCCAAAGTCCCCCTCTTCAGCAATTTAATAGCTGCAGCCCCCGACAAAGTGCCTTCCACTTGAACAATCCCCTGGAGACTGAAGGGGACACTTCCTCTTTCACCTCTGCAGAGCTCCCCTCTGCCCAGACAAGTCTGCTCAGCTCAGTATTCACACCTTATAGTGCAGGGGTGTGTACTACATATAAGGCTACTCCAGCCTTCAACCATCTCCGAAATTAAAGTCTCTCAGAGGACCAGTGTGCGGTCGTCAAAAAAGCTCCAGGCCAGAACATTGAAACCCAGTTCCTTGTCCTCCATTTGCCATGGATTCAGCAGCCATTTTGCTGAAATGAGGAGCACCCCAAAATAAGAAACATGGGTGCCTGTCCTCAAGAAACTCCAATGGGGAGCCATGAAGATTTGATCAAGTAAACTAACTGGAGTCTCAATGTTATATCTGTAGAAGGGTAACTAATATTTTGATTGTCTGACACACAGATCGGTGATATCTTCCTGTCCCATCTCCACCTCTGAAGGTGTTTTACCTCTCAGCTGCCAGAATATTGCTGTAAAACACAAATACTGATTGTGCCACTTCCTCATGTGAGACACTCAATGATGCTCTATTACCTTTGAGGTAAAACCCTGACTTGTTAGCCTGCCATGCAAGACTGTTCATGGCCTCTACCTGCCTGCCCATCCTGCTTCAGCTCTTTCTGTCCCACATGTCCCTGCATGCAACCAGGCCAACTATTCCATGTTGTGTTCTGTCTCCTCTCTCTGTAACCTTTTCCAATCCCAAAGCCCAAAGCCTTTGGGCTCCCCCCGTGTCCCACGCTTATGTCTAACAGCACTTCTCACTCCATTCGTCTCCTCCACTTGACTGTGAGGTTTTGGGGATGGCGACTGTGACTAGCACAGCGTCTAGATCATAAGAGGTGCTTAATAAATGTTTGTTGAATGAAAGAGGGAGGGAAAAACCCGAATGACTCTTAGGCTGTATGGAGTGGTTGTATTTCAACAGCTTGATCTTCCCAGTGCCCCTGAAGTAATCACACAGCAGAACAACTGTCTGTTTATGTCCAGTCCTCATGGTGGGAGCAAGTAAATATCTCCAGGTCTCTTGCTGCTAAGGAAAGAAGCCCATGACTGCTCATACTTCTTCTCCTCAAAGGAGCATTTGTTCTAGCACTGGAGACCTCCTGGGCTACTATGGCTCAGTGATTATCATCAAGTGTAGTTCCATAAGATAGAGCCTTGAATGACCCAGCCAGGAATGACTCAGAAGCTCAACACCTTTCCTTTCTGGCCCCAGAATACGGTGCAGACAGCTAAGCCAGCAGGGATCGGCCAAGATAGTAGGTGACTCAAGACAAAGAAGCAGGGAGGACTTGCTGGGAATTGGATTGGGATATAGAGGTTTTCAGAAAGCCTCAAAGCTGTCTTTAGTTCTAGTTTCTTTCTCTCAGCCAACTCCAGAAATACTTTCTGTGTCCCTATTTCCACATTCCCTCCACTCCTATCCCAGGCCCAATGCCTGGTCAGCTAATTCTCCTGGGGGACCTTGGGCCCAGATCTCTCCTTTCCTGATTAATTTCCAAGAGCACACCTTAATCAGAAAACCAACTCTAGAGACTGTCATACAGAATGAGGTAAGTCAGAAAGAGAAACACACATATCATATATTAACGCATATATGTGGAACTAGAAAAATGGTACAGATGAACCGCTTTGCAGGGCAGAAATAGAGACACAGATGTAGAGAACAAACGTATGGACACCAAGAGGGGAAAGCGGCGGGGCGGGGGTGGTGGGATGAATTGGAAGATTGGGATTGACATGTATACACTAATATGTGTAATATAGATAACTAATAAGAACCTTCTGTATAAAAAATAAATAAAATACAAAAAAAAAAAAAAAAAAGAAAGCAAGAAAACCAACTCACAAAATCACCCTTGGTTCCAGTCCTGCTCTGGTCAATACCACCAGCCTGTGAAGTTTCTCTATGGGAAAGAGGAGTGTATTCAAATGTGAATAAACTCATAGCTGACCTCTATCCTGTCAGGTCACTCACAAAAGCCACATCCAAAAATCCTTGGACTTTATAACCTGCAGATTATGGGCTATGCTAGCCTCTTAGCATGATCATCTGCCACATTTATAAAAATAAATAGAGATCATTTAGAATAGGTTCTTCTTTAAATCTTATATCTAATTTTAGAATTTCTATTTTTCCTTCCACTGACATGCCCTGTTCCTCTCCTGAGCTTGCTTTTCTCTCTCTCTCTCTCTCTCTCTGTCTCCTTCTCTCTCTCACTCTCTCTATCTCTCTCTCTCTCTCTCTCTCTCTCTCTCTCTCTCTCACACACACACACACACACACACACACAATCTTGATTGTTTCCCACTGTCATATCTTTGTTTATGCTGATCCACCTGCTTAGTATTTACCTAAATCCAATTTCTCCTTCAAACCCAACCTAAGCCATTCTTCTTCCATACTCTTATAGTACAGTATTTTCCTCCCCCAAGCCCATTCTTAGCACTCACCACACCATTTTGAAGTGGGCTGTTATTACGTCTCTCTCCAGTCTAGTTTCTAAGTTCCTTAGAGAAAGTCTCCACCTTATCTGAATGTCTCTCAGGATCTGGTTCATAGTAGACTTCAAAGCTTCCATGGAGCTTTCCTCGACCATGGCAGCCCATGCCGATTCCTCCCTCCTTCCACCTCCCATTGCACACGTTGCTCAGGATTGTGCAGTTTGATGCCTAAGCTGTTCTTGAGTTGGCTCATGATCTGTCAGTTCCGTGCCTGCAGTCAGGTCCTCAAAGCTGGAGATCACGTCATATATTCCTTCTGTTGCCCACACAGCGCCTACAAGTGCTGGTTGGAGAGTGGCACACAAAGTAATTATGAATTATTTGCTCTCTCAGAAAGGAAGGGCTAATCACAAACTGATCATGAACCACAGCAAAACAGAGAGATTTAAAGAATTATGTGCCCTCTGATTTTCTCAGGAGTGGTATTGTCCTGGTTAAACATGATGGGTTTCAGTTTTCTCAACTAAGTCCCATTTACTGAGGATATTTTATGAGCCAGGCATTTTATTGAACATGTTATATATGTTAAATCATTAGATTTTCATGAAGACACTGCAGGACAGATCAGATAACTTTGTCCCCATTTTACACTTGAGGAAATTGAAGTTTGGTAGGGTTTGATGACTTGCCCAATGTCACTCAGTTAGACAGAAAAGATCCAAGAGTTCTGTGAAACTCTACAGCCTGTACTCGCTCTGTGCATTACAGAGTTTAGCCTGGCTGAACACTCTCTGAGCCTTCTTTCCTACTGTTCCCCAGACACGGCAAAGATCCCACCATGTGTGTCTCTGGTTCAGAGAACCCGAAGGAGGCCAAGGTTACTGAATTTCTGTTGGTGAGCCTGGATGTCCAGTTCTCCTTGGCGCTATGGAAAGCCTAGAGGCTCCTAAAGTAATCTAGTTTACCCAGAATCCAAGAGGTTGTTAGTGACCTAGGGCCAGTAAGGAGGCTCCCAAGGGTCAGTGCTAATTGGGGCAGATGCCCCAGGGGTACATAGCCCAGACTGTTCCCAAGGAGTTCAGCTGGAACCAGATTGCCTCAGGAATGTGAGTGAGGCAAACAACTGCTTGATTGTTTGAGCCCCTACACTTGGTACCGGCTGCTGCTTCCCAGCTAAATGTAGGCCAACAGGATTTCTGAAAACTGTTTGCAAAGCTGAATGCAACACTTCCTTCATTTGCATTTAAAAAATAAACTCAGCCTTGAAATGGGCACTAGCCAAGCCCTTCCTGAAAACTGAGAGAGAGTGTAATGGAATAGACCTCAGCTCCCCAAAAGCTCCTCTCCCCAATTCATGTACAAGCAAAGGTGGGTTTGTTTTGTAAGCCTCTCCTTCCATTTAAACTCTAGCTTGAGGTCTTGAACAATGAGCTGCTGCCTTTCTTCTTCTGAGGTGAAATTGCCTCTATCGAGGGACTTGCAGGTGGTACCAGAACTTCTCTCTAGCATTACTGTTTTAGACCCTTCATTTTGAATGGCTTACATTTTAAGCACATGCTCATAATCATCCCCAATCCATAATGTCAATCACTCATAAATTAAGCTTAGGACAACACCTTGCTTCCCCTCTTGCTATCCCCTCTTGCTATCTCATTGAAAAGGCTCAGTATCATTCAGAAATGGCTACCACTTTCTCCTGGCTGGCCCATCTGCTACTGCCCTCTCATTCCCGAGCCCTTATACCACGTGGTCAAATGAGAGTTTTGCGTGACATTTACTGGCTTTGGAGAAAGTGGTTGCTTCTCTATTACTAGTCTTCTGTATCTCTTGAATTAGCTCTCGTCTAAAAAATGATAATAATGTGCAAATAATAAAATATAAACTTGGCAAGTTTAATCTCATCATAATATTCCCACTTTTCCAAAATCAAAACTCATTATGAAAGTACCAGGACATAGCATTCTGGGTCTCATTGATTTTATTTCAGGGAAAAATATATCTGCATACAGCGTGAGTTAATACGTATGAATTAAGGTTTCTAGATGAGTTTTGAGGATGTCCTCCATCTCTTTTTCTCCTTCTGGACTTTATTCACCTAGTTGTTTCCTTAGACATCAAAGATGTCACCACTGCCTTGATTGTTCTCTGTGGGCAGATGTGGATGAAATGGACAATACGTAATCAACATGTGGCCAGTGTATTTATAAACAAAATGATAGGGACAATTTCTGGAAATATGTTTTTTTTCCTCCAAACCTAAAACATTTTCTTTCCTTTTTAAACTTACATTTATCATCCTATAAGAATGGAGTTTTTAAGGAAGCAATAGGTAGAATCATCTCTTAGATATTCTTGCCTTAGGTGACTAAACAAAATTATTATATTTCACTGATTTGAACACAGTTTTGGGTTGTGTTTGCCTGTTTGCTTGGTGATGTTATTTATAAAAACTATGACTGTTGGAATAACTGTGGTGGGGAGGGTTGAAGACCTATCTGGAGAGGTTTGATTTGTTTTCTCTGTCTGTAATCAAATTACTTATAAAAGATACGCCATGTTGCATAATGTTTGCAATTTTTTTTTTGTCAGAAACATGTATATATGCTTTGTGGTTGAATTCACCGAGGCTTCATTTTAAATCATGTAGGTCTCTGAGCCATTTCCACCAAAATGTGGTAAAGTGCAGAAGTTGGCAATTCAATTTTATTCAGCCTTTCAAGAAGGAAGGCCCAGATAAGCTTTGCTTGTTCACGTCAGTGATAATATTCATCAGTGAGGCCTAAATCTAATTCTGTAGGCTTGCTACTGCTTTGTTGTACTGTCATTTCTGAACCTCAATATTCTCTGTCTCTCACACTCTCTCTCTCTCTCTCTCTTTTTTGATCACAGCAAAAAGTTTCTTAAGAGCTTAACTTACAGCCAAGTGCCGGCTCCCCTATTTAATTTGTCCTGCTTCCCCACAGCACTTATACTTTATGTTCAGGCAGAGGTGAGGTCAGTTCTCAGGGCCTGGCTCTCTGGACACCCTCAATGATGACCTCATTAGAGTCACAGATGTTTGCTGCACTTTGGGAGATCTGGAAAAAACAGAGCAGTAAACTAGGCCAGCTTGCAGTAAGGCTGTTACCCACAATTCAAGATAAAATGCTGGATAGTTCCCACTAGGTTCTGGTCGGCTAGGAAACGGCAACTTATTAATCTTGTGTCAGAGAGCCAGCTGCAGCCGTGGCAGTTACCATATTTCACCACCAACTCCATGTCTGGACAGCCATTGTCTTTTTTTATGAAAAAACTCTACAGATCAGCTGCGTTCTCTCTCTCCCTCTCCCTCTCGGTTCCCCCTTTAACTTAGCAAAGCCCCTGCTCACCCTCCTTGGAGAAATGGCAGTCCAGCCCCTATAGAGTTTGGGTGCGTCGTCCATCCTGTGGTTGGTTTACTAATTCAGAGAGACTGCTTACTTTCCAACTTTAATGATATTCCCTCAGCATATCACTTTGGTTGCCTGGCGACCGGATTTGAGCTAGGCCTCTCATTTGATTCCCACACATCAGACCCTGAAAAGCACTTTTTTTTCTGTCCCTCAGCTTTTGATTCTTTCTGCTCTGAAACCCTTCCCCCTGCGGTGTCGGTATGGGTGGGCAGAGCAGGGTAGAGGAGGGCAAGGGTGAAGCGCG
Source organism: Mesoplodon densirostris (assembly GCF_025265405.1). Lineage (NCBI taxonomy): Eukaryota > Metazoa > Chordata > Mammalia > Artiodactyla > Ziphiidae > Mesoplodon > Mesoplodon densirostris. The sequence continues at coordinate 104,662,077 of NC_082665.1, read as the reverse complement.
GCCTGTGGCGCACTGGTCACACATCAAGGCCTCCAAACAAAGCCTCCAGGAACCCTTCCTGACAAACACAAATTCCCCTCAGAAAAAGCAAATTTGGCTTTCCCTTCATAGTGTGGGTGTCATTTTAAGACTTTCCTTGGATACTTTATTAAATCTGATGCTTTTCATTGTTTTTCATGCCGTTTCTCACCAAAGACTTCCTCTTACCAACAAGTTGCTACAGGAGTGAGCAAACAGATTCAGTGAAGAACTGGAATCACCTAATAAAAGCGAGCCTGTCACCCACGTCCTTATAGGTTTTAATATTACAATGTATATCTCAGCATAGAAATTGTCTATCTTAATTTTGCTATAATGCACCCCTTTTCCCACAGTGAAGAACGCTTTGTGCTGAAGTCTGCATGCTAAAATCCAAAGTGCTACTGCAAAAGAAAATGGAAGATTTGCCTCTTTGGGTCTTTTTAAAGAAAAATAGAGATCCTTACATCCATTGTTTGAAAAGGCTCAAGTGAGAAAAATTGCAATGAGCATATATATATGTGTGTTTTGTGGTTGAGGCAACTAAAAAAAAGAAGAAAAAGAAGAAGGTAAAAGAAAAATTCGTATGAAGTGCATTTGAATTTTTCCGTAGTACTATTTCAATCATTTAAATGAAATTTTACGTGCTGTGATCAGGTTCTCAAAACAGCACAGTAACAAAAAACAGTTGGAACACTTAATGAGCCAGTTAGTTTTACTGACTAGAGTTAGTGCATACATAGATACATGAAGATTTCAAATCTATATGTACATGGTTTATATATGTATTTAAATACCTGTCTATACAGTTAGACATGTATTTGTAGATGGCTCTTGAAATATTAAGATCTCCATACGCACGTCTTTTTTGATGATCAGTCTATTGTAAAATGTAGTCCAGATATTCTTGTTAGAGTTTATTTTCTCACAGATCCCTGAAAGATTTGCTCATGTAACTCCCATTCTCGTGTGCAAATCCCCTGTGTATTGATGGGAGAATGGACCTCTAATTCCACACTAGAGCTGAAAGTAGGATTCTTAACCTTTCCTCTCTTGTTGTTGAACTTATATAAAGGCTAACAAAAGTTCTTTACTCTTTTTTCAGCAATGATTAAAAATGTATACAAAGTTACTGCTTTTCCACTAACACTTTTTTGGATTCCTCCCCATACACTCATCCTCCATGGTCTAAACTTACAAGGACTGCTACCTGCTATATGATTACTTACTTAGCTCCTAAGTGGCTGAGCGGGACAGTTTCATACTGTACATCCCAGCATGCCAAAAAGGAATGTTTTCAGATTAGGGTTTAAACTTCATTTCTCTTTTGTCTAAAGTTGTAGTTAATACATTATTTGCATTTTAACCGTGCAGATGTGCAAAGCAGATATCTATTTATAAATTCTATTGATTCAGTTATTGTAATATTTGGTAATTTTATACTTCATGTATGCCAAGAACATTCTGGCTTTTGAAAACTGCATGATATATATATATATATATATATATATATATATATATTAAACCCAGTAGATACTGAATGAGTGTTCTATAAAATATTTCTATCTTAAGAGTTACTAATAAAACAAGATAAGCAGGCTCCCTTCAATCTTATTTTTTCTTTCTGAATTGAATGATTGGTAGATCAGACGAAGAAGATAAAACTCAATACAAAAATATATTCCATATAAAAATTCAGTATAACTACACTAATGCCAGCATCTCATATTTGGGCTGTGATTAAGGAGGCAGAGGGTCAAGTGGAAAAGAAAATCTGATTGTTTGCAGGGAACTGGTGGGGGGAGGAGAGGCAGTGAGGGTGGCATTTGGATACTGAAGACAGAGTAAATGGAATGACTTGAATAACTGTGAAGAATATCTCAAATATCCTTACAAAAAAAAAAAGTTTGAAATTCCCAATAAAGAGTTGACCTGAGTTTCTGTGACTTTTCATTAATATTCAAATGTTAAAAATGAATATGAAAATCAATGTTGTAGTATTTCTCTAATTTAATGCAAAGTACAATTATTATTCTATTTGCTCTTTCCTCTACTTCCTCACTCTAACTGAACCTAAGCTAGAAATTAAAAAAAAAAAAAAAAAAAAAAAGGAACACTTTAAGAAAGGATTTCCTTAAAATATTTTCAATCTTGCAAATATCAAGTTTCTAAAAATCCTGTGATGGAAACCTGATCATTTCTAGCTCCTTTTCAGAGTGTAGACCACTGGATAGGCATGCACTTTTGGATGCTTGCCTAAATTGTTTTGTCTGCAATTCCCACCACTAATGGCAACTCACCTAGGCTGCAGAGCTGTCCTCTGATTCTAAAGACCCTTGTACGTTTTAAAGGAACAGAGAACATGAGTAGGGAATGGGTGATGTTTCACTCTTTTTCTCTGTAGAGGACAAAACAGAATCAAATTTGAGTTTGGAAAAAAAAAAGTCTTATTGGTCTTGTTAATAAATGTATGGCCATCAGAAACTTAGAATTATTTTGTAGTTAGTTATTTTCATGGTGACAGGGTGTGCATTTAGGTAAGATAAAAGAGCAGGGGAAAAAAAAATCTTTAATCCATGACTGTTGACCCAAATGAGTACTTCATTTGTTAAGAACTATTTAAGATTTATATTATTAGTATCATCATCGATGTATATGCAAAGCATAGTTGTATGAAAAATAGTAAATATGTCACCTTCCCAGTGGCACCTTGCTCTTGTTTACGTGCTACTCTTATAAATGATGCCTGTAAATAATGAGCTGCACATAATAAAGAAAGGAACAGGAAAATGAGGAATTCTGGGGTTGTGTCCTTATCCTTGTCATAACACCTGAGCCTCAGTTTCCTTAGCTGTAAAGCCAGAGAACTGTGCCACATAGTTTTCTAATAGTCTTCAAATAGCCCTTACTATATGTTCTATGGTCTCTATGAGGAAGGGCCTCAATGACAATTCCTATTTCTATGTCATGGAGAGGAAAAGAAGGTGTGCACGTGTGTGAAAGTGCTTAAGAACCACATGACTACAGCAGCCTTTCTAAAATGATACCACTCAACAGGGTCCATATGGTGAATATCTGCATTATCACAGTTTTAAAAAACAAAGGCTCATGAAGGAGGGGTGGATAGAAAAAAGAACCCACCACCCAATGTAGACCTCCAGGAGAAATCGGAAACCCCTCAATTTACTTCTCTTTGTGCATCTGAGAGCTTTTAAAAGTCAAAACAGGCTTCTTTTTGAACATTTCTAGCAGATCTCACTGTTCTTGTTGTTGCATGCACCGAGTTTAAATTCTCAGCACAGATGAACACAGCCCAGCGGAAGTTCTAATCCTCAAAAAGTAGACAAATAACAGGGAAACTCCAACGGCCCCTTAATACAGCTGAGCTCTCAGGCCTCCCCGGGATGTGGGATTCTGAGTGGTGCCGGAGTTGGGGTTGCTATTTTGTTTGTCCCCATGAGCCCCACCTCAGCATGCCGATGCACTGATGTAAGAATTCCAAATGAGCTTGCTCAGAAGGGCCCAGATTAGCCGGGTTGCTAGGATCTCACCATTCCAACCCCCTTTTCCACTTCAGTGGACTGAGCTTTTTGACACTATGAAAAGCGCCATTTAAAATTAATTAAAGCTTCTTATTTGGTACCAAATCTCATCACTGCCGACCACATTTAATATGTTTTATGTGTGGCTCTAAGTCCCTGTCACATCATGTGTTGTATGATCCTGCGATGAAGCAGCTGCAAGTTAGAAAACACAGAAGCAACCTGAATTTAGCTCTTTGGTATTTTATCTGGTGTGTTAAACTGCAAAGCTAGTCTTCTAGTCTCTTGGGTGATGCAATTTCGCTAAATGATAGAATGGTGTCCTGTGTGGAGTTGGAGGCAGGAGATCTGAGTTCTAGTCCTGTTTGGTTACTAATTTGTTATTAAGAGGATGGGCACAACAGTTAGTTTTTAAAACTTCAGTTTCTTCATCAGTAGAAGAAAGGGGCTGGACTGGAGTCTCAGTGTGTTTAGTTTGAAGGTTTTATGGTTCTGAATGTAGGAGGCAGGGCTGTACTGAAGGTTAGACTCCCAAGTTTTGGGTCAAAGCCATCTGGGTTTAAATCTCAGCTTAACAACTTAGTGTGGGAACTTCCCTGGTGGCACAGTGGTTAAGAATCCTCCTGCCAATGCAGGGGACATGGGTTTGAGCCCTAGTCCAGGAAGATCCCACATGCCGCGGAGCAACTAAGCCCATGCGCCACAACTACTGAGCCTGCGCTTTAGAGCCCGTGAGCCACAACTACTGAGCCTGCATGCTGCTACTACTGAGGCTGCATGCCACAACTACTGAAGCTCCCGCGCCTAAAGTCTGTGCTCTGTGACAAGAGAAGACAACGCAACAAGAAGCCCGTGCACCTCAACGAAGAGTAGCCCCTGCTCGCTGCAACTAGAGAAAGCCCGCATGCAGCAACGAAGATCCAATGCAGCCAAAAATAAATATAAATAAAATAAATTTATAAAACAAAAACAAAAAAAAAACTTAGTGTGCAACACTGAGCAAGTGACCTGATGGCTCTCCTGAACTCTCAGTTTCATCATCTGTCAAACGGGGTCAATTGTACCTCCCTCATAGGGATTGTTGTGAAGATTAAACAAGGTAGTGCATGTAAGCGCTTAAGCAGTACCTCATGCGTATTAAGTCCTCAATAAATGTGCACTAGTATCATTATAAGAACTGTATAAGGAATTATTTGTTGCCATTCCATTTGGATTCAATATCATTGGTAATCAAAGTCGTGTGAATTTTCAACTCTCAAACATCTGCTATAAATAATGTCTTCAAATTCAAGATATGAGCCACAAATTATTTTCCAGACTGTTAGCTTCAAATGACTTATTAATAACTTTCTCCAAAAGTCAGAGGCCAACTCGTCCATCTCGTGTTTTTCCGGAAAATAACACGTGTCAATTAGATTAAATAACAATAGTAAAAATCATAAGGGCTTTAAGGCACGGGAAAGTCTTGTGGGCGGACAAAAAAGAAGTAAAACCTTTTTTAAAAACTGTAACAAAAATAATGCAAGTAATTTACTTGACTGAACTCAGTCTGAGTTTTATCTGCTTCCAGGAGTCTTGATTTTTTTATAGTATCATTTTTAATACATTTGTTTGCATTGCTAAATTATATTACGTACTTGTTTGGACTGTGGCAATCTCTTCTCGATCTTTCGTGCACTATGGTTTAACAGAAGGGAAAAAATAAAATCTGAGAAGAAGAGAGTAATGATAATCCTGAGTTGCATACCAGAAGATGTGTGTATGTGGGAGACAAAAGTTTTTCTTTATGTATTGCTGAATCCAATGAGAAATACATACTTGTATAGAACGAATATTAATGTATAAGTAATCCAGTACTTGAATGTTTCTTGAAGATTTAGCAAAACATGTCACATTGGTTACCCATGAAAACAAATTCTTGACATTTCAACAAATAGGGTGCTTCTTCAAACACCATTGTGTCTTTTTATTTTTATATTTTTATCTGGCTCACACTCTGAAATAGTTTTAGAGAAGTGTCAAAATAAAAACTACACAGTGGGAGAAAAATAGACTGATGTGCACAGTAAGTGGTGAGGAACCTTCCATTTACCTGATACAGCAGCAGAAAAAACAGGCAGCCACTCTGTTAATCAGCCCATATTTTAAACAAGTGACTAATTCAGACTGGAAAATTCTTTGGTTACAGGAGTTTGTGGAACTTTCCCGAATGGAAAGGCTCTGCAAAGCTTTTCCATTCTTAGGTAAAGCTTTCATTATTAGGTATCCGTTGGGAAGTTTATAGATTTGTGTATTGTCTTATTTCTAAAACTTTTGTCAAGTTACTACCTCTGGGTCTCAGTTTCTTCATCCATAAAATGGGAAGCGTAATAATATCTATTTCATGAGGTTGTTGTGATGTGTAATTCATGTAACATATTTGCAGTATCTGCTATATGTGCAGTGCCTGCCATGTGTGTGGGTCTTCACTAAATGCTATTTGCCATCCCTGGTATTATAGCAGGGCATGAAAAAGGGTTTAGATATTATTGTGCATTACCACAAGGCTGATCACTTCTGAGCCATCTCCACCAACATTATGTGTAGTTTGGCTTAATAGGAAATCAAACCCAAACGCTGAGAAACATATGATTATCTCAAAAAGCACCAGAATGCTTTTCTCAGTGTAGGAGTGCTACAAATACAAGGGGTTTTCTAGGAGGAGCAAATATAACTATTTCCTCACATAGAACCAGCCTTAACATTTAATAGCCAGCATACAGCTACTTTCAAAAGAAAGCCCTACTGTTCTGGACCTTTTGTTTCCTGGGTATGACAGAGAATCTCTGTGTATGACTGAGATCAACAGCTAGATATCCAGGAGCTGGCAGATCAAATACTATTTCCCTCTAATGTTGCTATTTGCAACTTAGCAAAATACTAGTATGTTTGTGTGACCCTCTATCTAGGTAAAACAGTTAATTAATAAAAGAATCAAATAGAAGTGAGGAGGGAAAAGTTATACAGTTATTAGTTATACTTAAAAAGAGATCAATATGAAAATGTTTATTCCCTCGGCAGATAATAAGAGAATATGCATTCAATTTAAATTTTATTCTTGTGTTTATCTGTGTTTTTCCCCCAACTTTTACCATAAAAATATTTTATTAAGTTCAACTCGACTACTAAATGTTTTCAGTTGCAAAAAGATATGTTGTGTTTCTTACTGTATTGCTCTAACAATACAATTTATTTGGTAGCAGTGGGGTCAACCATGGACATGAGATTTGAAAAAACAATTAAAGTATGTCTCCAAACAGATCATTTTATTGCTAAATGTACCTTTAACTAAAATAATTACAAATGACTGCTTCTAAATGTGTATGTATTTGCAGAAGTCTTGACATATCACCCATCTAGTATTGCATCATGCAAAAAATGACATAAATACTAACTGATTTTTTCTCCCATTTGGCGGTTAAAAAATTGTTTTAAACCAGAAAGGAATAATCAAATTACTTGAGCTCTGATAATCAAGCAAACTATGAATAAACTTTTCTGTTTTCATCCTGAGAATCTGTAATAACATAAAGAAGATAATTAATGACTATAGATCAATCCTTTGACCTATAACTATAGAAAGAAGCTGGTTTTGTTCCTCATAAGTGTGATAAGAACAAAGTGAACTCACTAATACCTGCTCAAGGTTGGTAAAAAGTGATCTTTCAAATAATCTCAATCCAGAGTCAAGGTGTCACTAACAAAGGGACAAACCATATAACCTGCACTGAGTAGAATACAAATGAGTAGAGATTTCATAAGTCAAAATACAGCAAAGCAGTCCATTTGCACATCCCTTTCAAAATTAATGTTTCTACTAGAGGCTACCTGAATCAAAGTGGTAAAGCTATTCTATCACTGTTACACATATTTAAATGGTAATATTAAAATTAAGAATTATCTGTAACAACTATAGCCAAATAACTGCCCATAGAGAGTCCAAGATTAAATGCCAGGTTAGTTTGATATATAATTTGATCAATTTATAATTCCTCAGGTGATGTTTCTGTGTTTGCCACTCACATGACTAATATCTGCCCCCCATCTTTTAAGCCCCATTTTGAACACAGATTTATCTCAAATAGATCTTTAAAGAGAAAAACAACGTAAGAACACATTCTCCTTTCCTGTTGGATTTGAATCAACAAGGGAATAATCCCTTGTTGCAGGGTTGTTTTTTTTTTAATTCTCCCTACTCTTTCCTGCTACCCCAAAGAGTAGAAACTTCTGCTTCCCTTGTTTTCCTAGAAACTCTTTGAAAAACATCAATCCTCCCTGTAGGCTTTAGGAAGTTTGCTGATACTATCAGCTTAGAGGCAGCTACATTCACAGGAAGGCCTAGCACGAAAGGACCACTGTCTCCTTTCTGAAAGCGGGGTGGAGACATCAGACTCTCTGCTTGCCACTGGTGTATGACTGAGATTAAATAACTGGATACTTGGAACTGATAGGTCCATTACTATTTCACCCTCAAGTTGCTAAAAAATAATTTTCACCTTGTGCCAATCACCTCTCTTTAAATGCTGGCTCAGATATTAGAATAACTATGGATTAAGGTAACCAATACCTAATTTTGAAATTCAGCAACCTAATTTTGAACATCCTGGGCTCAAAGGGTGGGGTTGCAGTGGCTCAATTTGGCATAAAGAATACCAGTGATTTCACACTTAGAAGTTGTTGAAATACTTTGGATTTGAAAAGAGACTTGTTTCCTGTGAAATTGGGTGAAATGTTCATTAACCATCAAGAAAAAGATGTTTCCAGGTTCTCTTACCATTTGCAAGGAGAAGAAGGGAAGCAGTGTCATTGCAATGATAGTATCAGATATAAAGCAATTTGAGCTTTTCACCTGTACCAGGTGAGGATGAGAGAAGGCAATTCCCTTATTTGGCTGGAAGAATGAAATCCTAGTTTCTACTAGTTAATTAAGCAATTAGTATAAACAGCTGGGATGGACCAAACAGCTCCAGGGGAAAAGTCCTTAGAACCAAGATAAGTAAGGTGTGCTTTCCTTAGCTTCATAAAAGTACTAGAAGAGGACTAAAGGAAAAATCAAGTATTCATAATTTTATGTAGTTAGTCCCAAGCAGTACAAATAATAAATGTGTTTTCTGATGAATAAACAATCCAGTATTTTTTAATCCATTAAGATAATGTAATAAAGAGCAAAGAGGAACACATCTATAAAGAAAAACAGAGAATCTTTCTTCTGAAATGAACCATGCAGTAGTGAGTTTAAAGCCCCCTGTGCCCATGCATCCTCATGACCTAACCCTTCAACCTCTTAGAAACCTAATACATTTCCTATTTTACTGGTACACCCCCCGGAAGACTCTTCTTTATATGGTATGTAGCATTTCCTTACATTACTATACCAACAGAAAGTCACTATATTATAATGGACATAGAATGAGTTGTGTCTCCTCTTTTGGTATAAATGGAACTTGATATCAAAATTAAAACACAAAAGGGAGCTGAATTTTTACAAGTCAGGTAAATGTCAAGTGAATGTTAGGGAAAACATTTTGCAAAATGGAAAGTGTGATAGCAATTAAGGGATTATTGCAACTCATTGTTTCCTTTAAGTGTTTATTTTCACTAGGAAATAAAATGGGACCTTCAAGAAGAAACTCTTATTTTATACTTATTTGTAGTTTATGTTTTATTTTAGAAATGGGAAAATATAAGAACTAAATACTTAAATAAAAATAATTTTTAAAAAACCTTTCATCCATGTCATTTGGATTCTAAATTCTTTGCGGGGATTCTAAATTATACGGCAGACCTAATTTTCTTTGAGTGACCTCTGCTAGACATCTAAGTCACAATAAATGGTTTTGAGTATCAATTTCTTAAATGCACTTGATTTGCTAAGAAAGAAATCACTAATCCAAATATTAACCAACTTACCATCATATATGGGGGGTAAGCAATCAGCTACTTTTTTCAAAATCACCTTTTCAAACCTCCCTTCTCCCCCATAATCCAGTCCTCAGTATAAGGGGAAAAAAATGAAGGGGCTCTACTTAAGTTAATTCTGTTTAATTCCACATATTTTATCAAAATGTTTAATTTAGAGGTAATAATTTAGTTTAAAGAGAGCTGTTGAGACAAACTAGATGTGTTAAAGAAGTTGATACCAAAAATGTTGAGTGTCAGTGAAACATAGCTGAAAGCCAATAGGATTGGCCATCTAATGGCGATTAAGTATGCTATAAATTTAAATCTTTGAAATACTTGTTGAGATTTATTCAGGCAGACAAACAAAGATAACAAAAGTCTTTTGTGTGTTTGTCAGTCATTTCCACTCCTCTGTTGTTGTAGTGTCAAATAATGTCAGTTATTTAAGGGCAATTACTGTAATTTTAAATTCTCAACAAACTAAACTATAAAGACTGGAAGTCCAAGAAGGACCCTACTCATTTTTCTACATTTCCCATCTTCCATTTTTAAAGGTAAGTTTTAATTCCTTGCATGTTTAGAGAGGAAAACATTTTTTGTGTGTTTTGGTGATTTTTTTAAACTACCCATGTTTGGACATTTCTTTTTCATTGAGCTATGTTTTATAAAATTTTCCCAATGGTGCTATGCTTTTTTAAATGAGTAAGTGAAATGATTTTTAATTAGACTTCATTTTTTAAAGTATTGAGTAGCTATATTTTTAATCCTCTTTTATATTTTGTATATACAATTTAATGAAGTTAGGTTAGGGTCTAGAAAAAGAATTGTTCAGGGAAGCAAAATAGATCTTGAGATGTGTGAGAAAAATATGCATTTAAATTGTGTTGGTAATAGAATGTTCTACCAATAAAAATCCTGAAAAAGAAATGTAAGCATAATTAATTTGAATGGGATCATTAAAGTAGTTTCAAAAAATAAAGTGAAGCAGGAAAATAATTACCTCCCATCATCTTTAAGCTATGTTGACAAAGTTTAAATGTTATATAATTTAAGAGGAAGGATTCAATACATTTTATATTTCATGAGATCTTTTTTAAGATTTAGAGCGGCATCTAGGATTTCTTTGCAGTAATAAAGACAATGATCCATTATGTTCTTCTATTACTAATTATTCTGTAAAGATTGTCTGTTCAAAAGATAATTAGAAAGGGTGAAATTTAATTCCATTAAACAGAACTCAGCTGGGACATAATGAAATTTTGCTGTGAAGTTGAAGACTTTGAAGCCAAATAAAAAGCTTTTACATAGATAGAGCAAATGAGATTGTAAAACTCACACCTCATTCATGCAGGGCATATTTAAGACATACTAGGATAGGATTATGTTTACTCATGATGAGTTTTAAGTGTTAAGTTAGCACAAACATTTATAAAGGATGTTTCTTCTCTTTTCTTTGAATGAGAGTTTTAGTGATGGACAGAGGTCCTTTTAGATTCTAGGTTTGTTCATTCACTTATTAAACAATAATGTTTTGCGTATCTGCTCTGCACCTGCCTCTAGACAAGATACTAAGGGCAGCAAGATTAATAGGGAGGTAGTGGCTGCTCTGAAGGAGACCACTGTCTCATTCTTCTATAATGATCAGCCGAGTCCATTTCATTTAGCAATAACATTTAAAGTGTCCACCAAGACTTGAGCTTATCAGAGTTTTATTAAGCTCTTGCTTTGTATGTCTGAAAAGTTGGCACAGATGGAAAGGACTCAGTCCTTGCTCTCGAAGAGCTTATCGTCCAACAGAGGTAGACATATGTACTTTTACCCACAACAAAATGTTAGTAGAGTTATAAAAATCTTCAATTCCCTACCCGAACTCTTGTCTATTACCCTTTACTCAACTTTGCACCATGCTCACCACACTATTCTTAGCTCTTTAACATGTCTTCCCCTCTAGAGTGAGCAACTGAGCAAGTACTGTGTTGATTGTGTTCACTTCTGTGTTCATACCACATACATGTGTAGCACATAGTAGGTGTCAGTGAGTGAATAGGAGATAAAAATGACCACCAGCTGTTGGTGACAACTAGCTCCCACGGCAAAGACAACGACCCACAGAGCTCCAAAGGATTTAATTTCACAAAAAGCACATAGTTGTTAAAAGCAGAAATGGGATTTGAAATCAGATCTAGATGGCTCCAAACACCTGTCCTTTCCAAATACTGGAAAAGTTGTACCGCTGAAAGGGGCTCTAGGTAATAGAAAAGGTGAGACCAGTTGTTGTTTTGTTTTGTGCTGTTTTTTGGAATAATAGAACACTTCCTTTAGTTCTATGTAGAGCAGAGTGGAGGAGGTGCCCCCAACAGGGGTGATCTTTACAGAAGTAAGAAGATGGACCTAAGAGAAGTGGGCCTTTATACAGATAATACAGACACATGATATAAAAGAAAAATGAAATTACTGTTACCTCATTGCTCACTAAACCTAGCAGAGAAGAAAGGGGGAATCCCTAGTCCAAAAGAGAGTAAGAGATTACAGGTCCTAACAAGGTCAAAATCACTAACACTAGAGGAAGCCAGTTTCTGAAGATTCAGAAGATCTTTGGAATGGCTTGTACTCAATGAAGAGCAGGTGTGTGAATAAGTAAATGCTCCTCTCAAGAATATGCTTTTAATGGTCAATATGCTTTTAATGGTCAATTTGGTCAGACTTCACAGTGTTTGAAGTCTGTAGGCCTTAAATATAAAGACTGACGATATTGTAACAGTTTAAATTTTGGCTCAGGGTTACTTGTACTTAAAGAGCTCAGGCCTGAATTATCGAGAATTCTGGCTATTCTCAATAATGTCTCAGTACCACATTCATTTGGCCCCCCAAATAAAGAGAGCCCAGTGCTATGTAGCTGGGATCCATATAAAAACCAATTCTATTGTGTCGCACCTGCTCAAGCTGGTGGAATTGTTCTCTCTCTTCTTCTCTTCTCTTCTCTTCCCTTCCCTTCACTACCCTTTCCCTTCCTTCCTTTCCCTTCCCTTCTCTCTCTCTCCCCCTCACTCTATATCCATCTCTATCTCTATCTCTGCTTCTCTACCTCTCTATCTTTCTATCTCTATATCTCTATCTCATCCTTTGTGTGCCCACAGATGAAAAAGCTTACAGCCCTGTATGGTAGGTATATAATAGCCCTCAAAGTAGTCCACAACCTAATCCCCCAAACTGTGACTATGTTATATTACATGGTAAAAGAGAATTAAGGTTGCAGATATAATTAAAGTTGCTACTCAGATGACCTTGAGATGGAAAGATTATCCTGGATTATCCACATGGGGCCAGTGTGTAATCATAAGTGTCCTTATGGGTGGAAGAGAGAGGTAGGAGAGAGAGAACCAGATTGACTGAAATATGAGAAGTTCTTGACCTAACACTGCTGACTTTGAAGATGGAGAAAGAAGGCCATGAGCCAAGGAATGTGGGTGATCTCTAGAAGCTGGAAAAGGTAAGGAAACAGATTCTCCCCTAGAACATACAGGAAAAATATAGCCTTGCCAACACCTTGATTTTCACCCAATGAAACCCATTTACAACTTCTGACTTCTAGAAAGAAAAATTTTTGTTGTTTTAAGCCACCAAATTTGTAGTAATTTGTTATAGCAGCTGTAGGAAACGAATACAGCCTGGGAGCAATTGACAGCTTTCTTGTCACTAGAGCCAAGCTAACAGCACAGAAAGCAGAGCAGAGATAAAGAAATTAGGCCCTTGGTGACATTGTTTAGCCACAGACACCCACCATATCTCTGGGGGAGAAGGAACAAATGTTCCTTACAGAAGGATTCCAAATAATAAATGAAGAAGCAGTGAGGGAAATAGAAACTCACCTTTAGAACACCAGAGTAACAATTGCTCCAAACAAGATCCAGTGATGAATGCTAAAATTAGTTGATGAAACTTTAAACAAGAAATGTGATATTTGCATAGTTTTAAAGTATCTCTACCTCCAACTATTTATTAAGTAATGTGATAGTTTTAACATATGTCCACAAATCCTCTGATACTATTTTCTCTAGGAGGTGAAGATTGGCCTACCTCCCCTTGGAGTGTGGGCTGGGCTTAGTGAATCCTTTTTCCAACTGAGTATGGAAAGAGAAAAGTGATAACTTTGAGTGGAAAAATCCAAACTGATCGACATTCTACAGAATATCTGACCAGTACTGTTCAGAAGTGTCAGGGTCGTGAAAATCAAAGAAATACAGAGCCTATCACAGACTGTAGGAAACTAAGGAGACTTGACAGCTAAATGTGATGCAGGATCCTAGATTAGGTCCTGGAAGAGAAAAATAACATTAGTGGAGAAACTGGTGAAATCTGAATAGTCTGTAGTTTAATTAATATTATTGTACCAAAGTTAATTTCTTCATTTTGGTAATTGTATTGTGATTATATAAGTTAATAGTGGAAGCTGGGTGAAAAGTATGTAAGAACTCTCTGTATTACCTTGGCAACTCTTCTATAAATGTAAAATTATTCAAAAATAAAAAGTTGGGCTTCTCTGGTGGCACAGTGGTTGAGAATCTGCCTGCCAATGCAGGGGACACGGGTTGGAGCCCTGGTCTGGGAAGATCCCACATGCCGTGGAGCAACTAGGCTCGTGTGCCACAACTACTGAGCCTGTGCGTCTGGAGCTTGTGCTCCGCAACAAGAGAGGCTGAGACAGTGAGAGGCCCGCACACTGCGATGAAGAGTGGCCCCCGCTCGCCGCAACTAGAGAAAGCCCACACACAGAAACGAAGACACAACACAGCCAAAAATAAATAAATAAATAAATAAATAAATAAATTTTTTAAAAGATTAAAAAAATAAAAAGTTAAAAACAAACAATTCAAAGGCAAAGAACAGAGGAAAACAATATAGCTGGCAGAAAAATGATTGAGAGCCGTACAAACGGCTTTTACAAATCCATTGAAAAGTGGGCAAAAAAGATAAATATGCAATTTATAGTGAGAAATACAAATAGACATATAAGAATAATCAGCCTTACTAAGAAAGTCATGAAAAATAAAATCATGTCCCTCTTTTTTCAGCCTATCTAATGAGTAAATATTAAGAAAAGATAATAAAGTTATTTCTTTGAGGTTATGAAAAGAATAGATATTCTCATGTACTCTTGTTAAAATATAAATTGATATAACTTTTGTGGATAATTTATCAACACACAAATAAAATTTTAAAAATACACAAATCTTTGAGGCAGAAATTCCACCTTGAGTTATAGGACTGACTACAAATTTTTTTTTTAGTTCTTCTTCACTGTGTGTCTGAATATTTTTAAGCAATGAACATGTGTTACATTTAAAATTAGGCTTTTACTGGGACGAAGTGAGAGAGTGGCATGGACATATATACACTACCAAATGTAAAATAGATAGCTAGTGGGAAGCAGCCGCATAGCACAGGGAGATCAGCTCGGTGATTTGTGACCACCCAGAGGGGTGGGATAGGGAGGGTGGGAGGGAGACGCAAGAGGGAGGAGATATGGGGATATATATATATATATATATTGCTGATTCACTTTGTTATAAAGCAGAAACTAACATACCATTGTAAAGCAATTATATTGCAATAAAGATGTTAAAAAAAATGAGGGGCTTTCCTGGTGGCACAGTGGTTGAGAATCCGCCTGCCAGTGCAGGGGACACGGGTTCGAGCCCTGGTCTGGAAAGATCCCATGCGCCGCAGAGCAACTAAGCCCGTGCGCCACAACTACCGAGCCTGCGTGCCTAGAGCCTGTGCTCCGCAACAAGAGAAGCCACCACAATGAGAAGCCCGAGCACCGCAGCGAAGAGTAGCCCCCGCTCGCCGCAATTAGAGAAAGCCCGTGAGAGGCAACGAAGACCCAACACAGCCAAGAATAAACAAATTAAATAAATTTATTTTAAAAAAGAGGAAAAATATTTTAGGATCGTCTAAAGTATTTTGCCTATAAAAATAAAGGAGAGAAAGAGTTATTATAATGCTAAAAAATAAAAATAAAAATAAAATAAAATTAGGCTTTTAAAACAAAAAAAAAGTCGAGAATATATACCTGTATCATAAATGCTCACTGAATTGAGAATGATACAGTCCTGAGATTCTTACAACTATATTTATTAATGTGTTAAGTAATAAGAATCCCAGAATGAAAAATATATTACTTAATTCCCTAAGAAATACAAGTTGAAGCAAACAATTTTGTATGGCCTAAAACATCTGTCATTAATAGAGGCTATAATGATTTTAACTAGCTATATTAGTCTTTTACTTTTAGTTAAACAGAGGTTCTAGAAATTAAAATGACAAAAAGGAGACTTACATTGCCAGAAAAGTTTGTTAATTAGCATCTAACGAAAATCTTTCATTTTTAAATGCCAAAATATCTGAGCCAAGATTAAGAGATTTTTAGCCATGATTAGATTATTTTCCAGTCATAAAATGTGTCAAATTGTAACTCGTGTTTATTAATATAGCTCTCGTTTTTTATAAACTAGAACAAAGTCTATGTAGAATTGGCAAGTAATTTAAAAAACTAAATATAACTATAAATTGTGATTTGGAATTTCATTTGGATCTTATTTCTTATAGCCAAATAAACTCATACTTCATTTAAAAATAAATAAATAAATAAATAAATAAATAAATAAAATTAGGTTTTTAGAAGGTATTTACTTAAAAATAATTACAGCAGAATACTGTAAAGACAGATGACATTGGAAAAGAAGATTTAATGGCACATAAAGATGCTCATGATATTTTGTGAAGTGAAAAAAACTAGATTAAAAATGTTACCTATAACATGATCTATTTTTATATAAAATAAATACTAAGCATTTTTTAAGAGACTGGAAGGTTATATACCAAAATGTGAATTGTGGCTATTTTTTGGGTAATAGGTTTACATGTGATTTTCAGATTTTTTTTCTTCTTTATATTTTTTGTAAGAGAACTATATTGCTTTTTGTATTAAAGTTCTTCCATAAGTAAATAAAAAGTGGCATAAGAAAATGACAGTCAGTATATTTCAATCGGTCTTAATTATTTATCATCAAAACCATTTATGGATTGTGGGCCTGTATGTGCTGCCCTGCTTTTCTTCAAGTTTACAGCACTTTCAGCCTGTGTGTATTGCAGGCTTTGGTGATCTGTTTTTGAAAAGAGGAACTTTGATCCAGGCTCACAGCTGTGGGAGTGGACTCTGAATTAATGTTGGCTATGGTTAGAAATAAAAATAAATCTTTTGTTGGAAATACCACTATTTTTATTGACAGGAAGATAACCTTAAACAGATAATAAGCAGATTCAAATCAGGCTTAAAGGGTGAGGGAAACTCCTCATTCGTTTTTCAGAAAGAGTTTGAGAACCATTGCCTTATAAAAGAACTCAGCCCTAGGTCTGTGAAAAACATGGCAGATAAATTCATCTGGAGAGAGGAGAACATTTCACAAGAGAGCTGATCGCTAATGCAGGTCTGAGTAACCTGTCTCAGACCATTGGTGGCAGCTCTGACTTTTACCTTGGCCTCAGTATTCTTATAGACATAAGTCACAGAAGCAAGGATTAGTGGAGGGACCTTCTAAGACTGTCTGGCACATAAATGGCTAATTAACTCCTGATTGGATCCTATTAAATCCCCATTTCCTTTTGAATTACATCCAGCCTTTTCCCCTACCCCCTAAAAATTTATAAATACTGTATAAAAGACAAAAATTGTAGCTGAGGGTCTTAATTACATAATCTTACTTCTGCATTAGTGTCTCAAAATAGCATGTTCACTTTTTCTCTTAAACAGTCACTTAGGTTGCTCATGGCAATGATCGGCCAGTCAAAACATGCACAGACCCAGGCCCAAACCCACAGTCCCAAGCAGGAAAAAGATTCCCATGGGGAAAGCTGATGTTTACATTGCCTAAGTGATGCTAAAGCAAATCCTGTTCATTTAGGTGGAAAACATGAGTAAAACCCTTGGGACAGATGAATAGCAAAGGTCTGTTTCAGAAGTGAGGACGAAGGCCAAGTATCCCTCTCTACATCAGTGCTGCCGACCCTGAGTTTTCTTCCTCTCTTGCGTCGCCCCTTTTCCTGCCTCCCTGTCAGGAAGGCAGGGCAGACTAAAGCAGAGCAGGAGAGCTTTGAAATCAGTCACAGCTGTGTTTGCAACCTGCCACCGTTAGCCATGTGACCTCAGGCAAGTTAATATGCCCCTTTTTGGTCCTCAGTTTCCTCATCTGTAGGATGAGGCATAGTAATAAATTCCTTAAAAGGCTGTTGTGAAGACTCCGTGTGGATCTATGTAAAATGGCAGGCACCCTTGAAATGATGGTGATTATCATCATGACCTTCACACTCATGGGCTGACTCTTCATCTGAAAATATGGTTCCTGATACCCTGCCCCGAAATATTTAAAAGGAACCAATGCAGAGCTGAGGGCAAGAGATCTTCTCTATTGCATAAGCAGAAAGAAAGACCTGAATGTAAATAGTGTCAGCAGACTAACATAACATTCTAATGGTCAAGTATTGTCTGGCTAAAGATATGGAAAGTTCTTACAGTGATAAATTTTTTTTTTTTTTTTTTTTGGCGGTACGCGGGCCTCTCACTGTTGTGGCCTCTCCCGTTGCAGGGCACAGGCTCCAGACGCACAGGCTCAGCGGCCATGGCTCACGGGCCCAGCCACTCTGCGGCATGTGGGATCTTCCCAGACCAGGGCATGAACCCATGTCCCCTGCATCGGCAGGCGGACTCCCAACCACTGCGCTACCAGGGAAGCCCCCAGTGATAACTTTTTAACATAGAAATTTCACTGCCTTAAATCCATTTTGGAAACAGGCAGAGCATAAATAAACAAACAGTCAACTCTTCCCTGGTTGTTTGGGTGATAGCAGGTGGCGATTGAGAAGTCAGGGGTCAATGTGTGTGTGTGAGTTAAAAACAAATGTCTTATGAGGTAAATAACTTGAACAATAAGAATGGAGATCTTTCTTGAACAGGAACCCAGGTCACTTGGATAGCATTGTTCTGGGAGCCTCTCTGTTCTGTTCAATGTTAGAGTATGTTGCAAAGCACTGTCCTCTTGGCTTGGCCACGGTCTTCTGTCCTCTTATCTATTTCCCTTTTCATTCCTTTATTGTGTATCGGGATTTTCTCTCACTTGATGGTCTTTTCCTGCCACAGCCTCTGCTCTCCCCTTCCTCTTGCCCCCAGCTTCATGTTGGTTCTCACATTACCTTGCCCCTAATTGTCACCGTGAGTAGGTGTTCAATGCCATCTTTTGTTGGAAAGATACAGAGCATATGAAACTACCCAAATGCCTTCCCTTTTTGCTTTCCACACCAGTCTTACATAAGCCCTTCCTGATTGCTTAGTCAGACGGGATTGTCACGGGCACCCTGGAGCACACTCTCTGTTAACTGAGAGTCATTTCCTCTCCCTAGCATCACTAAGGGAACATTCCATTTGAGCTCAAAGCTTATATTTAGGTACTGTGTTTAGATGAAATTTTCTTCCCCATGCCGACTGCTCTGTACTCCCAGATCATTACAGAACTCATAGTATCCAGTATTGTAGTAAGTGTGTTTGGGGAGCTGTGCCTCCCTCTAGATTAATGCTGAATTATCCACAGACAAATTAAATATACACTTAGTGCTCTGGAAAAGCAGAGGCATTAAACCAAATGAACTACTTAAAACACCAACACCAAAAACTATTCAGAAACTACAAAACAAATGGAAATTAGAAATTCTGGAAAGAAGCAATTTTAATTAAGAACATTCCACTAGTGTGTTTTTAAAACATTTAAATTATATTTTGGATTGCACATGGGACAGTAACACCACAAACCTTCCAGATTTAGGACCTGCTCAATTCATACTCTGTGTCTGGTGTTGATGAAGAGTTCTAAGTGAAGTCTTGACCAGTCCCCTGAAACCTTACTCAAAATCAAGTGTTTCTGCATGTGGACATTTTTCAGGGGTTCAGACTCTCAAAGGGCTCTGAGACCCTGAACTGTTTAAGAACCACTGCACTGTGTTTGATTCATCTTTGTTTATCTGGGGCTAGGGCAGTGCCCAGCAGAGTAAGCACATAATCCTGGTTGATATTCAATGGGTCTTTCTAAGTACTAAAGAATATGATTTTTTGACACTTTTTATGTATCAAAGAGAGGTAATTAGTGATTCTATGACCCTACTGTGTCTTGGTTATTTAACATTTTTGTCTGCATGGTTTCAATACACACACACACACACACACACACACACACTGCTTTTTTCTTTTTTAAAATTATTGGATGGTTCCTAGTACTTTGGTAAGCTTAGAAAAGTCCAAGCATTGAACTTGGTAAAAGGGTCATTTGCTGTGTTTTGATATCAGGATTTGCTATTCCTTAAGTCAGAAATGTTTTTAGGTACCCCATCTTCTCATTTGTCAATTTAAAATCAGCCTGTTATTGTTTTGTTTGTTTTTAAAATTGGCAGGTGTTGTGAAGGCAAAATAAATCCTGAGGATTTTATCCCCATTATCAGAGGTTCTTCAATATCTGTGTGTCCTTGAGTCCCTGGGAAGCCTGTTAAACACGTGGATTCCAGAGCCCCACCCACAGAGGATCAAGAAAACTGGTCTGGAATCCACATTTTTAACAAGGACCTCAGTTGATTCTGAGAAGGATGTTCTGACTTTGAAAAACACCGCTCTATATTGGCTCACTCTCTCCATTAATATTCATTGAGGTTTTAATGTAAATTTAGGGGGGCAAATGAGCACGTATCACTCTTACAACTTTCCTTTGAGTCTGCCTCTCCAAGAGACAAAGTAAATGTGGAAAACTGCTCTAGGGGAGAAGCGACCAGCCCTGTTTGAGACTTGTGGGATTTGTTTTCTTTTGAACACGTGAGTAAATTCTAAACTAATCTGTGAAAACCTAAGTAGCACTGCGGAGAAACTTCTCCCTTTATTATCTGCTTCGTCTTGGGTGCTAGAGCATGTCAGGTTGAACACTGAAATTTGCAAGACCCATAGCCAGTGGATTCCTGAGCAAGATGGCAGAGGTTTATGGCACTCAGCCACCCTGTTTGTAAGTTTGTTTGTTTGTTTGTTCTCACTTCATGCAGCTACATCCTAAGTGTATTATAGCTATTTGTGGAGTGCCAGCCTATTGTTGCAGATAAATGTGTTGATAGTACATAGCTTTTCTTCTCACACGCACTTCTGACAAGGGGAGACTGTGCTTGGTTTTGTTTTGTTTGCTTTGGGAACATTTATTGAATACTTGTGTGTGATGACTACAGCTACTTGATTTTGCATATATTTCATGTAGTTCTCACAACGTCGGCAAATTACAGCTGTTGTTACATCCTATGATATATTATTATGATGACAATATGGTACCCGTGTACCCCAAGGACTGCAACCCCAGCGCTCTGCACAGCTGTCTCCTTGTCTCCTCCTGGAACACCTCAGAGGTGCAAGGTGAGCACCATTTCTTTGATGCAATAATAATGAATACATTAATTTTTAAAATTGAGGTATAATTGACATATGGCATTATATTAGTTTTGGGTGTACTACATAATGATTTGCTATTTGTATATATTTATTGCAAAATTACTACAATATGTCTATTCAACATCTGTCACCTTACATAGTTACAAATTTTTTTTTCTTGTGATGAGAACTTTTAAGATCTACTCTCTTAGCAGCTTTCAAATATGCAAGACAGTGTTAACTATAGTCACCATGCTGTACCTTGCATCCCCATGACTTATTTATTTTACAACTGGAAGTTCATACCTTTTGACCCCCTTCAGCCATTTCATCCCTCCCCGCCTCTGGCAACAACCAATCTGTTCTATCTATGACTTTTTTTGTTTTTTTTAAGATCCCACATGTAAGCAAGATCATACGGTATTTGTCTGTCTCTGTTTGACTTATTTCACTTAGTATAATGCCCTCAAGGTCCATTCATGTTGTCACAAGCGGCAAGCTTTCATTATTTTATATGGCTGAATAATATTCCATTGAGTGTGTATATCACATTTTCTTTATCCATCTATCAATAGATACTTAGGTTGTTTCCATATCTTAGTTATTGTTGCAATGAACATGGGG
Source organism: Mesoplodon densirostris (assembly GCF_025265405.1). NCBI lineage: Eukaryota > Metazoa > Chordata > Mammalia > Artiodactyla > Ziphiidae > Mesoplodon > Mesoplodon densirostris. Next base: position 104,640,450 of record NC_082665.1, on the reverse strand, counting down.
GTGCAGATATTTTCTTATTTTCAAAATAAGAAATAATACTGGCATCCTGCCTCGAGAAAACAGGCAAGATCAGCTCATAAAAATGACTGAGATCTAGATGCAGCTGCAGAGTTCTGTGGCAGCTAAAAAATGACTGTCAGATAGAAGAGTGCTGTCAGGTGGGAAGAGTTCAGCCTTAGACCCGGCCTCACACTCCACGCTGCCGCTTCCCAGCCCTGTGACTTAGGGTAAGTTACCTAATCTGCACTTGTGCCTCAATTTCCTCGCATATAAACCAGGAATATGAAAACCTGCCTTCGAGCATTGTCATGAGGGTTAAATGAGATAACTAGTGTCTGGCACACACCAATTCACAAATAAGCTTTGCAAATGCTTTTTTGTTTTTTAACTAGACAAAGATGAATCTTTCCCACTGAAATAGTTTTCTTTAGAAAGATAACAGTACATGCTTTTAGCATAAACCTGTATCTGACTTCTATATAATAATGGGCAAGATAAGGCACCAGAAATCTTTTAGAATTTTTTTTTAGGTGAGTTCTATTAGTCTGTGTTAAAGAAGCAAAAACCTTTTACTACAGACTGAGAAGGAAGAGAAAGGAAAAAACTGGCCTCTTTAAACAATGAGGGATTTTTTTTTTGTCAGTATCTTAAAGAGGCTTTTCTTATATAAACAGGAGTATTTGCTGGTCAGTACCCAGATTTTTTTTTCTTTTGATGTATATTAAAAAAATTAAAAGGAATATTCTTAGAAAGACATCTGTGCCTGGGGTGACTCACATTTTGATCAATCCCTCTGAACCGAGCTTTTCAGGGGATGTGCAATTATTTGCTCGGTTAGGCTTAAACTTTTTATTTATCTAATCACCCCCCTGTAATGCTTTGATCTGAACTTCCAAAGCCTATTTTTCAACCACTTTAGCTACATATTTTAAGTCTTATGGTCTAATCAACCCTAGCCCATAAAACATGCAATGTCCTGTTTAATGCATCCTATTAGGAAATCAGCTGCCACATGGATTTTGAAATCTCCCACTTTGTGACTGAGTGAGCTGTTTGGAAGTGTCATTAATGTCATTATTCTGGGAGAGCAGGAGAGAACTGGCAGCCAAGTGCACCCTCTGCATCCCGGCTGGCTTCCCCCTGCTAGCGCTTGCCGTGTGACTCAAAGGTGAATCACCGATTTCTGCAGGTGTATGCTAGGGAGTCCTGGAAGCCTTCCACAGCCCAGCGGGGGCAAATGTTTACTTCATTAGTTCATGGGGTTACTCAGTAGATCCAGCTAACTTAATCTGACTGTACAATAGCTTAAAAATATATGTATGTGAGTGTATTGTGTATATATTTACATATATATTTATATTCCAGGAATGCACTGCAACTTAGAAATTGAAAAATAAAATCTGTCACTGAATAATTAGAAACTGCATTAATTTGGAATCTTTGGAAAGAAAAATAATTCATATGTATATCAGTTTTCTTGCAAAACCCACTCTTGGTGATGGGATTCCTCTCTTTTCTCTCTGGTTGGAGCACGTGAAGGACTAGGGCCCACCAACACGTGGGAATTAGAAGACTCTAATTCCTTTCTCAGACTTGGAGCTTATTTATTTGAGTATCTTCAAAAACTCTGACACATCAGGGAGTTATTCTTTTTAAAGAACATAATTTTTTTTCTGTGGAAACAAAAAGGTAAATATAAAGACAAATATATTTCTTTACTTTGCTAATCTCTGAACCAACCTTACTTTTATATGATAGCAGTGCCTAATGAAGATAACAGCCATCAATTAGTAAATAAACAAGAGTGAAAAAGATTGGGCTTCCCTGGTGGCGCAGTGGTTGAGAGTCCGCCTGCCGATGCAGGGGACACGGGTTCGTGCCCCAGTCTGGGAAGATCCCACATGCCACGGAGAGGCTGGGCCCGTGAGCCATGGCCGCTGGGCCTGTGCGTCCGGAGCCTGTGCTCCGCAATGGGGGAGGCCACAACAGTGAGAGGCCCGCGTACAGCAAAAAAAAAAAAAAAAAAAAGATTGCAATATAGCCACAATGCATAAATTTGCCCAAAAAATTGATGGTCATTAATCAAGATGCATGACACAACATGATATACAATGGTTAACGGCTAACATTTGATTTCTCCCTATGTTCCACACCATTTAAAATGCTTTACATATACCATTTATTTTAATTATCAGAACAACCCTATAACTAATGTTGGTTCTATTATTGTCTCCATTTTACAGATGAGAAACTCTAGGCGGAGAAGGGTTAAGTAACTTGCCTAAGGTCACACACACAGATAATAAAAGATGAAGCTAAAATTTAAACCCAGCCAGACAGACCCCAGAGCCTGCATTATAAAACACTATGTTATTATGTTCTAATGACAGATTTTTCTAACAAACACAGCAGAATCTATACATCCAAATGAATCCTGCCCACCCCAAAGTAGTCACCTATGTATCCTTTACACTTATTCCAAATGTTGCCATGGCTCAACAAATCTACAACTTCCTCTCTCTTAAAAAATATTTTTTTCCTTTCAAAAATTTCCCTCACAGACTAGGGTTCATTGTTCTAAATGTCACCAGTAAAAGCTTTACTCACTGAGGTTGGATTTGATTTTTGGAGACAGTCAAAAGTAATTCAGAACCCAGGATGGAGAAGAGAGGAGTGAAGTTTGGTCAGATCACTATACCTTAAACTGTCTCTAAAGATAATTTTCAAACAGGGATTCTACAATTCTAAAAATGTTTTGTGTAATGGCAGTGTCATTAAAATAAAGGTATAAACTTGCAAAGGTCATTCTGGAGAGCATTAGATAGAGAGCAGTAGCATAAATGTGTCTGATACAGTGATTCATTCTCATTATTTAAAAAATGTTTTGTTACTGTTTTTAAATTAATTAATTAATTTTATTTTTGGTCACATTGGGTCTTCATTGCTGTGCGTGGGCTTTCTCTAGTTGCAGCGAGGTGAGCGGGGGCTACACTTCCTTGCGGTGCGCGGGCTTCTCATTGCAGCGGCTTCTCTTGTTGCGGAGCGCGAGCTCTAGGCACACGGGCTTCAGTAGCTGTGGCTCATTTTTTTTCATTTTTTTTATTGAAGTAGAGTTGATTTACAATGTTGTGGCAACCTCTGCTGTACAGCAAAGTGACTCAGTTATCCACACATACACATTCTTTTTTATATTATTTTCCATTATGGTTTATCCCAGGATACTGAATATAGTTCCCTGTGCGATACAGTAGGCCCTTGTTGTTTACCCATTCTAAATGTAATAGTTTGCATCTTCTAATCCCAAACTCCCAGTCCATCCCTCCCCCACCCCCCTCTCCATTGGTAACTGCAAGTCTGTTCTCTATGTCTGTGAGTCTGTTTCTGTTTTGCAGATAGGTTCATTTGTGCCATATTTTAGATTCCATGAATAAGTGATATCATATGGTATTTAACCTTCTCTTTCTGACTTACTTCACTTAGTATGATAATCTCTAGTTACATCCATGTTGCTGCAAATGGCATTATTTTGTTCTTTTTTATGGCTGAGTAGTATTCCATTGTATATATGTACCACATCTTTACAGTGATTCATTCTCTAACCATATGAAACCATACTATTAAGTCACAGTTCAATAGATGCTATTTGGCCACTTGACCTGGGACAACACCTTTGATTCTTTTCTGTATCCAAATTTATAGAGGATATATATATATATATACATATATATATATGTATATATATATGTATATGTATATATATGTAGTCAAGATCCTGCTGAGAAAGAGGTGGTAACTCAAAATGGGTAAATAAAGGAACAATTTACAGCAATATGAGCAGAGTTTGTGGAAACCAACAACAGAAAGTGCAGATCCTGGAGGAGCAGCAGGGGGCGCCATCACACCCCTCAGCAGGAAGGGATGCGGGAGGGGAGGAGCACTTACCAGAGCCCAGGAAGGACCCGGCTACAGAGAGGACTGCCTCAAGGGGCCAACAGGGAGGGAGCAGCACAGAGTAGGTGCCCACAGCTCACTCTCTCCTGCCCATTGAACTCCTGTTGGTGATCCATTGACCAAACCCATGAGAATCTAGACAGCAAAGAGGCTGTCCATTAGACAGGCCATAGAGGTCACCTTTCTGGGACACAGCGCAGGGTGAGAGAGGTCCCAGAGGGGCAAATAAACAGCACAGGGACCACTTGTATTCAGGGGACCACCCCGAATGTGATTATTGAAAATCTGGATTTCCACTTTCTTCTCAAACCTGCTTTCCATCTGGATCACACATTTCCTAGGATGAGAGGAACTAGGACATAGTAAAGATGTTTTATATTTGCCTTACTTTCTGGTGCCTAAACTTGCCTGGAGGTGGGAGGAGAGAAAGAATCTGTCCTTTATTGAGTATCCGCTATATGTGCCAGGTGTTTTACTTATGCTAAAAAAGAAGATTCATTATGTGAAGATGGTGTCACTTTACTTCCCTGCTCTTCTTCCCCCAAATCTGTAACTACAGCCTAGTTATGAGAAAAACATCAGACAAATCTCTGTCGAGGGACATTCTACAAAATATCTAAGCAGTGCTCCTCAAAAATATCAAGGTCTTCAAATACAAGGAAGCCTGAGAAACCATCACAGCCAAGAGGAGCCTAAGGAGACATGACCAATAAATGGAACATGGTGTCCTGAGTAGGATCCTGGAAGAGACAAAGGACATTAGGTAAAAATAATGGAAAACTGAACAGGATGTATTTAGTTTATAATCATGTATAATATATAAGTATATAAATATAATGTGTAATGATCTTCGTAATAATGTATCCATATTGGTTCATTAATTGTGACAACTGTACCATACAAATGTAAGATGTTAATGAGGGATAATAATAATAATATGCTGGGTACAGGGTATGCAGGAACTCTGTTCTGGCTTCACAATTTTTCTGTAAATCTAAAGCTATTTTTTTTTTTTTTTTTTTTTTGCAGTACACGGGCCTCTCACTGTTGTGGCCTCTCCTGTTGCGGAGCACAGGCTCCGGATGTGCAGGCTCAGTGGCCATGGCTCACGGGCCCAGCCGCTCCACAGCATGTGGGATATTCCCGGACCGGGGCACGAACCCGTGTCCCCTCCATCGGCAGGCGGACTCTCAACCACTGCGCCACCAGGGAAGCACTAAAGCTATTTTTAAATAAAAATTTTATGTAAAAAAAAAAAAAAAACCCAAAAAACCTATTGCTTAGTCTTTACTTGGAGAATAAGAATGAGGAGGAAGAGGAGGGGAAAAACTCTACTCCTTAGTGCTTCCTTCATGGCTATTGTTTGGTGGTAATATCCAGCCAGCATTGTGGCCATCAGGACCCTGCCACTTCTTCAATGAGCACCTTAAGCTAATTGCTTGAATGTTCTTACCTTATGATGTGAAGTATTATATTAGATGACTGAGATTTAAATCTTCTGAGGCCACAGGGCACCAAACAGTAATCATTTAATATGAAGTGCACCAATAATATTTCTCTTAAAAAAATCAACTCCCCCTCCTTTAAAAAAAAAGGCAAAAAACAAAAACAAAAACAAAAAAGGGACTTGCCTGGTAAAAATAAAATACGGACACTTAAGCCAATATTGTAGCAATAAAAATTTAACATTATATCTGATTTTAATAATAGAAATAATAAATGCTACTCTGAAAGCCAGTTCTTAACACTGAAAATTTACCAGAAGAGTGTTGTTTTGGAAATAAACTGTCCTATAGTGATGCCAACCACTCATATCTCTAAAATATATATAGGACATGTGTGTGGGTATCAATATACACCACACCACGGATCACATACTATCCATGAGGTGTGTGCACCGGGGGTACAGGAGAGCCACCTTTTGGTGTATGGGCCTCTGGCCCATCATCACAACCCCTGAGGTCCAGTGAAGGGACTCTACATTTTATTGTACTTTGTATTGAGCTCGAGTCTCTCCTTGGACTAGAACCATGGGTTTGGAGGGTCCAAGGGAGAGGGAGTGCCTGGTACCCACCAACCTTGCCTGCACAGGGCAAAGTCCCTGATGTGGATGGAGCTGCTCCGTGATGCCTGTCAGGCCCTCTTAGGTCAGCTGATTCCCAGACCGCCCACCCTGCTCCATCCTTTGGCACCATGTGCTTGGGCCGTGTCTCTGTGCAGATGGTGTGTGTGCTGTGGAGGTGCAGCCCTGGCAATAACCCTCGGTCTGTTCCAGTACAGGAAATGTTTGTCTGTTCTCCCAGAAACACAAGTGAGGAAGGGAGACAGACAGGGGGTGGAGTGAGAAGCACGAGGACTTTGCAGCCTGCGGAACTGGGTTTGGATCGGCTTTTACCCTTGGCAGTTGTGTATCCTTGGGTCAGTCCCTTAATGTCTGTTTTCTCATCTCAGAAATAGGGATGTGACCCAGAGAAGATGCCTGTGAACTGTCTGACACATGATGAGAGGTCACCGGATGTGAATTATTCCTGGAAGCTAAAGATGTGGCCTCTTGTACGAGGTCATGAATGATAGCATTTTTTCTTTCTAGAACCCTGGCCACCCATTGGCCACAGAGTAACTAGTGGCAGTTTTCAGTTAGGTGTTTAGCATTTCATTTTTCTCTGGTTTCTTCCTCTTTCTAGGTTGAATCTGAGGAATCCCATACAACTATCTAGAGGAGATACACAAGGGGTATACTAGGCAATATTTGTTCAATGAATGAATCAACAAACCTTTTGAAGGCAATTCCATAGCACGTGTACACGTGAATGCAGAAGTGCATGTGTATGTGCACACATGGGCACAAACAGACCCCCATCCATGGCATCCTTCTGCGCACATCGGCAGCTCAACAAGCACATCCTTGTGGAAGCCATACAGGCATATTCCTGACTCAGTGAGCCGAGCCACAAGTCCTATGGCTTTCAAACGGTTCCTTGCACTAACTTAAATCAATTTTTAAAATGTGTGAGTGAATGGATGCTCTGAAATTAGATGTTAAAGCATTTCTACAAAAAAATGCCAAAGAATAGCTGCATATATTCATGGCCAAATCTCCAGCGTTAAGCGGGATTTTGAAGTTTGAGAACATGGTTTCCAGTGCCTACTTCAAACATGAAAGCGAAGATGTGCCCAGTTCTGAAGTACTCTTCCCACTTCTACTAATGGGAATTCAATTCTGTCAAGATAATGTATTCTAATTGCTCACCAAAAATAATGGCCACATCCTATTTATGATGAGTTCTTTGGAATTCTAAAGAATCTGTTCTAATATATTAGGCTCATATTACATTTTCCAGGACAGACCTGATCAGCATTTTTCTTCTTCACTTTTGGAACATTTTCTCAGGGTGTGACAAGGACATAACACGGTTAAGTGTGTGTCCAATCCACCTCTGTACACCCAGAAAGTTCACCGAAAGGCATGTAATGTGAAAAACCATAGATATAGAATTACATGGTTTAAAAGAAAGAACAAAAGCAAAGACCACTGACTTTGCAATCTCCACCTGGTTTCAGTGCTTACAAGCTATGTGACCTTGGGAAAGTTACTAACTTCTCCATCTTATTTCCTCAGTAGTAAAATGTGAGGGAAATACCCACGTCCCATGGGGTCATTGAACACTTTAAATGAGATAATAAACAGAAAGTGTCTGGTACCTAGTTGGAACCGTCGAAACATTAAAAATTTTTGGTTTCAAAAATAGATAAAGACCAAAAAAAGTTTATAAGAAAGGATCTTTCCTTCTTTGAAGAAACCTAAAGCTTCCTTGTGTGTTGAAGTCCGAGCTTCAGTGACCGTTAACCTCCATAATCCCCTTGTGTCCTGTGAGTCACAAGAGATGAAAGGCCTGACAGTGCCGTGGTGACCATCTAGCTGTGGTGCAGAAATGTGGCCTGCTGAGGAAGATCCCCCCTAAAAATGGCTTTTGCCAGGCTTTGACAAGCCAGAATTCCTGCGTCAGTGATGTTCTTGCTATGGGTTAGAGATACAACTATAGCCGTACAGTCTCGATAATTCTCATGGTACATCTGCACACTCCATCATCTGTGTCTACCTAGTGCCCAGCACTGTGCCTGGCACAAAGCATGTCTTCACTAAAGGTTTGCTGATGGAAGGAGGGGCTAGAGACATGTGTGGATGAACTCTCACTCCTACACTTTTTGTTAGTCTCCAGGCTTAGTTCTCCACCTGTCCCTGCTGCTTCATTCAGGCCATCAGTCCTGCCTTCTATGTACCTCTTGGGAACACACCCCTCCTCCTGGAAGCCTCCCTTGATCTATCATAGCCCCGACCCCAGCCACAGAGTCTACTGCTTGATCTTTCTTCAGAGCTCAGAATATGGTGTTTGGATAATGCTTTTGCACTTGAGCTGTCCCATGTTTTTATTTATTATCTTTCCATTAATGCTTCTAGGGCAGGAATTGTCTTTAACAGCTTGAAAAATATTGTGTTGTTTTAAAATGAATTTTTAGTATATTTAGGTAAGAGCCCATAATACAACAGGCTTTATTTATACAAAGTAAAATTAGACAATGCCCTCAGAAGGTTTACTTGGCAAGGAAGGTAAGACCTAAAGCTGTAGATCAGAAAGTGAAGAGTGCTGAAGGACTGATGTGGTTGAAGGGATGATGGGAGAGAGGAAAGGTTGCATTACATCTTGCAGATGTCACCATCAGGGCAGATCATTGGAGGAGGCGCCATTTGCGTCAGGCCTGGAAATACCATAGGAAAAGCACTGCTGGCAGAGGAGAAAACCTGTGCAAAGGCATGGAGGAGGGTTGCAGGTGTGTGTGGCGAATATTTATATCACACTTTACAATTTTCAAAGGGATTCACACGCTTTTTTCATTTGTTCTGCACAACAGCCAGTGAGGAGGACAAGGCAGAGGTTCCCTGGCAACATCCACAGGAGTGCAGAGAGGCTAAGGGACTCACCCAAACTGGCATTGAACTAGGTCATGGCTGTCAGTGGAACTGAAGTCTACAGGTAAAAACTTCCTCTCTGGATAGAGCACTGGCCCCTGTGGAAATCAATCATTCCTGCCAATTGATGACCAATGGCTTGGAAGTGGACAAATGATGCATCCCTTGCATCTGGGAGGCAGTAATCCAAGAGAGAACCCTGAAAGCACTGGCTACTGGGTGCATGTGGATCACAAACACTCCTTTGGGCCAACTCTGAACAATGGAGGACCGTGTGAGGTGTGTGACACCAAGGGAAGGGGAGCCCTTGAATAACGATGGGGGGTTAGCATCACTGAGCCCTTCCCCTGAGCTGGGCACTGCGTTCTGTGTATTACCTGGATTATTTCATTTGATCCTCACAGCAAACCTGTGAGGTTGGTTCTCATCCTACCTTTAGAGGTTGAGGAAATTGAAGCTTAAAATGTGAGGAAACCTTTCTCAGGTTCTCAGCTGGTAAGGGGTAGGGTCAGGATTCAGATGTACCAGTAATTGATTGCCCTGTTTACCACTAAGCCAGAGGTTCTTAACCACTTGTGAGCCATGGACCCCTTTGGCTATCTGATAAAGCCCATGGACCCCTTCTGAGAAAAATGCTTTTAAATGGATAAAATAAGATGCGTAGGTCTTACAAAGAAAACCAATCTTATTTAAAATTTTAATTACAAAATATTAAAACAAATTTTGTATATAGCAGTGTAAGCGTTAATTGGTTAAATGATTAGAGCTGGTGGCAGGTCATGATTTGGAAGTCCTGATGAATGTAAACAAGATTTTGAGATAAAAGCAACAACTGTAATGAAAATATCTGTGATTTCTGCTGATGACAAAATCATAGGTACCAATAATACTACTGCTTTGTTCCACTCAAAATGGAAGAAAATGCTAAATTTCAGTTAAAGGTTAGTGAAAATTAAAAGGTTGTTGTTTCCATTCTAGTTTATAGGTCACCTGAATTCTGTTCAGTAATCCTAGGCTAGGAACTCTTGGGCCAGACTAGACTGTGGTCAGGATATTGCTGGGCAGAGTCCTTGCAGCCCAATGCTTCCCACAGCCCCAGCACTGCCTTGATTGGTGGTGGGAGCTTTAAAACATCTCCTGGGAAGGAGTGATGCCCCGGGCTGATCAGGTCACTCTCTGTGGGACAGGGAACTGTGCTGATGGGGCCCATAGAGCTGGAAGCGAATCAAAGGGCTGTAAAGGTAAACACAGGAGAGTGATGGGGCAGAGGGAGGAGGGGATTTGGGGTGGGGAGAGAGGGTCATGGGCTCCAGCCAGAATCCTGCGCAACATAAGTACCTGGTGCCCAGAGGCGGCGAGAGCTCAGGGGAGGTAAGATGGAGAGCAGGGGAGAAGTGGGAGGAAGAATACCCTCTTTTTCCTCCACTGGAGACAACATGAAAGAATGGGAATAGGAAGGAAGATCAAATTGGCCAAATCCTGTTGTCCTCACTTTCCAGCCCTGCGGCCTGAGGCAAATTACATTGCCTTATCTGTATGGGAAGAACTGAAACATTGGACTCACAGACCATTTGAAGGGTTGACCCATGGATTGGCACTTGGCAGAGTTCCTGGCACATGGGTGCTGCTCAGTACAGTTCAGTTGAACTATATGAGACTGCTGTTTCTGAAGGTCAAGAATGGTTGGATATGGGTAGTTTCATATGGTTCCAATTACAGCTCCTGGAAAACACGGGAAGCTCCTTTGAGCATACCCAGCTCCATCTGGTGGAGTTGGTTGTGTATGGGACTAAAGCATCCAATCAATCACCTATACTCCCACTCCATCTCCTTTGGGGGAGGGGGTGTTATTGAGAACTCCCTTCCCCACCTTCATCCCATGCCAGAGTAAATTCTGTAAAGGGATGCTATGGCAGCATTCTCTTTAGTATTCCAGGGAGTGATAAATCACAAATCACAGTATGGCACAGTATGGACTCCTGTGACCTATCAGCGGATGAAGAGGCCAACGCAAGAGGAGAAAGGACTTTACGTTTCTTGGACTAGCTCTCCTATTTTTCTGAGCAAGTAGAAGCCCAGAGTGGGGATTGGAAAACCCTGCGGGCTAGACCTCGGCTCAAACCCATGCTCTGTACCTAACACCTACTTTCTTGTATGACTTGGACCCATCACAACCAACTTGAACCTCAATGTCTTCATCTGTAACAAGGGGATATTAGAACAGAGCATCTCCAAGACCACTTCCTTGGGTCACCTTGACCATGGAAACTTTGGTTTGCTCCTCAGCTCTGCACTAGGATGCCACAGGTTCACTGCAGGTCTCAGTTTAGGGATCAGCTCAGCAGTGTAACAATAACTCACCCAGTGTAGTGGGACTCAGGGAACCCAAGCTTGAAGATGCATCTGTCGAACTGGGCAGATGTCTGGAGAGCCACGTGGAGGGGCCTTGAGATGAAGCAAAGTGAGAGTCCATAGAAGTATCAGAGATGAGGCTGAGGAATAACTGTTTAGGTTTGTTTTGCACTACAGCTTTTTAAAAAGCTCATTTCATATTAAATTATAAGAACCTTATGGAAAAGTGATTCAAGCTCTTTTTTCAGCAATAAAACAGCCCTTGGGGCACAGAAGCACTAAGGCTTAGTATATCTAAAAATATCTTATTTTTCTACAGCTTGATTGAAACTGATGTAGGTGTTCTTGGCATCTGACTTGGGGAGGTCGTGCCTTTTCTTCTTCTAATAATAATACTGTTTGGCAGCTTTTTACTCTATCTTACCACAGGTCTTTGCCAAAACTTGAATTTACTTCCGTCAGATTAACTGTCTCCAAAAACAAACTGGCATTTCTTCTAAGGGCTCTGATTAAAAGGATAAGCTTGAGTGACACTCCCTTAAATGGCTGGATGTTCTCACAGGGCTAGGAAATCAGAATTGGAAAAGTAGCAGGGCTGAATTTAGTCACACGGCTGCACAGGCATTTGGACAGTGAGAGGGGCTGCCCTTTCACTCTGCTGTGTTTAGAAACGACGGGTGAATTATGATTTTGAATATATACCTCTCAAAAAACTGGGAAAAGAAAACCACCGCTTTGTTCTAGGTCCCAACCCTCCAGCTCTTTGTTTGTTTTAAATATCACTTTCAATAATTTTACTGATCAAATTATGTTGGCTTCCCCAAAGCACCAATGAAATAGAGGCCTTTTCTAGTTGCACAGCTGAATGCATATGGAATTTGAATGAGTCAGCTATGTATGGGCCAACGAACTTTCTGTCTTTAACATTCCAGTAGAGAGGAGAGTCCAGGAAAGACGGAAAGCAAGACAAGAGGAAGGAAACATTCACTAGTTTTACCCTCTCTCCTGTTTATAATTTGATCCTTCAAGAATAAGAGTCAGGGTCAAAATAAATTTCCAAGCAGGTATTTTTCTTTTTGTTTGTTTGTTTATTATTATTATTTTAAATGTACATATGTTGAGGAAAAAATTGGGAGGGGATAGGGAAGAAAGAAACAGGGTTGTTGATTCTCTTAACAGGTTACACATTTGAATGCCTAACAAACAAAAAATTCAAGGAAGATAGCATTTGAAGAATCGAGTTGAAATGTGGCTCTTAAGCATTCTCTCTCTCTCTCTTTCTTACAACAGTCTATCTATCTCCCTGAAAGTACAAGTTCCTTGAATGAAAGAACCCTGTGAAAAATCTGTGGAAAACTCCTCGTCAAATGTAGATACTATGTTAAAAATTCTCTTATTCTGTATTGATATCAACCATCCAAAAATGAAGGACAAAATAACTATTGTTGCTTTTTCCCCCCTAACTTTTATTACTCAGCCTGAGAAGATGTAAGATCGATAATTAATACTTTTAATTAATGCTGAGAGAAAAACCATTTTGCTCAGATTTCTATATGCACTTAAACTTCTTTTTTGCCCACATCCAAATTTCTCTGAGTTAGAACCTATTTGGCTTATCTAAGCATGGTTATTTTATATTTTTATTTTATATTATCCATCTCTTCAAATTCTGAAAATGAGATTGCTATCTCTCCTCCGGATAAGTTGCACTGAACAGAAGTCAGGTATGAGTGGTCACCATCTCAAGCCTATTAAATTACTGAGGTTCCTTCCACGCTCTCCATAAGGACGAAAAGCAGGGCTGCTTGTGGGCCACTGGGTAACTTCTCAGGTGCCTTCGATTATGATAAAAATATCCCATCTAGAATGGCATTGTTCATAAAGGCCTGGCATAAACTGAAATGAATTAAAAATATATCTTAGTTCCCACTGACAGTCATCTCAGTAGAATCCCCTTAGTTTATTTGATTGACAGCTATTGGTGACAAGCGCTGTGCTTGGGACATCATACATATGTTTATATCCAATCCTTGAAACAAGTGGTTGCCAAAGTTTTTTGATCATACAGCCAGAAAATCAGTTTGAAACATGTACCTTCAAAATATGCATATTCACTTATTTCTTATATACATTTACTGCACCATTGTTGTATTACATCCATTATGAAATGTGCACAAAAATAAAAATTTTAAAAGAATCAGATGAATATGAAACAAACATTATTTTAAATAATTACTTTAGTTCTTAAAGGCACAATAATATTTTGCTCTCAATAAAAATATAACTAATAATATTTTAATGAGAACAATATAATTGAACATGTTTCCTATTCCATGAAAATTCTGACTTAGTTTATGGTTCAAAGATCTGGGTCTAAATTCCCCTTATTTTTATGCTTGGTGTTAATGATGTCAAAGCATAAACAGATTGTCATTGTCCTTAGCTCAGTGTGGCTATCATGAGCTCTGCTAAGGGTGGGAGAAGTGTCAGCTTTGCCATTTTCTTGTTCATTTGTATTCACATTATTAAAATTAACTTCAATACGTGATTTCATTGTCGGGATCTTTTAAAGCCATTAATCCACTTTATGAGGGACACTGTAGTTAAAACTAGACAATGTAATCCACAATTCCCTTTAGCCAAGCACTTGAGGACTGCAATGCCTGACAGTATACTGAAAACAACCTAACAGGTGAGTGTGTCCAGTAAGCCCTCTGGGGCATGGTCCCTCCGTCAGGATCCCTTCTGTGCTGCGTGAGACCCACGGTCATGTGACACGTGGGACAACCAGAGGCCTCAACGTCAGCCCATGTGTCAGCATACCTATAAGTCAATTGTATATAAATCAATATACTTGCATATAAAATTATAATACATAACATACACACACATATAATAAAAGTACACCAATTTTTTTTCTTTCACCCCTTAGGGTGAGCATATCTGATTTTGAGGCCACTTCTCAAGGTAGTTTACATAAAGGCAAAATACATATTGTTATCTTCGTATGTATTTTGTATGAGGAGAATTAAATTAAGTTTCTGAGGGTCACAATCAGTAATTTTCCCTTTTTCTGCAGCCTGTGTTTTTCCATAACTACTGGCAGAAAAAATAAAAATAAAAACAATCAAGTAGTTTAGTCACACTGTTTTTATTTTACTTTTAAATCTCCTTTTTAAAGACTTATTTTAGGGAGGAAACGTATTTTCACTTGGTAAGATATGGGGGGAAAGCTTGTAAAACAGTTGCTAATAACGATCAGTAAAACTGAGTAGAATCTAAACTAGAATTGGTTCAATAGCACCCGGATATTAATAATCATACCACCCGAATGTTAATAATCAATGTCCCATTATTTATTTATCCTGTTATTCTAACCATCCCTCCATTTTTTTTCCTTCCTGTCCATCAGTTTTGTATTCAGATCATCCTTCTCACCAGCACATCTACCAACTAGTGGTCAGCTTCTTTATTGGCACAGATTCAGAATTTTCATTTCTACATGTAAAATAACTCCAGCAAAATGGACGTATGATTTTAAATGTTGCCTGGAAATATGACTCAAACTCACATTATTCATTTTATATGATAATATTTATATTATGAAAATAATATATATTTGTTATATACAAAATTTGGAGAATATAGAAAAAGGAGAAGAAAAATTACTCATAACTCTATCACCCAAAGTAATCAAAGTTAACATTTTGGTATATTATCTTCTAATATTTTTCATTTACATAGTTGTAATCATATTGCACATGTAATTTTATACCTTGCTCTTTTTTTGCCTTAACATAAATATGATAAACATCATACGTGTTATTTCCTAAGTATAAGTTTCTTCGGAAAGAAACTTGTGGAGGCATAATAATCTGTCAGGTGGATGGCAGCACACTTTTACACGTACAAAAATCCTTGAGGTGTGAGAGATAAATACAAGATTATGTAGGTAAGTATAGTTAACTGTGGATTCCAACTCTAATGAGAAATATGAATAGACTGAATAATTGAAAATCAATTGCGTTTTCCTTTCTTTTGGTGACTAATTCATCTTCTGAATTTTGCTAAGTGGATGGAAGATATTTTGTATTTCTCAAACACTCATCTTTATACATGAAAGAGAAAGTAACCCAAGAATACAGTAACTGGCAGAGGAAAGACATTTAAAAAAAATTACAGCTAATGCATAAATATTATCTGTACTTTATATTGTATTAAGTATTCTATAAAAATATTAATAAAAGTTAATTGTGTGTACAATATTTTAATAAATCATTTTAAAGTTGCAGTTTCTTATTGCTTCTAATAATATTAGTGTTGATTACTGACATGAAAAGTTAGCCACTATTTTATAAATATATTTCTGCACCAGTGAAGATGATCATAAAAAACAGAAGGCTAACTTTTACATAACAATTTTTATTCCTTAAAATAGTGAGTACTGTATATAATGAAAGAAGAAACATAGAAAATTTTATGAAACTATCCTTGAATATAAGCTGCTATATGGAGAATAGCTATGTAAGAAAATGGGATGATAATTGTCTGTGGAAAGAGTATTGCTAATGTCACTTCTGTTTTCTAATATATACCATTTTCAATAAAGGTGCTTGCTTTATGTTAAGGTTATAATTATTTTAAATCAAATAAAGGGACACATTTAAGAAATGTTTTCCTATGTGTATATACATTTATATGTATATGTATACCTATTTTCTATATTTAATACATAAAAACCAAATTTGATTACCTTGTATAGGTAATCAATGTATATATAGGTTTTATATATGTATGTATTATGGAAATAAAAATAACAAAAACTCTTTGAAAATTTAGTCAACTGGATATATAGTTCCATTTAGACAAAAATGTTTGGATAAGTCTACTGCATTTGTTTTAACTTTCCAGAAAAAAAGGTTTTTTTTGGCTTGTTTGTTTTTCTATAGATATATATTTTTTATTGAAGTATTGTTGATTTACAGTGTTGTGTTAATTTCTGCTGTACAGCAAAGTAACTCAGTTATACACATATAGACATTCTTTTTATATTATTTTCCATTATGGTTTATCCCAGGAGATTGAATATAGTTCCCTGTGTGATACAGTAGGACCTTGTTATTTATCCATTCTATATGTAATAGTTTGCATCTGCTAACTCCAACTCCCAGTGCATCCCACCCCCATCCCCCCTCCCCCTTGGCAATCACCAGTCTGTTCTCTATGTCTGTGAGTCCATTTCTGTTTTGTAGATAGGTTCATTTATGCCATATTTTAGATTCCACATATAAATGATATCATATGGTATTTGTCTTTCTCTTTCTGACCTACTTCACTTAGTATGATAATCTCTAGTTGCATCCATGTTGCTGCAGATGACATTATTTTGTTCTTTTTTATGGCTGAGTAGTATTCCATTGCACATATATACCACATCTTCTTTATCCATTCATCTGTTGATGGACATTTAGGGTGTTTCTATGTCTTGGCTATTGTAAATAATGCTGCTATGAACATAGGAGTGCATGTATCTTTTTGAATTATAGTTTTGTCTGGATATATGCCCAGGAGTGGGTTTGCTGGATCATATGGTAATTCTATTTATAGTTTTTTGGATAACCTCCATATTGTTTTCCATAGTGTCTGCACCAACTACATTCCCACCAATGGTGTAGGAGGTTTCCCTTTTCTCCACACCCTCTCCAGCATTTGTTAAAAAAAGAAAAAGTTTCACAGGGAGATCAGCTTGGTGCTTTGTGACCACCTGGAGGGGTGGGATAGGGAGGGTGGGAGGGAGGGAGACGCAAGAGGGAAGGGATGTGGGAACAGATGTATATGTATGACTGATTCACTTTGTTATAAAGCAGAAACTAATAAAAAAAGTTTTTAAATGGTTCTGGCTCTTGACTAAAACCAATCCTCTGTGTTTCAACAACAGAATATATTAATATCTAAGATTCTGTGTGGCTGCTAAGGTACATAAGCCATTTCAGCCTCTGTACAGCACCACTTCAAGCATTGAAAAAAGTGAAGAATTTGATCAACCAGGTGTTCATTTGATAGATTTCTTTCCTTTCTCTCTCTTCCTTGCTTCTTTCTTCCCTCCCTTCCTTCCTTCCCTCCTTCCTTCCATTTTCAACTAATTTCATGGAATTTCTTGAACATTCCAGGGCCTTCTAATCAACTACAATCTAATTTGTCCATCCTTTTAGTTTCTGGAAATTTCTGTAAGTATACTTAACAGATTCCAACGCAAGCTCTTTGAATGTTTATCACTGAATTGGTGGTGGTAAAACAATCACTTCTTAATCAAAATAACTTTTGAATCTCAGAAAGGATAGTGTCCTTGCCCCAGAGTTAAAGAAGAGTTAGTTCTCAAGTGCCCTAGTATCTGACAAACTGACAAATTGCAACCTTGAAGTAACCTCACTGAGCCTCAGTTTCACCATCTATAAAACAAGAAAACTAATATTACTTCCTCTAGAGGGATGTTGTACAGTTGAAGTGAAATGGCATTTGCCTAGCCCTTGGCAGAATGCCTGGCATATAGCAAGTGCTCAATAAACAGTAGCACTCAGTTATTTAACATGTCATTTCCTTGTATGTGAGACACAAACAGTCTTGAACTCATGCTACATGGAGTGATTGCCCAAATGTTCCGTTATGTTGTTTTAGGTAACCAAAGGACTGTTATAGAGCTCAGGGTAAATATATTTAATTCTCAGATGGCATGTTTGTTGACATTAGTCATTATATATTAATTGTGGAAACAGGGAGACAAGCAATTATGGCTAGAAATACTAGAACTTACAACAAAGACTTATTTTATAAAATACATTTTATGTGTTAAATGTGGTCAGGAACTAAAAAAGAATCAAAGCTCTGATAAAAGATTATGAAAATTAAAAGGAGCTGTGAAAAAAAAACCCCACACAAACACTCCCAAAACACTTTTCGGAATATTCTGAGCCCTGGCAATGATAGCATCTGAGATTTTTAATATGCTTTGAAGGCATTCTACTGACCTAACAGAATTTCACATATACCCTTAAAAAAAAAAAAAACGCATAACATCTGCTGTATTTAACCACTTTTGAAAATCAGTTAAAAGGGTCTCATGCACAATAGAGAGCAGTTATTAGAACAATCCTGTACTGAAACTTAAAGTTATGATAAGAAAAGCAAGAAAAGCTGCTCCAGACTAACAGGTTGGAAATAGAAAAAGACAGGTTGGAAACAGAAAAAAATAGGGCCTTTTTCACCTGGGCTCATTTATCTTTCTACCTGACTTTAGAAAATCAAACTAAACCAAAAACAACAACAACAACAACAACAAAAACAACAAAAAAGCCAACAATAATTCTGTTTTAAAACTCCAAATTGTTATACCATAAACAGTCAAATTTATTTGGCGACTACTGAGTGACATGGAATCTGTCAACATAATTCACCAAAATGTGAGCCAAGGCAGATTGGAAAACAAATTGAAAGCCTAGATTAGAGTGACTAGTTTCTTTAGAAGCATCCAAAAACATAAACTTCATCTTATTAAAGATGAAAATCTCCTAGTCTGCTTGCTTTTCATAAGGGGAAACTATTCCCTCAAACTACATAATTTCCCCACCTTTTGTTCTATGGCAGAGCCTCATGTTTTAATATAGTAAATAAAGATGTGATTGGGAGTGAGGGAAGGTCAAGGCACACAGCTCTCTCTTTCTTTCCCTAAACATCTTTTGGGGTTTCCAATCAATTCAGTCAAGGGCAAAACAAATTAATTAGTCGAAAGTGATATTTCAAATAAAACAATTAACACTTTAATCCAATTTTGTAAGGGGTGGGGACTTCACCCAGTCTCCTGCCTTTTGTTGAAATGAATTCAATTTCAAAGTTAATTTTTAAAATTAAAAGCACTACCTTGAACCTCAACAAAAATATTTAACTATTTGTAGTGTGTGAACTTTTTACCTACACCTGCTGAGTGAATGAGAGAGCTGAGACAGATTTTCTCTGCCACTTTATTTAGGAAAAGAAAGAAATGAAACAAGAAAACAAAGGTGGCAGGGCAGTGGGGAGGGGTAACTCATCTTGCTGCAGTTCTCAGAGGCAATCTGAAAACTCTCTTTGGCATACTGTCAGATACACAAATTATAGATTAGAATATGCATGATCAAAATGAGATGTAATATGTAATAAATGATTAATGTAAGAGGAAAGCAGCACTTTTCCTATTCCATATTGAGCATAAACATTCTAACTTTATGTTAAAACTTTTGAAATTATATACATAAATACAATTCTACAAGTTGAATCAAAAGCATAAATAATAATGTAATTATTTATGCAATGATTCAGAAGTTGTGAGAGTTTGGGTTTTTTTTTTTTCCTTAATCTATAAAAAAGTAAATACAAATGAGCCCTATAAGATTTTTTTTTAAGAGAAGAAATGGAGTGGATTTTTAAATAATATTTCTTACGACAAAAATCACTGCGTCATTGGTATCTGGGAAAGCTAGGTACCACGTCAATTTTAATATATATAGTGCAATTTAGCAGAGCCCTTAAAAAGTGCTAAGGGAAGTTTAATGGGGGAGTACCATGGAGTATTATTGATTGATCTGTCAAAGGAAATGAATGCTGCGAACACAAACCAAACTGCACAGAGAGTACCTGTAGGCTGAAAAAAAAGTGAATGAGCGCCTGGTGAGGATAGAACTGCAAGATGACTGATGCTCTTAGAGAGGCGGGGCCAGGTGGGTCTGCTTAAATCTGATTGGTGACCATGTCTTAGGCAACCATCCTCAACCATGCTTTCCCCTGGAAATATTAAAAGTCTGTTGCATGCAAACCTAAGCAATCACACACATACCCCCTCCGCCCCCCAACACAAACAAGCACAATAACTAAGAAATAAGTAAAGGGCAAAATAGCTTCTTAGTGAATGGAAACTTTCTTACTTCAGAGCCATTCCTAGCACTGCCGGTCCTGGACACTCCCTGATGAACAACTTTGATAAGAGTATTTTCAGCCATATCACTAATTGGTCTACTGTTACTCTTCACTTTAATGTAAAACCAAAGGGGGAAAAGTGATTTCAAAAGCACCTGCAATCTGACATGTGTGAGCAGAACTGACTTTTTTTTTTCCAAAATTGGATTAATTAGCATTATCAGAAAAACAAAGGGAACAAAACCACCGGTAAGTAGTGCATTAATCATATTGCTAGTAATTAGTGCCACAATAGAAATACAAGACAAAACAAAGAAGTTGGAAATAGTTCTGAAACTAGTCATATTTTGTAGGTATGACTAGCTAAGAAATAGACATAATTGGACATGCAGAGAGGACAAGAATAAAATAGAATCTCAAAAATCACATAAAGTTGGAAGACTCAACTACATAAATCCTGAACCCCAGAGAAGTGGAGAAATTGATGTATTTATAGTGTCTAATATCCAGAGTTTAAAAAAATAGGAAAGAAGGGGACAGGGAGAGGATGGGAATAATTGGAGGAACAGATTGTATTTCCATTTTTAAAAGAGAGAGAGCTTACACTCTTGTAACAAAGCTAATGCTACGTCTAGTCAAACCTCAAATATGCAGGATCATTTTCAAACACAGAAATAGTGATTTTTTTTTGCTTTAAATATATGATTGGATGACATTGGAGAATACAAAACCTTCCTCAAAGTGATAAAATATTAAATTAATTATAACTTTTAAAGAATGAAACCATTTGTATGGTCAGTTTCTTGGCCTTGATTTTCTGTATCAGAGTCTTCCAAGAATCCTTTATAAAAGTGTTTCATAGGAAAATGCTGATTTGTATTGATTCATTTTACAAATGGAAACTGAGCCCAGTGAGGTCCAGAAGAATAGAGGAAGTCTAAAATTTTTCTTGTGGTTCTGAATAGTCCACATTAAGTCATTCACTTTCCTGTGCTCCAATTTTTCTTACCCAGAAAAAGAAAAATTGGCAATATAAATATCTAGTCTGAGCATTACCTCCTTGAAGATGGCTTTTGTCGGGGGCATATGGGACAAAGGACTTTGTTTTTCTTATTTATGAAAAAAAGAAAAGGACGTGCATCTGGGAATGGAGACAGGTAATGCTGACTGGAGTTGATTTTCATCTCAAGGCCTGTAGAGCCCTAGAAATAGGAGGGACGGGACCTCTCAGAAACCAAACGGAAGGGAGATATTTGCCTGGGAGCTTCCCCTTTTACACGTCTTTTGGACATTCACTCCTGTTTTCAAGCTTCACTAAATACCTTCCTCAGTCTTTGAACATTTCTTTTCCTTTTTTTTTTAAAGATTTTTTTTTGATGTGGACCATTTTTTTAAAAGCCTTTATTGAATTTGTTACAATATTGTTTCTGTTTTATGTTTTTGGTTTTTTGGCCACAAGGCGTGTGAGATCTTAGCTCCCCAACCAGGGATTGAACCTGCACCCCCTGTATTGGAAGGCGAAGTCTTAACCACTGGACCGCCAGGGAAGTCCCTGAACCTTTCTTTTCAACACTCCCATTGCCCTCTCACTGTGACTCCCTTCCCCATTGGATTATCTCCTTTCATTCTTCACTTATCCCTCCCATTCCTTTTCTCTTCACAAACTTTATCTACTTTCACATTTTATTTTAATGCTCTTCAGCAAGTGAGTCTGGGAGTTAGTCACCACCCAGCTCCCTCTGTCTCTCACCTTGATCAAGTTATTTTTCAGTTTTGTACTTCCCCTACTTATCAATATATGATGGTAATAGCAGCACTTATTACCTCTAGTTGTCTCAACATTTCAGTTTAAGAAAATCTATTCAAATTCAAAATCCACTCTTACTTAATTTGGCTAATTAGGTAGCTAATATATTTTTAATGGTCTTTGCAAGATTAAAAAGAAAGGCTTTAGAAATATGTCTCCACAAAATGTTCATGTGTAAAGAATATATATGGCACCAAGCATCTAGAAGTTATAAAGGAAAAGGCAGATATCTCTGATCACATTAAAATAATAAATGCTTACATGGACAAAAAATAAACAGAGTTAAAGTATTAAAAACATACTGGGAAGAAATTTGTCCAATATATATGAAAAAGGACTGATTTAATAAATACACAAACAGCCCTTGTGAAATTAATCAGAAAAATACAAATCACTCAATATAAAATGGACAAAGGACACAAACAGGAAATTTTAGAAAATAAAATATAAATGGCCAGTAAATTAGTAAGTTTTCATCATCACTTATAATTATAAAAATGCAAATTAAAGTACTAATGTACTGCTTTTCATATACCAGATAAAGATTTTAAAAATTCAACAATGCTATTGTTGAGAAAAGCCTGGAGAAATGAGTGCTCATTCACACATACATTAAACAAGTATTTACTAAGTTCTACTCTGAAACACTGATGATGGGATTGCAAATTGTAACTGACTATACTGGTCCAGAGAGCCGAAGGAACTTACCCAAGATCATCTGCAGTGTTAACTCACACATTAGATCTAAACTCCAGTTCTTTGATTTGTGAATCTTTTTTGTGTGTGTAGAATCAGCCCCACTATGGATTCTCCACAGATGTTAGTTCACATTTCCCTGTAGTTGATTATCTTAAAAGTAATGGCCTTTGAACTCATAATCTTGGGATGTCACACTCTAGTTGTCTAGAACCCGGAAGCCCCAATCCCTGTTCCCTGATGCAGCCACACCTGAGTTACTTCTAGATGAGAAACCAATTTGGCTATTACACTTCTCCATTTATCAGCATGTCTAGGAGCATACCTAGGTGTGCAATGTCAGCCTTCTGAAAGGACTATGTATTATTTACTGACAATGAAGAAGATGATGATAATAATTAGTAAATAATAATTTCATGGTGAATTAGAGTTTACAAAGGATTTTACATATATGATTGAAAATGTAATCTCTACAAAAAACCTGTTTGCAAAATGTTATCCTCATCTCCATTTTACAGATGAGAAAACAGATTTAGAGAGCTAAAGGAATCTTTCTAAGATCAGTAGCTTTTAACTGGAAGAGCCAGGAGTAAAATCCATGCCTATCTGATAACAAACCTCATGCCCTTTACTGATAGCTGTGGTCTGCACCTTTCCCATTTAACAGATTGTTGTAAATGTAGCTGAGAATATCAAAGAAGTCCGTGCTTACTGTCAGCTTTTCAAATTAAAAATCTACCCTCCCATATGATCTTGCAGCTTTCCTTTTGACCATATATAGTGTATAAAGGTTTTTTCCCAATTAAATATACTCCTAAACTCTTAAAAATTTAATCAGCTATTGAATGAATACTATGCCTTCATGGTTTTTTTTTACAGTTAAATGCAGATTTGGAAATTGGGCAGCTTGCTTTTTTATTTTTTAAGATTTATAAATCCTCAATTGTATTTTATGAAGCCAAACAGGCTATAAAACTAAAGAGGACTAGCAGAAGAAAGACTTGGAGATGTAAATGCTACCAGCTTTCAATCCATGGAGTTCCTGGTTGCAAAGGAAAGAGAACAGGAATTCCTTTTTCTTTAAAAGTGCTGTTTTGCTTGCCCTAGACCCCTTTTTCCTCCAGTTGTAGGCAAGAAAAGAGGGCCACAAAATGAAGGACATGGAGTAGAAGGACATTTGTATTGGGTAACCTTGTTTATGGGGACAAAAGTCATTTGGGGAGGCTTTCTTTGCTTCCTGCCCATCTCCTACCTTACCATCCTGGCCCTCCCACCCTCTCTGGAAACTTAGTGGGCTTTGTAGACGTAGCTAATTTCTTAGCCATTGAGTGTTTAGACTTAATTGGAAGACTGGAAGCATAAAGCAAAGCATAAAGCAAATCTGAATTCAGAATCAAGCTCACAGGACTCCCAGACAGTTGCTCCCACCACAAGAGGATTTTGGCCAGTAATTGCTGCGATGAGTCCCCTCTTCCAGTCTTATGCAAATCCACGTTCTTTCACATTGAAAAAGTGTTTTACAAAGAATGGAAGAGAACTGCATCCTAAATTTTCTGGGCAGCACTTTGGAATATAACATATTGAAAAGACGAAACTTTCACCATTAACAATAACAATTCCCAGACATGGTAGGCAGTATGGTGTGGTGAAAGAACCCTGGCTGGCCTGGGAGTTGGTTTCCAGTTCTGAAGGCATCTTATAGCCTCCAGGAAGTCATGCCTTTCTCTGGATCTCGGTGTCCTCACCAGTAAAATGGGGGGGTGGGGGATGGGGGTGGACTAGATAACCCAGCTCTAAATTGTTGTGTCTAAGATGAGCACTGTAATAAATAAAATGGACATGATTACATCAATATGCTTCGAAAAGACTTTTTTCCTGTCACTTACACTCTTTCACAAGGGAAGGGAGAAGAAAACACTAACATGGTCTGATTTTACTTTTGCAACATGTAACTGATCTTTTAAACCCAGCTAGGAGAAGGCATTTACTAAGAGGACATAGCATCTGGAAAGACGAATGCACCACCTCATAGTTGGAATTGGTTGGTGCATTTCTTACCAGTAGGAGCAGTCAGTCCCTTTACAACAATGTCTACAAAACTGGTGATTCCAAACCCCTGCTTCCTCAAGCACAACTCTGAAGAGCAAGTCTTTCTGGAGATTATAGAGTCAGTTATTGAATTTCCACAGCATAGATTAGAATAACATTGAGCCCATTTAGAACCAGGGTTAAATTTACAGTTTCTCTTCAAATTTGAACATTTTTAGCGTGTTCACCTTTTATGCTCTTAAGACTGTATTACTTATTGATGTTGCCACCTACTCTTATCTTATCTCACACCATCTTACCTTTCCTTACCTTATCTCAGCCTCTGAAGTCATTATACTAATATTAAGACACCTCCTAAACAAAAGGCTTTTGTTCTCATTAGGACCTTTCTAAGTCCTCTTTCCCCTCTACCTGACATAAAAATGCACCTTAGTTCTCCTTTCTTTCTGAGTTAAGCATTAGATGGAAGCCAAAAAAAAGAACTAAGCAAATATTTTGTTGAACATGAGCAGATACACATGTGCTCATGCACCCAACCCCAAACCAATTAGGAAAGCAAGCCGCCGTGAATGGTAGGAAGGCCAGAGGAGCCCAGACCTCTTGTTTAAGCAGGTGCTCGGGAAGGAGGAGACATCAGCCAGACTCAGGGCATCGTGTGAAGATCTGGCTTCAGTCATCACTCGTTGTTGAACACCGGGAGCAAAAATGTAGCAAATAATGCAAAGAAAATCCTTCTAAGAAATCTGGGCCCAGAAACTAATCCAGGCAAGTATGCCTTATGTCTTTGTAGTTTTATAAGGGCAGATCACTTTGGTATTTAATTAGTGAATGGATGGGATCTACATGTTGAACTTAAGAAGAAAGCATTTCACTTTTGAGTCCCTGAGAAGTTGTGAGCAGTTCAGGAAAAATACTGAATTGCTCACGGCAATCACAACAGTGTCGATGGCCTTTCTTGAACTAGCACGCATCACGATGCGTCAAAGTGGAGCATGGCATTCGGAGGAGAATCTTCTATTTGCAAATATGAGTGAGAACTAAAAATAGACTGGGAGTAGATGGGCGGTCCTTGGTGGGGATTATCCATCTCAACAGGTGTGTGGCAGGAATAAGAAGGGTGGTAGAGTGTTATTTAGCTTTAGGCTTTCAATTTACTGGCGGAGGGTGCCCAACCACCAGCAATAATGATCGTATTAAACATCTAGATGGGTCCACCTGTGAACATTCAGTCCTGGGCCCACAGGGGCAGGGAGGGAGGGACAGAAGGAAGTAAGGAAGGGTGGGTAACTGACTTTTATTGAACACCTGCTATGTGCCAGGTATGGCAGTGGGTGCTGGCAGGTCACTGGCTGGGAAGGGGTGAGGGCGAGAAGGGAAGTAGAACTGATGCGGCTTTTGTTGTTTCTACTTGCTTGGCCTGTAACTGCTCCTGTCCCCTTACACTTTTTCTTTCCCTCTCTCTCTGGACTTCATCTGGAGTTTGCTCGTCACATCTCTCTCAGGCTCTGCCTTGACTTACCCTGGATGGAAGCTGAGGAAGGTGTACCTTACCTGTCACCTGAGGGTTGGAGGTAAACCCCAGGTTATCAGGGGGCTGGATATTGATGTGAGACTGCGGGGAACCTATGGGCTCTGCTTGAGGAAGACCTGCTTTGGACTGTAAGTCTGCCACTTATAGGCCATGGACTCTTGGGTAAATTACTGTGTTTTATTTTTCCTTTGAACCTTGCTTCATGTAGTGGTTTAAAGCACAGATTCTGGAGCCAGCCGACCTAGGTAGGTTAAAATCCAGACTCTGCCATTTCTTAGCTGCATGACCTTGAGCAAGTTATTCAACCTCTTTGCCTCATTTCCTCATCTATAAAAATAAGCATGACAGTAGCTCCCACATAGGGTTTGTGAGGATTAGAGGTGACACAGAGAGTAAATGGATGGTACAGTACCTGGCATAGAATAAGTGCTCATAGATTTTTTTCTTTAACTGTTTCTAGGCATATTAATCCCGCTTGACAGATTCGCTGTCATCAACCTTTGAGAAGTAATTTTGAGCACCTATTTTTTTCCCCAAAGCCACTTCTTGGTAACTAGTTAAAGGGTATTTATATCCTTTCTTATTTATGTCTTGCCATGGTTGGTTCCTTCTTAGGCTGCAAAGAAATCATCCTGTGGAATAATAATAGTTCCCTGAATTTACACACCAGTTTTCTCTGCGTCCCTGTGGCTTCTTAGATCAGGTGAACCACATCTGAACCACAGCCCGCAGCACATGGTGATGGGGGCTGGTTATTATTATCTATGTTTCGTGTGAGACGAAGATGACTTACAGAGGGCAGGTGGAATGCAGGGCCCAAGGTGGCACAGGGCACGGAGGGTGTTCTGACCTCAGAACCCGCCTCACCACCAGACACATACCAACCACGTCAGCCATCCACACTCGCCATTTCCTGAACCATCACAGTCTAAAACAATAATAATCTGTGACTGATTTCTGTCCTATCTTGTAAAGCACTTGGGTACTGTGGTGACAATGTTACATACATATCAAGTGGAATGGCAAAAAAGCATGTGGAAGACTGAAGGCAATTTGAAACATGCAAAATGGGGTTACTGACACAGAAATTCAGTGATACCGCATTCTCATTGTGCCAGCATCATGTAAACGTATAAGTAGGTGGAATTTTGTCAAAACATTTTTCAATTATTGCAAATTACCATTGCATTTTTAAGACCAACATTTCCAAGGGGGTTTTGGGAAAGACTTGCACATTTCTAGTTGTGTCTCATAGCTAGTAATATTTTCTTGGAAGCCAAGCGTCTAGAAGCTTTTGAGATGCTCTTGGGTTTGTGAATGAAATTGCCAATAAAATGTAGACAATTTATATAAAAATGATACATAATAAAAGGTAGAATTATAGGCTATGAAACTTAAAAGATATATTAGAGGTAATCTAGTTTGGTGATCTCTCCACTCATTTTTACATGTGAGAAAACTGAGGCTCAGAGAGATTATTTATTCAGGTTTATATTGATTATTAGTTTTAATAACATTTATTATTCCATAATCAAGTTGCCAGATTCCAAATCCACTGATCTTTCCATTTCATTATACTGAATTTATGAAGTAAATTACAATGTTAGCAAATAGTGCTAAAAAAAGCATCACTTAGGAAAGCTCGCCTCCATATTATAATTTATTTTCCAAATTTATAATTTATCTGGGAGGCTTTACATATTCACTCGCTACATGATCAATTCAAAATTGCATAGATTATTCAACTACAGTTATCTCTTAATTCAACCCTTCAGACAGTTATATTTGTTTTTGGTTCTCCAGAAAATAGAATTTAAGTGTTACTGAAGAACTTTCAACTCTACATCATATCTAGACACCTTCAATTTTGTGTTTCTGCAAATATTAGGATCTTTGATGGTCCCTTGCCTCACACTTTATATTCCTACCTGTCTGAGCCTCCTTAAACGTCACTCCCGGGGGGTTAGATTTGTTCTTCCCTTCACGTCTGTGCCCGATAGAGCCTTTCTCTCCTTTAAGCCCATTGGAAAGCTGTTACTAATATCCAAACCAATTTACATGTTTTATTTCTCCATTTCATCCAAGCCTTTTCTCAGGGAAGTCTATTTCCATTCACCCACCAGATGCCCATTTTTAAAGGTGATTTCTCTAGCACATATATTTTAAAATCATATCCTTTGCCTCTGAGGAAATCAGTGTTTTTATTTAAATATTTTAAGTGACTAATGTTAGCAAAGAAGGCGCCATCAAAGGGAAATGCTGGCCACATGTCACACACTGTTGCATAACCACATTCATCACAGTGAAACCTGCTCTGGCTCGGCTCACCCAACTTACACTAAAATGTTAGTGTGGATCATGTTTTAATACTTACGTGTGTGTGTCTGTGTGTGTGTTTGGTGCCATTTCCACTCTGTCCACACAGGTTAAAAGAAATAATTATATGTTTATTTTTTTTCCGATTTGAGGTTGTTTTCACTATTTTCTGAACCACATTTTTCATTTGAGTGTCATGTTCACTTTGATAAGAGATCATTCTCCTGTTTTCATATCTCATTGCCAAAAGGGACTGCTGGTTATCTCTGATTGCAGGCAATTCGAACTTTAAGTAAGCCTGTCTTTATCAACTACTGTTTTAACAGCTGATTAATTAGTGCTACGGAGATCCCGGGGAGGCCTTTATCTGAAGAGCCGTTCAACCATTAGCAAAGGAAACTTCCTTGTGCACCAGCAGCTCAGATAACAAGGTAAGATAATAGTTCACAGTCCTTCTCTGGCTAATGCAAACAGGAGCACTCCCTCTTATCCCAACACAGAGGCCAGAGAGAAAGGCTCAGCTAAATTCTCAAAATACCGTGATCTTTGCTGGCCAAAATCAGTCATTTATTTTTGTGAGTACTTTTTAGAATAGTGCCTTGCAGTTACACAGAACACCTGGCACCTGGAAGTGGGAATAATATTGGAGAGCTATTAGCTATTTACAAGAAATCAAGCCCCAATAGGAGTCAGCAACGAACACAGCAGGATTTGTCTTATCAGTTGAGAGTTAGTATGTATGCCTGGAGCCGGCCTTCTTGTTAGCTATTTACTCCTGGACAAGCCACTTATGCTCCCTGTAACTCAGCTGCTCTCTCTGTAAAATGGAGCTAATAATAGTGCCTGGCATTATTGTGCATATTAAGTGAACCAGTGCTTCCAATGTTCTTAGACTTTGTCTGACATATGAAATGTTGATGCCACTACTAAGTTAGGAAAGATGCAAATAACTTATGTTCTTCAAATCCTAATAGAATGAACAGGAGGTAATTAAATATAACCAGACAGGATCTGGGGCATAGATTGTTAAAACTATCACCCCACTACCACCACTAATAGTGACTTCTATTAGCAACTCTCTAATCGTTTGTAATAAGAATTAACATTATTCTAAACACTTTATATCGATTACTATATTCAACCATCACAACCCTATGAGATAGGTTCTATCTTTATTCCCATTTTACAGCTGATGAAACTGAAGCCCAGAGAACTGAAATGACCTGCTCAAGGTCACACAACTTATAATGCTGAAAAAGATTTGCCCTCAAGCAGTCTGACTGCAGATTACATGCTCTTCACCACTCTCTGTTGCAATCACATTATTATTACTCCATCCCCATTTGGGGATGCTCAGAGGTGAAGTGACTTACCCAAGACCCATGGCTACCAAAGAGTTGAGCCAAAATTCAAAGCTATATCCTCCCTGTTTTCCTTGCACGATGATGGCTGTTCAGTATGGAAGTTTGGGGGAAAGGAATGTCCAAGTTTAAGGGAAGAAAAGTGATACGGGGCCCAGGAAAGTGGATTTGACTCATTTGACTTCCTACCCCTTGGGACTCCTGCAAAGGCTCTGGCCCTTGCTCTGAACCTGTCCCTCCTATCACTTTGTAAGAAGCAGGGACCTTGCCTTAGTCATGTTCGCACTCCATCCCCTAAACTAGCTTAGCACATAGTAGGGAGCCTGTAGCATAGCACTTGTAGAAGGTCAATACAGGGGAAAGAGTATTGTTGAAATTAATCAGTACAGAGCATTCATGAACATTGATTAAAATAAATTATTGTTACTGATAAGGGATAGAATGTGATTTAACTAGACTGGAAAAGCCCTGTTTTGTTGGTTTAATAGATGAAAACAGCTAGAATATTTCAAGGCTAAAGTAGAGAAAAGCCCAGGGTGGACTTTGGAGAGAAGTGGAATAAGCCAAGCAAATGTTTAGAACTAGAGGTTCATCACATTTAAGAAGAGGCAGTATGCCATCTGTACTTGATTGACTTTTTCCTTTATAAGATATTGAATGGTCTATAGATGTAAGTTAACACTGCTCTTATGACTATAACTTTGAGTGCAAAACATCAAGTCATTTTTGGAGAGCGTAGACTCTAGTATAAACCTCCACTACTTAATTCTCTTATACCTACCTAGGAAATTCAAAACCACTTTTCCTGCTAAATTTCTCAAAATATCCAACTCTGGTCATCTGGTGGTAGACACATCAAAGGGACTACTTGACCCCCTTTGGACATATCCTCAAAGTCAATCCCTCAGCTGAGAAGGAAATGTCACATCAGTTATGGAGCAAAGTTGGCAGGACACTGGAATTTGGACTGGGCTACGGGACTTGAGGAACTTGTTCAGCTATTGCATAAACATTTATGGCAGACCTAACATGGACAAGGCTCAGGGGGATATAGAGATGAGTCTCACATGCCCTTTCCCTCCAGGAGTATCTGGTTACAGCATAAATAACAAGAAGTAGAGGCGTTAAGTGCCATAAAAGATGTGCAGGTGAAGTGCTAGGAGAGCATTAAGAGCACGAGGAAGGTGATCTGTCTGGGTTGTGGTGTAATATCATTATCACTTTCCTTCTGTGGCTTTTCCCAAGAGTGAAAACAGAAGATGTCACACCAGCTGAAAATGTTTTCTGAGCAAAGCCAAGAGTAAATAATGTATTGGTGAAAGTGTATGTGTGTGCAAAAGATGTTTATATTAGCATTATTTACAAATATCAAAAAAAAAAGAAACTTGACATAGAGGATTTATTTGATGAGCTACTATACAGCTATTTAAAAAATCACATGAAATAATATTTAATAAGAAGAAAAGCATGAATATTACTAAGGTTTTCATGCAAATATTTTCATGAAAATAATTTTGTGTGTGTGTGTGTGTGTGTGTGTGTGTGTGTTGGTATATAACAAAAGTTTGAAAGCACTTATACCAAGAGGTCAAATTAACCACGGTTATCACTGAGTGGTAGAATCATGAGTGATTTTTTTTCACTGTGATTCTCTATGTTTTCCAAGTTTTCTAAGCTAGCATGTATGGCTTTTGTGTTAGTATTACAAACAAATAAATCTTAATAAAAGGTCACTATATCCATCCTTTCCAAAACTTGCATTCTCAGAGCCCACAGATTTTGGTCAGTCAATACTAGCATTCCACTAGGTTGCTTTCATTTGTTCTTGAGACGACTTCTTCTCTTTGGATTGTTCTGCTCTCTTGGCTATGACAGTGACTGAAACCAGACTGGAAATGCCCTGTTTTGTTGGTTCTGCCTCCATGTAACTTGAGTTTTCACCAGTGAATGTTTCTTATTTGGTTTCTCATGGGATTTTTTTTCTCTTCGCTCTGTTTAAATATTTGTATGTTTATGTCATAGTTGCCTCTCTTGTCTCCCCAGGGCACCTGTCTTGGGGATAACCCGGGTGTGGATAGTGATGGACATGGTGCCTGACTAGAGCCTTGGCCCAGGGCTGCTACCAGGAAGGTGGGCTCCCAGGGCTCATCCATTAGCGAGGGTCCCAGGTGGCTCTGATTCCTGGAACATGTAGTAGTGGTGACCTTCTTCACTGCTGTGGCCCTTTCCTCTGCCTCTCCCATGCTCTGCTTTGTCTTACCTCACCATGACTGTCACTATTTCTCTGGCCAAATCTCCAACCACCGGGAGTTCTGAGGGCTCCTCAGAACTGGCAAGAGGTGGGGATTGCTTGGTTATTTGATTCTTTTCAGCCAACCTTGAAGGGTTTGCAGAACCAGCTTCATGGGCCTATGATCTGTACACACAGGGCCGCATACTCAGGAGGGCCATGTTCTTGGCTTATTGCTCTGCTCTTGCTGTCTTAAAATTCTTAATAAAATTTGAACAAGGGACCCTGCATTTTCATTTTCATGGAGCCCTGCAAACTATGTAGCTGGTCCTGATGGTTTTATCTCCAGCTGGAGCCTTCTTTGGAGAGGCAGAGTGGAAAGACCATGATAGTTAAAATCAGGCAGTTCCATGATTGAATTCCAGCTCCGCCACCTAGCTGTATGATCAAGTTGTTTGATCTCTGAGTCTTAGTTTTGCCATCTGTAAAACAGGTATAGACATATGTACTTTACAGAGCTGATGTTAGAGATGAACATAGGTAAAGATTCTAATACATATTAGACAATAAATAATACTATTATCATTATTATTGTTGAATAATTATAGCATTAAGACATCCCTCCTCTCAAATGTAATCTTGCTCTTTGAGTTTACCATTCACTTGATTAAAGAAACTTAAATTAGTTTTTCTCTAATGCCCAGGCTGGATTGTGTCCAGGTCATCATTTAGTACCATCTCATGTCAATCCTGAATTTAGACACAACATGTCTCATTGACATCCTCCCCATGAGGACTGGGGTGATCTTTCTCTTCCTTGTTTTTCTGGAGTGTCACCCAGGGGTTACCTGAAACTTCTGTGTTTCCTTTCCTTCCTCCCTCGGGTGATAGGGAGTCCTTCTGCAGATAGAACTCCTAATGGGTGACTCCAAAGTTCCTGAAGTTAGGGTGTAGGTTCAGTCCCTTTCCTGTCCTAGGTCCACAATTGCTTTCAGGTCACACTTGATCTCAGATCTGCTTTTGCTTTGTTGCCTGTATTTAAAGCTCTGGTAGCAAGAGTACTTCTTGCATGGTAGCTTACATTTTAATAGAGTCTCATCCTTTCCAGAACATTCATGTCATTTTTATGCCATTTGATCTTTGAAACTATACTAAGAAGGGGTTAGAACGATATCACCATTTCTTCAAATGAGAGAATGAACCCTAGCAAGATAAAGAGACTTATTCAAGGATACCCAGAAAGCTGGTGATAAGCTATGTGTAGGGAGAATATGTCTTATTCATTTATTCATTCATTCATTAGTTTATTGAATCTCTAGCAGGTTTTGTGCTGGGGACACAGTGGTAACAAAAGCAGGCAATGCCCTTACCTTCAGGCAGCTTATAGTCTATTTGGGAGACACAGATGTTAAACAGATAATCACAACAATAAATGTAAAATTTCAATCATGGTATGTGCTGGGAAGAAGATGCACACAGAGCCAGGTTCTGACTGGTCAAAAGGTTCCTCAATCAAGTTGCTTCTTTGATAAAAGCAAGATGTAACTCTATGTTTACAAACTTGCATTTATTTGTCTGTTTATGTGATACTTTAGCTCTGTGGGAGCAAAACAACTTGTTTCATTGGGTAGATATGAACAACTTTAGAGTCTTCTTTCCTTTTAGCCACTCTCAATGCTAATGTTTTGCTAGGGGAATAAGCTATAGTGGAGCAATCTGAGTTCTGTGGGTCTAGCTGGGTAACAGAGGATTGAGAAATATTGGACTGTTTTGATCCTTGGGAATCATTTATCCTCAGAAAAGTTTGCCATTTTAACCTTGCACTCTTGATCTAGAGCATCGTGACCCACAGCACCTATTTGCTGGGACACAAAAAGGAAGAGTGGTCACCCAGCAGCATTACACTTGGTGCTGAGAACCCCTCCTTGCTTATTACCATCTTAATCTTATTCCAACATTTATTTATTTATTTAAAAAATTCCTTTGGGCACCATGCAGGACACTGGAGATGGAGTAGGAAACATGATGGATAAGCTCCCTGGTCCCAGGAGCTTATTGGAGTCAGACACTAAGCAAACACATGAATGAAAATATCTTTGCAAAATGTGGAAGTTCTATGAAGAAAAGAGACAGTCAGCCAGGGAAAGAATAAGATGGGCCTTAAAAAGGTCTCTCTGAAAAGAAAGTGACAATTGAGCTGAGATGTGAAGAATAAGATAGAGTTCATGCAGATAAATTGAAAGAGGGCGAGCTTTCCAGGCAGAGGGAACAGCACGTGCAGAGAGATACAAAAAAAAGAGGGACAGAGAGACAGACAGATATAAAGTGCACCGGAAAAGGCAGTTATTCATGGTATTTTACAAAAGCCTAAATCAAATGCCAACTAAGTATCTTAATTCAAGGACAAAGGCACACTTTGTATATTTTTAAAGTTTCTTTGGGTGGATGCAATTTAATAGATGACATCTTTACAAAGGCCCAAGATACTGCAACAATCAGAACGTTTCCTTTTATTTGGTTTTGCTCCCATTTATAAAGTGGCTTGAATGTTGAAGTCTGCTTTCCCCACCTTTGGCCTATCTTTTTTTTCCCTAGACCAATTTTGTGCTTTGTATTTGCAGTGCTGGCCTTTGAAACAGAACTTCTACTTTCTGTCACCACCTCGAGAGGGGACAGCTCTCCATTGCTTTCCTGATTGTCTGAAAGCTCCTATTCTGTCTGTACCAAGTGATGGCTTCTTTCTCTTGGCCAAGTGCGTGTTACTTTAACGTGGCCCTGAAAGCAGTTTTATAATCTGAAGAATAAACAGATTGCTTGTCAAATTCTCTTTGTTCCATTGTGACCTACTAACATTTACACTGCTTTGCGGAAACATGAGGAAAGTGTTGGTTGCCTACATCAACTATTTCCATTGCAGGAAAATGTGATGGTGCTGGCTTTCAGGCCGGTGGGGTTGGGGGGTGGCACCTCTACCTCAATGCCATAACCAACCCAAGACAGTGGGGCTGAATGCTCAGTTGTTATTCACAACTCTGAATCATTTTAGAAAATTCCCTTTAAAGAACAGATGCATGGATGAGACGTTTTTTTTCATAAAAATTTCCTTCTGTAAAGCCATTGTTTTGGGACTCATTTTTTCCCTTATTGTATTTGGGTAGATATTAAATATGCATTTCTAAGAATCCATGATTTTTAAATTACAAAAGCCATGGACATGGAGAAGTGTTTCTTAGCGATAAAGGAAAGGCTTTCAGAAAATTCTACAATGGCATTGAGAGGTGACACAGTGCAGTGCCCCATCTTAGCTTCATTCCCTCCTCTTTACAAACATCTCCAGCCTCAGAGACCTTTCTGTTGCAGCCCATTACATCTTTGAACAGCTCAGATCATTAGGAAATTCTTCCTCACATGGAACCAGAATCCACCTTTATTTTCTACCCACTGGCTGCACTCTCTGCACAGGGCAGCACAGACGCTTACTCCATTGAAATATTGTTGAGGAAAGAACAGCGAACTCAATTTCTCTAGGCATCTGGTTTGAATTAGCTATTTCACAAATCCTTTTCTCATAACTGGTACCAAATTTCTTTATAATTGAAAAAAAACACATGTTCACCTTACAAACAAAAATAGCCAAACATCTTAATGTGGAAAATGTTCCAGTGGTTTCTTGCTTCTAGTAGCTTTAAGGAGAAAATGAACATTTTTCTGAACATAGGGATTTGATTTTTTCTTTTCATGATAGCATGTTGGAATTTTAGGAAAATTTTGTGACTTAGAATGAGCTGGAGTGAACAGTAAGAGCCGACGATTGCTACCTGGAGACTGGATGCCACCACAGCTTTGCCCCTTTCTAAAGCCCCACGAGCACGGTCCATCCCCAAAGAACCCGTGATTGCTGCTCCAAATAATTGCTGGGCTTAGCTGCCAGATTCATTCAGAAATTGCTGGTATTGTCCTCTGTAAAATGATATGTCCCTATGATCTCTCTCTCTTTTCAGCAAACCAGAATGCTGGATATAATTTGATCTCCATTATGGAGAGGGAAGCTGCATCAGATAATAGGAGACCTGAAGAGTTTAAGTAGCAGAAGATCAACCTCACGTCCCCCATCCGGCTCTGCTCCCCAGCCCAGGCAGTTGTTTGTGGTTCACGTGAATTCGATAGGACCTGGGGAAAGAATATTTTGAGTCCAAGACCTGAGGCTATGGGCTTTCCCCTCTAAACTCCCATCCATGAAATCTACCCAAATCTTAGATTTACATCTCACAAAGGGAGATGCCAAGCCTGTTTCTTTGCACAAGTAGTGCACCTGTCCCGCCTGCCTACAGAAGCTTCCAGGTAGCAATTTGCTGCAGCCTCTGCATTTGACAGAGGGCTAGGAATTAGAGGAGCTGTTTTGCTCTCCTGTCACTTGTCTCCTCACAGTATAATTATCTGAGTTCCTAGGTGCTGCAGTGATACATGAAGAAATTCATAGAAGAAATACAATATATCTTCATTGTCTTGTATCATTAGCCCTCGATTAAATATTTCTTACCCTGGGCTAAGGTAGCATGGCGTGGAACAAGCCAAGGGCTGCAAGCCAGAAGAGGTGAGTCTTAATCTCTCTTCTACGTGTATCAGCTGTGTGTCTTTACTCAAGTCACTTACCATCTCTGAGGTTTGATCTTTTCTTCTATAAAACAAGAGTATAGACTGGATTATTTCTGAAATTCCTCCTGGGACTGAATTTTTTGCTTTATTCTGTGATTATAAGTTGCACTCAAAATCATGATAGAAAAAAATACTCTAAGTAAGTACTAAGTGAGGGTAGTTAAAATCAGTTGATGGGGGGCTTCCCTGGTGGCACAGTGGTTGAGAGTCCGCCTGCTGATGCAGGGGACAGGGGTTCGAGCCCTGGTCTGGGAAGATCCCACATGCCGCGGAGCAACTGGGCCCGTGAGCCACAGCTACTGAGCCTGCGCGTCTGGAGCCTGTGCTCGGCAACAAGAGAGGCCGCGACAGTGAGAGGCCCGCGCACCGCGATGAAGAGTGGCCACCAGTTGCCACAACTGGAGAAAGTCCTTGCACAGAAATGAGGACCCAACACAGCAAAAATAAATAAATTAATTAAAATCAGTTGATGATAATCTAGTGAGATTTCCTCCACAAGGTAATTTTTAATTTTGCCTGCCCACTTGAAATATTAGGGGGGTGGCAGGAATTCAAGGCATACTTTTTATGTAAACACAGTACTTTTTTGTTGGTGTTGGAAGCACCTCAGGAAATATTTTGAAGCAACCTATGCACTTCACAGTTTTTATAATAAATTCTGAGACATTTACTTGCTTTATGTACATATTTCTCATATCTAAGTCTACCCAAAAAGCAGTGAGACAGTTTCTAAAAGCCACACCCAAAGAAGTTTTGTCATGTGTCATACTTCATGTCCTCCTTTCCACAAGAAAGACGTATTTTAACAATAAATAGAATTTAATAGGTCATTTATTCCTTACACCCCTGATCTTTTTTGTCATCTACAGAGAAAGCAGGTAAAAAACAAACAGACCAAAACAAAAAACTTCTACAAGTAAATCCAGGTCTTAAGTAATAATATTTTTTTATATTTGAATGGTGCTTTAAAATTCTTTAAAGTATTTTCACGTAAATTTTTTTTTAGCTTCTCCCATTACCCTTGTGAAGTACAGAGCAGGGTAATGTTATTGGCATTTTATAAGTTAAGAAACAAAAGCTTGGTGGTAAAACTTAAAAGAGAAAGGAGACATGGACCCCGGGATCTTGGGCTGAAGCCAGAGTGCCATCAAACAGGATTTCTTTCCCAACAGACTTTAGCATTTAGGGAACATTGCATTAATCTTGCTTTTCCTGAAATGAAAATTCATTGTGCAAATCTTAAAGGCAAGCTCCTTGGGTCTCAGGTGGCTTGTGTCTCTTGCATGGCATCAAGCATCCGTTGTCCTTCTGTTTGAGGAGTTTTTTTTTTTTTTTTTTTTTTTGCGGTACGCGGGCCTCTCACTGTTGTGGCCTCTCCCGTTGCGGAGCACAGGCTCCAGACGCGCAGGCCCAGCGGCTGTGGCTCACGGGCCCAGCCGCTCCGCGGCATGTGGGATCTTCCTGGACCGGGGCACGAACCTGCGTCCCCTGCATCGGCAGGAGGACTCTCAACCACTGCACCACCAGGGAAGCCCTTGAGGAGTTTTGAAGGGGATTTGCTTATATTAAATCCTGACTGTGCTCAACAACCACAGCCTGTTGTAGACATGTAGGGAAATGACATCCAAAGCCCTGAATGAGTTTCTAGAAATTCCACGAAGCCAGCCTGTTGGATTTTCTAGTCTGCTGACAGTAACTAAAATCATTATGCACTTCCTCAGAGAAGATGCTGTTGTATGAAATACAACTTTGATGTGCTCAAATGTCTAAACACAATGGGTCGCCTTTTCTGCTTGAATTTTAGATTGACAAATGAGTGACAGTGTGCTGCAGGTGTGTGGGTTGGCTTGGAATCTTTTTCCTATCTCCTAAGATCCCTGGACTTGAGCAGCAAGGTCAGGGTGGCAGTCACATTTTAAGAGTTCACACGTGTAATCCAACAACCTGAAGAGCCATCTCATATCATTTGAGTGACCCCTGCACACCTCCCGCAGGTCACCGTACACTTCCTAGCTTGAGGGCTTTGCACAATCCATGCAAGCTGTGAAATGATTCCTTTCCATGAAGCCCTGGAACAAAGAAGTTCACTCTGCTGTCTGGTAAGCCTTGCTGAGCTATCTAGAATTGTGGTTTAAGCTCCACAGCCTTGAACCTTTGGCAAACAATATCATTTCTTTCAAACGAAGATAATAGCAAGCAAGGCTATTATCATTATTACTCTCTTTTTTATTCTCCTCCATGAATGTTTCAAGGTTTTGGAGGCAGGGGGAAAAAAAATCCAGGTTTGCGGGTCAGTAGTAACAACTTTGGACAAAACTTCTTCAATAAAGCTTCACACTATTTGATTTAACCTACTCGAAAGCAATAACTTGCAGAGACAAGTAACATCTTTCAAAACCTGTTGGCTGTTCAGCTTTGTCATTGGATTTCTTAAAGAAAATACCAAGTAGGTTTAGATTTTAACACACTCTGTTTCATGGTGCCCTAGCAAAGTGAAATATTTCAGAAAAGTTAGGTCCTAGAAGAAACCAGTATTAAAGATTTATTTAGTGAAAGGAGATATAATTCATAGGGCAGAGCTAGAAGTACATGAATGGAGTCTGGACTTCATGAAATCACTCAGTTTCAGAACCCCTCAAGTATCTTTGACTGGGGAAAATTTGGGTTAATTTAATTTCTTGGAATGCATCAAACTGGTAGAGACTTGTAGTAGGAATATGAATCACAGTCTCTTAGAGTTCAGAGGGGCTTTGGGTGCCTTTTAGTCCAAACTCCCATATGATACAGGAATCTCCCCAGTGACGGTGCAGTCTCTGCTTGGGCATCTCCAGTGATAGAGAGCTCATGCCTTCACTAGGCAGCTCATCCCATGTTGAATATTTTTAATTTTTGGAAATTTCTTCCTTGAGCTAGAACTTTCATACCTTTTTACTTCCATCCACTCTGGTCTTTGGAATATAATGAATAAATTAATTTCTTCTTCCACTTGACATCACATTTGGAGACAAATGTGATTATAACCTTGAATACTGGCTTCTCTGAGATATATATCCCTCTAAAATAAAAAATTGTCTCCTAGGCTACCAGAACTTTGATTTAAGAAATAAACATTTGGTTAATTGCAGAGACACTCAATGTTCTTGGTCAAGATTTAATATATTAAGGGTGTCATATTTCCCTATAGTAATCTATATATTCTATGTGATCCCAATCAATAAATATATAAATTATAAACAATATGGGTTTTTTTTCTAGAGCTGTCAAAACTCATTTGACTTACTATAGGCTTACTATGTATAAGGCACTATTCCAGCTACTGTGTCTACATCCATAATGCAGACAAAATCACTTACTTACGAGGTTTACATTCTAGTGGAGAAAGGTAGAAAATGCTTATCATTTAAGAAAGCTTTAGGTGAGAAGAAGAAAATATAACAGGGCAGTAGGGTAGAGAATGACTGGGGTTGATGTGTGAGTGGTGTGTTTAACTAGGGTAGGTGGGAAGCCTCTTGCAGAGATGACATTTGAGCTAAAACGCTAAGGATAAGAGGGAGTCAGCCTTACTACCCATAAGGAAAGGAATCCTCCCAACAGAGGGAACAGCCAAAGCAAAGGCCCTGAGACAGCTCATCGTGTTCAAGGGACTGCAAGGAGGCCAACGTTGCTAGAGTGGAGTGGATGAGGGCAAGGATGGTGAGAGAGGGTGGTCAGTCAACCAGCACTCAGGTTCTCTAGAGCCTGCACCTCATGGTGAGCAGCTGGATTTCATCAGAGAAATTTAAGTTGGGTAGTGATAGGGTCTGATTTGAGAAAATCACTCTGTCTACTGTGTGAAGAATCTACTGCAGAGGAATGGGGAGGCCAGAGTGGAAACAGAGACCAGTTGGGGGCCTAGGACTGAGAGAATGAAGGCTTAAGTTATGGTAGTGGTGGAGGAATGGGGAGGAGACAGGGCTTTGTGTTGTATTCTGGAAGTAATGTTGACAAATTTTGCTGATGGATTGAATAGGGAGTGTGAGGGGAAGAGACGAGCTGAGGACAATGCGGAAGTTTAAGGCCTCAGCATGAAGGAGAGGGTAGTGCTGCTATTTGCACTTCTGGTTAAGACTAAGGGGGCAGCAAATGGATACTGGGGGCAGGAAACAAGAGTTTTGTCTTGGGCATATTAAGTGTGTCTACCAGACACCAAAAGCAGAGATGTGTGTAGGCTATCAGCGATGTGTGTAGAACTCAGAGCTCAGAGGAGAGATCAGGGTTGGAGACAGAGTATTGAAATGTGTAGGACTGGATAAGATCAAGTAGATGGAGGAAAGGAGAGACGAGTAGAGTAGGGGAGGAGGGGAGATGAGGAGAGGAGAGAGGAAAAGCAGCAAGAAGGGAAGGTGGGGGAGAGGCCTGAGGTGCTCTAGCACTTACAGACTAGAGTTAAGAGATGGAATGGCAAAGGAGACGTAGGACGAGAGACCAATGAGGTCCGGGGAAAAGCAGGAGAATGTGGTGGCCCCAAAGCCTCAGAAGAAAGTATATCAAGAAAGAAAGAGGAATCACCTGTGTCAAATGATATTGAGAGTCAAGTAGAATGAGAACAGACATCTCACCCTAGATTTGCCAAATGAAAGATAAAAGCTGCTTCAGGGAAGTGGTGGAGAGGAAAGCCTAATGAAGTGGTTGAGGAGAGGATGGGATGTGAGAGCAAACACGACTTAAGGATTTCTGCTGAAAAGGTGAGCAAAGAAATGGGGCAAAAAGTGGACTGGGAAACAGAACTGAGGGTTTTTCCTTTTTTTTTTTTTTGAATGATGATATTGAAGGTGTATTTAGTTGCATAGTTAGCAAGGAACTAATGAATGAACGTGAAGGAGAACTGCAGGAGCAAAAGGGGATGCAGATGAGGACCGTAGGTGGAGAGAAAGGCTCCATATAGAGACAGGCCCCTCTCTTTGCTATACAGGAAGAAAGGCCAAATGTAAGGTGCAGATCAGTGTTTTGGGTGGAGGGATGATCTCATTTTGATCTAATCACATCATTTAATATAATTTTATCTGGAAAAATAAACATGCCTAAGCAACCAGAAAAAATCTGACGAAAAGAGAATAGTGGTGGAAGTATGAAATCTCCCAGAAATTAAAACGTTTGCTATTTAAATAGAAAATCCAGAAATAGAGCACAGCACATATGAATTTAGTGTATGATAAAGGTAGTCTTTTAAATCAGTAGGGTAAAGATGGGTTAATAAATAATGACCTTAAGATACATGTCTACTAATTTGGAGGAGTATAAAGTTTGATCTCTGCTCCACTCTTTAAAGCAAAACAAATTTCACATGGATAAAACATTTAAACATAGAAAATGCCATAAAAATATTTTAAATGGGAAATTTAAATATATATATAATTTGGGCATGGCAAAAGCATGACACAAAACTCAGAAAGGAAAGACATGGATTAAATAGAACTGAATAAAAATGTAATTAAAATGTAAAATAAAAATTAAAACAAAAACTTAAATTTAATGAAATAAATTACTACTACATGAAACTATCCCATAAACAAAGTCAAAAGACAAACTATAAACTAGAAAATAATATTTGTAATATCTGTGACAAAGGGCTGGTTTTCTTAATATGTAAATGACTCTTAGGGATCAATTTAAGACAAGAAAAAGATCAATAATCCAACTAAAAAACAGGTGAAACATATGAACAGGGGATTCATAGAAAAAGGCATACCAGTTGCCAACAAATATATGGAATTAACGCTCAACTTCACCCATAAAATAAAAAATGCAAATTAAAACAAAAATAAGATACCATTTTCCACCTATGAAATACTTAAAAATATGAAAATACCCAGAGCTAGTGAAGGGGTGGTGAAATAGACAGTTCCAGAGGGGCAATTTAGAAATAATTAATAAGAAGGAGAACAAAAAACACACATGTGCACTTTGACCCAGTAACACCACTTTTAGGGATTCAAACTGTTTATATTCTTATACAAATGTACAATGAACAGCCAGAAATATTTATTCCAATAAAAAAATTAGAAACTACCTAGATGTTTATCAAGAGAATATCATTAAATATACTATAATAGTCAAAAGG
Source organism: Mesoplodon densirostris (assembly GCF_025265405.1). NCBI lineage: Eukaryota > Metazoa > Chordata > Mammalia > Artiodactyla > Ziphiidae > Mesoplodon > Mesoplodon densirostris. The sequence continues at coordinate 104,597,486 of NC_082665.1, read as the reverse complement.
AATTATTAATTGAACTCGGATACATTCGCATTATAGAATATTATGCAACAATTAACAAGAACGAGGTGTAACATATGGATAATATGGAAATATAATCAAATATTTTAAGTAAAAATGTCAAACTATAAAAAATTTATCCTATGTGTGCTTAAAAAATATACTGATATATGTTACCATATGCATAGAGAAAATCTAGAGAATACATATTGAATTATTCACATTAGTTTTCTTTAAGGAATGAGATTAGGGTATTGGATGATGGTGGGAAGACTTTTACATTTCATCTTATACCGTCAGAAGGTATGTATTTATAAAATTTATATATATGAGAAATTATTTCTATAATAAGAAAACTAGTCAATTTAAACATTATATTCAGACCCAAGCACCTATAATCCTGATATCGTGTAATGTGTGCAGAATGCAGTTGGTGGCTAATATTTCCCTTGAAATGAGACCAGCACTCAAATCTCCGTATTTGTTTTAAGTTTGTTCACTCAAATATTCATGGAGTGTCCCCTGGGTCCCAGGCTCCCTCTGCAGTTCTGAAATACAGGCATGAATAAAGCAGACCATGCTCCTGTGTGAGTGTCACTGCTGATCACTTTGTCATAGCTGTGGGTCAAGAGCTGTTCCCCAGATCATTGCACAAGAATCTAACTGACCTGCAGGACACATCCGTGAGCAAACTTCCCTGATTAATTACAATCATGGAGTGCTTAGTGGGAGCTTAGCAGGAGCTGACATAAGTACTTTCTCACCATAGATTTCAGGGGAATTTCAACTCACACGTTTCTGACTCACCGGGAGTTTAAGTACCTGTTGGGCTGATATGACAGGAAGACTGGATATCCAAGATTCTTCTGTCATAGCTATGACTTGAAAGGGTAAAGACCCTCACATTGTACCAATAAGTTGATAGAATCACAACTGATTCTTTTTTCTGTTTTTAAAATTCAAGCACATCACGTTTTAGCCAGTACCAATTTGGTCCTCCTACTTTGCAAAGGTTGACTGAAGTACTATTACACAATATCATATTTGGTGATAAGTAGGAAAACAGCCTCCCTCCTGCTGTATGTGACTAAGTTCAGACACACAAACATTCCGAAACAGATTTATGTACTGGGGAAGAGAGACTAGATTTCCCTCAACAACTCCTGTTTGTTAGGCATTGAAATCTGTGTTTTGTGTGTATTGTTTGACTTAATCCCCTCCCACCCCCCACCAGCTGATTCTACAGAAGGAGCTGGGATTTGGGATTTAGAGACCAGGGCTTAGATCCCAGCCCTGACATGTATTAGGTGCCTTGTGAGTGACTGGCCTGTCTATGCCCTAGGCAACTGGGGGCAATAACACCTCCTCTCTGAATTGTGATGAGGAATGCACGTGGGGCTGTATGAGGGCCTGGCCCTGTGCCTGGTACATGGTAGTTAAATAGAAAACAGGAATCCTTCTTTTCCCTTCCCCCTTTCTTTCAAACTGCTTATTTCCACGTAGTTCCAGAGGTCCTCCTGGCAGTCTGGTTCAGATTTCATTTTCCTGCCCAGGCCTAGTACAGCTCGAGGGCCTCACCTCCCAGGAAGCCAGGCTGGGGCAGCCCAACCTACTTCCAGCCTTCCAGATTTACACTCACTCCTTCCTCCTCCTTAGATGCATGCTCTTATTTTTTAAATCTATAAGAGCTTATTACATATGTCATAATGGAAGCTGGATTCAAGTGGGGGGTCTCTTCCAGTATTTATTAGAAGGCACCAAGTTCAAAATGGAAATAAAACATCTTTAGATTCACATTCAGTGAATTTTTACAAAACACATACCATGCATCCCGTTGTACCGTGCATTTTTACCTATATTTTTCTTATTTGGGTCTCAAAACAATCTGCTGAAATAGATTATGCTAGCCTCATTTACAGGTAAGAAACTGAGGCTCGGTAGAGAGACTAAGAATGACTTGCCCAGGGCAAGTAGCTCAAGAAGGTCACTCAGCTAATGGCACCAGAGCCGGGCCACAAACCCTGCTCCTTTGACTAACAGGTTTGTGATCTCACCTTGGCATCACCCGGCTGGTGAGAAATTCTGATTGACTCACAACTTCCCAGGAGCACACAAGGGAGTCAAAGGGGCTTCTGAAATCAAGTAGCACACTTTTCCCCTTGGACTGTGGCAATATAGCCTTTGTCTACTACCACTGTACCTATCCTTACCAAATGCCTGTATTTGCATTCATCTGCAGTAACACTGTAGAATTCAAAAAACCAAAAGCATCCAATTATTACTGAAAGCTTTCTCCTGTGTCACCACAGCCAGTATAAAAGTGGTTAACGACAACTTGGAGAAAATAATATCTGCCATGTCCTCTGCAGTAAGCTATTTGACTTAAATTAGAAATTCACTGCGCTTCTTTGTAGCTAAACAAAGACTGCATCTTGTTGTAAGTAATAGAACTTATTTATACTTGATATCCTTTGAAAAGTGGTGACACTTCAGCAACTCAAGCAGAAAGTCTTCCCTAATTCTTCCAGATGAAGTGACACATCATTATTAGATAAGAGTGTTGTTAATATTTGAATATTGGCATAAACCTATCTGTCCATTTCCAAAACTGTTTGAGATTCACCCGAGAGTGATGAATTTGTGTATGTGTGTCTTGATTCAGCTTCTCAGTGTTTGGAGATCATCTATAGTAGCAGAAGCATCACCAGGTACCAAATCCTGCATGACCAGTTCGTTCTCTGTAGCTTCATGATGAGTTTGAAGTTATGCAAAGCTGCTCTTGTTGCCAAGATTTGGGCCAGCATTTCTTGCTCATCATTCTTCATTCTTGTCTTGCATTTTGGGTGAGTCATTGCCATACTTGTCACTGAAGCTTCCTGGGGTGAAATTCTGGGTCTCTTTCTCTGTCATCCCAGATGATCCTTTTGTATGAGTTTACCTTTAATTCTGTTTTGCTTTAATTCGTTTGCAAATACCTAGGTATGTTAGCCCTAAGTCAAGATGCAAATTATGTTTTCCTTTTCATAAAGCCTGGCCTGCAGGAAAATCCTAACTTTGGGAAAATGGTTGAAAAAATCTACATGTGACCTTTAAGTCCTCCTTCACCCATTACCCCCAACACACACACATTCTGCCTCTGGTCCTAGGTTCATACACTTGACCTAGCCCATATGTGATGTTGAACAAGTCACTCACTCTCTCTAGTCTCTGTTTCCTTCTCCATAGATGAGGATGCAGGTCTGTCATAAGCATGCTTCCTGTCACTGCCCCTCCTGTGCTCAAGGAAGACATCACTAGTTGAACACCAAAGTCTTTCCTGATGAGCCTGGAAATGGCTACAAAATCTTCAATACAACATCCTTGATATATACATGTAGATGATACATCCTTCAAATAACTTTTGGGAATACTTTTTTTTCTCAAAATCTCTCTATTCACGTTAGACTCTTTTAGAGGATATTTGGTTTCAGATTTCAGATTTCTTGAGGTGAATAAAGGGAATGCCAATGACTGGCACTCAAAAAATTTCCCTAATGGCTTAGACTTGTGCCAGTTGTCCAGGTGAGATTTGCAAAGAGAGTCAGATACTCAGAGGTTTTGACAGGTTCAATGATATTTTTATAAAATTGACCTGAAAATCTTGTATTTAAATACTGGTTGGACTGAGGGAATTGCCTTGCTATTTTATCACAAAGAAGAGACATAATATTTGGGGAACATTTTATTAATTTTGTTAACGAACATCATAGCACTTAAGTGCTGTTCTTTCTTCTAAGCACATTTCAAATATTCATTTACTCAGCACAATAGCCCTGTGATGTAGGTACTATTAATACTCTCATCTTACGGATGATGAAACCAAGGCTTAGGGTGGTTAAGCAACTTACCCACGGTCACACAGCTGGTCAAGGGTGGAGCTGGGATTAAAGCCATCATTCCACCCTTGGATGAAGCTCTTAACCACTATTCTCTTTTCCCTCTTTAAGTTGTAGAAACCCTGCAAGGCCCAATCTGTCTGGTATGCATCCTTGAAAAGACAAGGAGAGGTTGCCCTCAACCAATATTACCCATACCAGAGTCATAATGCTGTGAGGATCAAATTACATAATACATACAAAGGATTTGGCACACTGACTAGGTGTTTAATCCAAGCTCCTGCCTTCTACTCTGCCTTTCCCCATAAGGAAGATTGCAAATATGTGAATCCAGGAGAAAATCAAGGAGACATGTTGTCTGTACATAAAAAATATTTTAATACTGCATTCTATAATAAATTTTTATTAAAATTGTTGGTGTAGAGATCAAATAAAAGAATACAACCAATAGCTTGAAGAAGACAGAAAATCATTTTCTGTCATTGTTTAGGAAAATTTAGTGGGTTACTTTACATAGAAAATGCATTCTATGGTAATATTCTAAAGCCATGGTTCACTGACTTTATTATATGAGGGATGGAACTTCTTACTCCTACCTGCTCTCATGGGTCCTTTCTTGTCGAGACATGGAGACACTGAGGTTTCTTTTTATTTGACCTGATGAGATATTTATCAAGGGTCTTCTCCCTTCAAAATACTTTTCCATACACCTTTTTCTTTTTTTCTTTGGTATGTTTTATTTGTTATTATGAAATATATAATTCATGTAGAAGAATGTATAAAACATCCATTCATGTTTAATAATAATAATAATAGTAATAACAAGCATCACCCTGGTTAAGCCCCGGAGCACTTTCAGTGTCTTGGAAACTCCCTCGCGCTGTCCCTTTCAGACATTTCCCCTCCTCCCACCAGAGGTAACTTCCATCCTGACTTTTATGCTCATCATTCCCTTTTTCTTTACATCCATCTTTTTCTTGAAAGGTGGCATTGAGGTTCTAAGAGTTCAGAGGGTCTCCTGACAACTAGAAGTTTCTCCTGAATTCATTCTGGCCATGCTTTTCACTCAAATGTTGTTGAAGGTATTTAACAATTGACTCCATGGATGGTATCATCCATTGATTGGAATTCCTTTGTAAGTGGTCCTACTGAGCACAAGACATCTTAATAATGCCCATTTCATCATGAAAGAGTCCAAGAAGGAGGTACAGAGGAGACTTGAAGAAGAGTGGGGTTTTGAATGAGGGAAGCAGTCTGAATTGTCAAGGCATGAGGTTGTGCGAGGCCGGGGGGACTGGAGTGGGGAGTAAATGGAGGGGAAGAAGGTTGACTTTTAGAAAGAGAAAGCTTAATTTTTATTCTGTATGCACAATGATGTGTCAGTTAAGTCTGTTTGGGTTGCAAGTGACAGAAAACACAGTTCAAACTGTTTTAAACAGAGGAGGGGTGGATAGCAAAGGTTGGGGTGTGTCATTGGCTCACATAATTGAAAAGTCCTCAGAGCAACTTGGTTTGGGATTGGCGTGGTGCCCTAGGATTCCCCTCTTAGTGATGCAGATTGCCCTCTCTGTTGGTCAAGCCTCTAATTTTGATTTAGTGAAATCATCTTGGAGGCAGACTTGAGACTGGACTGGAGAAAGAAAATTAGAAGCTTAGCTATCTGAAAGGGCAACCCCTGATCTAGTTCAGGAAAGAAATGATGAGAGGCTGGACTTTGGCAGAAGTAGTAGGTACGAAGAGGACATTTAGGAGGTCTAGTGATTGAATATCAAGGGTGTAGGGAGGGAGAAATGTAAAATGATTTTTAAGTTCCTGCCCTGGGCAACTGGATAAAAGTTAGGCTTTTCATCAAGATAGGAATACAGGAGGTTTCATGGGGAAAGATAGATATACCTGATTTTGAATTACCTCTGGGTCATTCAGGTGCTGATTTCTAGTAGGCTGTTGGATATGTTCATTTAGAGCTCAGAAAACCACTGTGGGCTGGAGATACGGATGTGGAGCTCATCAGAGCATATGGGCCACCAAATAACAGCAGCATTTAAAGGTTTTGGAAGAGGAGGGGGAAGCTCTGCAAAGGAAACCAAAAGGAGGGCAGTCAGAGAGGTACAAGAAGAACTAAAAAACAAGACAGTTTCCACAAAAAAAACCCCAAAAACAAACAAACAAGAAAGGAAGAGGAGGAAAAGTGTAAAATTCTAGATGGAATTAATAAAATTAAGAGATGAAGAATGTCCATAGGACATAGCAAACGAAAAGGTCACTAACAAGCCAGGTCAATGGTGGAATCCACGCCTTCAACAATCAGTGTTGAAAAGAATCACAACACCATTAAATCAAGCAAATCAACATGTGTATTGATCACCTCCTAGGTGAAAGACCCCACGTCAAGTGACGGCGAAACAAGAATCAAAATCATGCTATAGTCTCTGAGCACCAAGAACATAAATTCGTTATTTTATGTTTAATTTGAATTCAATCTGGCATTATAACTTAATTTGAAACATGAGCTGAATTTATTCAAAGGGGTTAAGCTTTCTAAAAAGGGAAGGTGGTTTATATACCAAAGTGTGTAATCAAGATCAGAGGATTTTGTTTAAAAAAAATCAATCACGTATGATTGTGCTCATCAAAATTATTCCTCGTTATCTCCGTTTAAAGCCCTAATAAGTATTGCAACTTTATCCTATTTCTGGAGTATTCTTGCGACTAGAACAACTTCCAACTCTTCCTGCTCAGTGGCTTGTTATAGAGGAGGCTTTCCCTCAATAGCAGTTGCCACTTAATTACTCCAGTCCCAGCACTGCTGAAAGCACTTCTTCAGTTTCTCTCTCCATTTTCTCTTCCTTTGAATCAAGCATACTAATAGCATCTACCTGAAAGATGGTTGCTTCACCTCGCTTGTCTGTCTTTTACCTCCTGAACTTCCAGTGTTTCATCTTAATCTCTCTTGTAATGCAATATGACTTTTGAATTGTACCACAGTCCTTCCCAGGTCTCTGGGAGGAAGTGAAAAGTCTACCACTGACAATGACAGAGGAGTCCATAATTCCCATGACCTTGTAGGTACTGGCTTAAGTTGTAGAGCCGGCACTATAAAAGTTTGAGCAGATTTGTGATCCAGCCCTCACTCCAGGGATTCCTCATCCATATCCATAGATAACCTTTCGCCAGATTTTTGTGGATGACAGATCTTCTTCCCTAAACTCACAGACCTTCAAATATTTCCAGTAAGAATATCTAGACCAAATCAAAATTTTTTTGTGGCTTGCATGAACTCAACTGAACTGAAATAGGACTCACATTTTTTTCTTTTTAATTTCATAGTTCTGGCTGTGTAGTCTTCCTTGCTGTGTTTTCCTGCTTCTGTCACTATTTTCTTTCTTGTTTTTCTCCTAATGATGGAACATATATAATGCAATTGAAAGGCAAATGGAAAGAAATTCTGAAGTATCTGCTGTTTTCCATCCTCCCTGCCTCTGTGCCCCTGCACTGGTGTGGACCATCAATGGCCAGTTGTTTCTGTGTAGCATGTATGTGTGATTGGCACTCCCTGCAATTACCCTTTCCACAGCCTCTGCCCCCGAGCGGTGCAGCTTCTTGGGTTACTGATGGCCTCACAACAAACCTGACTTTGTTCTTTTAACCATTTTCTCTCAATGCCATCTCATTAAAGTATATTGCCAGTGAAAGCAGCCCTGACAAATGTCTTTCCACTTGTAACCTGGTCTGCAACTGCCTAACTTTTCTTGTTGAATTGGCTAAATATTCCAAGATAATTTAGAAGAGAAACATGAAAAACACCAGTTCATGGTGTCACTTGTATTTTTAAGAAGTTGTGTTAAGCACAGACCACCGACATTTTCAATGATCGTCTGCTTCCAATTGTGTGACAAGCATCATTTCATTTGGTGTCTTTTAGTCTTAAGTATAAATTATGATATGATACAAGACCCAGGAACTAAGGGAAACAATGGTTGACTGAAAATACAGGGGCAATGGGGACTCTAAATGTTGAGTCTCTTGGAATCTTTGGGAACGAAAGCTTTTTCTTATTAAAAAGTGGTAAAATGTCTGGTTCTAGATGGAAAGCTGTCAATAAAAGGCTTTTTAATGTCAAAAGAATTACACTACTTATAATTTCAAATAGACTAAACGACATCACTGAAGACAAGATGTAGCCCCATCTCCTGTCACGGGGCCCCTGCCCCAGCCCCTGGTTTGTTCCCTGGAAAATCAGTAATAATGCAGGAGCCGAGCAGAGGAGTGGAACCGGCATTTCCCCATTGAGAGCGCAGTCCTGTTCCCCATCACTGGCACACAGTGAGTGCTTCTGTGGGATCCCTGTGCTTTACATCTAGCTGTCCTATCACCTTGATGCCTCCCTGAAGGAAAATGCCTCCTCCAAAAGAGGAAAGAGTCGGGTTTCCCTGGTGGCACAGTGGTTAAGAATCTGCCAGCCAATGCAGGAGACACGGGTTCGAGCCCTGCTCTGGGAAGATTCCCACATGTCATGGAGCAACTTAGCCCACACACCACAACTACTGAGCCTGTGCTCTAGAGACTGCGAGCCACAAGTACTGAAGCCCATGCACCTAGAGCCCATGCTCTGCAACAAGAGAAGCCACTGCAATGAGAAGCCCATGCACCGCAGCAAAGAGTAGCCCCTGCTCTCTGCAACTAGAGAAAGCCCGTGGGCAACAACAAAGACCCAGCGCAGCCACAAATTAATTAATTAATTAATTTAAAAGAAAAAAGAGAGAAAAGAATCAAAATAAAATAAAAAAATTTTTAATTTTAAAAAGGAGAAGAAGAAAGGAGGGGGAGTTTAAGGAACAGGCTCCTTGTCCTAGATACCAACTATCATATCCATCCATTCATTTATTTGTCAATATTTTTTGAATACTTTCCAAGAAGACTATACAGTGAAGTGGCTAAAAGTACTGACTTGGGTTCAAACTTATTGGGTTCAAACTTCAGCTCTACCACTTTGTTGTTCTTTGACCTAGGGTAGCAAAGCTAAGACACATTATTTAGCCTCCTCCTGCCTCATCTGCCCCATCTGTAAAATGGGGTTGTAGATTAATTGAGGTAGCCTATATTGAGTGGTTAAGACAATGCTTGGGACTTAGTAAGCACTCATTAACTGTTAGGATTATTATTCCTACATATGAAGTAAAATTCTAAAAATTACGATAACATATTTCTACCCTAAGGAAAGTTTATATGCACGTCTATAATCTATGTAAAAATAAAGACACTTAAATCTCCTGAAGGGGGCTGATGTGAAATGCAAAAGAACTTAAAATTTGAAGAAAGGAATTGGAAAATATGATTGCTTTACAGATAGACACATAAAATGATAGGGCTTATGACTAATTAGACAACCTATTTCATGGTTGTGCTACTATTTACATAGATCTAGCCTCATTCTTTACAAACGGTTAGAATCTGGCATTAGTTACTTCTACCCACCTGAATCTTTAAGGATGTACAGATGAGCTCCTCCAACTTGAATTATGAATGATAGCAAAGCAATTGTATATACTTATGTCTCTTAACCCTGCATCCCTATAACGCACATACTTCTTATTTTAGAGACGTGGAGACTGACACACAAAAAGTGAAGTGTTGGCTCAGACCAGTATTACCACATCTGCTAAAAGTCATAAGTGTCCATATCTGGATGGTGAAAAACAGGTTTTTGTGCCAGTGCTTAAACTCACTTGGATGACCCCTCCACTGATAAATAAATAAAATTAGTAAAAGTGCAGGTAGGGCTTCCCTGGTGGCGCAGTGGTTGAGAGTCTGCCTGCCGATGCAGGGGACGCGGGTTCGTGACCCGGTCTGGGAAGATCCCACATGCCACGGAGTGGCTGGGCCCGTGAACCATGGCCGCTGAGCCTGCGCGTCCGGAGCCTGTGCTCCACAAAGGGAGAGGTCACAACATTGACGGGCCCGCGTACCACACACACACAAAAAAAGTGCGGGTAAAAAGTGTCATTGTATTTTCACATTAATGTGCCTGAGTGAAGCTCGGAGAGATACATAACTGGTTATACATTCAGCAGCAGAGAAACTAGGATTCAAACCAAGAGCTTGAAAGAGCTGGTGTGAAGTCCCTGCTCTTTCCATGATATTATGAGCCCTTTTCTTTTTGGTGATTTCCACTCTCCTGATTTTCTGGGTAATATGCACATGATAGATGTGGCAACAGTAAAAAGTTAATAGTAGCCAACCAAGCCTATGCATTGACAAATAGGAGCTTAACGTGTCTACCAGATGATTCAGTTGGACTAAAGGAATTATTTGAACAATGCTTTTGTTATACTTTTTTTCATAAATAGAGACATGTTTGTCCCAAGATATATTTCTTAATGCATAAATTCAAACATACTTTACAAAGACTGTTCCCACAAACTCAAGGATTAGATTGCAGCTGTAAATATTAAATATTTATATTTTAGATACTTTAAAAACTTTACCTACATTTAAAATTAGCAGTTAATCACAAATTCCACAGAGAAGGGGAGGGTGTACAAGATCTTTGGTGAGGTGGGGAATAGCTCTTAGAGTTTATCATGGTAAGTACCTGCAAACTTCCACCAGAAGTCAGTCTGTAGAAGTTAAGAGCAGTCATCCTGGATCAGACAGGAGCAGTTTGAACATAGGATGTGGAAGCTGCTTAATCTTTCTGAACATCAGTTCCTTCATCAATAAAATGGAATAATAATGCAGATGGTTGTGAGAGTTAAATGACGTCACTGGCGTGACACATGGCAGTCACTTGTTAAATGTTGTTTGCCTGTGGTTCCTTCTACTCTACTGGTCTCCATTTTTTCAAAAGACTACCTTCAGAATGTATGTACTATTTTCCCAAGCATTAAGTGTGATTTCCCAGAGAGAAAGGGACAACCAGGATCATTATTTTCTCTCTCCTCCCTAAATCATCTTTGTCCAAACTTTGCCTGTGTGGCCTGGCACACTTGTGTCACCTCTCAATGCCCAGTGGTGGCCATAACCATGTAGAACTTCGGATGATGCTTGTCGTGGCATTGGCTTTTGGCTGCTCACTCAAACTGTCAACAACCAGAAGCTGAACACTCATCTATTTATAATCAGGCCCCCTGACTCCTTGAGAGAAAGCATGTCTGCTGGCCTCCTCCGTGGTCTTGAGATGCTTCTCCAGATCATTCCAGGTGGCTTGACTTCGGAGCAGTTGGGGCAGGAATGCAGGAGATGTGAGGATAGTTATCGCTCCAACTTTGAAATGGCCACAGAGCAGAATTTTAACAGAAATCAAAGTCACAAACACAAATGAAGCTCCCTCATTGAGGCCAGCTCTTTTCCTGTCACCACCCTCCACAGCCCCAAAGGAGAGTGGAGGATTATAGGTTTGGTGGATGTTCCTTGGGGCACATTCAAAGAATTTGAGGTTTTGTTTGAAAGTCTGTTTGCAGACAGTAAAACTAGATTAAATTGCCTCTGCAACACAAAGGAATGCCAGGTCTCAGTAGAGTTAAGACACCAGAGACTTAAAGTGCTACGAGAAGCAAAATAATGAAAAGAGTCCAAAATGCTAGATCATCTTTGCAGTCAACACTATATCCTGTATGTTTGAGTATCTACATTAATTGTGATGGAAAAAACCAAAGAAGTAATGCATTTAATAACACATTTTTTCTTCTTGAAAGGAAATGGGTTACTTAAGGACCATGGTATATATCATACATTCTTTTTTTTTTTTAAAGGTTGTTTTTTTTAGGTGGACCATTTTTTTTTAAAGTGTTTATTGAATTTGTTACAATATTGCTTCTTTTCTTTATGTTTTGGTTTTTTGGTCCTGAGGCATGTGGGATCTGAGCTCCCTGACCAGGGATTGAACCCTCAGCCCCTGCATTGGAAGGCAAAGTCTTAACCCCTGGACCACCAGGGAAGTCCCCTACACATTCTTTTTTAAAAAGCACAACAGAAAGTTATTTCCTTTGTTCTATTTTCTATTGCTCCTCCCTCCTGTAAAATTTAGATGCTTTACATGTATAAATTCTAGAAGTGACGTGGGTTGGTCAAACTGTATTTACAAAATGCCATTGGAATCCAAAGATTAAACAGAGAATAAAGATGAGACTTTTGGGGAAATCCCTGGCAATCCAGTGGTTTGGACTCCACACTTCCACTGCAGGTAGCATGGTTCGATCCCTGGTCAGGGAACTAAAATCCCGCATGCCACATGGCACGTCCAAAAAAATAAAAGATGAAACTTTTTCGTCTCTTAAATGGCAACATTTCAAAGCATTCTAAGAGGTTAAATGAATTTTTTTAGTACTTTTATGCATGTTGAAAGCACCAGATTATACACGTAGGGGAAAACTGGGAGGAAAAAACTGTGATGGTTAAAGCAAGATCATGCTAATAAAAAAGAACCGTATATTTAGTAAGATATTGATGATTATCTAAGCTTTAAAGCACTAACATTTTCAACTGATAGCACCTACTAGAGACACTGTGAGAAAGATCAATTATGGGAGTACTTTTTTTTCCCCTCAAATGGCCTAAATCACTGTTAAACCTACACAAGTAGAGTAGTAGCTCTTTCCAAGGCTGAGTTAATAATATTTTCAAAACTTAATAAGTCAACATGTGTAAGGTACATTGCATATTTATTTTGTTAGATACTTTTTATCAGTTTTGCCTTCCTCTGCATGTTCCTGTGTGTGTCTGTACCTGTGCCTATGAGTCTCCGGGCAGTCTTTGTACGGCAGACATTGTGCTCGGCATAAGGGCATAGTTCCTTTCCCAGCACTGCAGTGGCCCATGCACGGGCTATTGGAGCCTTAAGAGGCATCAGCTATGGAGACAGCACATGGCCTAAAAATAAGAGAAAACTCAAAGAGGAGTGAGCATTTCAGTTGAGCTCTGAGGAACATTAGGAATTATTTTGAGAATGCTTCTCTTTTTGTAATAAAATATATCATTTTTTTAATTAATAGAATTTATTTTTTGGAGCAGTTTTAGCTTTACAGAAAATTGTACAGAGAGTTCCCTTATATCTCCTTCCTGTCCCCCAACACAGTTTCCCCTATTGCATTAGTAAGTACATTTGTTATAATTGATGAACCAATATAGATTTTTTATTATTATTAGCTAAAGGTCATAGTTTACATTAGGGTTCTCTCTTTGTGTTGTACAGTTCTGTGGATTTTGACAATTGTATAGTGTGATTGTCCATCATTATAATGTCATACAGAATAGTTTCAATCCCTAAAAAGTTTCCTGTGCTCCACCTATCCATACCTCCATCCCCATTTCCAAGCCCCTGGCAACCACTGATCTTCTTACTGACTGAATAGCTTTGGCTTCTCCAGAATGTCCAGTGGCTGGAATCATACAGTATGTAGCCTTTGCAGACTGGCTTCTTTCACTTAAAAATATGCATTTAACATTCCTCCATGTCTTTCCATAACTTGATAGCCATGTTCATATTTTTACAAATAGAAAAAAGTACCATTCATAATCCCAGAGATAGATACTTTGTACAGTTAGACACATTTCTTTCTAGTTTCTTTCATAGGTAGATAGATAGACAGACAGAAGATCAGACATGCATATAGCAAATGATCATATTGTCTATACCATTTAAAAATCCATTGTTACTCAATAATTTATCAAAAATATTGTATTATTAAATATAAGTTTGTAAAATTACTTGTAATTCTAAAGACTATTCCATTTCCGGATATATTATTTATTGAACTAAGTCCCCATTTGGAGGCATTAAGATTGTTGCAGATTTTCTGCTACTGGATACAGTACTGTTCTTCTTGCCAAGTATATGTAGGGAAAATCCTAGAAATATAGTGGTGGTATCACATAGTGTATAAAAGTTCCAGGCTTTTGATAGTGATGACTAAACTCTGCTCCAAAAGTATATATTGGGCTGGCCAAAAAGTTTGTTTGGGTTTTTCCATAAGATCTTACGGAAAAACCTGAACGAATCTTTTGGCCAACTCAATAACAATCTCCCCTCCTCCAGAGTGCAAGAAACTGCCTGTTTCCCTGCACCTTGTCAAAGCTGGGTAACACCGTTTTAAACAATGTTTAAATTAGAAGGATATTTGACATCCATTTATTGGTGGTTAGGAGGTTAGGGCAGGAGAGGAGGTATTTGGTGACAAAAATAGCATGAACAGGGCTTCCCTGGTGGCGCAGTGGTTGAGAGTCCGCCTGCCAATGCAGGGGACACGGGTTCGTGCCCCGGTCTGGGAAGATCCCACATGCTGTGGAGCAGCTAAGCCTGTGACCCATGGCTGCTGAGCCTGCGCGTCCGGAGCCTGTGCTCCACAATGGCGGAGGCCACAACAGTGAGAAAAAAAAAATAGCACGAACAAAGGCATGAAGGTGGGTAAGAAAATCGTGCCCAGACAATCGAATATTCTAGTGCAGTGGAAGTGCAGGGGAAGCAGCATAAACTGAGGCCTGTAAGGCAGATTTTGGAGACTATGGAGGTCCTTGAATGTTCAGCTAGAGGTGAAACATCTTGGGTAGACAAAAGGAAGCCCAAATTTCTGAGTAGGGTAGTGAACGAATCCATGCTCTTGTAAGACTATTTTGGTGGAGCATGAGGGTAAATTGGAGGATTACAAAGCATTCGGGGAACTGTTTAGAGATCCTGAAATAGTTGAGGATAAGGATGGCAATTGATTGTTTTAAGGAGACAAGAGTGGAAATGAAGTGGGAAGGATGCCACTTCATTTTTCCTCAAATGAAATGAGGAGAAGGTGCCAAGTGATGTTCCAGAATTTCTTTGGCTCCTTTGCATCTTCTGTTCCCCAATAATTTTCTCTCAGATACTGTCACATCCCCAGATGACAGAAATTCCCAACTCAGGGATTGTTGCTTTAACATGGGGGCTTTGAGGACCCCAAACCAAAGGGAATGTATTTTCCATTGTGGAATTTCAGGTAATGTGACAAGTCAGGGAAAAGCTTTTAGTGGCACTTGAAATATGTAGTAATTTTTAAAGCCAGTCAAAAATCCTTTATAATCTCACCAAGAAATTGTTCTGGGTTTGAAGATTTATATGAGGAGCCACATAAATGTGTAAAGTCAAAATCACATTTAGTTATGCAGTCAATAAAACTGACTCCATTAAAAAGAACACAATTGCCTGACATCAAGACTCTGGTCAAATTCTGGGATGTTTAGTTACCACAACCATGATACCGGTCCCTCCCATGGACCCTTAGAGCTGTACACAGAATTTGCAAACAGAAGATGAGAGAAGCTAGCTCCCCGGGAAGGGGCAGGGGAAAGGACAGGTTTTGAAAGAGCTAGTGAGTCATCCGCATTCAAATGTCCAGCCACAACTGAAATGATGACTGGAACCCAGGGGGGAGGTTCAAGTTGTCTGCCCTATTTGGGAATTCCTCTGCACACCCATAACTGTTAAAACTGTGAGAATTCTGAAAATTTCCCTAAAACCAAATTTTGGGTTATGTCAGAAGTTTTCACTAAGAGAGAAATCACATTGTGAGCACACTGTTTATACCATCTTCTTTTGAATCGACATATATATTTGGCTTTGGACCCATTATAAATTACCTGCTCTGTGACAAGATTGTTTTTGTGTTCTCTCGCTAACATGTGTGTGCATCTCCACGTGACTCCTTCTCTGCCTTTTTCTGTCTTCTGTTATATAAGATCTTACTGCTGTCTTCACCATGATCACACTTCGACAGTCAAAAAAAAAAAAAAACCTGATGTATTTCAGGTGTTTGAGATGAAGGAGGTTGCGTGAGTTTAACCTTCCTTGGTATCCTTGTGAGCTTTCTGTATTTAATACTTGTTTTATCTGAAGCCTGTGGAGGTTCTAAACTATTAGAAGACACACTTTCTGAGAACTACCTTTCTAGTAGCCTGAAGATATATCATTGATGTTGGGCAACAAAGTTATTCTCTGTAATCCTCTTGATGTTGTAAATGAAAAAGAAGACGGAGCCAGCGCCATCTGAACTTTGGGCAAACCATTTGCTCAAAAGGATCATCAAAGGACCAAGCCCTGCCAAAATAATATTTTTTAAAAAATCCAGCAGAAAGGAAAACATTGAGGAACACGCACAAAAATGAAATTGGTGCAAATTAACTGCACTGTGATTGGAGAGCAATACAGAACAAACTCCCACCACAGCCTCGAAAGGAAAGCCACACAAGACAGACATTGAAGTTGTAGCCTCACAGTAGCCATCTTTTAACAGCTTTCTTTCTTCAATGCTTTAACCTAAAAAAAAAAAAGGAGGAAAAAGAAAAAAAAAAGAAAAGAAAAGAAGAAGAAAAGAAAGAAAAAGAAAAAAAGGAAAGAAAGAGAAAACCTACCCATTGTTATGCACCCTATTCACCCTTCATTCAAAGTCATTCACTCTGCATTAATTACCACTCTCTTCAATGCACTGGGAGCTCCCAAACACGGCCTGTTTTCAAAGAGGCACACTTCCATGCCTCTGCTATTTATATGCAGAGCCTGCTGAAATTTTCATCCCAATACTTTGGATCCCCCTTAAGTTTTGCATACTGTAATTGTTCATAAGAAAAAAAAAGACAAAAGAATGATTTCATGCTTCCAGGACAGTTGTTTGCATCTCTTTCATTTTTCTTTCCAGCTGTGACTGGCAGCAGCAGGTTCTTTAGCAGGTGTCCTGCCTGCCCTATGGTAATTTTTAACTTTCCTTCACTTTCTTTTATGTCTGACACATTTGTAGAGACTTTTTTTTTTTTTTACCCCCGATGCATGGTATGTTTTTTCCACCTTTTTTGTATCAATCTAATATTTGGATTTTTCCTTAATATGTCACTCTCCTTAGGAGCCGTTTAGGGAGAAGGAAAAGGACTGAGTCAAGAGTTCAAAATCTCATGTAGACATCTTAACTATATAGTAATTGGATCTCTGACACTCACTTCACCGACATTCCTGTGGGTCTGTTCACTCTGAAACTTGCGAAAACTACAATGTTGGTTAATAACAAATTAATGTGTGTGATAAAAAATTAATGCACAGCTGACAAAAAGAAAACTTGTTCCAGTGTCACTCCTTGGTAAAAAGCTTCCATTTTCTAAGACTATTCAAACATCAGAAGATGGACTCAATTGATTCTGCAACTAAATTTAAAAAATTAACACTTAATTAGGAAACATATATGTGAGTCAATTCAGATACTCATGTTCCAGCTTGTTCAGGCTAAACAATAATTATTAATGTTGTTTGAGGAGGCAAAAAGAAAAAGAATTAATGAATGACATACACCTATAGGACTATGTACACTTACAAGAGCACAAAGGGTTCAGGCAAATTGTAAAAACTAACTGAATATCACATCCAGGCATAGAATGCTAGACTTGGAAGGAGATTATTTCAGCTTTTTTTTTTTTTTAATAGTTGAGGACACTGAGGCCTAGAAAGATTATGACTTGTACAAAGTCATCCAGATCTAATGAAAGATAGAGTCTGGTCCTATGATGCCAATCGCAACATATTTTCCATGACATTCTTGCTGCTTAGAAAAGTTTTGCAGGCTTTCATGGGCATTTCAGCTACACAGACAAGAGTGCACAGTATACATCACCCATCCCTGGCACCAGCACAGGCCATGAACTCCAGTTTCCTGAGGATACAGCCAAGTTTCCACATGGTGACTTATAATGCCTGAAATACAGTAGATGCTTTAGAAATGATTGTTGCTATTATTACTAGTATTACCACTGGTATCAGTGTGGATCCCCTTCTGACACTCTTTTAGGTGAACAGCATTTTTCTTTATGCATGTGGGCAGGTTCCATTTTGAAAAATGTTCGCAGCATGTATATATATATTCAGATAAGAGATCCCATGTATGAAGACAATAGTATCTATTTCACTACCATAATCAGGATCTCTAATAAGTAGAACACCTTGGAAAATATAAATTATAATAACAGGAACTCAGAGTTGCAAGGGGTCTCATAGATTATCTAGTTCAACTGTCCTCCCCTTTATAGAACCCCCCCATACTTACATTAGATTTCTTACATCAAATAGTATAATGTATCATAAAATAGACCCAACAACAATTTGAAAGGAAATGAACCCTAATAACAGTAGCCACGGTTTATGAAGTACTTATTTTGTGAAGCACTATACAACAGGTGCTTTATATAATTATTTCTAATGCTTACAAACAAGCTTGCAAGTTAAATATTCATACTAGTTCTACTTTATTATATGACTTAACAGAGCCTCTGAGGGATGAATCGCCAAATGTGTAAAAGTCAGGAAGAGGCAGAACCAGGATTTCAACCCAGGCCTGCACAGCAATAACATCCAAGTTCATTCCCCCATCACGCCCCACATCCAGATTCTTCAATCAGGAGATAATGGCTCCAAAATTCTGAAGAAATGTGCTTTATTCTTTTTCCTTCTTTTCCCTATGAACTATTTCTTGGATTCTATACTGTTCATCAAAGGACATTCCCAATCTTTGAATTTATATACCAGTCTTTCACCATGAACCCTGGCCAGTTGTTGAGCCATTTTATAGATTCAAGGAATCTAAGCTTCAAACTAGAAATGAAATAAACTTCTTGACTTGATCCAGATGAAATGTCACTTGATGTATATAGTAAATAATTTTAGTTTCGTCACATGAACATTTACCAGAGACCCCTCATTAGGAGGTGTCAGCTTCAGGTCCTGGCTCTGGGGGTCTCTGCAGCCTCAGCCGAGTCACAACCTCTCTGAGCCTTACTTCCCCGCGAGTCAGTTGGAGAGGTTAGTACCTCCCTCGTCTTTCTAATAGAGTGGGGTCAGTGCTAGGTGAGGCAGTATGATCCTGCATGTCAACTGCACGTTTTGTAAACTAAAGTGCATGATACAAAATTTCATAATTAATAATGATTCATATATAAAACCTCTATGGTTTAAGATGACTTTTTTGAATATCTGAAAAATAAATTATCTTAGAGTAATAAGGAAATAAGAATTCCTTTGCTCTGAAGCAGCACCAAAATACCACCACCATCTTTTGGCTTCTTGAAAAGAGGTATATAAAGGCAACTTCTGTCTTATTTTTGTTTGTTTTTAAAGGCAATGTTTAATTTTTAAATATAAGGAGGAAAAAAATCACCCAATGCAATTATGACAGAAATGTAATTTCATCCTTTGGTTTCTAGGCATTTAAGATTTTTTTTAATCATGGGAAAGTAACTAATAAAATATAAAAGGTAATGCAAATGTTAGAACCATAGACTCCTAGAGCTGGATAAAGGCTTTTAGAGATAATCCGGTCTGCTCCCCCATTTGATTCATGATGAAACCTAGACTCTGAGAGAGAAAGTGATTGCCCAAGTTCACCCAGCCCATGAACTTGGAGCAGGAATAGAAATGCAGCTCCTTCTAATTCAAAATCCAGGTCTCTTTTTGCTACACCACAGGCCTTTGTTCCTACCATTTAGGACACCTGGAGGGCTTGCAGTTTACTTTGTTAAGGCTGTAAACTCCTAGTAAAAATATTTGTCTTCAATTTCACACATCCTTCAGGATATCACAGCTGCCCCCAAAACCCCCCAGGCAGCGTAGGCCAGACTAGGGAGGCACCAGTGCTAGAGAGAGAGAGCGAGAGAGAGAGCGAGAGAGAGAGAGAGAGAGAGAGAGCGAGAGAGAGAGCGAGAGAGAGACAGAGACAGAGACAGAGACAGAGAGACAGAGTGTGTGTGTATGTGTGTGTCTGCGTCCGTGTGATGGAGGTCGGGGTGCAAGACGATGGCCTGGAGGGGCAGTGCAAGAAGGGTTTCTAAGAACAACTGAAAGCAAAAAAATTTCTCTATCCATTGCTCAGGGCTTTAACAACATCTTCTGTAGCGACAACGCCTTATGAAAATAATAAAATGACTAATGCTTAAGATAAGAAACGCAAATAGTGCCCCATCGCCGCAAAGCTCCGTTACCCCTTCAGAGAGCACCGATTTCCACATGGAATCACTTTTGATTATATTACTCCCAACACACGATTTGGACATCTGATTATTACTGCTGCCCAGGCACAGGATACTATCATCTCCGCAACTGGACAGAATACATCGCTTTTATTGTTCTAAGCTTATGGTTTAAGAAAGAGTACATTACGGCTATCTGTAAGAGTATTGGAATCGTAAAAAACAAAACATAACAAAAACCAAAAACAAAACCGAAAGACGTTTCCGGGAAAGTTTTAAAGAAAGTCAGCCAGAGAACTTTTGTAAGATATAAAAAAAATTTAATTAGTCGCCACGACAGGTAACCAAAAAGGAAACATGTGCATTATATTATACTCAAAACTAATGTTTCTCTCCATTTTTTAACATTAAAATTAAATAAGATATAAGCCTCCTTTCCAAAGTTCACGTTTTTTACTTTGGCATTTAAAAAAAATTTTATTGAAGTATAGTTGATTTACAATGTGTTAATTTCTGTTGTAGAGCAAAGTGATTCCGTTATACATATACATATTTTTTCATATTCTTTTCCATTATGGTTTATCACAGGCTATTGAATATTGTTCCCTGTGCTATAGAGCAGGACCTTGTTGTTTATCCATTCTGTATATACTAGCTTGCAACTGCTAATCCCAACCTCCCAATCCTTCCCTTCCCCACAGCATTTTTTTTACTTCATGTTTTTTACTTCAGCGTTTGTCAACCTTATATGAGAAACCTGGTTTGTGTACCACTGGCAGGAAATTTTTGTTTTCTTCGAATATAGCAAATCTGTATCACACCTGGAACTCTTCTGTGACAGATACTTGTATAGATATTAATCAGTGATTATGATGGTCATTTCGGGTTACTAGAGAGGGAAAGAGCCCTCTGTCAGCTGCTGTTTATCTTCTAAAATGTTTTCTTATTTCCTCTTCAGAAGAGAAATTTTTTTATTCACCAAAGATTATTAAGCTCTTAAGGGAAGTAAAACTGATCATTAATGCCAGTCTTCTGTAAAAATATTAGTTTCTAACATTGTGCCTTTCAGGTGACTAAGTAATGCTAAATAAGACAATTTTCCCTGGTGTACTTAAATTTACAAAGTGCTAATAAAATGCCATTTTTTATATTTTTATGAAACTGTAGAGCAAAAATGGTTCCCACATAGACAGTAGGATTCATCCTAAATTCCCACTAAACGGTGTTCCAGGCATGTTTAAATGTTAATCTTGTAGATAAGCAACAGCGTCCCTCCTTCTAATTCCTCTACTCTACACCCAGGTTTTCTACCCTCCCTACCACTTCCTTTACCATTCTCACAAATACTATATTAAAACCAACATCTGTAATACTGAGAAATAAGAATGTAGTAATAAGTTAAAAATTTATAGTAAGTGTTAATACCTATCTTTTTTTTATTATTGGAGTATAGTTGCTTTACAATGTTGTGCTAGTTTCTGCTATACAACGAAGTGAATCACTTATATGTATACATATATCCCCTCCCTCTTGGACCTCCCTCCCACCCCTCCCCCCATCTCACCCATCTAGGTCATCTTAATACTGAAAGCTCTCAGAAAAGATTTAATAATAATAGTGATGTTTTAATCCTCTAACTCGAATGGTTGGTCCGCATGATTTTTAGGTTTTATAAAATATATGTTACCTATGTCCCTTTGTGTGTTTACCTGAGTAAAAAACATAAAGTGTCAACATAAAAAACATTGGGAAAATTCTCAGATTTTATGCCCAAAAGTTACCTGAAATATTGTCTAAATGCTTTGTAATTAAAATTAGACAAGTATTGGAACTATGAAGACAGAGAGTAAAGCTATAAATAATATTATCACCATTTATTGAACACTTACTTTGTGTCCCAGGCAACCCTAGGTGCTCATGCACTTCAGAGCCTTGCCAGCCTCCAGTGTTACAAACTCCGTTATACAGATTCAAGGATGTTAGAGAGCTTGCTCAGAGCCACAGCTAGTAAACTGGAAAGCTACATTTTAAACCCAAGTTCGCTTTCTTTTATAAACGCAGTTAAAGCAGTTAATAGAATACATAAACCATTTAGTGTTAGGAATATGGATGGTTACGGCAAATATAATCTACTTGTGAGTATATGGGTTTTTTAAGAGAAAAGAGGAAGAAATGTAATTTTGTTTTCTTCTCTTGATTTCCACCCTCTTTCTAGTCTTTGAGAGCAGAGATCGTTTTTACTTACCTTTATATGCTAGCCCTTGGCACATACTAAGGATTCTCATAACTAGGCCATGTCATGAATTGTGAATTGGCTCTAAATACAATCCAGGAACATTGCTTTGTTACTCCTTAAGATACTGCTAAAATATCAAATATAACTTGGAGTGTTGAGGGGTAAATTAACTAAGAAAAAAATTTTTTTAACTTCCCCATGTTTACAAGTTTCAAAATATAAATCTGAGTACTTCCTTTCATTGCCAATTCTTAATGTCTCCTTAACACACAAGCTGCAAGATAATCAAACTGCTAGATTTTCAGGAGGCTCCTCATGGATACCCAAGGATAATATTGTGGGGTCACACTGGGGACTGTGGCCTGGTAAGATGTTGAATTTCATCAAATATTTAGTTTTAACAGTTTGAATTGCTCGGCTACATCTTGATTAACATTGAATATACATTAAGTAAGTTAAAGTGTATATCTAATGTAATGCCTACTTTTTCATTATTAAATAGACATTTGATTTGGAAAATATTTATGATTAGGTAATCTACTTCAAAATAGTGATGTGTTATGTACCCAAAATTTAAAGCATATTTATTAAAGATAATATAAAACAGCTAATATTTATAGAGTGCTTCTTATATGACAGACACTAGAGTAAGAAATGAATACAGTTTTCTAATTTAATCTTCAAAATAATCTGTATATCTTCATTTTACCTGCAAGTTAATGGAACATTAGAAAGTAGGCATGGTTGATAGTAAGTGTTCACATCCAATTTGTGCTTTTTACCACAGATTTTTTCATCTTGCTCTACCTTGACCTGTGCTTTATTCTCATTCTTTTATAATATCAGGATGAAATAGCTAAAACATCTATTTTGACAGATATACTAGTGTTGTTGCTGTATTTGTAGGGTCTGCCTTCCTGGTTTTTAAGTATATATTTCAAGGAGTTAATTTATTTTCTGCTTGTTGATATTCATGAAAATTTCTTGCAGCAAGATAACAAACAATTTCTTCCTTGAAAAGCAAATTTACTCCAATACCTGTCACAATTACCCTTTTAAGGGGAGTGGACAAACGTGGCTGACAGGTGACCTTTTAACCTCCCAGGCACTTCCATACCTGGGGCATTTTACTCCGAGATGTGCAGCCAGCGCTGTTTGTTTGCATTCTCCTCTGCTATCCTGTTGTTTGTTTTGCCCACACCACTGTATTTGCGCTGAACACAGCGAGAACTCCACCACCAGCACGGCCTCTTGTTTGATACGGAAACAACATCTGGGAGGGGAAACCCTTACGAGTGCTGTCTAGTGTGTAAACTTGCAGTGGGAGCGTTATTTCTCTTACTATTCAACAGACCCTGATTTGGCAAAACACATTTTTAAGGCGCACGTGTGCACTTTCTTTTTCCAAGCCCTGTTTCTGTGCATTCTTTTCCATTATAGATGGGTATGTGTTCAGCTTACCTTCTTACATATATATCTGACTGCTCAGTCATGACTTAACTCTTGACTTGTATTTATGATTTTTCTATATGCTCATATCTCATTACAGCCCTTCACTCACCGTGATTGCAAGGCTCACCTGAAAACAAAATCCATTATTAAAAGTTCTGTGTCTTTAGGCAGAAGACTTTACCCACCTAGAACTCAATTTCTCCATTTGAAAATTGGGATGATATTTGAGACTTGTCTATCTCAGTGAAAATCAAAGTAGGGACACCTTTTAAGGCTGGTAAAATTCAATTTTTCCCCTAACTCTGAGTCTTGCACATGCCACAAGACAGGAGAAGCAGTGTGGTTGATAGGAAAGCATGGTCCCTAGCCTGCTGTGTGGTTTGGGGGATGCCACCCCATCTCTCCTGGCCTCAGTTTCCTTGTTCCTTAAGGGAGGGAGTTGATAACATTGACCTCAAAGGACCCTTTAGCTGCTTTCATGTTCTAAGAATCTCCTGCCCAAGAGAAAGCACTTCTCCCCCTTCCTCTGTTGCTGCCTCAATCTCAGTGTGTACTTGCAGATTGCTGGCTTCACGTACTTTTCTCCACATTTTTTACAGTGTGGTGGAAATATCTCCAGGCATGGGGAGGCAGCTATCCCAGGTGTGCTAATGGGAAATGAGCAGAAAACAGCTCAGCCAGGCTTGTGCCTCTCCTGCCCCAGGCTCTTGGGTGAGGTGCAGTTCATTGGAGAAAGCAAGATGGACGCTCTGCTTGTCTCCAAGGGTGGCAGACACACTCCTTCCCCCACACTTGGGTCAGAAGCATCACACAGGGCCACCACCATCACCACCACCAGGGATATTTACATCAGCTTGTTCTTGCATCTCAAAAGTCGGACGGTAGTAGGAAAGGCATCTCCAATCCTGTAGGTACTGTGAGGCAGCCACTCTGCTGCATGTTCTATCCACATTATCTCATTTCATGCCACGACACTCCTAGGAAGTCAGTACTTACTGTTATCCCCATTGTATAGAAGAAGAAACTAAGATCCTTCCACTGTTAAGTGACCAAGCCAGTTTCCAAGGCAAGACCATCTGATTCTCAACCTCTTCTTCTTGCTAGCGTTTTCCACAGCCTCACCTCACCATGGTCAATTCACGAAGGAAACATCTCAACAACGTCATCGTCATTAATATTATTAGTCTATTTTTTTTAAAAAGAAATCTCAAGGGGATTTGGGGGATAAAAATGTCAAGGTAAGTATTAAAAATATCCGTTCCAAAATGGCTGTGCAGCTTTCATCATCCCTAACCTGGTGCTTGGAAACCTTTTGAGCTGGTGGCAGCCGCTCATTTGATTCCCTTACTCTTGAAAGAGTGACTGGCCATCTACTTTTAAATGAAATGAAACTAATTTCATTTTGAGAATTCTTTGGAACATTTTGTGACAGTCATTGAGATAATTGGAGACATCCTGGAGTGTCACAAAACCAAGGTTGGGAATCAGTGTTCTAAGGACTCAAGAAGCAAATTAATTTTTCTTTCCAGTTTTCTTCAGATAGTTTTTTGTGTGAAAACTCAACTTTCTAAGGCTTTCATTATGTGTTTTGGCTTCCTTTTCCTTGTTATCCTTTTTCTTCTTTATTTACTATGTATAGATGACCGCAGAGCTCATTAATGTATCTCTTAACCTAATTAGCTTTCTTCGCATGAAACAATGCCCCTCGTTCCAGGAATGTGCAGGTTTTTAGAGCCAGGAAGAAGGCTGTGACCTTCTGAACGTTCCGCTGTCAGGCTGAGCAAAGGTGACTCATGAAACACTGTCGAGGTACAGGAAAAAAACAGCACAGCAAGACAGTGCCCTGTCTTAATAATAGGAAAAATACATTTTCAAAGAGTGGTGCTAGGTTTCTTTTGAAGGCTCTGCTCCTGGTTTTCAAGGTATCTGACCTAACCTGATTGAATTCTGGAATAAGCAGAGCTTCAGAAAAGGGAACCTGCATGCTGTCATCATGATGTGTTTATAGGCAAAGTCAAAACAGTTCCCAGGGAAAATTAAATATAAATGTCTAGTTCAGGGTGGCCCATTTAAAGCTTAAATCTCATAAAATTTAAGTATGACTGCCATGTGAACTTTTAAATCTGCCATCTGTCTGTTTACCTGTCAGTGACAATGTTTTTGTTTACTTACAGTCTCCTCAGTGACTTCTTGCTTTAACTTTCATATTTATTTACTATTCAGACATTCTTTCATTCATTCCTCACTCACTCCATCAGCACTGCAAATATAACATTTCCACGAAATACTTTTCCATTAGCCAGCTCTGTTACTTTTGGAGAAGTCATTTAACTACTCTGAACTTCAGTTTCCTCATCCGTTACAATGTGGAACTGGAAAGAATCTCTTCCAGCAATTTTATTTGATAATTTCTAAACAAATCCCCAAATCATAACATGAACAATTTATATTGATACATCACTCATCCAAGCCAGGAAACAAATATAATATTTGGCAACTAGTTATAAACAATTCTCCCTACTGACTGTATGTTTGTTAACTGGCAACCCAACCAACTAGCCTGATGCAGGTCTGACCGCAGATTTTTGCCAGTGAAGTGGTCTAAGGGTCCTAGAAGTCCACAAAATTGATCCTCCGATTGTTTTAGTTTTATTTGCTTATTATTTTTAAGGTTCCTGGTGTTCAGCCCACTTTTTAGAAGTAGAACGTTTAAGACTTGGTACTTAATATTTATTTCCATTGCCTCAGTAATAGAACCACACTGGTGACCAGACTAGAAACCGATTGTGACAGAGGCAGTTGTTTGCCCCCAGTGTCCACTCTCTTGCTTTTCCCTTTAGTAATAGAAGACCTGAGTTTCAGATAAGCACTTGATGGCCCAACAAAAGTCTGCATTTCCCAGACTCCCTTGCAACTAGGTGTGCCTGTGAGGCTGCATCTGAGCCAATGGAATGAGAGCTGAAGCAATGTGTGCTCCTCTGGGTCATCTCCTCAAAGTTGAACCCACTTGCCATGCATTTTCCCTTACATCCTTCCTACTGTCTGGGTAGTGCTGACAGCTCGAACAACCTTGGAAACAGGTATTGAGGATGCCGGAGCTGCCCACCAGGCATGAACCATTGGACAGTTAGTAGAGAGAGTTAAATAAACTTCTAGCTTACTTATGCTATTGTCTATCACAGATACTTTGTTACAACAACTTAGCCTATACCTTCACTAACACATCCTTAGTGCTGGACCTAACAAAGGAAAATAGCCTTAGAAGAAGTTACAAATATTAAATATTTTAAAAATAACATTTATGGAGGAAGATAAAGGGGTGATAGATTATACTGCTTTTCAAGTATATTCTGAAGGCGGGTGGGGGGGTCTCAGAAAAATTAGGAAAGAATAATGAATCCCATTTAAGGATCTCTTTAAAGTCAGGTGCACCTCTTAGGCCAGCTGAGCCTTACAATGCAAAGAAGGCTCTGATGTCAGAGGCAAGAACCTCTGACCAGACATCTTATTTTGTTCTCCTTTTGTTATTATATTCTTCTGCCGCTACTGTAAACAAAGGCTTTGCAAGCAGGCAACTTTGAGTTCAAGTTGTCGTTTTGCCACTGTTGGGCAAGTTACTAAACCACTGAGTCTCAGTTTCCCCATGTATAAAAGGGGAACAAAAACAGGTATTCCTTACAGAGTTGTTGCAAAAATCAAAATAACATATACACTCTAATGGTTCTTGGTCCCTCATGAGCTCTTCTTGAGTAAGAACTATTATTATTATTGTCCTTCTTGACTAGTAGCTTGGCAGTGTTGCTGCTATTGATTCAGCTGCAGTCTTGCCAGTACTTCACTTTCTGAGTGGACTGAGTGAGCCTTTCTACAGAATGCCCCATTAGAGCAATGCCTGCAGTCAGCTCCTAACTCTGCATTCACAGCCCAGGCAGACCGAAAGGAGGTCCACGGCTCCCCGGTGTTCACGCTACGTGGAAGTGAGCATATTTTCTCTGACATTTAGTAAGAGGCTTGGGTAACTGGGTACTCCGCTCAGGGTTTAGAACTTGGTAAAATTACCTGAGCAGGTCAAGTTCCTATTGCAAGTCTCATTTGCAAATACAGAGCCTCAGCCTCTGTGCCCCTCACTTACATGCTTTCTTCTCCTGATCCTTCTTTGAGGATTATTTTTCAAATAATACTTACACAGCTCTCTAAACGCCTGCCTCAAAGGACCCTCATCTTTTTGATGCACTTTGCTTCTGCATATTATGGTCCTCTCATTTGGAAAGGGAAGAATTTTAAATGTAAGTCACGGAACGTCTGAATCCTCTTACGTACTTTCTAGTTACCCTTGAAATATTTTTGTGCAGGTTAAAGGGACTGCACGGTTTCTTCAGAATCAGAACCTGCTTTGTGCTGCATTCAGAAGGTTTTGACTAGGGTGATTTCTTCAGGGATCCAAAGTGGGGAGCTGAAACAAAGGACTCGGCTTCTCATATTGTCAAATTTGCCCAAATATATCCCTCTCATCATCCAAACTCAAATAAACTCCAATTATAGCAAATAAAGAAGCTAAACAGGTTGTAAAGACATTATGACCTGTGTGTTCAAAGCTCTTCCAAGTCTATTGCAGCATAGGATTTCCACATTTTTAAAAATGTCTGCATTATGTTTGAGACTCTAATGGTGGTGACATATTTATTCCACCTGAATTCAGGCCCAGCTCAACTCTTTAGATAGCAAAGATTATTTATTAAATGCCTCCTATGAGTCAGATAAGACACAGGGTTTAGGGCTTTGCATAGCTAATCCTTAAAGTTAATAGTACAATTATGCCCATTTTAAAGTCAGAGGGAGGCTTGGAGCACAAGGTCACATAGACAGTGAGTGGCTGAGTAAAGATTCAAACACTGGTCTGTCCGTATTAAGACCCCTGCCATCCCTAATATTTCTTACTCCTTCTCAGATTGGGGGCTTTATTGGGAGTAAGCAGTTTCACTTTATTATAAAACTGAAGTGCATATCTCGGAATTAACTTAGGTGGAGACCAACCATATTTTTCCTTTGTCATACTGGAAATTCATGGTTTTGGCAGGCATCACGATATTGAAGCAAAAATAAAAGGAGTTATTTTGTAAATGATGCCTGTTTCTTTGCTTCTTATTACAGATACAGTGGGGGAAAGAAGCTCAATAGGATTTAGTACAAATTCAGATTATTTTAAAATGTATCTCTCTGTGTTAATGTGCATACCCCAGATATGTGAAATGTGTCAGTTTCCCTTAATTCATGGAGGATGGAGGGAATCAGTTTGAGATCTTTGGGGTGTAGAGAAGAAGAGGAATTAATCTGACAATATATCTTCCAAGAAAGAACTCCTGGGAATTTTAGGGGAGTATTTCTGTCCAGCAGTAGCAGAGCCAGTGCCCAGGAAGCACCCAGTGGGCCACGTTCAGCTTTTACCTCAGTCCTTCCTCATGGCCAGTTAGCAGACAGTGTGTAATTTAGGGCAATTACTTGGCTGAGGTCTCTTATCCTCCCTCCTTGTCCTCCCCCAAATTTCCACTGTACCTACTCTCTTTCCCTCTTCACATTTTTCTCTACAAAGAAATAGACAAAACCTGAAAGTGAGCTTTGCTCACCAGGAGAGCAAAGGCTGTCCAACAGGACCAAAAAAACACTCAGGAAGGGTGGGTGCTGACAGGTAAATCAGGCAGAAGAGGCGCGTGGCTGGGGGGCTGCAAGTCTCCAATCTGAGATTGCAGACACTCTCTCCTACACCTGAGCAGTATGTGAAGGAGGAATAAAAATAACATCTTGTCATCTGAGGGTTAAAAAAACCCAACCAAACCGATTATACATTTTGGGGAGAAAATTCCTATCTAGAGGATACATTTTAAAACAATTATTTATGAATGTTATAATTTTTAAAGCAGTGGACACCTATGACATCCTTGATAGAAAAAGAGAAACTAAAGATTTGGATGACTATCAATATTATAAAGAAATACATCGAGTAAAAAAAAAATTACAGTCATATATGGATGGTGACCATTTTATCTCGATCTATTAATATCTTACCCCAATATGTTACTAGCATTTTATACTGAATAGTCATCATATTTAATAATGATAATTGTTTGATACATACAGCTTTGTATTATTTTCAAAGCACTTTTCCATAACTAATATTTGTTAAATATTTTGGAATTTACTATGCACCAGGTACATCCTTAATGCTTTACATGGGTTATTCCATTGGATCCTTTACAACTTTGTGAGACATCATCATGTCCATTTCATAGGTGGGAAAACTGAGCTTCAGGTGACTTTCTCAAGATCCAAAATCAGTAACTGCAGACCTGGGGCTCCCTTCTTCTGTTCTGTTCCTGTGCACTCTGTACTGATGACCACTGTCACTAAGCCACACTAAAATGGGATTGGAGCATTTTAAAATAATGTTTATCTACAACATCTACAATCTTCTCTTTGTCATTCATAAAGAAAAAGGTGTTGCAGTATCCTTTCATACATACTGCATGCTTTCCAAGCCCTCAGGGCCTGCCAAGACTTGATGCTGGATGGACTACCTGATTTCTTGTAGATGGTTCTATCTTGCATGTGATATTATTGAGTATGGTCCATTCATCCAGGGCATTGTTGGAATAGTGACCTTATTGTAGACTGCTGTGTCTTCTTTCTGCCCAAGAGTAGATGTAACCCCAGGTAAGGTTGAAGCCCAGAGCTTTGTTCTGAAAGCCTAGAGGACAGGGAAGTTCATTCCTTGGAGAAGCTTACTGGAGTGAGTGGGGTTTGAACGGTGGTTTGAAACGTAGAAAATGGACAATTGTTAAGTAAACACACTCCTTGCCTTTACAGGTGAAGACCTATAGTTAAACACATGAACTATCCGATATTTGATTTAAATATTTTATGTCAAGCCAGCCCTTTTGGGTCTTTATTTTCATCCATAAGATATAGATTGCCAAAAAGTAAAGCAAAAACGATTAAAAGGACTTTGGGGGCTATATTTATGGAGTTGATTGGTACAACACAAACAATCCTTTCTCTGCAATAGTACTTGAAATGAACGTTATAGAAATATACAGTTAGTTATATACATACTATAGGATTGTTTCTAATGTACAGAGTATCGTAGAAAGATAAAAATAACCAGGCTTTATTCCACATTAAGTATCAACAGTGGGTGATTTAGGCACGATGTTCTCTAGACTCCTACCTACCCAGTCCTATTCTGTCATCACTGGCAATCCCTATCTCTAGCAAAGAATATTGGCTGTACACACACACACACACACACACACTACACCACACCACACTACACACACAACACACACACCCCACACACACTACACAGAAATGCACACATGTGTCAGTTGCTCTTCCACTTCCTCAAAATAGTCCCCTTGCTTTTTGTATTGTTTACATTTTAACATTTCTCGCTGGAAGTCAGCGTCTTTAAGATAAGACCATTGAAATGAATGGTTTGCATTTTCTATACCTCTTTCTCAAGCAGCATGTCTGATCTGGTTCAAAATTGAGGCACGGAAGCAAATGCTAACAGGAGGCCCATCAATCTGGTCCACCAATCAGGTCCGTCAATCTGAGAACCGCAAACCTCCCATCTCTCTTCCTGCCTTGCTGCTCTATAACCATGTTCCTCATCTCTCGTAATTTCACACCACTGACATCTCATCCTGCCTGTTAGATCCAGTCTTCAAATTGCCTTCCCCTGAATTATGTCACAGTTCTTCCCCCAAAGCCCCTTAGGTTCGCATCATTCATGAAATAAAGTCTGTCTGTCCTTTTCGCATAGACGGACCTCAAGTTACCTCACAACCGCCCTTCTCACCCCTTGCCTCACATGCCCCCAGCCCTGCCACCAGGCACATCTTCTGGGCCAACCAGGCAGAGCCTCACTCTTAGCCAGGGATGTTCTTCCTCACTCTGTTCTGAATAGAAGAATCCTATTTTTTCTTAAAGATAAAATTTAAAAAATCACTAACCAAGGAGAGTTTATAGAAATGGGAAATTGTCTAATTCTCTCACAGGAGAGTCTGTTCTTTAATATTCTTTTTACCTTCCTTTCCCATCTCCCAAAAACTCCAATCACAATCACTTCTTATTATATGATATCACAGGGTGGCTTTTGAAGTTTTATTCATCTTTGCACTTTATTCTGACTTGTATTATAGTGAGTTGTTTATCTCTCTCTGCCACTAAATTTTAAGTGCCTTAAAGACAGGGATTGTATTCATTTTTCCATATCCAGAATTATATTTTAACTCTGTAGTTTGGCTTTAAAGGCTGAGAATTTGATGCTTTTGCAATAATAAATACAAAAGTCTTAATTTAACAACTGAAAAACTACATCTACATAAACTGCATAGTACCCACAAAGCAAACATCCAATAAATGTTTGTTGATTGGAATGTTGACTGAATTACACATTTATAGAATGAATTCTTGAGACAGAACATTCTCTACTCTTTCCTACTTTAGCTACAGCACAAGCTGACGAAGAACAAATAAAATTGTTGATTAAGATCTCTTCCTTTGTTTCTTTAACATTTCTTCATTGTCAACTATAAACCTGTGAAAAAGAGAGGTTTTTTTGCCCTCAAAAAACTGACATTGCTTTTGTATAGACAGTTTTATTAATCTTTAAGCAAATACACATCATTAAGTCAAGTTCTCACTGAGAGACTGGGAAATTTATGCTCTGGTGGCCCAACTCTTTGAGCTTCTAGAAGAAGCCCAGGATACTTGTAAATCCTCTAAACATCACTGCAGATGATAATGAATAGTAACTTACATTTATGAGTACTTTGCTATTTATAAGGTGTTTTCATATATAGTATTCTTTAATCCTTACAGAGAGTTTGTGAGGTAGGTTTAAACCTCATTTTGAGGTAAAAAACTCATGAGTTTAAACGTCTCTCTGAAGGTCATGCAGCTAGGATACAGAAGAATTAAGTCTAGAACCTGAGTCTTTTGACTCCAGATCTAGTACTCTCCATTATATCATGCAGAAGTAGAGCAAGACTGGGCCCCTGCATACTTAGAAAAGGAAAAGCAGGATCTGCACAACCACACAGGTTGAAAATACAGTGAGACTCTGGAGATAATGCTGCCTCCCTTTGTAGGGGTTTTGGGGATAAAAGTAATAGCCTTGAGCAATAAAGTGGACCATGCTCATGGGGAGAAGCGTCAGAGCAAGAAAGCAACACAGAAGGATCCAAGAGGCCAGCATCTCCAAGAAGGTGGTTAGGAACAAAACTCCAAACAAACTATGAACTTATCCTAAAATGCACCTACAGGGAAGTTTGGATCACTATCCGAGCCCGAGGAGGACTACAACTGGACCAGTGACCAGAATGGTCTCAGTATTCCCAGTGCCTGGCACTGGGGGTACTGGAGGCAACTTATAAGTGTAGAATTAAACTAATGTAATTGAAATGAGTACAAGGATGCTATGCATGGGCACACCTAAATGTTTTAGTCATTTCAGTCCAGAAAGTCCAAAACTGAGAGGCACATAAAGAAATCTATAAATAACAAACAGCATGGTTAATGTAAACGTGTCCACAAAATCCTGAAACTAATAGAACAGGAGGAAATCTCTTAGAAGTTAAGTAAGATGAATACAGGTTCTGTAAGAAGAAGTCCTCTCTGTATCACTTCAGGTATCACTAATGCAAATGTAAGTAAAATGTTTTAAAAGTTGGCCAAACTGGTCGATCATCAGGCTACACGGTTCCTAACAGAAACTGGGCTGATTCAGACATTTCAGATATGTTTACTGCTTCATTCAGCAAACATTTATTGGGTGTGCACTATGTGTTGGACCTATACAATATGCTAGCAATGCTATAGTGAACAAAAATGACAATTCTGTCTCTTGGAGCTTGCAGTACGATTGACATGCATGAGGATGATGGGCTCATTGATATGTCCTTTGGGCCCTGGATAGGCCTTGAGTTTGATCTTCAATTGCAGCTTCTATATCTCTTGCTCTTCCCTCTCCTGCTAATTTGGAGCAGAAAAGCAGGGAGCTGTTGATGTTGAATGGGAAGATTTAGCACTAAACAAGCAATTATCAGCTATTCACAGTAGCACAGAAAAGACAACAAACGACCAGAGACCCTCTAAGATCCAATAGGGGAACTTCTTGTTAATGTAATCAACTGCTCTTTTTCAAGCTCTCAATACAATCTGAATTCCAAATATCTTTATTAAGCAAGCACTATGGTAGGAAATGTGGTACAACAATTTACAGAATATCTGTACCTTTATTACACGTGTATTATAGACCAAGAACTGTCTGGAGTACTTTATGTTCATTATTGCAATTAATCCTCAAAACAACTCAACAAGATAGTTTTTACTATCATCACAGTCTTGATGATGAGGAAGCTGAAGCTCTGGGTGGTTCTTTAATCCAAGGTTAACCTTATCCAAAGTAAGGTAGGTAAGTAAATGCTGCAGTCAGGATTTGAAACTAGTTTTGTCTGATTCCAGAGTCCATCTTAATTAGATGCAACATTGTCTCTAAGCCTCTGCCTTCAGTGATCTTAGACTTCTAGGAGAGAAAGATAATTTAAAATGCCATTTTGAGATTAGTGATAGCTGTTGCAAGAAGAGCAGGCATTGGGTTACTATAGTGACACACGGAAAATCATTAAATCCAGCTTTGAGGGTCAGAGAAGTGGCATCTAAGCCAAGTCCTGAAGGGTGTGCAGGCATCAACATCATAAAGAATGGAAGGAAGGACAGGAAGCAAGGAGGCGAGGAAGAGGAAACAGTATGTGCAAAGATCCAGAGGCAGGTCTGGAGAAGTGCAAGTACCGAGACCATGATCATCAGTTACCATCCAGCCACCATGTGGCACAAATTGCAAAATGCTTTCAATCAAATCACCTCACCCTGGGCTTCCCTGGTGGCGCGGTGCTTGAGAGTCTGCCTGCTGATGCAGTGGACGCGGGTTCGTGCCCCGGTCCGGGATGATCCCACATGCCACGGAGCGGCTGGGCCCATGAGCCATGGCCACTGAGCCTGCGCGTCCGGAGCCTGTGCTCCGCAACAGGAGAGGCCACAGCAGTGAGAGGCCCGCGTACCAAAAAATAATAATAATAAAAAAAAAATCACCTCACCCTTGCTGGGATACAGCATGAGGGCACATGAGGACTCTGGTCATGCTTGCAAAAGCTGATACGAGTTTGGTGAGAAATCTTACACCCTACAATGAATCACTGCACAGAGGTCTGGAGTCCTGGCCACCCCAGGGCAGTGCAGCCTGGGAGGGGAGCATGCTGACACATGGCCAATGCAGGCTCAGCTGTGGTCATTCTTCTCTCTGTGACTGCCTGACAGGTGGTGATTGGCTGTCCCTTCTTTGTCACCAGATGGTGCTGGAATTCTCAGACTTTGGTTGTACATCAAAGCATACATCTGAATGAAGGGGAATAGACTGAGAAACCAAAAAGGGCCATTTATACCCGGGCAGGCCAAAGAATGCAAAAAATATGGAGTGGGGAAGGCAAAGCCATTGGATTTGAGGTAAAGTCATGAAGGAAATGAAGACAAGTCTTCACACTCTACCATAAGTATCTGTGACATCTTCCCCAGGGCTATTATTTCAGGACCTTCATTAAGTTCAAAGTAATGTGGACTCAGTGTCATTGATCAGTATAGTTTCATGCATTCATTACTCCGTCTTACAGGGAGAAATGAAAAGGCTTCAGAAACACAGAGACCTGGATTCAAGCCTTGGCCCTAGGACTTACTAGCTGTGTGGCCTTGGGCAAGTTGCTTATCCTTGTCTTTAGAATGAGGATAATAATGCAGACTTTGAATGACAGACGTGGGGATTAAAGATGTAATGTATGTAAAGCATCTAGTCTGCCCCTCCGTAGGCATTCAACAAATGGTAATTATTATTATGATTATATTGACATTTAAAGAGAGCTTTTCAGTGACTTAACTCAAATTTTGACTAGTGGTGGGAGTTTGGGGCTGCTGGAGATAGATATTTTTTGTGAATATTGATGATTTTCTGAATCAAACAATGATTTAAATTCACTAAGGATTTTTGCCATTTAAAGGAATCCTATAGTTAAATAACTATATTTGTGAGATAAGAAATTTACACCCATATCTGATCAGTATCAGTACATTTATGGGAATAAGAGAAAAGAATATTGAAGTTGGAACTCCCAGGAAAAATCCCATGATTCATTCATGAAAATAGACTCTGGTGATTAATGATCTTTCGTAACAACTTGAAGATTTATTGCTTCTGATCAACCAAGTACTCTAGTACTCTAGTGCAAAAAACCAAGCTTGCCGATTGGTAGGAAAGAGGGTGTGTTTTTATTCTTCTTCTAAAATTGAATAGACTAGATATTCATGTTTGATTTATTTAGCATCAGTGGTAAAGCAGAACATTCAAGAAAGGCACAATTGTGGAAAGACCTCTGGACTAGGAATCAGAAGACCTGAGTTTTAATTCTGTCTCTGTACCAGCTAGTTATAAGAACTTGGTCACAAAAAAGGAAAACACAAAGTTATCACCTTCTCATTGAGATGAAGCAAGGATAGTCATCAAGGGGGTTATCACTCAGAAATTAAGTGTGATGAAACTTATTCTCCCAGCATCTGCATTCATTTATGGCTACAAGTTAGGTAGCTCTGGAAGTTTAATTAAGCTTTTACGCTTATCCATAAAACTCAGTAATTATTTGGCACTCCTTTACTTATATGTCTAAAAAAGTCTATAGAGTTTAATTCTCAAATGTAAAGTGTAATATTAATTGAACTCTTCCCTTTTGATAAATACATTTTAGGTTATAGCAAATATTAATAGGGGTATCTATCTTAGCATTCTAAATTTAGAACCCTAGAATATTACCCAAAGATTTAACAGCTGCCGACAATGGTGTATCTTTCAATCTGCCTTAAAGGAATCTTGCTCAATTACAGAATTCTGAAAACAAAAACATACTTTATACAAAAATTAATTTTCTAAGGGTCATCTAAGTATTTCATTAGTTAAATGAATTTAAGGGCTTCATCTGAGGAAACATAAGTCACTTATCTTGTTTTAAACCATCCATGTTTCCCCTAATGGTGTTTACTAAGTCTGAAAGGTATTTATTAAAAATAAGTAGAGTAACTTGTACATTGATTAAACTGTCTATCTCTTTAAGTAGGTCATGGAATTGCAATTTAGCATATAGAGTTGAAGAGAGCATCAATTAAAGATATAGCTAAGCTTAGTCAGGTGCTCATCAGAGGAGATAGGATTAAAGATCGGTTTAAAAAAAAAACTGTAAACCCCCAAGTATGCAAAACCTAAATGCAATAATATAATGAAAGCACAAAATCAAACCAGTTGAGATAAAAATGAAGCACTTACCTAGTATGATCACCTGAAAAACGTGGCAAATTCCTGCAAATTGCAGGAATTCATATTGCAAAGTACTCAGCAATACTTCTGTGTAGTTCTATAGAAAGCTCAGAAAATCCTGCAATATCTTGCAAAGTGCTCCACAGGTATCCAATACTTTTGAACTGATATCATTCTACCTTCCTCAGTGGATCCAAATCATGTAACCACTGGTCTTCAAGTGATGAAAAGGTAAGCCCTGGAGAAATGGAGGATTGGTTTTCAGTTTTGAGGATGGGCTAGAGATCAAAAATCTACTACTCAGAGGTACCCTGGATACCAAAAAAATACAAATAAAAAATGCCCTTTTGATTATTTTTTAAAAGTATTTGCTTCTAAAAAGGACAGAATCCCCCAACCTTCCAACCCATATTTTAATAACCCAACAATGGAAGAGAAATATTTGACAGAGGGTGTATTGGATGTTGATGATCTCCAACTGCTTCCAAATCTGCATAAATAAAACTCCAACAAATCCCTACACAATGAACCAACTGAATGGGGCTCTATTTATCTGCCGCTGAAGAATAAAGGGCCAAGCCGATCCTATTGACAGTTAAGTCTGTAGTTTCCAACATATCACTGAGGTCACTAACCCACCACTACTGGACAGGCTGACATAAACAGCTGATGTGCTCAACAAAAATTAGGGCTCAAATCAATTCACTGCTGAAACCCAATTTAAGGAGCGCTTAGTTTGCACAGTTTTGGTTGATCAAATTCAGAGAAGGGATTCGATTCATATTTCAGTAATGAAGATCAGGGCTGGGAACTGATATATTGAAAGGTGTATTTTTCCATTTCTTCTCCACATAAAATATTCATGGCTGGCATGTTCTACAGTGTATTCTGACAGTGTAACAGCTGCCAAAAACCTGGTACCTGAGGCCACTTTTACATCAATAAATTATCGAAGGTTACATCTGTAGCAAGATAGCTTTATTTGGCCACGCAAATAATACCAAGGTAAGTAACATAGTTATCCCAGCTTTTGTTCCCTTGAGGGTGGACTACTGTTA
Source organism: Mesoplodon densirostris (assembly GCF_025265405.1). NCBI lineage: Eukaryota > Metazoa > Chordata > Mammalia > Artiodactyla > Ziphiidae > Mesoplodon > Mesoplodon densirostris. The sequence continues at coordinate 104,559,497 of NC_082665.1, read as the reverse complement.
CACTCCATGTTGCAAAGCATGCTGGGAAGCTCCAACCAAGAGGTAAGGAGGAGAAATACTTGCCTTTGTGCTCTAATAGAGGCAGTATGATATTAAGGAAAGGTCATAATCTGGAGTCAAACAGCAGAAGCGGTGTGAATGTGACCAGATTATTTCACCTCTCTGAAACACAGTTTGCCCATCATTAAAATAGGGATGTTCCTCTACCTCCCTGCATGGTCACTGAGATCAGTAAATAGAAAATGTCTCTAAATGGTCTGCTACATGATGGACTGTCAGTTAATGTTATTCAGGTGCTACCTTCTAACAATGTATCACATTGTACTGAAACACCAAAGTATTGCATTATCACAAGTCCTGGAGAGTTTCTCTCTCTCTTTAGGAAAATTAGCTGAGTGTAGAAATGCAATTTTCTAGAGTTCTGAAGAAATTGATTTCATAAATGGAAAATTTCTTCCTTTGCCGTTCTCTCTCTCTTTATCCTATCCTCTCTTAGAACTCTGGAGTTCTCCTTCCTGCTCAGAGGAATGTGCTGAATATAGTGGGCACATTATCTCTAATAAAACCTCCAACCATCTAGTCCAATATGGATGTTAAAGACTTTGTATTTTGAAAGCACTTTTAAAACTTTATTGCTAAACACTTTTTTTTTCCAGTTAAAAATATATGTATATAAGAACAAGTGGGTGACTCACACCAAAGGCCACAGAAGGATCTGGTAAACAGCATGGGGTTCACGCCTGGCTTTTTGGCTCAGGTCTGTTGAACAGTCATCCTGCCAACTCATGCTCGGGTTCAGTGTCAGCAGCATGCCAGCCCGCAGGCGGAACTTTATAAACAAGGTTCCAGTTGGTCCAAACTGAGGCAGAACCTCTTGGACACCCCCGAGCCATCCCCCCCACCGGCCAAAGCACATGCTTGTGAGACTCTTTGCAAGGTGAGCACCCTTGCAAACTAGATTCCCTCTTTTGGGTCTTTTAGCTACTTAAAAAAAATCAATTTAAAAAGAAAGCAATAATAGCTAAATTTACTGGTTCTGCTGTTTGCCAGATATGGTTCTAGTCTCTTTACAGGCATTACATCTAATCCTTACAAATCAGGCATTTTTTTAAACTCAGTTTATAGACGTTGAAGTTGACACTCAGTGAGGATAAGGGGCTTGCCCAAGTCTTCGAGTCTAAAGAATATGAATCTAGTCCAGCGTGGCTTCAAAGCCGGCTCTTTGCACGATACCATACTGCCTCCTTGAATCAATTAGTTATATGTTAATACTGAAGCATAAGTCAAGGGATCCTCAACCTTACTTCCTTATTCATGAATCCCCTTTGTTGAGCACATTGCCCTGATCACAGTCAGTAGAGTAAGGAGGGGAAACAACAAAGAAGTTTGACCTGGTTGCCAAGAACATCATCCTCTCAATCTCCAGGAGAGGCACCCCCAGTGACCCTACCAGGCCCAAGAGCCCAGCCCTGCTTTAGCAACAGGAAGCACAGATTTTTTTTTTTTTCCGTTGACATTTTGAGGGGGACCTCATTGCAGGAATACAGGTTCCTGCATAATGTACTGTGATACCTGACTGCCACATGATGACCTCAAATCTTGAGTTTGGATGACAGAGCATCCCTGGCTCTTTTCCCTTTCTGGAAGAGGTGGTGCCATTCAGGGGCTGGGCCTACAGTGACTCAGAAACTACTTAAACCCCGAGGAATCAGAGCGAAGGGACAAAAGCCACCATTTTGCAGGAGCTGAGTGTTTTGTTTGTCTAGAGGAAAGCATCTTGCGTCTCAGAAAGCTCATGGCCTCACGCACATCGTCCCAGGGGGTGCGTCATGAGCTCTGTCCTGCAGGAAGAGGCCAACGCCTGACTCACTTGATCCTCTGAGTACAGCACCATGGTGTCCATCCTGCCTCCCACTCAGTTACCACCTAAGTCAAATGCCTGCACCTTGGGAGCCTGGAAAACACATCCCAAGGCAGTGTGGCCTCAAGCGGACAAAGGCAGCCTCCAGGGCAGCATGTCTCCTCTTTCACTGCCAACTTGCCCAGTATTTGACTTGAGTGGAAATGGCTGTTCGTTGGCTAGGTTCATTAGTGAAAAAATGTTACAACAGTTCCATTTAACAACCTGGAATGTCCTTTGGAGAAGGCCAAATTAATGTGATTTTTACCTTAAGAAGCTTAGAAACATAGCTGCTGCTAACTCAATAATTACATTGTACTGCCAGCAACAATTCAATATTTTTCTCTCGCCTGAGGGTTACAACACATTTGCACCATGGGGAAGCTTTTTCTCTTTACATCTCAAAACTGTACCACAAACTCTTCCTTTATTCATAACAGCGAGATCTCCAGCTGAGATAGGCACTTTTGTATTGCTCTAGATGACAGTTTTCTGTGTTCTTTCCAAGCACAGGGGGTTTAATAAACATATCTGGCAGGGCTTCCATAGCTGGAGGGCCCAGGATGACACTGTGTGCAAACAATATGCTCGCGCTGGAGGGAAACAAGTTTATTGAATTATTCAATTAATAGATTACAGTCAGGATACTTGTTATCCTACAATGAAAAATGGGGCAAGAACTCCAAGAATTAGGGTAGGTCCCAGGATTAGTAGCAGCAGGCAATATGGCATATACAGACCATGAGGGTCTAGCCAAAAGCATGAAAATGTACCCACCAACCAACCAACACACACACACACACACACACACACACAGAGCTGTTCAAACACATGTGCACATGCACACACATGTACAGATACACACGCACTTGTGACTGTATCCTTAAGAAGGGGGACTCAGACTCCCAGAATCAAATATTATAAGGGCCTTAAAAACTCATTAAATAATTTAGTATATTTTAGTTCTGGGTTTGGAGCTTGCGGGTGAGGAGGAGGTGGATGTCAGAAGGAGCAGGTATATGAGCAGCTCTATATTCTGTTCTCATAGAATTCTAGAAGAATTCTATAAAGAGATGTTGGTAGAATTTTCTCTGTGAAACAAAGTATTTTTGAAAGGTTTCATGATTAACTGCCTTTCTGCTCCAGAGTAAGTTCTTTCCTCAATGCAGAACATCTTAGAATGTTTTCCACATCAGAACTTCTCACTCTGAAGCAATTCTTGGTTTCAGAGTGAAGTTTATGAAGTTTATCCAGTTTGTAGAGATATGTTAAGATCTCCTTAACAAGAAATGGACTACTACATCATTTAAACGTGGGATTTAGGGGCAGGGAGGCCACCTTTCTTTCCATGGGGTATTTGTATGTTATGTTGATACAAAAATCACTCAGAAGAGAGTGGAAGGGATAAAGTTGGAAAGCTACCTTGGGGGAAAACTGTGAAGGATACTGTGTGCTTGATGAGGAAGTTCTGATTTTATGCTGTAAGGAATGAGGGACCATTGAAGGTTTTTGTGCTGGAGTCATTTTCCTTGCCCTACCCCAGCTGTACTGTTTTAAATTCCTGGCTTTTAGTTAGAATTTGTGGAAGTGAAGAATTGGGACACAGTTCAAATGTGCTAGAAGTACTCTCTGTGAAATGGAAATGTAGTTAATATTCCAGGGAGCACAGGAGTAGCTATGTGCAGTGCAGATCAGTAAAGGAACAATTCTTTAAGTGTTCCAGTATGGTATTATTACTTTGAAAGTCTTCTTATCTGTGAAGATATAAACTCCTCAATTTGGGATCAAGGTAACTGTAAGAATATTTTTTACTCTATTGTGATACCGAGGAGACCATCTCCATTTTACTGAGTGGAAAATGAAGCCAGTGAAATGTTTTCCAAAAGTGACTAAGGAATAAGACAGGAAATACATTTCCAAACAGTAAAACCTTTTGATTCTTTCAGGAGAGATTGGGAAAGGTCCCTGGGCATCTTTAGTTCTTTCCTTTGTGAACTTGAGCCAGGTAGGAGGGTAGACAAACAATTCTTCCAGCAAGCAAGTGGGCATAGGAAGTTAAGCAGATGGCTTATTTTTGCTGCTAGGGAAGCTAGCCAAGGCAAGAGCCTGAAATTGAAAATTGAATCACTCCATTCTCAAGGGCAGAATTGTTCCTAAGTTCATGGTTGTCTCCCAAAAAATGGATCAAGACAGCCTTTTATGTGTCTGTCAGTTGTGACCTTGCCCTGGCTCTCCCAGCTGGAGTCACTAATGTTCTCTACAACAGGCTCAGCCAGTCGCCATCCCACCGCCTGTCCAGTCCCTGGGCCAAACCAGAGCAGTGCAAGCCTTGGCCTGTCCAGTTGGCTAGCTCTAATTAGAGGGTGAAGGCACCATGGCCAGGGCTGAAAGTAAATGCTGCAGACACCTTTTCCAAGAGTGGCAGCCACTGCTTTAAACTAAGTGCATGTATGCTGGGCCAGGGGTCATGTTTAGATGTGCATATGTATGAGAGGGCTAAGTCTGAAAAGGCAGTTTAAATGAGCTATCCAAAGATGGAGGAGAAATAGATATGCAGAGTTGGAACTGTCAGGCATATAGAGACAGGGAGGAAAAAAGGGCAAGTGAGAGAGAAGCCTGGTACATTCCTGAGTCAAGGACTATTGCCTATTACCTTGGCTGGTACTTCAAGCCAAGGTTACCAGGTAGTCAGCTGCTTTCAAAGGGACACAGGCAGAAGAAAGAGAACAGGGCCCAGGTAACCAGCTGGTGGGACCTGAAATTAGTCTTGTTACTGTGAATCTACTGTCTGGTTTGCCTACCAAGAGCCCAGGGACACATCTGGCCTCTGAGATCTAGCCTTTTCTGCTCTTCATCACCTTGGTCATGCTTTCTGATTCTGTTATCTTGAAAATGGGACACTTTGCTAGATCCCAGAGCCTTTGGCTGAGACCCAGTTTATGCCCTTCCTAAATCTTCCAGGGCTTGGCTCCATGGACCCTGTTGTTTCGGTCTTCTCTTCAAGGCATATGTTTTAAGTGGGCTGATGACCTGTGTGCTGTCACCTAAATGACTTTGATTGACAACTCTCCTTAAGACTAATTTCTGATTTCCACCCAACAGATTAGACCTGTTAGGGTACTGGGCTTTGATCAAATAGTGACTCTGTGTACACTATGCATTGGACAAACTGAGGTCCTGAAGGAGCCAGTCTTATAGCCCATTAGCTTCCCCAGCTCTCTTCCGGAGAGGGTAGTTGAAGTCTCAGCCTGTCATGGGCTTGAAATTGCCCCAGTTAGGATGGTGTTTCCTGTATGCCTCCAGCTGTTCCAGTATGAAAAGCATGAATAACTTAATCCCACAGAGAGTCTTAGAGTCATCCCACAAAGGAAAGAGCTCGTAAATGATAGGATATATAAGAAAAGTGCTTTGTAAATTGAAAAAGCCTATGTAACTTACTATTAATGGTGGAGAAAAAAAGACCAATGAAAGAAGCACACCATATACATGATCATTCAACTTAATTCTTACAAGAACACTAGAATATAGTACTATTTTCTTGTTTACAGACAGAGCCAATAAGGCTTAGGAAGGTTGAGGAACTTACCCAAGTCACTCAACTCATAAATGGCAGATCTGGGATTTCAGCCTAGATCTGTCTATTTCTAAAACCCATAATTTTTCTTCCATGCAGGACTGCCTCTAAGTAGCCACTAGTATTGCATAAAGTTAAAAACAGACAATTTATGGATCAGAGAGTATATAATAAGATACTAATTATGTGGTAATGACAAATTGCAAAAGCAGTTTGGGAAAAGCAAAGATTGAGATGATTATCTTCGTGGGTGTCTTAGAGGGGATAGGACTTAAGGTGAGCTTTGAAAATTGCAGAATTTAGATGAAGGGGAGGGTATTTCTGGGAAAGGGATCAGCAGGGGTGAGCCCAATGGGTGGAATTGGTGCTGAGAAGGCCTGTGACATCAATCTAGGTGAATTGTGTGGGATAGACAAACAGAGGAACATCAAAAGCCAGGCCAAAGATTTAGACATCATGGGGTAGGAAGTAGGGAGCCAGAATAACATGGAGACTCTAACTCAAAGCAGCCTAGGTCATTATAATGTTTCTTTTTTACTCACAGCCAAGAGGGAAGGAAGGCTGTAGCCAGCTGGTGCCCCATCTCAAAACTTTCTCCCATCACATTCATTCTAGTGAATCACTCATGAAATTAAGGTATGAGCTATGCACATGATGATGAGGATGTGAAAGGGATAATGTTACAAATCCAATATTCCACACACCAAGTTGCTGAAATGGGTTGACATCTTCCAAACCAGACTTGGAGTAGAATTCTACTTACTCATTTTTACCCATAACTACAATTTCTCTTTGACAAACATGGATTTCTACTTATTTACTGTTTCTACATTCTTTTCCTCTCAAACAAAAACGTGACTGTAAAAATGAAGGCAGGGTGGTGAAGACTGGAGAGGGAGGATGAAGGCAAAAGGGATTTGTCCCACAAGATGAACTGTTGGGTTGGCCTTCCTACCATGGTGGCAGCAATGCACTTGTGATATGTGAGTCCAGCTAAAAAGAATCATATTTCTTGTTCAAAAAGACTGTGAGTTCTAGTTATTTACCAAAGGAACAATCCTACTATAGGCTAAATGTGATAGCTTTACTTCTAGCATTTAGTGGCAGAAATGAGAGCTGATTTCTAAAGCTCTCACTAGGCAGAACGCTTGATCTTGAACCAGCCCTTATTAATGTGCTAGGGCTGCCATAACAAAATACCACAGACTGGATGGCTTAAACAAAGAAACGTATTTTCTTACAGTTCTGGAGGTAGGTTTGGTTTCTCTTGAGCCTCTGTCCCTGGCTTGCAGATAACAGCCCTCTCATTGTGTCTTTTTATGGCCTTTCCTCTGTGTATGCACACGTCTGGTGTATCTTTCTTATAAGAACTCCAGTCCTATTGGATTAGGGCCCCACCCTTACGACCTCATTTAATCTTTTTTTTTTTTTTTTTTTTTGGCGGTACGCGGGCCTCTCACTGTTGCGGACTCTCCCGTTGCGGAGCACAGGCTCTGGACGCGCAGGCTCAGCGGCCATGGCTCACGGGCCCAGCCGCTCCACAGCACGTGGGATCTTCCCGGACCGGGGCACGAACCTGTGTCCCCTGCATCAGCAGGCGGACTCTCAACCACTGCGCCACCAGGGAAGCCCCTCATTTAATCTTAATGACTTCCTTAAAGGCCTTGTCTCCAAATAGAGTCACACTGGGGGCTAAGGATTCAATATTTAAACTTTGGAGGAGGGCACAATTCAGTCCATAACAAACCTAATACAATTTAAATGGAAATATAATGTTATGGAAATATTACATATATGTATATATTTATTAATTAATTTCTCACATTATTTTGAATTGTGGTAGCTTAGGTCAAGTGGGTTTTCTTCAAGTCAGCTTACAGTAAAAGGAACGTGGGACGAGGGGAGAAAAGTGTACCAGAGGCAAAGAGCACTGTGGGTACATAAGTGTGGTCCTAGTTCTGCCACTGACTTTCCATGTGACCTTGGGAAAATCACTTGACTTATCTATGTGTCAATATCCTTATCTCTTAAAGGAGAGGCTTTAAATAAAAGAATCTCCCGGATCATTTCTAACAATAATACCTATGATTTTGTGACTTTGCTTTACAATTTAGTCAATCAAAAGCTATTCATTCAGAGATGAAGGAGGCTACAAGTACTGGCTACTTGCCGAAATTGCTTACACCTGAGCATAAATATTTGCATTTTGCCCAACGGCAATTTCTCTTCAGTAGAAGATGGAGGTAAGGTCTGCAAGGTACCAGGTTCATCTGGTCACCACAGTCACCTTGAGCCACTGAAGTTGTGAGTTGGTATCTGGGTAGTCAGGTTTGAAATCGGGGGAATAAGTGCCAGATCTCCACTTTATTTGATGATATGTGTGCACAACCCACATAACACAGCCTTTGGCAAAAGCCAAGTTCGCAGTCACTTTGGGACTCTATTTTTTTTTTTAACTGTGCTTTTCCTGGCTTCTCCTTTTTGGAAAGCCTATGCCTCACAATTAGTGCATACCAACTCTATTTAATCAGGCTGCTCATTTAAAAAGATGTCCATTCTGCATGTGGTATCCACAGTGTTGCAGGTTACTGATGATCAATGTATGTTAACAAACGTGTTATAGTTATAATGAAAGAAAATGACAGAAACAATCCAGGGAGAAGGATAGATGTATAGTTAATCTACAGTCGAGGCAGAAACCTAACTCTTGGCATTCTTGAAAAAGTGCAAAATGAGGGAAAAAGATATCTCCAGATAAAATTAAAACCTATACTGTTTAGTCTAAAATATATTGAGCTTGTATTTTCATTGAAATGTGTCCAGTACTACATACTACTGATAAAATTATCCTGTTGTAATGTTATACTAGTGGATATTATTCTCACCCATGAGATGCTAAAGCTGAGTAGCCATGTGGTCCTGTGAGACTACTAATTACATAATCATAAAACCCTAAAGATAAAAGAGGCTTCAGAAGTTATATGGCCAAGTGACTCAACTAAAATTATACTGCAGAGGAGTAAATTAATTCTTTATCCTCCTCCCGTCAAGGGGAAGGCTTGACCCCTCTTGTCAGGGAGAGAGGAGTGAGCAGTATCAGAGTAAGAGGTACCAAGCCATAGCTACAGTGGCCACAGATAAAGAAGGGACTAGGTTCAAAGCAGTATACCTTATTATCTCTTGTCTAAGCATCTGAGATTGGGAATCAAAGATGGAGACCAACCATACCTCAAGGGTGATCACTCAGTCTCTACTCAAACACTGTGTGATCTACTTCCTCTCCTACCTGGCCTCCTATCACTTTCACCCTTGCTCACTTCACTTTGGCCCCTCTGACCTTCTTGCTCTCTTCAGAACATGACAAACTCTTTCTCCTGTCATAGTCTTTGTACTGTCTGTTCCTCTCTCCTAGAAAGTTTCTTTCATCGGACCTTCTCATGGCTTTCAGTTGTCTGCTCAAATATCACCCCCAAGACACATTTCTATCCAAAAAAGACCTCCTCTGCATTCCTTTATTCCCTTAATCTGCTTGGTTTTCCTTCAAAGCACACATCACTACTGGAAACTATGTTTTTTGTCTGTTTGTTCCATTGGAATGTAACCTCTGAGTGTGGGGACCATGCTTTCTTGTTCCCTGCTGAATTTTCAGTTCTTAACAGTAGTGCCTGTGACATAAAAGATGCTCAATAAATATTTGTTGAGTAAGTGAATGAGTGAATGAACCCAGGGCAGAGTCCTGGCAGGACACAGGGCAACTTCTCTCAGGGTGACATGGGATGATTGTTCAAGCAACTGACAATTCATCTAAACAATATTACTAATCAATTTTCCCATCAGGTTTGTAAGAAAACTTCTCAAAGACCTTGGGGAGTCAAGATACTCCCCTTGTCTTCTGTGTTAGTTTCTGACTGCTGCTGTAACAAGTGACCACACATTTAGTGACTTAAAACCACACAGATTTATTACCTTACAGTTTTGGAGATCAGAAGTCCAAAATGGGTCTCACTGAGATAAAAATCAGGGTATCTGTAAGGCTGAGTTCCTTCTGAACACTCTAGAGGAGATTTGTTTTCTTACCTTTTCCAGTTTTTAAAGGTTGCTAGCATTCCTAGGCTCATAGCACCTTTTCATCTTCAAAGGTAGCAATGGCTAGTAGAGTCTTTTATATAGGGCATCACTCTGACACTAACTCTTCTGCCTCCCTCTTCCACATTTAAGGAGCCTTGTGAATACACTGGGCCCATCCAGATAATCCAGGGTAATCTCCCCATTCAAATTCAATTGATCAGCAACTTTAATCCTATCTACAACCTTAATTCCTCTTTGCTATGTAACCTGATTTATTCACAGGTTCAGGAATGAGAATGAGGACATCTTTGAGGGCTATTATGTTGCCTATACTTACCAATCCTTAATGTGGTTTATGTGCATGGGTGTCTGTTTTTTTTTTTTTTTTTTTTTTGCGGTATGCGGGCCTCTCACTGTTGTGGCCTCCCCCGTTGCGGAGCACAGGCTCCGGACGCGCAGGCTCCGGACGCGCAGGCTCAGCGGCCATGGCTCACGGGCCCAGCCGCTCCGCGGCATATGGGATCCTCCCAGACGGGGGCACGAACCCGTATCCCCTGCATCGGCAGGAGGACTCTCAACCACTTGCGCCACCAGGGAGGCCCTGGGTGTCTGTTTTAAATGACTAGAATTTGTTCTTGGAGAATCATGTTAACTCAATGTGCCCTGCTTTCATCACTAAGTGCTCACAAACTCTCTAATTTAAAAATCTGTTTTTTCTAGACAATAACACTAGTTTCATCAGACTAATGCTTTATCCTTCTACCCCTTTAGAAAATAGGGATGGTGTCTGCCCCTTAGTCTTCTGACTCTTCTCTTGTTCTCTGTGATTTCTTAAGACCAGCAAATCTGGTTCTTTGATCATATCTTTAAGGTGTTTCAACATCCTGGGATGCAGTTCTTCCAAACATAGACGTTTTCTCATTAAGGGCACATGACACTCTCTCTCTTCATCTGTCTTGGCTCTGTTTCCTCTTTGCATTGTTTGTTCTGCCCACTCAGTTTGAAGATTATTCTTCTTGTTAGATCAGCCCACAGGCAAATAGAAGTGATTTCTGGTAACAAAGCACAAGATTCTCCAAGCAAGGGTGCTTGACATTAATCAGAGCCAGGCCTCCCTCACATTCTGTATCTCCCCACGGTTTAGGGGACATGTTTAGCCATACCCTCCACTTTCATTTTCACAGCTCTCTTTCTCAGTTTCCTTGCTTGAAAGCAACTTTATACTTCTTTAGCATTTTTTTTTTTTAACCAGCTTCAACTCCTTCTGGTCTCATTTGAATACAATTCTTTAGGATCTCTTTTTTGCATGTTTAGTATTTATTAATCTTAAACCTTAAACCTGGGAGAGAGAACGTCTACTCCAAGGCCCTCAAGAGCAAGGAGTGGCCCATCTAAGCTCCCATGTGGTTGAGCAGCCTGGGTCTAACCCTGTCACTGTCAGGGCTGGTCCATGGCACTGCCCAGCTAGTCTCTTCCATCCTTATGCCTTCCTTCTTCCATCTCTCCTAGGAACCTTTTAAATATAAGCTCATCAGAGAACCCCCTTGGCAGTCACAAAAGCTTCTATAGATGTGCCTACCTTTATTCACATGGAGATAGATTATTCATGCATATATGATCAGAATTACATTTTTCAGACTCCCCTCTCTCATTTGAGCTATATTCCCATTTAAAGTCTCTGTCTATAGAATGATGTCATTTCTTGGGAGTCATTTCTTTGATTTAGGGGAAAAAATGCATTCTGAATGCCTAAAGAACACATTTGACTGTGCTCAGTCTTCCCTTCTTCAACTAATTTTAACTCTAAAAATGTTCTCATTTCCTCCCATAATCCCCATCATCTTCACAGGCCTCTCCTTTCTAGTGAGAATTAAGTTCAGAGCAGCAGTAGCCTCTACCTTCTGGAAGATCAACTTGTTGCGAATGCACAGCCAGGTAAGTACTTATCTGATTTCTTGATTTTAACACAATAAAACTTCCTGCCAATGAGTCAGTGGAAAATGTTCAGTCAGTCATTTCACATGTGTGACCTCTCTGAACCTTACTTTGCCTGTATATCAAATGGGGGAAATACCTACCTTATCTACTTTTCTTAAGGTTTCCAGGGAGGATCAAATGAAAAAAGTGTGAAAATGTCTTGGAAAGTGAAAGCTAAATAAATGGAAGATCTTAATTGTCTCTCCCAAAGTCCAAAGTACATGAAGAAAGAACTGCAGAAATAATAGACCGGAAATGCCTGTCTGTGCAAAAGCAAAAGAACTGGATCCAGGGCTCAGGAAATGTCCCACAATTCAGAAATGCAGGGCTATTGCTTGTAGGTATTCATACCATGCTCTGTTTTGCACCTACAATTCAGAAAGAAGAAAGAGAACTTGGAGAAAGGGATACAAGTGTTGGGAAGTAAAATCTATGCAGAAAAATGAAACTGACTGACAGGTTTCAACCAGGAAAAGAAACATTTAGGAGGTGACCCATTCATTCAACAAAGAGTTAATGCTTACTATTTACTAAGTGTGTAGGGCCTCATGGGAGTGCTGAAAATGTAAAAGGCATGGCCTCTGCCCTCAATGAGCTATCAGTTGAGTAAATGCTGATTTGCAAATTCCAAACATTTACTCAGAAAATGGTTTCAGGTGTCTACTAAAGAAACTTGAACATCCAACTTGTTGAGCGTGGAGCAGTAAACATAAAAACATGGGTTTTGTTCAACTTACAATCTGATTTATAGAAATATGTAAATAACTCAGTATAACGTGAAAAATTCTACATCAGTCAGGATGGTCTGGGTTATGCTGTCGTAACAAGCAACCCCAAAAGTTTGGTCACATAAAACAATAAATGTTTATTTCTCCTTCATGCCACCTATCTACTTGATATGTAGGATATCACCATCAAACCAAGTTTCAGAAGAGTCCATCTCATTCCCATGTTTGCTAGGACACAACACAGATAGGACCAATATTAATATATTTACTGTCCATGAGTAAAAGGTGAAAAGAAATTGCCCTCAGCGTTTCCAAGTCAGAGTTTCAGGTTGGCCTCCTAGAGCTATAGGTGGTCCATTGTTGGAGGCCTCCCACTCTGTCTTGCTTTCCTCAGGCCTCTCTCTCCATCCTGCTATGTGTAGAACTGGGCTTTTAGAAGCCTTGTGTAGGCTACTCTCTCTGCCTAGAACATACGCCCTGACGTCCATGACCATGCCACCACTTACTTAAATCTAGTTCTGGGCTAAGGTGGTAGGTATAAACTAGACACAATGGAGCACTTCCTTACAAGATGTTCTAGTCTTAGAAAACTAGAAGAGTAGTGTTCCTTTTACCTGAAAAGTTCTAGTATGAGTGCTCCTGAACAGCATTCATCCAACACATCTCTTTCGGGCCTCAGCTGGGTGTCAGCCCCTGTCCTGGGCATCAGAAATTCAATGGTGAGAACACTGACCTATTCTCTGCTCTCACGGAAGTTTGTGGGGAGGTGGACATTAGTAGTTAGTCAAATAATTACACAAATGGTTACTCCAAACTGCAACAGGTGCTAGAAAGGAAAAGAATGGAGTGCTGTGAGTGTATATGACAAAGGTCCTGGGAAGGTTTACTCAGACCAGTGACATTTGAGCTGAAACCTGTGGGATGAGTTGCAGTTAACTGAGGATAGGAGATAAACTAATGAACTAGATCAGTAGTTTCCAGCTATGGTTAGTTATGAGTCATATCTAACAATAAAACTAATAAAGCTTAAGAATGGTTTACATTTTTTAAATAAAAAAAATTTCAGACTAGTTCTATAATTACATCATTTCCAATCACCTGCCTTGTGTTCTTCCTTCTGTTGGAAAGTATGGAGTTATGAGCTGTGTACTCTGAATTGTACACATCTTTGGAGATACTTATTAAGGTGGGTTTTTTGGCCTGTGAATATCATTTCTCACATGTGTCTCTATGATAAAAGGTTGGGAACTAGTGGAGAAGATGACATATAGGGAATTCTAAGCTGATGATTTCACCACATGTCAAGAGAAAGGTCATTCACAGTAGACAGTATCAAATGTTACAAAATGTGATTCAACAATCCTTACTGATATGTTGTAAATAATAATAAAATGATGATTGGTTTATTTTTTTAATTTTTTCCATAAAAAATACTTTCATAAACTTAGTGCTGAGGCAAAACTATCTTAAGCGCTGACATGATACAAATTAAATATCACATTTTTTAAAAATGTTTGCTCTATTTCCTCCTCACATCCTAATCCAGTGTGTGCTACATATACATATATGTGAGGCATTTTATACATATTCACCCTCATAACTTGACAGATGGGAGGGATCTTGCAGTCATTTCTAAAAGCAGACAAAAGGCCGTTGGTTCTGCTCCGCGTGATGGTTTGTGAAGACAGAATACACATGCTTCCGTTGATGATTATATAGCTCTATCCATCTGTCTGCCTCTGGAGGTTGGGAGACGAAGATACAGCTCCCACCGTCCTCATAAACAAAAGTAGACCATGCTGTCACCAGTCAGACACGCCAGCTAATTGGAGCTGTCGACAGACACAATATTCTGTGTCAACAGCTCTAGTAACAGTTTGAAACAGCAATGATATGTTGGTTGATGGTGAGGATGACACATGTGTCTCTAATAGCGTGCTAGGAATCTGACATAACTAGAAAAGAATTACTAAAATGTGATTCCTGGCCTCTGGTATTCCTGTTTGTACTTACCAATCTCTACAGAGGCTGGGCGGGGGGTGGGGGCGTGCAGGGAGAGGGTGGTTGTAACACATCCTTCTCCGTATCATTTCACAGGCTGACAGCTTAATTCGATACTCATAATGTCTAACTTTAAAATGAATCTTGCTAAAAAGATTTGTTTCAACAAGCCACCAAATCGTAACCTCTTTGGGAAAATGAAAAAGGCAAAAAAACGTATTTGTACAGCTTGCTAAGTTGAAACCAAAATAGAATGGAGACATTTTGTCAATTTACCATTTCTATAACTGTAGATTTATACTGTTTTTCGGGAAAGTAATTTTTACAGAGTTAGATGTATACAAATGCTCATAGATGTGGCTTATTCTTCAACTTCATTTCATGATAGACAAAATAGGCCCCAAATAGAAACAGTTTTGATAAGGCTTTAGAACATAAATGCATAATGTACCTTAATCTCTGTGTAAATTGTACCTGCTAAGAAGGCTTTCCATCAGGTATTATATCAATAAAAAGTTAGACAGTCCCTTGTAGATTTCCAATAATTTATTTATCCTGTAAATAATTTAATCACATGACTCACTGGGTTGAATTTTAGCTCAGCCACTTACTAGCTTGGACAAGTTAGTCAACATCTCTGGGTCTCAATTTTCTCATCTATAAAATGGAGATAATAATATAACCTCCCTTACAGGGTTATATGGATTCATTGAGCTATAACACTTCAAGTGTGTAGAACAGTACCTGGTACATTACATAGTAATATACTTTGAAGATTTCAGATAATTTAAAGCACAGAACAATTCCCAACATATACTAGGTATTTTACAGATTATAGCAAAAATTGTTATTACAAGTTTGCATTATAGAGCACTTTTATTTTTAGACTAATAATCTTATCCTATTATTAATTCTTTGAAATAAAATATGATAACCACTTTTCCAAGGAAACAATGGTGCTCAGAGTGGTTAAGCAGAGGGTCAGTGGGGATGGAGTTACTGAGGTTTAGTTAGGTTGCTGTCTTCCAGTCCTGGGGCCAGAGTGATACTCAGCTATTTCCATTGCCTCTTGGCCAGGTAGCCAAACAACTGAAAGCCCCTTCATTTATTTTTTTCATCCAGACCCCAAAATTGTATGTCCTCAGAGGCCTCTGTCCCTCACATTTAGAATCAGCCTTAATCACTGCCTACTCATAACTCATTGATCTTTCCATATTCCTTGCCCCATTATAAAGACAACTAACTGAGGCAGTAACACTCACCAATAAACCACCACTACCGCCACAAACAACAATCCAAATGTACGAGAACATCACACTCAGATTATCTTGATCTATGAAGATATGAGGAAGACAAAGAAAAAAAGCTTTCTCTGATAGGTAGTTAAGATACTTTTACGGCACATACACCAGAAAGGAGGATTCAGTGCAGAAGGAATTTCTGTGTCCAAACCAATAGCCTATATCAACAATACATTCTTTTAAAGTCTTACTGTTACCAATTATACATGAATAATAAAATAACCCAACCCTATGCAACACAGCTTTGTCTGGTCACTTCATGGCACATTCAATCCATAATATAAAATATTTAGCTTTCACTTCCTAAGAAGGTAATGAGACTTTGCCTTCTGAGAGGCTAGATGGGCAGCTGAGCTCTGACCATAGGCCTCCTTTCTGGAATTATTGAGTCCCTTGTTGAGAGCATGAGAAGAGCATCATTGACGTTTCCGGGGAGGAATCAATGCCTCAGTCTTGGCTTTTTTATTACTGTGCTTGGATCACTCGAACCTACTAGCTCAGCTCCTCACCCAATGCCCTTGCCCTTCACCTCCATCACTAGGACCATGTATGCGATCCTCTACATTTCCTCTCCTCTGGGTCTTTATCCACGGCCTGAGCCTGACACACTGCTTCTTTCATGTCTCTAAATGACCAAAGACAAAAAACTCCATCCATTCTTCAAGGACCTTTTCACAATGGCTCCCCTTCATAAAACTTTCCTTAATTGTCACTACACTCGTCCCAAACAGTGAGTGAATTTCTCCCTGTTTTGAATGCTCCCTGATATGACATTTATTATTTTCTTCCATGCATTTTAATTAGTTATATAAAAGCTTCTCTTTTCCCTGTATTGTCACCTCCTTGGTAGCAGAATTCAGGCCAGATTCATTTTTGTTTTCCATGTAGAACTTAACATGTGGTGGATACTCTCTATATTTCTTGCTTACTTGAATGAATGAATGAATGAATGAATTCCCCTCATCCCTATTTAAACTGTGTATGCTTGTATGGACAAAACCAAAACCACACAATATATCCAAGAGAAGGAAAGGCTTATATTGAACATGGTGGTGATTTAAACAATGGGGTTTGAGCTCTTTTTTGACATCAACCCCATTTCTTCTCTGGGCCTTGGGCTACTTGGAGATTGGTTTGCAACAATGTATTTGCTTTAACCAATTTCATTATTAAAGCAATCAGGGTGCTTTAACTTGAAATCTATCATAAAAGAATTTTCCCCATATGATTATTACGACTCATTCACATCTGTGATATCTGTTAATTCCTTCTACAAAAGCAGCTATATATGCATAAGCCTTGACAAATCGCCTTGCTTTTTTACATGTAATCTCTAAGCAAGAATCAATTCCAGGTAAGTGGCTTTTCAGGTGATGGCGCAGAGGTGTCCATGGCATACCCTACAAGGTGCCACTCAACAGAGCACAGTGTAAGTGGCACCTCTGGCATGGTGCAGCCCGCAGCCCATGTGACTGCATGAAGTTCTCCGAGTTGGGAAAGCTTTGGAGAAACAACCATAGTTCATATAATACCAAGTATTTTCACTCTTATATCAAAGAAAAAGAATAATCCAGGCTTGTCATTATATTTGAGAAATAGCTTGATAATTTTAAAATAATGCTTTTTATTATGTTTGATTATAACTCACTGTAAACATTGTAGAAAGTACAGACAAGTGAGTAGATTATAATTCCTTATCTCAGGGATCATGACTCCATTACTGTTAACCTTTTCATTGTATTTCCTTCTGGTTCCCCCATATGCACATATGAAAATATTTATATATCTGCATCCTTGAGAATATACTCTCCATACTACTGCTTAAAACTTAACATTATGCAAAATAGCATTTCTCAAACTTGCCTATCGAATAGAATAACCTGAAGAACTTATTTAAAATACAGATCTTTCAGAATTCTCCACACGAGAACCAATTCACTAAGTCTGAGGTGAGGTCCCCGAACTGGTATTTTTAACAGCTACTCCCTGCTACATGGTTTTTATGTTCAGACAAGTTTGAGAAACACTAATTTCATAGGTACATCCTCAGGTATTCAAGTGATTTCTGAACAGAGGAAAGCAGTTTAACCTAATTCTCCCAACCCTCTCAGCCAGGTAGATCAAACAGAAATCCTATACAAAAGGAAAACTGCACTGAATAAGCAAGAAAGTAGTTCTGGTGACCCAACTCTCCTTAATATCCTAGCCTTGGCCTCAAAAGGAATGTAATCCAGACCCTCCTCATGAGGTTGGATGGGCTAGGGATAATGTTAGTTTTTTTTAAGTGTGTTAGTTTCTGCTTTATAACAAAGTGAATCAGCTATACATATACATATATCCCCATATCTCCTCCCTCTTGCGTCTCCCTCCAACCCTCCCTATCCCACCCCTCTAGGTGGTCACAAAGCACCAAGCTGATCTCCCTGTGCTATGCAGCTGGTTCCCACTAGCTATCTATTTTACGTTTAGTAGTGTATATAAGTCCATGCCACTCTCTCACTTCGTCCCAGCTTACCCTTCCCCCTCCCCGTGTCCTCAAGTCCATTCTCTATATCTGCGTCTTTATTCCTGTTCTGTTAGTTATTTATTTCCCTGGAAACCACATTCCAGAGACTTTCCAGGGTTCTCTGAGCAAAATCAGTCTCCTTAGGTCAGAAGGTGGCCATATGTGCCAGTTTGCCTGTTCACTCCCAGTCTATACCTGCTGTTCTGGTACATGTTATTAATAATATAATGCCTTCTTTCACTCACTAATAGTGTCCCAATTTGGACAATAAGTTCTATGAGCACTAACCTGTAGGGTTACTGCCACCCTCCCCTCTGATCCGTATATTAGAAATGGGGCTTACTCTGTATTGGCTCCTTCATGTCTAAGAACTTTTTCTTCCAAGTTGAGATTTTATTAATGAATCAACTGCTATCTTGTATGGAAAGACAATATTTAATAAGACTGGGAACAAAATCATTCTCATGGTGAGGTCTTCCTGGCCAGTTTAAGGCTATTATTTTGGCTTTTTTTCTCAAGATATTTGCGTTTCATAAACCATTTAAGATGTGCTCTCTTTTCCTTATCACTCCCAGGAAGATAAAACAAATTTCAAAAAATCTTCTAAACACTCTGCCACAAAAACATTCTGCAAAAATTGCATTTTAATTCTATAAAAGCTTCCACTTAACATTTGCCTATTATAAACAATTAGCTTTTTAATTTTCAGTATGATAACTATAATTGCGATTAATTTCTCTACCCATGGATCTTCAGTCATTATTTCTTTAGGGCAGATTCCTAAAAGGTAGCTATGATATTTTAAAACACCTCTCCTTCCTCAGAAGCACCCTCCCCTTTTCTTAAAATTAATAAGTTACAAGGAATTCAGGACAAGATGAATGGAATAACCTGCAAAACTCTCACTGGCTATGCCTGAGTGCCTGACTGAAACAAATGAGATTCAGGTGTATCTGCTAAAATCTAGGACAACAGAAACATCAATCTTGCCTTTGGAGCAGCAGCAAGGTGCCTGAGTTGCTGCCTGAGACTGAGCCACTTGCCAGTAGCTCCAGCTCCTTCCCTCCACTTCCTCAGATGGAACAAGAAGGAATGGTTGGCCCTGCCCTGAACTGACTGCCCTAGAGACTTGTCCCTCACCATCATCTGACTGATTGCTGGAGATAGGACTCTACGGTCAAGGAAAAGTCAAGATGAGGTGACACCCAGAAGAATAATAAAATAGAATGAGGGTTAATGAGATACGTTGCTTCATGCAACCAGTTAATGAGAGGAAGACCCACTTTTAAGTAGTTGCGGTCACCAATATGACAATAAGAATGTGATCAATTATTCATTCACTATTCATTCATTCTTTCCTTCGACAAATATTTATTGAGTACCATCATTTTGGAATATATACAAATATCAAATTGTTGTACACCTGAGACTAATATAATGTTGTATGTCAATTATACTGCCATAAAAAATGCATACATATCCATATATATTTATCGAGTACCAACTATTGCCAGATACTGTTCAAGGTAATGAAAATAAAGCAGTGAAAAAAACAAACTAAAATCACTGCCTTCCTAGAGGCTATATTCTAGTGAGGGAGATGGATTGTAAACAAGATTAATAAGTAAAATATTTAAGATATTAGTAATAAGTGCTAAGGAGAAAAAAAATTAAGCAAGGAAGGAGAATATGAAAAGTGGGGGCTGAAATTCTAGTTAGGGGTTTCCAGGGGAGATCCACTGAGAAAGTGACTTTCGAATAAACACCTGAAGGAAAAGAACTAGCAATGCCGCTATCTGGGGGAAGAAGGTTTCTAGAAGAGACCGGAGGAAGAGCAAAGGTCCTGGGGCAGGATGGCGCCTGGGATATTCAAAGAATTGCCAGGCCAGTATGGCAGAGCAAGATGAGGTCAGAAAGGTAGGGGCTGGGGGTGCAGTTTTCTAGGCCATCAGAATGATGTTTTGGTTTTCACTCTGAAAGAAATGGGAAGCCACTGCAGGATTTTTAGTGGAGGAGTTGTAAAATTTCGAGTGGAGGAGTAACAGGATTTGATTTATACTGAAACAATTACACATTTTTGCTTTGAGAATAGACTTGAGGGACATGGGGGATAGACGGAAGGGAGATCAAGAGGTGAAGGGGGATAGCAGAAGAAGAGAAACTTGTCAGAAGATTATTTGCAATAAAACCAGGTGAGAGATGATGGTAATTTGTATAAGACTGTGGAAGTGGAGGTCGTGAGAAGTGGATAAGTGTTGGATCTAGTGAAGATGAGGCCAAAAGAATTTGCTGACAGATCAGATATGGGATGGGAGAAAAAGAGAGGTGTCAAGGATGACATCGAAGTTCTTGTCTTCAGCTGCCAGAACAGGGTTGCTATTAGCTGAGATGAAATCTACAAGAGGAGGCAGTTTACAAGTGATGAGTGGGACTTCCGTGTACAAGTTTGGTGTGAGATGCCCGTTAACCATCTGAGTGGAAACTTCAGTCAGACATTTGAACACACAGGTTAAGATGGAGGAGATAAGTTGGGGAGCCGCCAGCATATGGATAGTGTGTAAAGCCATTAGACTTGATGAGAAGCTCACAAGAATGAGTTTAGATGGAAAGGATGACCAAGGACATACCAACATTAGAGTGACATCAGAAACTGTTGTAAAAAACAAACAAACAAACAAACAAGCAAACAAAAATGGTACTGTTCTTGTGCATGTGGGTTTGTCAGCTCACATGTGTACCATGTTAGAATGTTTCTCAGAGGTGTTAGGCTGGCTGCATACTGTGTGTAGGTGGCTGATCTGACTCACTTATGTCCTCCACAGGGCCTAGAAGAGAGACACAGCAAGCATTAAATAAAGAGTTGAATTAGCTAGAATAAATATCATATAGATTTATGATATAATTTAACTTTTTCTACCTGCAATTCCTACATTTCAAGCCTTGACCTTCAAAACAGTTGCTGGTAAAATCACTCTGGTACAAAGACATTTATATAAACCAGAACATTAAAGTGTAAAATAATTAGATATTTTCATTAAGCTTTCCAGGAATTTAGGAGCTGCCACAATCTGACCGTTGACTATTTTTTATCAGGGCTCCACCTAGGCTGACCCTAAATGACTAATGATCAGATTTTAAGAAGCTTATTAAATGAATTATTTTTAAAAGAGTACACATGACCTGAAATAGTATAGAAATATTCACGTATTCATATATAGGTGAATACTAAGAAACTCTAAACCTTAATTGGCACATGAAAAAACTGCAAAATGTTACAAAAATAAGAATCTCAAAACAAACATAATTTAGGGAGTGCTGATTGGGGTCACAAAAACCAAAATCTATCTGATTGGTTCAGAACCAATAAATTGAGTGGTTGTGTTGTAATGGACAAAGTGTAACTACTCAAGGGGGTGTGTTCCCTGGAAAATCTGCAGCCTCAGCTGGTCCAGAAAAGGTAACTCTGACTCTGTGTTTAATGTGTAAATTGTATTCCTAAGAAGAAATAAGGAAAAAATATTTTTAAAAAAACAATGAAAAGAATAAGAATAGAGAAAATGAAGAAAAAATAAATCAGCATTAGAATCTTTATAGTCTGTTTCTGTGTAACTTTATGGATCAGTTCTTTATTCATTGCCATTTTTCTACTTAAGATGTTATAAAACTGACATATTAGATTTATAAGGGTGTAATTGATTACATTTGAAAACAATAAATGTTTATGGAAATATGTTAAATTCTTGAGTTATTCACTGAATTGTTGTTAAGTGGATGTGTACTTAGAAAGCATATTCAAACCCTAAAGATTAATAAGTGGAATTAGACCAGACAAAAATAACAGTGAGCATGTCTCTCCATCTACAAACCTCCCTCAGCCATTAGACTCTAAAGCACATATTTACATGGAGAGGGTTATGTGTACGTTTTTAGCACAAGTGTTCATTCACAATGTCAGAAGATCTAAGCAGAGATACCAACTAAACAATTTTCTCCCTGGAGTTGTGCAGCAGGTTCCAGAAGGCCCCAGGAGGAATCAGTATAAACACTGTGACCGTTATTTACTCAAACTGGGACTCCAGCAGCTGGGCTGTTTGCATGATATGCAAATGGGCACATCATTCAAGGAAGAAAGGATGAATGCTCTGGCACTTGCAGGGCAAACATTAACTGCTATGGGAAAAGGGCCAGCAAAAGAGAAAGCAGACAGAAGCAAGTGGGTGGTGAGGGGCAGGACAAGAAACATCTTCCAAAAAGGCAAAATGCAGGAGGCAGACACTGCTTGCTGGGAACCGTTCAGCATTCTCAGCCTCAGTAAACAACAGATGGGTGTGTGTGGCTGCCCGTCTCCATCAGGAGCAGTGAATTTCCTCTCCACCCAATTTCTTGCTCCGGACTGCATTCATAAAACCCTTTATATTTGGAAAGCTACTAAGAGGTACAGAGGGAAGATATTAACTGAAAGAGCAAAGGCTCAGGGGGCTAACAGAGCATAGAGTGATGTGGGGAAAAGTGTGGCTGGAGTCAGATAGAACTTGGCAGGAGTTTCAGTTCTACAATTTGACAGCTATGGATAGTGGTCAAGAGTCTCAGTTTCCCTGTCTCAGTTTTCTCATCTGTAAAATGGGCTTAATAGAGCTATCTCAGAACAGGATTACTGTAGGGTTTAATAGATATTCTTTATGTAAAGTGCCTTCTACCAACATAACACTAACTGGTTAGTCTTAGAGCTGGGACTTGAATTATTCGGGGTTTTTGACCCCAGAGTGCATCAGTTCTTAGGAAGTCTGGAGATCTTTTTTTTTTTTTTATTTTACAAATTTAATCAGTTATACATATACATATGTTCCCATATCCCCTCCCTTTTGCGTCTCCCTCCCACCCTCCCTATCCCACCCCTCCAGGCAGTCACAAAGAACCGAGCTGATCTCCCTGTGCTATGCGGCTGCTTCCCACTAGCTATCTACCTTACGTTTGGTAGTGTATATATGTCCATGCCGCTCTTTCACTTTGTCACAGCTTACCCTTCCCCCTCCCCATATCCTCAAGTCCATGCTCTAGTAGGTCTGTGTCTTTATTCCTGTCTTACTCCTAGGTTCTTGATGACTTTTTTTTTCTTAAATTCCATATATATGTGTCAGCATACAGTATTTGTCTTTCTCTTTCTGACTTACTTCACTCTGTATGACAGACTCTAGGTCCATCCACCTCATTACAAATAGCTCAATTTCATTTCTTTTTATGGCTGAGTAATATTCCATTGTATATATGTGCCACATCTTCTTTACCCATTCATCCGATGATGGACACTTAGGTTGTTTCCATCTCCGGGCTATTGTAAATAGGGCTGCTATGAACATTTTGGTACATGTCTCTTTTTGAATTATGGTTTTCTCAGGGTATATGCCCAGTAGTGGGATTGCTGGGTCATATGGTAGTTCTATTTGTAGTTTTTTAAGGAACCTCCATACCGTTCTCCATAGTGGCTGTACCAATTCACATTCCCACCAGCAGTGCAAGAGTGTTCCCTTTTTTCCACACCCTCTCCAGCATTTATTGTTTCTAGATTTTTTGATGATGGCCATTCTGACTGGTGTGAGATGATATCTCATTGTACTTTTGATTTGCATTTCTCTAATGAGTAAAGATGTTGAGCATCCTTTCATGTGTTTGTTGGCTGTCTGTATATCTTCTGTGGAGAAATGTCTATTTAGGTCTTCTGCCCATTTTTGGTTCTTAGGAAGTCTGGAGATCTTGAGACTGTGGAGATGCCAAAGAAGTAAACTGATGGTCATTCTATATTTAAAGGCTGCTCAATTCAACATAGTTTGGAAGCAATTCTATTTCTAAACAGGTCATAAGACCTGTGAGTGAAATCCATTTTTAAAAAACTCCAGCTTAACCAAGCCTGGTAGAAGCTTACAGGCTCCATTGCACTGGTTGCCTTAATTACACATGTGCATAGAGTGTGAAGTAAAAGAATATCAGTAGTCTGAGCGTCTGTGTACCCACCAGCATAATCTAGGCACACATTTCTCTCCTCCCCACTCAGGAGTAAACCCTACTGAATTATGCATTTATAACTCCTGTGTGTCTTTAAACCTTTCCCTGATATTTTGTAGTCCTAAATAATAAATTATTATTATTTATTTATTTATTTTTTTTTTGCGGTACGCAGGCCTCTCACTGTTGTGGCCTCTCCCGTTGCAGAGCACAGGCTCTGGACGCGCAGGCCCAACGGCCATGGCTCACGGGCCCAGGCGCTCCGCGGTATGTGGGATCTTCCCGGACTGGGACACGAACCCGTGTCCCCTGCACCAGCAGGCGGACTCTCAACCACTGCGCCATCAGGGAAGCCCTATTATTTATTTTTTAAGATTTAATTTTATTTATTTTTAGCTGCACTGGGTCTTCATTGCCGCGCGCGGGCTTTCTGTAGCTGTGGCAAGCGGAGGCTACTCTTCGTTGCGGTGCGCAGGCTTCTCCTTGTGGTGGCTTCTCTTGTTGCAGAGCACAGGCTCTAGGCACTTGGGCTTTAGTAGTTGTGGCCCTCGAGCTCAGTAGCTGTGGCGTACGGGCTTAGTTGCTCCTCGGCCTGTGGGATCTTCCTGGACCAGGGATCGAACCCCTGTCCCCTGCATTGGCAGGCGGATTCTTATCCACTGAGCCACCAGGGAAGTCCCAATAATATATTACTTAGTTTTGCAAGTTCTTATACTTTAAATAAATGGATTCATACTACATTCTTTTTTGGCTCATTAGGTTTTAGCTTATTACGTTTCGAAATTCATGTTACAGACCATCCATTTTAATTGCTATATAATATTCTCCTATATGAATATTCCACAATGTATTATCCAATATCTTCTCTTGATGTACAGTTGAGTTTATTTTATTGTTGTTGTGTTGTTTACCATTAAAAATTATGCTACTATGAGCATTCTTGTACATGTCTCCTGTTTCAAGAGTCTCTCTAAGATGTTTCCTTAGATACTATGAGTGTAGGTGATTGAAAAGACCATGCATTTCCCATTTGTTGGGTGTCATGTTCTGTATAGTATATCCATTGAGAACAGCTTGTTATTTACACTGTTTTAATCTTCTATAGCCTTACCTAATTTTTGTCTGTCTGATCTATTATGTAGAACAGTGCATTGTTTCTCCAACTATGATGGTGCATTTATTCTTGCAGTTTTATCAATTTTACTTCATGTATTTTGAGGCTATAGTATTATAAATAGACAAATTTAAAAGTATTATATTTTCCTGGTTAATTGAACATTTTAGCATAATGAAGTTGTCCTCAATCTTAAATTGCCTTAAAGTTCATTTGGTTGGATTTTGCTATATTTTGCCTACTTACTTTAGGTAGGAAGTTTGCAGGGAATTTCATTTTGAATCCCTTTCCTTTCAGCTGTTCTACATCCCTATGCTTTTTAAGGGTCTCATAAACATCATACAGCTGGGGTTTTAAAAAAAATCCAATCTAGCAATCTTTACATTGGCATGTTTCATTCATATTGTTAATATATTTGGATTTATTTCTTCCATAGTATTGGTGCTTTCTATTTGTCTATTTTCCTTTTGGTTTCTCCCTTCTTGACTTTTTTAGGTTAAGCATTTTTCTCTTTCCATTTTTTCCTCTTCTAAGTTAGATGTATATTTTATTTCTATTCTTTCCATGATTATCCTAGTAATTTAAACATTCATTTTTACTTTATCAAAGCCTACAGTTAATAACTGTATCTTTCTCTTAAGCTCTATAACTATATAGTTATATACTTCTCTTAAACTATAACCGTGTAAACCATAGAACTTTAACTCCAAAAACAACCTTCTAAATTATATGCTCTTATTGTCCTATATTTTACTTCTGCTTTTTAACCTCATAATTGGTTGTTATTGTTTTATACAGTCAATATTTGCTTAAATTTACTTACTATTTGCCACTTAAAAAAAATTCTTCCTTATTGCATCTGAAACTCCCCCCATGGGATCACTTTCCTCCTGGCTGAGGTATATTCTTTAGATGGCAAATTCATTCAATATGTATATTTGTCTGAAAATAACTTTTTTCATGCTTGCTTCTGGAGAATATTTTCATAAGGAATATAACTCCAACTTTTCTCAACACCTAGAAAGCATCACCCCACCTTTTTCTGGCTTCCATTGTTGCTGCTGAGAAGTTGGCTGACAGTCTAATTGTCATGCCTTTATAGGTAACATTTCCTTGTCTCCAGCTACCATTAAGATACTTACTTTTGTCTTTGTTGTTCTGCAATTTCACTAAGATAGGTCTAGATATTAATTACTTTTTAATTATTATTTATAGGATTCTCTGGGCTTCTCATATCTAAGAAATATGTTTCTCATAATTTCAGCCATCAGTTTTTCATGTATTGCCTCATCCATACATTCTCTCTCTCCTCTCTTCTGAAACTCTACCTACAGGTTTCTTAACTTCTCATGACTGTTGCAGCTCTCTGTGCTGCATCCTACATGATTTCGTTGGATCTTTCTACCAATTCATTATTCACTTTTCAGCTATGTGTAATCTGCTCTTAATTCCATCCATTGAGTTTCTAATTTCAATTACTATATCTTGCTCTTTTAAAATCGCTGTTTGGAAATGTTTTCGTTTCTTGCTCTTTACTCCTAACTATATTCTCTTCCTTTATTCCTTTAAATACATAAACATATTATTTTAATTTGTGTCAGACATTTCCAATTGAATCTGAAGCTTTTGCAGGTCTGATTCTGTTGGCTCTTCTGCTTGGTATCTTGTTTTCATACGTAGCATTTGATTTTTGACTATGAGCTCATGTTTATGGGAAGTTCTATCTATGGGAATTATTTGGGTCTGAGTTTAGGTGGGTTTTCCAAACATTTGCATGTCCTAGACACATGGGCATGGCTTACCTCGTACCTCTTTACACCAAATTATTGGCTTTAAGAGTTTTCAGCCCACCCAGATAGTACATTTTTGAACCCTAAACCTAGGTGAGGACTCACTAGTAGCTGAGGATACTCAGGAGATTTTTTTTTCTCCTCTTCACATCACCAAGACTTGAAAGAGGTCATTTTCCTTACTTCTTCCAGTGAATTCAGGTTTTTAGATTTTTACTCTTAATCTGAAGCTATAACCCTTTGAGGTTTTAGCTTTATGTCAGAGGTCTCCTAATTAAATTCCCCTCTTTGACTAGGTCCTATGTTTTGCCCCCTGTCCACAGTATGAAAATTAAAACTCAAAGTCACTGAGATTCAAATAGCTTCAGGGTGTTCAGCTTGCCCCTCTGAGTTTCTACTTTCACTTAGTATTTGACCTCTCAGGAATCTTTATCTTCTTACTAGCTCACCAGCACCTTTAAAAATATTTTTAATATATTTTGTACAGCATTTATTCAGTTTAACAGGAGAGTCAGCCAGGATCTCTACCTGGCAATATTACTAGATGTGGAAGTTATAACAAATTTCCTCCAAGTAGGAGATTAAACCCGTCCTTCAACACTTTAAAATCTGTCATATACATTTCTTCCTTGATTCTTGCTATCTGAAATATTTTTAGATCTAAATACATCAAAATATATTAAGGCAGGTGTCATCTCTCCCAGTTTCTGCTATAAAAAAAAAATCCCATAGTAGCTTTATAATTCAGTATCCAAACACTTTGATGTTACACAAATTAAAACAAGTTTTGAACCTCTGGAATAAAGGTTTACCAAAGGCTTTATCACCATAATGGCCTTTAATTTCTTGAACAAACTTAGCCCTTTTTAGAGTTAATATCAATTTGATAGATGTGTGACATTGATGTAGATCTTCTAAGTCTAGGGTATCCAAATGAGATGTGCATACCTCTTAGAGTGCAGAAGGTTATCCATTGAGGTACAGGAAGAAATTATTAGAACTTTTATTAACAAATATTTTTATCTTAAAAATCAAAAGGAATTAACATTTACTAGTATTTAATATAAAATTTGACACTTAATCTGTACTTGATCTGGACGTCCTAAAGGAAGAGGGAAAAGTCCACAGTATGGAGAAATTAGCAGTGGTACCCTCTCTCTTTCTTCCTGTCTGGCACACTACAATTTGCTACAGTGTATACCTAGTTCAGTGCATTTCTAGACTATATATTCTGGTTTAAGTTAATGTTCTCAAAGTGGACATGTGGTTTTTAAAGTTTTTCTGTAAATAAGCTGTGGATCATAAAGAATATTAATTATGTAAGTACATGTTAACAACAAGGAAATGGTAGAGAAATACTTCTCCTACTACTAAGTATAAATTCTTTGTTGCCCACATTACAAAGAAAAAATTAATGATGATTTTATCAGATCTAACAAGACATTTTCCTTCTCCAGAAAATGAAATTATCATCAAGAAGGATTTTTGAAATCTGAATTTACATTCATTGTTATTAATAAATAATCTTGCCTTAAGTGTATTTTTCTCTGAGACCTTAGCTAATGATAGTTGTATTTGTATGTTATGTAAAATAAATAAATACAAATGTATTGGGATACATACTTAACAACTGCTTATTGTTTGGAATGGTTTGAAACCTACTACCTAGGCACCTCCTCAAAAATTCCACACACACACACATCCACATAATTATTTTCTCTCTCATTATTGTAACTTACACAGGTACTGTTCTTTAAGTGATTCACCGTTTATCCTTTAGAATGATTCATTTAGACAAAGATTCATCCATGTTCACATGCAATGATCACCACTTTCTGCCCACTTCCAATTATTTGACGACCTCTACTTTATTTTCGATACTATTTACCTCATCTTATGAGTACTTTCTACAATCCCATTGCTCTTACATTTAGTTGGACGTGACAAGGTAAATAATTCTGACAAAACATCTCAAAGCTATGCACAAACATAGGGAATAATAGACTAAGATAAAGTGTCCTGCTTTCACAGGGCCATTAATGCCATTGAAGTTGAAATCCTCACATATGAAGCCTGGTGTGGTTCCTGTTTCTGAATGCTTTTAGATTGGAAAGTTTTAAGTAAAGTACTTTCTACATATTCAAAAAGCTCTGAGAGTCTGTGAAAAATTACATTTATAGAAATGTAATACAAAATTACATTTTGGCACCCAACTTAGCCAAACGTAATTGCTGAAGATTGTTTTTTAACTTGTAAAGAGTATGTACTCCCTGTGATTCCAATCTCTATGAAGAAAGCAGAAGAACCAGTACAAAGCTAGCCCAAATCAGAACAAGAAAGATTATCCTTGTCAGCTGCCTCTTTTCCCCTATTTTCATGAGTATATATACAATGTAAGTTACTCTTGGATTTCAAGAGAACAAGGATTGTTTATTTTGTTCATAACAAACTTATTATCTCCTGAATCTCATCATCATTATTACCTATTCACTTTCCATCACATTGTGTTGCCTTGCCCTGAAGTCTCAAAATCTTTTTGTCCATTGATTGACTGCTTGATGACAAATCAAATACTTATAATTCATTGGTAATATATCACATGTAAAAGAAAATATACACAAAAATAGATATAAAGAATAAAGTTATAACTGAAAGTTAAAATAACTAAAATATTAACTAATATAACTAAAAGTTATAACCAAATCTCTGTGCTGTACACTTGAAACTAACACGATATTGTAAATCAACTATACTTCAATTAAAAAAATAAAACAACAACAAACAAATTAATTAACTAAAAGTTGAAGGGCCACTACTTGATCATTTGCATATCCCCGGGTGCATGGCCTACTTTAGTAGTTACTGATGGATAAAGTTTCAGACACTCAAAGAGTCTTTTCTGGCTTCTTTTGCCTTTTGCTACCTGGGGGTAAATAATCATAATCGACAGACACAAATTAAAAGTAGCTTGCAGGCTTCCCTGGTGGCGCAGTGGTTGAGAGTCCGCCTGCCGATGCAGGAGACATGGGTTCGTGCCCCAGTCTGGGAAGATCCCATATGCCATGGAGCGGCTAGGCCCCAGAGCCATGGCCGCTGAGCCTGCACGTCTGGAGCCTGTGCTCTGCAACGGGAGAGGCCACAACAGTGAGAGGCCCGCTTAACGCAAAAAAAAAAAAAAAAAAGTAGCTTGCAAAGAACATTGGGGAATGGTGGATGGTGACAGAGTACATGGTATTAAACCAAAGAATAATCCCAAATTCCACTAGAGGAAGTGGACCTTAGACGATATCCCTACCAATCACCCTTGTGCCTCTTAATTCCTTTCACCTTCTCCTACCAAATGCTTTCAAGTGTTTTCACCTCTATATGGGAATTCTCCTAAGTGTTCGTTATCATGAAACCAAAAGCAATTCTTTAAAGACTTGTTGTCATTACTAAAGTTGTGTCTTTCGGTAAGGTTGCTATGGCTCAGATCAGACTAATGAGTTTGAGCCAAGAAAAGCACCATGATCCATAATACATGGTGAATCACAGTCATAAATTGAATGCCCACTTAGTAGTTCATAAAACTACTCCAGGCATAATGATTATTGAAATTCTGACTATGAGAGAATGCAATGGCAATAAAGGGTATGTGGGAAGGGAATAATACAAAAGAGATGCTCAAAGCACATGAAGATAAAGAATAAATCATTTCTTTTGTAACTGCTGTATTTACTGCTCACCGGGGGCTGCTGCTCGTTCTCACCACACCTGGGCAAATAACGGGTTGTGATAAATAATCAGCCAATAAACACAAATACGTGTCTTCATGTTGGTGTTTCCTCCTCCACCTCTTCCTTCTCTTCTTTCACTTCTTTTCTTCTTATCCATCTTGCATTTACTTTTTTGAATGGCTATTTCACTCATTCTGCCACACATACATAAAACCTCTTACTTGGCCCTTCACTGAAGACACCTTTATAACAGATACCAAGCTGAGATCAAGAATACCTGCTTAGGGCTTCCCTGGTGGCGCAGTGGTTGAGAGTCCACCTGCCGATGCAGGGGATGTGGGTTCGTGCCCCGGTCCGGGAAGATCCCACATGCCGCGGAGCACCTGGGCCCGTGAGCCATGGCTGCTGAGCCTGCGCGTCCGGAGCCTGTGCTCCGCAACGGGAGAGGCCACAACAGTGATAGGCTCGTATACTGCAAAAAAAAAAAAAGAATACATGAGTAGATACTTATTTTAAATAAAATTAAAAGATTACTCTAAAAATGTGCTTAACACTGCACTATTCAAATATTTTGAAGTACCTTAAGCAAGAGCATTTGAGTGACCTATAATATCCTAATTTGTGATAATTGCCATAGCTATCTCCAAAGTTATTTTCACCATATCTTATGTGGGCATGTAGGCCATAAGGCTTTTCAGGTACAAATTGCTGGACAGTTACTGATGAGAGAAAGGTAATAATAATAGGTTTACAGATATCCGGGCTGGCTTTGGGACCATTTAGAGGGAACCATTTTGTCTTATTGTTATAAAGATGATAAGGAAGTAGTTTAAGGTAGTTAGAGACAATCAAACAAAAAACAGGCAAACAGAGCTATATAACTTCTACTTTCACTTCCTGCCTACTCCATTACTTCTAGCACTACGGGAGAAATAATATGATTGGGATGACCGAAAGGTTAGGGAGTGGGCAAGGTTTACCTGGCAGAAAGTAGATTGAACAGTGTTGATTAACCTTTTTGAAAGTGAAAAGTTGTAACATTTAACAAAATACCAAATTGACAGTAGGGGTGGGAAAGGACTCAAACTGCATTTGGTCATTTTTTTTTCCTTCTTCCTAAGTGTGTATCTCTTATTAAGAGAGAAAGACAGAACTGAGATGGAAGAGTGGGGTGGGCAGGGGTTAGTGGAGAGGGAAAAAGACAGAGGGAATTATTTGCTTGAAAACTGAATGTCTATGATGATACTTCTGCAGCTATAGTTGCTCCAAATGTTATACAAGAAATCAATAAGATTCTAAATTGTATTCAATCAATAAATATTTCTTGAGCATTTATTCTGTGTCAAAACTGACTTTACAAAGCTCAAATATCTTTCCTGTTAGCACGTAAGACTTCTTCACCTGAGGACTGTAGATTTTTTAAAGGTTTGTATAAATGGTATCTGGTCTCAGTAAACTTAAAAGGTCTGACACCAGTTACAGTTCCTTAGAATAAGCAGACTGGTGAGATTAAGAAACAGAAAAGAAAGAAAGAAAGAAGAAAGAAAGAAAGAAACAAAGAAAGGAAGGAAGGAAGGAAGGAAGAAAGAAAAAAGAAAGAAAGAAAGAAAGAAGGAAAAAGAAAAGTTACGCACAAACAAATACATGCAGAAACACCATAAAGATACTTTGTGATTTGACAAACAGCAATAATAACCTCTTTACTATTTGCTGGAGATACGTAATATTAATAAAACTACCTCTACTGTAAACTATACCTTTAGCTAAAAAACAAATTCATGGGGCTTCCCTGGTGGCGCAGTGGTTGAGAGTCCTCCTGCCGATGCAGGGGACACGGGTTCGTGCCCCGGTCCGGGAAGATCCCACATGCCGCGGAGCAGCTGGGCCCGTGAGCCATGGCCGCTGAGCCTGCACATCCGGAGCCTGTGCTCCGCAACGGGAGAGGCCACAACAGTGAGAGGTCCGCGTACCGCAAAAAAAAAAAAAAGAAAAAAAAGAAATTCATAAGATAATAGGATAAAAGATTTGAAATTGAAGTTGATATTTAGAGTAATCTACACATACATTCTAAATTCAAAGACACTATTTCTGGACAAGTATAAACCGAATTGACATTCAGAACAAGGGGGTGTATTGAGTAGTCAAGTTGGTCAATATCATGGACAAGACTTGAAAATCCAGAAATGTTAAAAGGATTGGAACAAGAACAATGGCCCCTTCTTGAAAATGGTAAGTTATCCGTACAGCATAAACGGGAATTAGAATGCCAGTTCAAACAAAAATACCTCAGGTTTTCTGCCAATAATGAATTTCATTTACATATTCTAACCAAAACCAATTTTTTTAGAGATCTAAGTTCAAGTATTAGTTTATTATACTTAAATGTTGTTGCCTAAAATATTGATAATGACAAAACTGTTTAAATCAATTCAGAATTTCTCTTCTGTTTTTATACGTTTTCTGGTTCTCTTCTCGAAACAAATGATTTTCATAGGTTTTAGATAAGCAATTTAACTTTGGTGTGTTTACTGAAATCACAACAATCCTCTTTTTCATATCATCTGGTACACCTCAAAATTGAGCATGTTGGACTTCCCTGGTGGCACAGTGGTTGAGAATCTGCCTGCCAATGCAGGGGACATGGGTTTGAGCCCTGGTCTGGGAAGATCCCACATGCCGCGGAGCAACTAGGCCCACGTGATGCAACTACTGAAGCCCGTGTGCCTAGAGCTCATGCTCCTCAACAAGAGAAGCCACCACAATGAGAAGCCCGTGCACTGCAATGAAGAGTAGCCCCTGTTTGCCGCAACTAGAAAGAAAGCCCGCGCACAGCAAGGAAAAACCAATGCAGCCAAAAATAAATAAATAAACAAATGTATTTTTTTAAAAAATTGGGCATGTTCCTTTACTAAGGAGGATTGGTAAGTGTCTTGGAGAATATCAGTCAGAAGAGAAATATTCATCTTTTTTTTTTAAAGAACAAAGCAGATATGGCATACCTTTGATCTGAACAAGTAAATGGAAAGGGTTTTGGCTTACTCATTTTAAAAAGCTGGGAAGAATAAAGTATTGAGTAGATTCCTGCCTTTCTTATATGAACTGTACCACTGCCTAACCAAATGAGAACAAATTTTTCTGTATAGAGGTATTTCAGCTAATAAATGGGGAAGGAATAAGATAATTATAATATCCACTTTGCAATCCCTAATTAGATGGCAAATCTAAATAATGCACAGAAATTTGTGTTAACATCAGAAAGAGAGGCAACTAGATATTACATGCCTCCTGATGGAAGTACATACCACCCTCTGAAGTATCCTTGCTTCAGAAATCTAAACAGAATCTTTTCAAGCCTCTAGATACAACTACCTAGACAGAGGAAACACAGAGGACAGAAGAATTCCGGGGATATAATCAGCAAAATCCTGACTATGGGAAACTATAGAACAAACAACCTGGTTTTTTTCAACAAAGAAATGTAAGGGAAGTTAAAAAAAAGAGGGGGGCAGATAGAGAGAGAACCTATAGATTAAAAGGGATTTAAAAGATATACCAACAAATCACAAAGTGTGGACATTATTTTTAATTCCTAATTAAATATGAAAGTGTTTTTTAAAAATTATGACATTTAGATATCTGAATATAGAAAAGTGAAAGTGCTGATGCTAGTGATAAGAGGTGTAGCTTCCGTATGTGCAATTCAAACAACAAAAAATGGAAATCATTAGGCATGTCAAAGAGAAGGAATCTTTGGGGGACTTCCCTGATGGCACAGTGGTTAAGAATCCGCCTGCCTGTTCAGGGGACATGGGTTCGAGCCCTGGTCCGGGACAATCCCACATGTCGTGGAGCAAATAAGCCTGTGCGCCACAACTACTGAGCCTGTGCTCTAGGACTGAGAGCCACAACTACTGAGCCCGCATGCCACAACTACTGAAGCCCGTGTACCTAGAGCCCATGCTCTGCAACAAGAGAAACCACCACAGTGAGAAGCCCGTGCACCACAACGAAGAGTAGCCCCCACTCGCCGCAACTAGAGGAAGCCTGCACGAAGCAATGAAGACTCAACACAGCCAAAAATAAATAAATAAATAAATAGAAGGAATCACTGGCTTCAATTGGATACTTAAAGGAGTCAAGGCAGTCAACTGTAAAAGAAATGAACAAAATTATATGTAAAAAAACTATAAGACACTGATGAAAGAAATTAAAGATGATACAAATAGATGGAGAGATATACCATATTCTTGGAATGGAAGACTCAATATTGTGAAAATGACTATACTACCCAAAGCAATCTACAGATTCAATGCAATCCCTATCAAACTACCAATGGCATTTTTCACAGAACTAGAACAAAAAATTTCACAATTTGTATGGAAACACAAAAGACCCCGAATAGCCAAAGCAATCTTGAGAAAGAAAAACGGAGCTGGAGGAATCAGGCTCCCTGACTTCAGACTATACTACAAAGCTACAGTAATCAAGACAGTATGGTACTGGCACAAAAACAGAAAGATAGATCAATGGAACAGGATAGAAAGCCCAGAGATAAACCCACGGACATATGGTCACCTTATCTTTGATAAAGGAGGCAGGAATGTACAGTGGAGAAAGGACAGTCTCTTCAATAAGTGGTGCTGGGAAAACTGGACAGGGACATGTAAAAGTATGAGATTAGATCACTCCCTAACACCATACACAAAAATAAGCTCAAAATGGATTAAAGACCTAAATGTAAGGCCAGACACTATCAAACTCTTAGAGGAAAACATAGGCAGAACACTCTATGACATAAATCACAGCAAGATCCTTCTTGACCCACCTCCTAGAGAAATGGAAATAATGACAAAAATAAACACATGGGACCTAATGAAACTTAAAAGCTTTTGCACAGCAAAGGAAACCATAAACAAGACGAAAAGACAACCCTCAGAATGGGAGAAAATATTTGCAAATGAAGCAACTGACAAAGGATTATTTCCAAAATTTATAAGCAGCGAGCATGCAGCTCAATAGCAAAAAAACAAACAATCCAATCCAAAAATGGGCAGAAGACCTAAATAGACATTTCTCCACAGAAGATATACAGACTGCCAACAAACACATGAAAGGATGCTCAACATCTTTACTCATTAGAGAAATGCAAATCAAAAGTACAATGAGATATCATCTCACACCAGTCAGAATGGCCATCATCAAAAAATCTAGAAACAATAAATGCTGGAGAGGGTGTGGAAAAAAGGAAACACTCTTGCACTGCTGGTGGGAATGTGAATTGGTACAGCCACTATGGAGAACGGTATGGAGGTTCCTTAAAAAACTACAAATAGAACTACCATATGACCCAGCAATCCCACTACTAGGCATATACCCTGAGAAAACCATAATTCAAAAAGAGTCATGTACCAAAATGTTCATAGCAGCCCTATTTACAATAGCCCGGAGATGGAAACAACCTAAGTGTCCATCATCGGATGAATGGGTAAAGAAGATGTGGCACATATATACAATGGAATATTACTCAGCCATAAAAAGAAATGAAATTGAGCTATTTGTAATGAGGTGGATGGACCTAGAGTCTGTCATACAGAGTGAAGTAAGTCAGAAAGAGAAAGACAAATACTGTATGCTGACACATATATATGGAATTTAAGAAAAAAAAAAGTCATCAAGAACATAGGGGTAAGACAGGAATAAAGACACAGACCTACTAGAGAATGGACTTGAGGATATGGGGAGGGGGAAGGGTAAGCTGTGACAAAGTGAAAGAGCGGCATGGACATATATACACTACCAAACGTAAGGTAGATAGATAGTGGGAAGCAGCCGCATAGCACAGGGAGATCAGCTCGGTGCTTTGTGACCACCTAGAGGGGTGGGATAGGGAGGGTGGGAGGGAGACGCAAAAGGGAGGGGATATGGGAACATATGTATATGTATAACTGATTAAATTTGTTATAAAGCAAAAAATAAAAATAAAAAATAAAGAAAAATTAAAAACAAACAAACAAAAATGTTGGAAATTATACCACTAAAATTTGTGTCCACATTTATTTTTTAGTTCTCTGAGAATGGAAACCTTCTTATAACATTTAAGTCTGTTGTTTGGATTTTACACATTTAATTTGCATGCATGTTTTAAGAATGCATTAAGTATAAAAGTGCTGTGTTTCCTTTGCCTGAGTTGTCTGTATAGGCTAGTGTTACAGCCACAACTTTCTGGAGTCCTGGGATTGCTTTCTCTGCTTGCTCCTTCGCACTTGGGGGTGTTAAGACCTCCCTGAGGTTGCTAGCCCCAGGATTCTTCACCATCGTTTCTTGGTCTCCCTAAACCCCGTCAAATGTTTGTGAATATTCCCTTCATTACATTCTCCTTAATTATCCCATTTGAGTTAGTCATCTGTTTCCTTTTGGGACAGTCACTGATAAACCAGGCAAGAGAACCCTGAAGAAGTTAAGTGTTCTTAAAACCAGCTTGGACGTGGTCTCAAGCTCCCGGACTTACTTAACCTGCCATGATTTTGTAGCAGAATGTGAGGGAAGATATGCCTGTAATAGAGATGAAGCATATATATTTCTAATATTTTTTATTACCATTAGAATTTTGTTTATAATTAGTATAGTAATTTACATTCATGTCAACAAGAATGGGCAAACTGAAGATGGTGTGTTCCTCATTCACATATTTCATTTCCTTCCTGGTTTGTTAAGTCTCCACTGAATGTACAAAGACCATCCGTTTAAAAGGAACAGTAGAACCTGGGATTAGTTCCATGAAATTAATCTAATCTATGCTCTATGTCTGACATTCTGGATGATTTTACTACTCCTTATCTCTACTTATCTTTTAAATGGGAATAAGTTTATCTGAGTTTGGACTAAATTAATTAATAGTTTAAAAATCTGCCTTTTTTCCCCTCTTCTCCAAAGACACAAGATAATTATGATTGTGGGTTTTAAAAGTTCTAATAATTAAAAAAAAATACTCTGTACTTTTAATCCTGTCTTCTTATTGCCTGACACTGAACTTTTCTCATGATAGGGCTGAGCCTTGGGCTCTGAGAAGAGAAGAGTTCCATTTGAAAATAGAACGCTGAATTTAAAATATCCCTAAGGCTATTCACTTCTACTTTGTTATATTGTTAAGGCAAGAGGGGAATTTACTCTTACATACATCTCATGTAAATCACTATTGAACAGTTGAATCAGCTTCTCGTTACTTCTGGCTTTCTTCAGGCAAAAAAAAAAAAAAAAAACCTTTTGATTAGTTTCCTTTCTTTTCCAGTGCGGTCATTGTGGTGAGGCAAGGCCTTCTCAGACAGTCACCCTCGAGCCATTCTCCAAATGCTACTACTCACTTTGGGTTATTTTCTGCTGTCCCCACCAAGTTTTTAAAAGAACGTATGGGTAGAAGGTTGGGGGGGAATCCATGGTAAAGTAGCTGTTTCTCCTCCAAAAACCACATACACTGTCTCTCCAGTGCTGCGATGTAAGGCACAAGACGGCCCATGGTCCATTGGCACTGAGCACTGGCCGGAGAGCTCTGGGCGTGGCCTTGGAGGACCTAGTCTGTGTGGAGATCAACCTTATGATCTTGAGCAAGGCATTGCTCCTCTGAGCTTCAGTCTCCTCAGATGTGAATTGAAGAGAACACTCTCGCTTGGCAGACCTCAAAAACTTTGGCCAAATGAGCCAATGTGCATTCTGCATGCTCAAAATTGGTAAACCCAATGTACTGTTGTCATCATTTCTGGGGTTTTGTTTAGGAATTCTAAACTGAAGTATTTTAATCAATCTCCCAGTCACCTGCCATTCAATACTCTGGATTCTGTTATCTGAAAGATGATCCCAGACCCAACCAATCATTCAGGGCCTCTCTTTTGTGGGGTCTCTCTCTCTCTCCTCCGCCTCACCCCCCTTTCTCTCTCTCTCTCTCTCTCTCTCTCACACACACACACACACACACACACACACACACACCATTTCCCTGGGGCTGGAGGGAAGGAAGAATATTTTTCAGACTTAAAGGACTTTCCCTTCAGCTTCAGCCATGCTTGCTTGCCCTCCAGTCTCGTGAACCACCACCTCACCTGCTGGCCCCAGATTCCATCTGCAGAAATTTCCTGCTTAGGTATCTCACTCAGCTCTTAGAGCTGAATCTCTGGTCTCAGTCAGCACCTCCAAGGTTCCTCACTCATCCTTGAAAAGCCCCTGTCTTTGAAATCTGTCTCCTCTCCTAGAGGCAGAGGTGCTGCTCCCCTGGGAGGTCTCCTCTGTCCCCCTTTCTCACAGAGACCCGTTTCTTTGCCGAAATTTCTTCTCAGAGGACATTAGCTAGAATATCAGCACATCTGCATCTAATTAAAATTCCACTTTTCTCTGCCTCAAGTTTCCTGAACACACCCAGACACCACACTGATTTTTGGAGAGTTTGCTGCAGACACATACCCTTAGTAATACTGCCCCAGTTTGCTCCCGTCTTCTGTCCACTGAGGCAGCCCCTCAGATTTCTTGTTCACTAGCCTTTATGACGGCCAAGTCTTAACATAAAGGAAGGGTTGTGCTCTCCTCAGGAATTGTTTTGTTTCTGTCTTAGGGACACATGAATTGTGCCATTAATCAATGTTTCTTATTCATTTTAGTGGCAGGAAACCTTAGACCAAACTTTCTCCCAACCTCCATGTTATTGACTGAATTGGGTCCTCCCACAAAATCATATGCCGAAGCTTAACCTTCAGGCTTAGAATGTGATTGTACTTGGAAATAGGGCTGCTAAAGAGATGATTAAGTTCTAATAAGGCCATTGGAGTTGGTCTCAATCCAATCTGACTGCTGTCCTTACAAGAAGAGATTAGGACACATAGGGAGACACCAGGGATGTGCATGGGCAGAGGAAAGACCATGTGAAGACACAGCAAGAGTTCACCATCTGCAAGCCAATGAGAGGGGCCTCAGAGGAAACCAACCTCGCTGACACATTGATCTTGAACTTCCAGCCTCCAGAATTGTTAAGATAATACATTTCTATTGTTTAAGCCACACAGTGTGTTGTATTTGTTATGGCAGCTTTAGCATATTGATATAAATTTTGGTTCCAAAAAGTGGGGCACTGCTCTAACAAGCACCTAAAAATGTGGAAGTGGCTTTAGAACTGGTTAATGGATAGAAGCTGGAAGAGTTTTGAGGCACATGTGAGAAAAGTCAAGATTGCCTTGAAGAGATTGTAGGCAGACACAGACATTAAAGGTGATTGAGGTGAGGTCTCAGACAGAAATGAGGGACATGGTATTGCACACTGGAAGGAAGGTGATTCTTATTATACAGTGGCAGAGAACTTGGCTGAATTGTGGAAAGTAGGATTTGTGAGTGATGAACCTGTATATTTAGCTGGAGACACCT
This sequence comes from Mesoplodon densirostris, assembly GCF_025265405.1. Lineage (NCBI taxonomy): Eukaryota > Metazoa > Chordata > Mammalia > Artiodactyla > Ziphiidae > Mesoplodon > Mesoplodon densirostris. The sequence continues at coordinate 104,519,420 of NC_082665.1, read as the reverse complement.
CTAAGCAAAGTATCGAAGGTGTGGCCAGCTTCATGGTTACTGTTCACAGTAAAATGCGAAAGAAGAGAGATAGATTGAAGGAATTGTTAAGCAAAAAGGAGCCAGAACTTGAAGATTTGGAAAATTAGCCTATCTCTATTGCAAAAATCTGAGAAAGTGTGTTTTGGAGAAAACAGCAAGGGTGTTACTGGACAATCACTCCATAAAGAGACTAAGGGTGTGACTCATGCATCCACTCAGCCATGTCAGCAGAATCCAGGAACAGAGATGGAATGCACAGCAGAAACACTGCCAGTTTGTACTAAAGGTGACAGAGACGGGACAAAATGAAGGAAGGTTGTTGGACTTGAACTACAACATCAGCTCTTCCCCACATCTCCTGCCAGACCACTCTGCAGGTTTTGGACTTGCCAGACTCCATAGTCATGTTAGCCAACACACACACACACATACACACACACACACACACACACACACACACACACTCAACCCATTGGTTCTATTTCGCTGGAGAACCTTCACTAATACACCCCACCCTTAGCAAGTATAGAGATCTATACTTTTATCCTGGCCTGATTCCTGTTTTGTGTTTTTGATATGTCCTTATCTTTGTTTTATTTTATTTCTTCTCACCTACATTTAATATAACTTACTGCATTCTGTGTAATTGTGTGAGCCAATTTATATCCTCTGGAATAAAAAGGCTGTAATCAAACTATGAACAAACTACCCCTTGGACATGATCACTCTTTCCTCAGGTTTCTAGTCTTTACTACAATGAATAGATAATTCCAGGAACCCTGGTATAGGTGAAGTAAGTGTGTGAAACTTTTTGCTAAGCTTTTCATAAGATGAATTTAGACTCTCTATAGCAAATGTCCTATTGTCATCTTCACATGACCCTATTATTCCTCCAATTGTTATCCTTATTTATTTTTAAGTAAAAGATTAACACTTGGTGCCAGACTGATTAAGATTTTTAAATATCTTAGGAACTGGCTTCTAACTGCCATTATTTATAGGAAGATGGAAGTCGGACTTTTTTCATAAGAAGTGTAACATATCAATGTTGGGAGAGTCACAAAGGAAATGAGAGAGTCATTTCAGTGGGAGAAATAAGGAAGAGGAAATGTATGAGAAACAGAGGCTTTTTAGGGAGGTTCTCAGGAAAGTGAAGTTCACAGGCCCCATGCATATGCTGAGATGCCTGAGGGTCTGAATTCACAGAGGGGACACTCATTGTCCTTACAGACAACGTGTAGCTGCCAGTATTAGCTGAGGCAGCCTACCTCAGTTCAGCATTCGTGAATGACACACACATAATGGATCGTTACACAAATTTGTTCCCAAGATAATCATGGAGTAATATAAAAGTACTCTGAGCAACAGCTATTGCTGTTTGTTAATAACAATCCAGCCATTAGAATGTTCTGAAAAAATTATCATCAAGGCATTTATTGTGAAAAAGATACCCTTCTTTAAAAACTAATATCAGATCACAGAAATGTTCTGATAATTTACTCTTGGCAAAAGGGGGCAGGTTTGCTACTGATAAACACTTCAAAGTTGTTTTGTCTTAAACCGCATGCGATCTTTAAATGGGGACAGGGGAGCCACACCCAAGGAAATTTTGTGAAGGTGCTGTGCTTTCTTTTTCCAATATTTCTCTAGAATTTTCAGCCTCATTGTATGTGATAATTCCTACCTGACTGTATTGTACTAAACCATGTTCTTTTCTTGCCTCCAACTGTGGTAATGGGAAATAAACAAGTCTGATATTTACAATTCCATTTTCTTACTTACTGAAAAATTCTGTGATTTTGTTCCCTGATTGGATTCACACAATTACTGGTTTGCTATTTTCCGAGCTATTGGGCTCAGGTAGCAACGTGATCAGAATTCGACAGCCAGGGTTGCTCACTGGAACTTTAACTTCCTGTGGCATAATTCCCACATCATCATCACTGATTTCCCATAGCGAACGGCAACCTAATTTTTAGATTTTAGAGCTCACTTACATATGTTTATTACTCCTAATGTGGAAGACTTATTTGAAAAATAGCTACAAGGAAACAAGCGAATATTTGTTCATCCATGTGTCCTCCAAATTGCCCCTTGGGATGTTTTTGCTTCTTCCAAAAATGGAAAACTATATGAATCTTCACATATTTAATTCTGAGGCTTTGGTATGATAATTTTAGGCAAAGGGATGATTTGGCAGTAATGTAGAGTTTCAACATGCCATTACATCATCCTGTGATATACGGAAAAGTTTTGTATTAAGTGCCATAGCCAAGAGCCTGTTATAATATTTGCAAAGATGATTTTTGTCAAATTGCCATAAAAGGGTGTTATTTTTCAAATTTACTTTGGTGTTAAGAGAGAAGCTTCAGGAGGACTTCCAGGTGGCAAGAATTATGAGGCATTAGTGTGTGTGTACGAGTACACAGAAGTTTGGAGATCATTAAATGAGTTAATGTTGCTGAAATATATATGCATCTCTTCTCTGCCAGCAGATTCACATTAAAATCTGGGGAAAATAAACTTAAAATTAAAGGCTAAGTTCCAAATAGAAATGAAGCTGAGTTGCGATCTCCACGACTCACACAGAATTGTCATATCTTGTTGTTTGGTCCATTAGACGTTGGAGAACATGGTGCACTTTTGTTGGTGTTACTAGGATGCTTTGTTTGAGGATTCTGAGAATCTGTCCAGTATTCTTTGAAGTACTGAGTAACATCAGTTCATCTCAAAGATCACTTGTGTCTAGTAGCAAAAGGTCTAGAAGTCAACATCTGATATAAGTAACTTTAAACTTGCAAAAGAAGTGAATTGTATTCATTCTGGGGCTCACCTTGGGGTATATAAATGCTTTCATATGCTCTTGAATCAGCATGATTTTATAAAGTCTTCAGTGACTAGACTGAGAAAACCACCAAAAATGCTACAGAAAATATTTAATACTCACCTTTTTACTTTATTTAGTGTGCTATAGTGTGAACTCCGAAGTGCATTTAATATAACATTAAGAGCTGTCTTGTACGTTTAGAATCCTCGTCCTTTTTTTAAAGCTTTCATGACATGGGTTCTTCTTACCAGATTCTTCCAAGCCCCATCCCTTATTTCCACATGTTTGACACTTAAAATTTAAATCTTAAACCATTGTTTTCCACAAAGTTCAAGATTTTAAAATCTATCTTATGTTCTTCAGTAAAAACACTATCAGTAATGGTTTTGCCATTTACACACATTAAAGTGTCCTAAAAATCAGTACTTCCCCAAATGCAAGATTGAAAACCATAATTTCTGAATTGGTGGCATTCCCTTCAACTCTCATAGTTTTCAATTTGTTGCTCACTCTGCATTTTCAAAGCTTTTGGTTCAGTTGCCAAAAAAATGCATTGAAAAAATAAATCCTTTTTATAAGTCCCCTTAGGCTCGATTATGAGTCACTTGAAACAGAATCAAATTTCCCTGAGAGGGTATTTTTCCATTGTTATAGGGAGAAATGGATAAAATAAGAAATTGGAGAGGGAAAGCAAAATAACTAAAATTAGCTTTATGAAACCATAATTTTTAGAATGTATTTCCAAAAACTTTGCAAGAAGCATCAATTCTTCACTTTTCAATTTTCTGAGAAAGAGTGGATCTAAAATATTCTTCACATGCCTTCCCAATTTGAAGGTGTTATTAACAATATTGTTTTCTACATTAGACTTTCTGCCATCCATATTCTTTACTTTGTGCTCATTGTGGGATGACAGTATATCTTGAATGAAGAAGACTTAGAACCTGCAATTACTATTTATATTTAAAAAATTAGGTCTATACTTATGAGATCTGACAAGTAACTTTATGAATAAACATCTCCTTGGAGCAGGAACTGCGTTTTATTCATAAATGCGTCCCTACTCCTAACTTTTAGCCCAGTACCAGACTCACAGCAGGCCCTCAATAGGTATTTGTTGAAAGAATGAATCAGTCTTGTTTTTATTTATAACTGTGTATTAGACATCTTAACCTAATTATTAGAGTTATCCTCTTAGTTGAGCTATGTATATTTATATTTTTCCTCCAAGATTTTACACAGATTTCACATTTTCTTGATTTGGGACTAAATTCAGAAGGCTAAAAATTGTTAGAAAATACTATGGTTTTAAAGGAAGACTTCTCCTCGGGCAATTTCCCAAGTCTTTACAGTAAAAGTTTTCATCCAGACATTACCAGACCTTTTAAAAACCCTGACATGGCACTCTCCTGTGTCAATTTTCATGCTTCATCATGAGAACAGGATGGGTGATGTTATTAAAGGACTTTCTGTTAATTCATAAGCTTTGAAAGCCATTGGGCCCCAAGTATAATGATATTATTGCTAAAATTTTGCTTTTTGATCTACAGTATATTTTATAATGAATCTTCACAGAATGAAAGATAAGCATTATGATCAAGTCATTTTGCATACAAAAGACTAAGTAAGAAGTTAAAATAAGATAATCTGACATTTTTCTTTAGATCAGCTATAGCCAAATGCAAAGTATGGCAGTCACAAGGATCAAACTCTCAAAGGACAACATATTTTAACACTAAGAATAATGAGATAGAATCATGGAAAGCTCAAATAATTATTTCAATAAGGAAAGGCATTTTGATAATAATAAACGAACAAAAACTCTGTTGGGTAACAAAGGCCTTAAGGTTGATTTGGGGGGTTTATTTTACCCTCATGTATTAGATTCCCTGAATAACAAAACTAATATCTTATTAATATGAAACCACTAATGCCATAATGAGTGTTATGAAGTATTAAAATCATTATCCACTGAGATAATGCTGGATAATCACTAAGCTGAGTGAATGCTTCAATCTGAATCAACAGTGTGCTCTGTACATCCATTTGGGAAGCTTGGTCCCAAGTGGTTAGGGCCGATTTTTATAGTATGTTTCCATGACAAAATCCATAAATAGGAAGACATGACTATCTTTATCTCTTAAGGAAATGATATGCAAAAAACATGATCCATTCACCAGTGCTTCGTAGTACCAAAAGAAAACTCAAATTCGGTTAGGATGGTTATTTGGTTCAAGAAAATTGGCAGATTATTACTCCTTTCTTTCTATTTTAGTCTTGTAGCTATATAGACAGTTTAAGGCACACTACTGTCACTTGAATTCAGAAATTAGATCACACAAATGTAAGCCCACAGAAATTCTGAGTGCTATATCCATGTCAAGCATAATTAATGCCTTTTATTATGACTAATAATTTATTAGTATCATTGATATCTCTCAAGAGACCTGATGTACACTTTCAGGTCAGTAGAAGAGTCATGTTAAGAGCCAGGTCAGCCCTGTCTTCCTGGTTCCCCCAAGGTAAAATGATCCTTTGCTCCACTTAGCCCTAAAATCTTGGACCCAGGAAGTCAGCAAGTAAGGGACAACTGTGACCATCAAAGTCAATAAGTTTCACCTGTACACAAATTTCAGAGGACAACTGCTCCCTGACACTGTGCTAAAAATTATATGTGTGTGTGTGTGTGTAAATAATGTTAAAAGTGGCTTAATAAAAAGTGACTTAATGTTATTCCTCTTCTTACACTCACAAGTTATATAATATCATATTTTGTTTAAATATTTTTAAAACTCTATATGGAGGTTCCTTAAAAAACTAAAAATAGAACTACCATTAGACACAGCTATCCCACTACTGGGCATATACCCTGAGAAAACCATAATTCAAAAAGACACATGCAACCCAATGTTCATTGCAGCACTATTTAGAATAACCAGGTCATGAAAGCAACCTAAGTGTCCATCGACAGAGGAATGAATAAAGAAAATATGGTACATTTATACAATGGAATATTACTCAGCCATAAAAAGGAATGAAATTGGGCCATTTATAGAGACATGGATGGACCTAGAGACTGTCATACAAAGTGAAGTAAGCCAGAAAGAGAAAAACAAATATCGTATATTAACTCATATATGTTGAATCTAGAAAAATGGTACAGATGAACCTATTTGCAAAGCAGAAATAGAGACATAGATGTAAAGAACAAAAGTGTGAACACTGGGCGGGGGAAAAGGGGTAGGATGAATTGGGAGATTGGGATTGACATATATATATGTCGCTGGGTATGAAACAGATAACTAGTGAGGACCTGCTGTGTAGCAATGGGGAACTCTACTCTGTGCTCTGTGGTGACCTGGATGAGAGGGAAATCCAAAAGGGAGGGGATATGTGTATACATATGGCTGGTTCACTTCACTGTGTAGCAGAAGCTAGCACAACATTGTAAAGCAACTATATCCCAATAATAAATAAATAAATACTACAAAATTAATAGAATAAAAAAATAAATATTTTAAAAACTCTATGACATTTAAAATTTTTAAAGAGTATCATACAAAATTAAAAATGAACTTCTATTTTGAGATCATTTATACTGCAATGAAAATGTACATGTTTCTCCTCTCAAACTTAAAACTGTGTGAGATTACAGCAGAAGGAGAATGACATAACTGAACCAGTTATCTGGAAAAGTTCAGGCTAAAGTTGCTTTTCTCTCAGTTCTCAGAACTCTTCCCATTATATATATTTAATCTAGAAAAACCTGTTTTCTTTATTATTATATATCACAGAGCCTCTCAAAAAATATATAGGTAAAATGAATACATTCATTAGGTATTTCCTGAATGTCCTTCAGAGAAATCTTAAGTTGGATAATGTACATTAATCAGAAATTGGTGCTTCACTCTGACAATAAATACTGTTTAATAAACCATGTAAAATACTGTTGGTCATAAAATGAATTCTGGAATTGTAAACATTTCAGGTTTGTTTAGGTTTTTTTCCAGTAGCATGTGTTCTCTGCAATTGCTGAGAAATCATAACTGGGAAGAAGGCTAAGCTCCTTGTTGAATATTTCCAAGTATTGGATTAACAGGTAAAATGAGAATCACACTTTCAATAACTGTTGAGCATGTGGTAACATGTGGATCCATTCCCAAGGCTTTGAGTGATGTAGGTTTTACCACTTCCTTTTACAGTGTAACCTTATGTTTTTGACACGAGAAAAATAAACCCCTAACAAAAACCATTTGCTTTTAAGCAAATCCAGTCTATTTGGAGAGATTTGTGCTGGTCTCTAACATCTGACTTACTATAAATGACAATAACAACTTTCATTAATTTCCTTCTCCCTCCAAGATTCTGCCATGAAGCTCACAAATTCTGAAGGCATTTGAATGTATTGTGATACTGCATCTTTAGCTACCAACCTAGATCTAACCCAGTACACATTCTGTATAGACTGGCTGAAAGTATTTGGCTCAGGCACCCATCATGTTAACATTTCTTCTTTTTCCTTCCCTTCCTCCCTTCCTCCCTTCTATGCTTCCTTCCTTCCTCTCCTCGCTCCCCCTGCCCTGCTTTTTTGCAACTCTTAGTAAAAGGTCATTATCCCTGTCTAGACTTTTCTTGTAATAGTCTGTGCTTTTCAGAACAAATGTTATGTTAAAGAACTGGGCCCAATAGTATTCACTTTGGTCTCTGATTTCTCTGTTTTCTGGCACTCAGCACTGATATGAAAGATTTTATGTAAACATATGCTTTTCATACAGTCTTTTTGCAAGGTGACTTTGGGTCCATCTGAACTTGTTGGATTTAAAATATCCTTGGCAGAGAAGGGAGGGGGTGGGGGGAGGAAAGAAATAAGTGAGGAAGGTTAAGAGGTACAAACTTCCAATTACAAAATAAATGAGTCACAGGTATGAAATGTACAATGTGGGGAATATAGTCCATAAGTGTGTAATATCTTTTTATACTGACATATCGTGACTAGACTTATTGTGGTAATCATTTTGAAATGTATGGAAATATCAAATCACTATACAGTATTGTATAACAGGAACTGACACAGTGTTGTAGGTCACTGATATTTCAAAAACAAACTCATAGAAAAAGACAGAATTGTGGTTACCAGAAACCACAATTTCTGGTGAGGGGAGGGGGTATTGGATGAAGGTGGTCAAAAGGTACAAACTTCCCATTATAAGATAAATAAGTACTAGGGATGATAACATGGGATTACAACATGATAAATGTAAATATTGCTGTTGTGTGTTATATATGAAAGTTGTTAAGAGAGTAAACCCTAAGAGCTCTCATCACAAGGAAAACATTTTTTTCTATTTCTTTCCTTTTGTATCTCTATGAGATGATAAATGTTCACTAAACTTACTGTGATAATCACTCCATGATGTATGTAAGTCAAATCCTTATGCTGTGCACCTCAAACTTATACCGTGCTGTTACGTCAGTTGTATCTCAATAAAACTAGAACTAAAAGCATGAAATAGAATATACCTGGCAGGAATTTATTTTTCAGATGGAGTCTAACTAGCCAGATAGAGGAAACATCTAGGATGTTTCATCCAAGGATGGGGAATGGGAGGAGAACTTTGCCCAGAGAGCAGAGGCCCATAGATGGTGATGGGGAGGAGCCAGAGACAGAAGGCAGGGCACTAGCACTTTTTCAGTAGCCTCAGTCACTTTGTGGCCCTGGCAGTTTCTCTGTTCTGCTCACATTATTTATTGTGTGTTTTAGCATTTTCACATCACCAGGTTTCTCTCACACACTGCCATTACAGCCAAGCTCAACACTAATCAAGAAGCCAGAGGGATGGATGAGCCTGTCAAAAGGTCTTGGAGGGTAGATGGGAACTGACTAAAGATCAGAGTCACTTGTTCTCATAATGGAGTTTTTTTTTTTGTTTGTTTTTTGTTTTTGTTTTTGTTTTTTCCTTTTTGCGGTATGCGGGCCTCTCACTGTTGTGGCCTCTCCCGTTGCGGAGCACAGGCTCCGGATGCGCAGGCCCAGCGGCCATGGCTCACGGGCCCAGCCGCTCCGCGGCATATGGGATCCTCCCAGACCGGGGCACGAACCCGTATCCCCTGCATCGGCAGGCGGACTCTCAACCACTGCGCCACCAGGGAGGCCCTCATAATGGAGTTTTAAGTGGAGCTTGCATACTTTTGCCTTATGAAAGAAAAGAGAGTCATCTTGATCAGCGGTCCCCAACCTTTTTGGCACCAGAGACCAGTTTTGTGACAGACAATTTTTGCACGGACAGGGGTAGGGGGGGAGGAGGGGGATGGTTCAGGCAGTAACGCAAGCAATGGGGAGCGATGGGGAGTGATGGGGAGCGATGTGGAGCGATGGGGAGTGATGGGGAGCCGTGGGGAGTCATAGGAAGCGATCGGGAGCAGTGGGGGGTGATGGGGAGTGATGGGAAGTGACGGGGAGCGACGGGGAGAGGTGGGGAGCGATGGGGAGCCATAGGGAGCCATGGGGAGTGACAGGGAGCCATGGGGAGTGACAGGGAGCAATGGGGAGCTACGGGGAGTGATGGGCAGCGGCAGATGAAGCTTCGCTCGCCCACTGCTCACCTCCTGCTGTGCAGCCCAGTTCCTAACAGGCTGCGGACCAATACTGGTCTCCAGCTCAGGGGTTGCGGACCCCTGATCTAGATAGTCAACATATCCTTAACGGCCCATCCCACCTGGGCTGCTGTGTCAGGGCCTAAGAATTGCAGTACTGTTCATTGTGTTGTATGTCTTGTAATTAGGGTGACCAGGCATTTGGTATTGTCTGATAGTTCCAATTTAAAATATTTTATTCTGTGTCTCCATAAGTACATTTATGACTAACATTTCAAAACACAAAAAATAGACACACTTTAGCTCTTGAAATTGAATAGTATTATAACATGAAAAAGTGCTCTCCCTAGAGAAACAAATGAGGACTTGTTCCCAGTCCTTCTGTGCGGGTCCTGCTGTTCCCCATGGGACAAGGAAGCCCAGATGGAAGCAAGGATGATCACATAATGCTTAGGAGCATCATAAAAGCATCTTAGAATTGGACAGACCTGGGTTCAAATCTCCGCTTTTCCACCAACTATTGTGTGAACTTGACCTTGTTACTTACTCTCTAAGACTTAGTTTGTGGATCTCTTAATTGGGAATACCTACCTGTGCCTTAGGGGGTTATTATAGACATAGAATAAGAAAATGGATATAAAGAACAGTGTCTCTCACACAGTCAATGCAAACTTAGAGCTATAATTCACTTGCTGGGATGAAAGAATTTCAAATTTATGAAGAACTTAAAAGGCCTATTCACCAAAGAATATGACAGAACTTTTCAGACAGCTTTATGCAATCTCACTACAAAAATGGAGCTCCTTCCCAACTCCATCTTCACTGGCTATCACCTTATTCAGAAGAAATTGAATGTTTTAACCCCATTTAGTCCTCTGCCCTTTCTATGCCAGTACTAACAAAAGTGCCCACTTTTTACAAACACGAAAGTTCAGCCATAGGGAAGTGTTCAGTGGTGGTTGGCAGTCTCAGACAGAAGTAACACTTAGTTTCTCTAGAGGGTTAAATCCTCAGTATCCTATTAATCCCACCTCCCCCACGCATACAGTCTTGTGGCTAATCCCAACCCCCAGTAGTTACAGACATATCCTATCTAAAACTCGTTATGAATTCAGACCTAGGCAGCTAGACTCACCCTATATTGAAACCTCAACCACGGATGCCTTCCGTGCTGAAGCAAAGCCTTTACAGTGTTTCAATAGCCGAAGGGCTCACTGTCATGCTTGTTAGCGTCTTGCTTCAGTACACAGAAAAATTGATTCTTTTTGCAGGTCAAATTATTTTTGTATTTTTCTTTTTTCATGCACAGTAACTCCATTCTTTCACCTGGTCATTTCCTTTAAGAAAGATTCAGTTAGGGGAGCTGCATCTTATTATCTTCTGCCACCAATGCAAGGTGCAAAGACAGTTTAATTCTTAAGGAGAGAATCATTTAAGTGTGACCTATTGTGTTAGTCTGGATGCTTTTCATATTAAGCACTGGGAGTTAAAGAGGTCTTTAATTTGTCTAAACCACATTGATAATTTACATTGAACTCGAAGTGCCCACTGCCTTTTCCAATCAGCTCAACTATTCCCAGATCTTCTAAGGTGAATTTTAATAGTACAAAACCTTTAGCTGATGTCTCTGAAAGGGATGCCTAGACCAATACAATCGCTCATAGGAAGGTTGTCACATGGCTGAAATGACTTCCCAAATTGTACACCAGTTGCCTGAAAAACATTCCACCTAACTGGAACTCTTGGAACTTAACTTCAACATTGATTCATGTTCATCTATTAACAGTATTCTTGAGGTTGTCCAAATATACAGTAACAGTATAATCCCAGAACTCTGGCTTATACAGAACAGGTTTGAGGCAATAGTACAGTCTCTTGCTGTACTATTGAGTGAGATTTGTTATTACCAACCCCAAAAAGGAAACCATGAAACCCATATGGAAAAGGAGTGTAAGAGATGCAATTGATAATAGATGTAGAATCTACCTGCCTACAGGCCATAACTGACCCTTTGAAAGGTGAGCAAAAAGACACAATAAACATGTAATATTAATACTATTACATAACAAATAATAAAAATAACTAATATTTATTGAGCACTTACAAGGAAAGATGTTTTATCAACATTGTCTTATTGAATCCTTGACATGCCTGGTAGGTATACACTATTTTTGTTCCCACAGGAAAGTGAGTCTCTGAGAGATGTGAGTTGCCCAAAGTTCTGAAGTTAGGAAACAGCAAAGCTAAGATTCAGACCCATTTGACATCAATGTCTGTAGCCAGAACCGTGATGCTGGACTGCCAGGGTTCTCAAGAGAGTGAGCTCCCAGGATCTATGTGGCAGTAACCTGGCTTTCTGTTTGCCAACACTGACAGCAGTGGGCTACATCAGAAGAGGTACATGGCCCTAAGTCGTACATCTAATAACCACAATGAGGCTTCATCCAGCATGATCCTGCAGCAATTTGTCAGGTATGTTTCTTGGTCAAGCGGCACCTTGTCGTGCGAGTTGTGCTTTACAGTAATTTTCCATAGTGTGCTCCTTTGATTTAGATCATCTATTGTGACAGAGATTAACACAAAAACCATATTTAAAACAAAATTGTTTGGGGGAGTTTGTGGGCTTTGGGGTTTCCTTTTAAAGCCTCTGTGGGCCCAAACCTGCCTTTGCCAGCTGCTCAGGTGTTGTATTATATTATCATTCTGCTTGTTCTGATACAGGTGGGGTGAATGGGAAGGGATACACATTCCTGAGGGAACCAGAACTGTCTTCTGCTTTCAATGATCCATTTGTAAAAACTTCTCAAGTGAAGGACACTTCTGCTAGACTTCAGACAAAAGGATTCTGAGCCAGGATTTGAAGGAGATACTTCATTTTCTTTTATTCTTCCCCCAAACTACGGGTGGCCTATCTCTCTCCATTCAGGTCTATGCTTACTTAGTGAGACTGAGAACTGGAAGAATTACTTCTATTGCTCTGATTCAAAGTAACAAAATAGTTAAAAAGCTAGAGCATGGTTTTTAAAACTTAACTAAAAACGAGCCCAGAAACCAACACTGCTAGGGTAAGCCTGCCCTGTGTCCAATGATTCTGTTGGATCTGAAAGAGTTTTTAAATGTACTAAGAGGTATAAAAATCTAAGAAAGAGGCTGGCCTGGAATAGATAGGCCAGGAAGCCTGCCATGGAGTTTAATTTCCATTTCCCATCTTCCAATCTCCTTCACCCAATCCTCAGCTGGCTCCGTGAAGACCTGAAACAGAAGTGAGAGGAGCAGAAAAGCCTTCATTGTTTTTTCCTCAGGCCCCTCCAGGGCTTGATCTATTTTTCTGGCAAACCCCAAGGCTGGCCGCATTGTGGTGGGGCAGGTAGCGGGTAGGGGCTTTGTGGATCCTCAGATGCATCTTAAGCCCTGTAAATACTATCTTTTGGGCTGTTTCTTTCAGGTACCACCCCTCTAGTTGAAGGTCAATAGATAGTTTTCCCTGAATGGGAAGCACAATGAGCACACTTTATAATTCTAGTGTTTGAGATGATGATGGACACCCTGAATCACAGGAGAGCCGTGCTCCTTTGGGCTTTTACAATACGTAGTTTGGTGTTTGTGGAGCTCTACCAATCTGTTCAGTGGTGAGCCCTGGTCCAGTGCGGTCTGAGTCTCATCATGTGACTGTGTCCATCTCATCCTTCAGATCTCACCTGAGAAGTCACATTCTGAGAGGGGCATTTCATAGTCCTCCTCTTAGCTTCTGTGCCTATTTCTCTCCATCAGAGGATGCTGTTTTTTCTTACATGGAAACTTAACACAATTCCATAATTCTTCACTATTTGTTCTACTTCTTATGGTCTCTTTGTTTCTACTAGAAGATAAGGTCTAAAGGCAGGGCCATGTCCATCTTCTTCACTACTGTTTTCCAGGGTATGGGATATGGCAGGTGTCCAGTAAATATTTTTTCATAATAATTTTAAAATAACATTTATAATATGCGTTATACTTCTATGTTCTTTCATGTCTGGCTTTTATATCCACTATGCCATGTGATTCTCACAATAACACCCTGAGATAGGCTGGGCAAATATTACCTTATGTTTATGAAGAGAGAAATGAAGTGAGATAATCAGGCTCCTGGAATTCCCATCCTGGTGTAGTCTCCTCCCCCATCAAAGAGTGCTGACATGTAAAAAAAATCGAACAATGCCAAAATGACGAGTGTAACTTCCAAGGCCATATTATAAAAGATATTTAGGCTTTGCCTCACATTCTTGGTTCACTCACATTGGAGGAAACCAATGGCCACTTTGCAAGGACACTCAAGCAGCCCCGTGAAGTGCATGGGAGGAACTGAGGCCACCTGCCACCAGCTCAGGCCAACATATGAGCCACAGAAGTGAACAGTCTTGAAAGCAGATTCTCCAGCCACAATCAAGCCTTCAGATGATTGCAGCCCGGGACAACATCTTGGCTACAACCTCATAAGAGACCAACCAGATATGCTGTTCCTGAATTCTTGACTTACAGACCCCGAGATAATAAATGTTTATCATTTTAAGCTGCTAAGTTTTGGGGCAATTTGTTTTGCAACAATAGACAGCTAATATTCCAAGACTCAGAGAGAAATGGCAATTCTTCATCTCTTTCTCATCTTTCCCCTTCTTTAACTCCAACCCCAGCCTTCCTGCCTTCTGTCAAAGAAACTTGGGGTATGTGTGTAGTTAATATAGACCAGAATACAATGTGTAATGTGTGCTCAATATTATTCCAGTTTTCTCTCACTACAGCCTCTTCTAGAAGGTAAATAATTACCATTCACATCATCTTGAAGAGAAGAAAACCAAAGGAGACTACTCAAGAAACTAGGCAGCTTATTTCTGTCAAAGTTAACTGCCCAATCTTTGTCAAGATCACAGTAGTTTCTGGGCCAAGCCTAGGTGCCCCAGGGAATCCTTTGAAAAATTTTTTTAACATAAAATATTTTAAAACCTATTTAAAGGCATTGATGGTGGGAGGGCAAGGGGTGTTGTGGAAGTTAGAGAGATACCATCTTAATTTGCAATCGGGGCTTTTAAAGACAACATATCCTTATTGGAGTTGATTCAAATATCATTCAAGTATTTACATATTGGAAGTCTGAACAAAGTAGTATTTATTAATTAACGTGCTTGACCACACTAGATCTAAATTTGCCTTAAAACAGGCAAGATAATCTATCATGACACATATTTGAATATATACTGCCATGCAACATCCCATCAATTACTCCTTGATGCTGCTCTCCAACAAAACAGCTCATATGGTCTTTGAAAGTAAAGCCCCCTTAAGGTCACTTGATCTCCTCCCTTCCCTTCTCTCCATGCCCTCCCTGCACAAATATCCCTCATGATAGCCCCCTAAAGTGATTATATGGGCCCAGATTGTACTCTCTCATCTGCCTAGAAGATGGCTAAGTTGTGTGGGTTTATGGAGAATTGCTCTAGAGTGTTTCCCCAGTGGTAATGGCTAAGAGACATGGAATTTTTTACACTTGTTTCTTTTCTGATCACAACCATATTTGCCACTGATGAGAGATGAATTATATCAAAGACATGAAGTCATGCTCATTCTGTCCTAGTAACTGGGATTCTCCTGGGTGAGTGTGTGCATGTGTGTGTGTATGTGTGTGTGTGTTGAGGGGGGAAGGTTCCTCAGGGTCCTGGTTGCTATGTCTAACTTCACTCGCTTGGTGCATTCTCACCGGTACCCCACGAATTCCAGATATATTTTGCTCATCCACAGGGAGACACAGTGGCTAAGAGAAGAAACCCAACTCCATCGCTGGTAAACTGTGTGATTTAATACACATTATTTAATTTCTCTGAACCTCAATTTCTCATCTACCAGCATTCTATCCTGCCCACATCACAGGGTCTTGTGAGGATTAAATAAGATTGTGTATGTGAAAGAATTTTTTAAATGACAGGTATCGATAGATGTATGAAATATATCATAGCAATTGAATGTCTCAGTGAAGTTCTCAGCAAGAAGTATTAATGAATAAATGGTAGACTCTATTGCAATAATCATGGGAGTATTTGTTTACAATTCTGAAATTGTTATACTTGTATACAAGACCAAACAAGTAAGTAAATGTTTAGTGCACGATGGGAACCAGATTTCTCATAGTTGGAGTAGGAATTTACAGATAAACAAAGAGGAAAGTCTAGAATGAACCATGTGGTACTGGATTAGATTCAGAGACATCAGTATAAACTCATCTTTAGCTTATATAGATGCAGATGGATATATAGAGAAATAATTACAGATATGTGTGTACACATAGGTTAGCATAGACACATTTCCTAGCTCTGTCCAACGAGAGGACCTAGAACAATGACACCCCAGAAGCGATGAGAACACTAGTGCTCAGATCTTGATTTCTAATACCACTTTCCAATAAAAGGAACCAGGGCTCCTTAGAGAAATAGCTCATTCCAGGGCTGGGGCAGGAAATATACAAGATGAACCTGAAGCATCTTATAAGGACAAAAAATAAAGAAATGAAAGGATTTTAGTGTCTGACAGGCCTGAGTTTGAGCTGCAGTTCCAATAGTTCCTAAGTATATGGACTTGGGGGCAAGTTACTTAAACTCTGTTGCTCTGGTTTTCTAACATGCAAAATGGGGATAATAAATCCTACCTCACAAGGCTGTTTTAAGTACTGAATGAGTAATGAACAGAATACAACTTGCCCAGCACAGTATCTGGTTTTATAGTAAGTACTCAAACAATGATAGTTATTAATTATCATACTATTATTAGCATCACTTTTAAAAGTGAGAGGCTAGATAAGATTATGCTTATATTTTCTCCCAAAATTTAGGATTTGATGGACCACTATCTATTGGTATTTGCATAGTTTCTGTTGGAAAGGGGCTACTTATGGCAGTAAGGCAAAGTGAAGTCATAGATTCTATAAGGAATATAGATGTAGGGATAGGGATCTTCTCTCTCAAACTCTAAACTTAATGTGAAGCTAAAACCATTTGAAAATAAAGCATAAAAATATATTCAGAGGAAATAGGAATGTTAATATGATGTGAAATTCTAAAACACGAAGTAAGACAAACATAATCAGGTCATTTTCAAGGGAAGTAAAGTAGGTGGAAAATTTTTTTGCTTGGGTGCAATTTCAACTAAAACAAGTGCTTTATATATTTTCTCATTACTTAACAAAAATTAAGCAACCTCGAAATACTACAGTTTTTCTGAATTCACATGCTATAATTAATCAATAATTTAGATGTATTTGTGTGTGTGTGGATATAATTGGAAAGAACTGCTTCTTAATGTCACACTTACACAGAATTGAAAAATGGAGACTTGGAGCTAAAATGGTCTTCAGAGCTCATACAATGTCACCCCATGTGTAGGATGAGGAAACTGAGATGCAAGTTGTGAGGGGACTTGCCTCAGGCCAGAGATAAAACCAGAACGCAATCTTTAGCTCTTTTAGTTTCCTAAAGCACAGCATCCTTAAACCTCAAAGCCCCCAAGTGGTGTAAGATCTTCAGCTATGATGCATCATAAAATGAAGGCCTATCCATTCAGAAACCTACATTTAGAAAGAACACACTAAAAGCCACAGTTAAGAAATATCTTTGGTAGACAGTGGTAGAAATAAATTTAAAATAATTTCAATTACTGTACAATAAAAACAATTCTGGTTTAATCTAACCTGGCTAGAGTGTGATTTCCTCTAAGAATTTGTCTAGGGGTGGGATGAAAGGGTTAAGCCCATGAAGCACCTCAGTTTTCAGCCACTAGCTGTGGTATCCTGGGTAATTACTGCGGCTTACTTGAGACCACACCTTAGATAAACCTGAAGCGCTGGAGTTTTCTGCAAACATTTTCTTTCCTGCAAGCAGTGGCTTGTCTCTTTCATATATTTGTCCTATGTTTTCAACTTGATTTTCCAGTGGCTAGTTTATACTTGGTTGAGCCAACAAATCAGGGTCTGTTGATTTAGTTTCATATCTTCTTGGTGCTTGCGTGAGACAACCATGCCAGCTATGTGGTAATGAACACAGTCAGGCTGGATGAATTATTTTCCTCCGAGGGGAATAAAGTTTAAAAAAAAGGGGGAGAGGAGGAACTGGTTCAGGTAAAGGTTATGATTTAATTTTCTTTGTTTTATCCATTGCTCTTTAAAATAATATAGGCTTTGCTTGTGACTGAAATTTCATTCTCATTTAACTTCTTAAATGAGCATTTAATTTTTCTCATTCTAAGAGTCCAGTACAAGAATAGTGGAGAAAAAGGACATGGTAGGTACTTGGTGTGACAAAGAGTGTCCTTGAAGAAGCCAATTCTCCATCATAGTGCTCTATGGAAAGTGGGATGACAGTCAGGGAACCATTTTTAGGTTATATCACTCTATAAAGATTACAAAGCAAAGTAGCTTGTGTTTCAGGTTTTAGTGGGTACCAACAACAAGGTACTTCTTGAAGCTGCAGACCCTTTTAAGAAAAAATACTCATGACACCTAGGTCAATGGGGACATATCTTTTCCCTTTGTAAAGAAAAATTGTGTTCCCTTCTCTCCATCTTCCTGCACCTCATTGCCATCAGCATCATTGCCATCAGACCTAGGAGAAAATGTAGTGAATAATTACAGACGAAGAAGCTTTTGAAAATTTCAAAAACTTTCAGAGTCCTGTGAGGTTAGCAAGAGTGGTAGCAGTATTTTCTTAGTTTTGCATGTAAGATAAAGAATTAGGGCAAAGATACAGGCATTTGAAGTGACATGCTCAAAGTCCTGAATGAAGCTAACAGTGATAGCGGGATTACCACCCAGGCCAACTGCTCTTCAAATGCCCTCCAGCCACTTTTTGGGTAATCGTCAGTGTCAACATCACCCAACAACACTTCTCACACATGCATTAGTGGAATTAGTTTAACCAAATAGTTTGATCACTATCTTGCTGAGAAGGCAGTATTTGGGAAATAGACATTTTTATTGGCTGGAATGGAAAGAACCAGAAGACTTGGGGGAAGGAAGCAGTAGGGGAAAGACAATGTGTTTATCAACTTTGTTTTTTTAATTTCAAAAGTAATGAATGCTTAAGGCAACAAGTAATATAATCCAAAAACATATAGAGTTTTAAAAGTGAATAATATCCGCTCCCTCCCTCCTAGACTAGCCAGTATTAACGGCCTGGTGCATATCTTTTGGTTTTTTTTAAAGTCACAGAAGTAATATATTGAGAATGGTGGAAGTGGAGGAAGTGAGGCAGGAAGGAAAGAATTAAGGTTCAGGAAAATGGGTGGGAAAGCCATGCCTACCAACTTGCTCTCAGCCTTAGCCTGAGGCTATAATCAGGATGCTGAATTATCCTCTGGAAGGCTGAGATTTCAGTTTCCCCTAGGTCAGCCTCACTGCCCCTGTTGTCTTGGTTTAGACTCATGAAATCCATACTCTCCATTTGAGCTCATTTTCTCCCCATCTAATCTCTGCTCTCCCACCCCCCCATTTGCACCCCCATTCTACACACACTCACCTATGACTGCCCCATATCAACCCATGAAGACAGAAAAACAGAACATACAAATGACAGAAGATGGTCCTCTTGCTGCTATCAAGAGAACCATCTTCCTGAAATCAGAATGGCCACAAAAGTGGGATGGATGGCTACTCACTGAGTTTGCAGACCAAATGCCTCCGGAGATGTTTTAGGTCCTGATGGAACCTAGTAATTTGACATCGCTGCTAAGTCCTAAAGGTCAGCTTGAGGTTTTTGGTCATTGGAGTTCACTTTTGGAGAAGTTAATGGCAGTCTAGGATATGGGCCAATTTCAGGCTGGGCAGCCATATTCCTGCCTGCTCTCTACCCCGCCCCCTCACACGTTTGAACAGTTTGCCTCCCCAATGAAGCTTCTGCATATAAATCCAGCCAGAGCAAGAGCTCCCCTCTCGTAAAACACCTTTCAGAGTCCAGCCCATCTCCCAGCCTTGGGCAACCACTGGAAGCTGTGGTTCTTACATAGCAGGTTAGTCAAGAATGGGGTCAGGGCAGTGAAGTGAGTTGTGAACTGATGACAATATCCTGGGAAACCCTTAAGCCTGGATGGAGGGAAGTTGCCAGCTAAGACTGATATTGACTTTAGGGGGACACAAGTGATGACGTGCCCCCAGAACTTCACCTTTCTGTCAGTTAAACTCACACTATTCTTACTGGCATATAGTTGGTGCCAGAACAGGACAAGTCAATGCCCTCTGAGATGTGCTGTGCTGGACTGTCCCTCCAGAGTAAATCTGAGTATTAAGGAGGGAGATCTTTTCATAGTGATCCAAGAAGTTCCAGAGTAATACGTATCTCACACACTGGAGCACAGCAAAAGAGCTACAGGAGCAGTGGTTGACATGGTCTTCCACGTCTCCCTTCTCTTTGATTTGAACAAAATCTGGAGGCTTGTTTTAACAGTGTTATAACTGTTTGTATTTATTTAGTGCTTTCTGTGTGCCAGACTCTGTGCCAGCACTTTACAGACATTATCTCATTTTATCCCATCAACCTGGATAAAAAGCTCACAATTCATCCATGAAGTCAAGGACAGGTTCATTAGACCCTAGCTTTGCAAATTTGGGTGAATGCTTTGCAAGAATTAAACTATTCTTCTTATTTTAAAATTGGTTATTTATTCCAGCCTCTACTCTAATAACCTGGGTACTGGTTATTAGTAAAAAAATATCATATTCACTGCCTTTACAACTATTTGACCATTGAAAACCTAGGCCTTTCCAAATCTCCCAGAGTCAACCTGGAAGAACAAAGTATATGGTGAGTATAGGGATCCAGTTCAAGAAGGCAAACAGATCAAAGTGTGAATAACACACAATGATTTGTTACTTTACTTAAAAAATAATAATAATTAGAATTATTAATCTCTAAAAGCTAAAGGCTGAAGTGAGCTAAAAAGAAACATATGACATAACAATTTTCATCATGGAGTGGCTTTCAAAAAGCAAAGAAAATTACTTATTTTCTGAAAACATTGCAGATACCTAAAAATACTTATAAACAACAGACGGTTCCCATTGAGACAGCAATTTGTTTCTGGCATTTTTATTTCATATGAGAGTATAATGACATTTTTCAAACCAACTTTTGGGCATTTGTCATATCAGGTCATGGGATTGGGACCACTGGTGTTAGGACTCTTCATACTGGTACCAAGCAGAATCTTCTGCCCTCAGAAATAAACTCTTGAACCCACCTCCTTCCTTCTTGAACTCACCAACCAATGAGAGGGCAACCTGGGCAGTGTCCACATTTATGATTATTAAGTTACCCCCAAAATGGCATTTTAACCTGCCCTCCCACCCCGCAGTATATGAATAAACTGAACTTGCTAAATATCTGTACTTACCAGGCTGCTATGGTCTACGTTTCTTTTCCATATAGCCTGCAATTCAAACTCTCAAAAACTTGAATTGGCCTCTTGTGTCTCCCCTCAATCCAAATGTGTGGAGTTTTACCATACAACTGAAATAAGGAAAGCAGAATTCAATCTGGAATAGAAACATTGTCAGTTCTATGTGCTGTGCAGAGAACTCTGACTTCCAGGGATGTGATTAAGTAGAGGCGACTAAAATGGCATTTAATGGAGAGTGTTTCAAAAACAGGGTGGGGGAGTTGAAGCGGGTGTCCAAGAAAGGCGTCTGAGCAAGGGCGGGCTGGGCCAGGGGATGAGGCTGGGCCAGGGGATGCTCCTGGGCGCAGTTCACGCGCCTGGGCCTGCAGCCTCGGCACCGGGGTAGGGGTGTGCGCATGCGCAGGGCGACACCCGCGGGAAGACGTCTGAAAGCCCAGTGATCCCGAGGTGATAAAGTCAACAGGCCAGGCAGCCCAAATGTGCGGCCTGAAACGGACCTATTTTTCACCACACACATGAGGATACCATTCCTGTTCAAATATTTATTTGCGCTTGAATTCCGAAAAGACTTATTCC
The DNA here is from genome assembly GCF_025265405.1 of Mesoplodon densirostris. Classification (NCBI taxonomy): domain Eukaryota; kingdom Metazoa; phylum Chordata; class Mammalia; order Artiodactyla; family Ziphiidae; genus Mesoplodon; species Mesoplodon densirostris. Next base: position 104,497,993 of record NC_082665.1, on the reverse strand, counting down.
TCTGTTAGGTTTACGCACTTCCCCATTCCTTTCTCTCTCTTTTTAAGGTTAGACGAGGATTTCTTTGTCATTTGTGCTAAAGGACTGATGTTTTCTTCCTTGAAATAGTAGCTGGAGCCTGAAAACGGTGGATTCAGGGACACATAGATTAAAGGTTTTAAAAATCTAAGTCGTGAAACAAACCCAAGTCACAGAGTCATATCCTCAGCTCACCACTCTGCAAACTTACCTTTTTTTTAAAAGACAGTAATAAAATACCTGGTGAGATTTTATATCATTGAATTCTCAATTGGTGAATCATTTGGGATAATCTTTTTTTCTTAAGATTAAATTCTTTAAGAGCAAATTAGCTTTTAATATGAGTATCATGACTCACAGCACGAAGAAGATACAGGCACATTATAGCTGTGGAAATTATTCAAGAATGAACTATTCTCAGAAACATAGAAGTGATGCAAACCTGAGATTTTAGATAATCTATAAGGGCCCTTTGGCAGGGATCTCTACTGGATTCTACTGGCCGAAAAGTATAAAAATGTCATGTAGTGCCTACCATATACCAGGCACTCTTTCATAAAGTTTGGTCATTTAATCCTTAGAGTAAATCTGTGATGAAGGCATTATTATTCCCAGTTTATAGATGGAAACACTGAGGTCGAATGATTTGTCAGAGTTGCACTGCCAAGAAAGTGCTAGAGTGTGGATGTAAAATCAGGTTTTCTGGACTCAAAATTCGACATTCTCTTCACTACATTGCGACACTTCTTAAGCATGAATATTAAGTATTCAGTGACTGTTTTTGAAATGAGAATTGATTTAAATTTGTGCTTTCTCATATCCCACTCCAAATAAAAGCTTTAAGAATTAAATTGCAATATACAGAAGGTGTTTTCCCTAATAAAGGAGTGTGCCTTAAATCTTTTTTTAAAATAAAGAGGCATATATATAAAAAACATAGAAACAAAAATTGAAAAAAAAATTTTTTTAAGTTTGTGAATTGTCTCAAAGCAAAATGAAATTGCATATTATCTGTGAATCATTAGAATGCTAGAGGAGTTTCCCAAAATGATACCCTGACCGAAATATCACTTTAAAGTATCACCAAGAATCCTAATTCAAAGAACTTTGGAGATACTTTGTCTCTTTAGTTTTCTTTAACATGTGCCCTTGAAATAAATATGCCAGTGCAATAAATGTTGACCAAGACATGTTGGCTTTTCACTTATGGTTTGCTATAAAATTAAAGATAAATTCTAATGAACTGTGCAGAAATACGACCTCATAACTAGGTAGGTAATGATACACTCAACTGTAAAACATAGCCCTTAGCAAGAGCTCAAGCTTAAAGTCTGACATTTTATTCCTTTGTTCTATATGTTTTTTTTAAATTTCTTAAAGACTATTAGAGGAAGTAAATTAATATCCTTAAATATTCATTGGCTCAAGCAGTGGCCATTTATGTTCCACTAAAGTGTTTGGTTTGTTTCAAACAATACAAATAAAAAGCAGAATGTTCTGCCCTGTCAACTATAGCAATTTGCGTGCTGTCTGTGGGTGTATGTAAGTGCACATGCAAAGGGTAATTGAGAATAATTGATAACTTTTTAGAATATGAGTCAAGGTAGATTAGTTAGATTTATGGGGAAAATATGTACAGGAAAGAAATGTCGTTATAGGTATTGACAAAGTAAAATGTGGTGCCAGTGTTATGACATTTCAAACATGTATTTCAGAAGGTAGTTTAAACAGCTTAAACCAAGGCTCAAGTGTAACTAATGTATTTCTTGATGAGATTGATTCCTCAGCTGTCTCATTGCCCTGGGTCTTTACTCCTCCCACAGATTTCACAGTTTGTATATATCAGGTTTAGTCATTTATCTAGTGAAGCAGTTATCATATTCCACTATTCCATGGCTAATCATGGCATAAGCAGTTAGCACTTTTCATCTTCAAAGCTCTTAACAGCAGTTAATTAATATAAGCAACCCCCTTAGGAGATAAATTAATCATACTATAACAGTTCCCATTTCACCAGTTGAGAAGCTGAGGTAAAGGGGCTAAGTAATTGGCCCACAGCCATTGAGAAAACAGTATTTGAAGATGGTGGTGGCCCAAGGAGCTCTGAGATCTCAAACTTGAATAAAATGTTTGCTTTTCTATTTGTCTCTTGTACATCATATATAATACCATTCAACCAGTAGCTTTCTCCAGATGGCCCAGTGGGAAACATGCTTGTTCTGCTACCTACACTCCATGGTCTCCATGGTCATAAAGAAGCCAAATGTATCATCACCCCCAAATTCCAGTCTTCAGATAGAATGCCATCTTCTGTTTACCTGATACTATCAAATCAGTCCACAGATCTCTATAGTCAAATCTATATAGTGATAAGTGTCTGGTCTCAGAAATCAAATGAAAATGAATGTCAAGCCAATTGATCATTTGCCCACACCATCAAATGCCTGAAATTGAATGCAATTTAGACTGACTTAGCTGAATCCCTAGATGTACTGACATTCTTTAGAGTTTGGATCAAATCACATTGGATAATTTTCAATAAACAGTGTATAACTAATTCAGTATGTTCGATGTGTAATTTAATGGTACAGCATGTGACTAGTAAATGGGGCACCCAAGCTGTACCTTTTCTCAGTGTACCCTGACTCACAAAATGAACTTGTTACTTTTGATTCCTTCTTCTGATAAAAATCTTAAAGTATCCCAAGCTGTTTTTCTTTCTTTTATTGAAGTACAGTTGATTTACAATGTTGTATTAATTTCTGCTGTAACCCAAGCTGTTCTTGAGTATATATGAAACAGAATCTAGTATATGGAAATTTATTGGCAAGGTAAAAAATAAATTTGGAGCATTATCATATTAAAATTACTAGAACACTCTTACCCATGTTTGTCAGTCTTGACTCTTTCCAGTTGTTGTTTCAACTGGAAATGTGTGAACCCCATGCTTGTATCAGTCAATTCATTTGTTAGACACAATCATGGTCCTCTTCTCTCTCCTTGCTTTAGAAAAGTAGGATATAGATAATGGAGATCTCATTTTAAACAAAAAAGTACAACATAGGCTTTTTTCAACATATTTTGGCCTAAAAGTAAACACTATATCCAATCTTATTAGCTCCTGAAATCCTGAAACAATATTGTTAAGAAATAAAACATTTAAAAAATCATCCTAGGGAAACTGGGGGAAGAGTATATGGAAGCATTCTGTACTACTTCTGCATCATTTCCTAAATCTAAAATTATTCCAATGTAACCCATTTTTTTAAAAGAAAAGAACAATAAAGAATGAGTGTGGTAGATGGAAAAATGGCCCTCCAAAAGATATCCACAGCCTAATCTCTGGAATTTGTGAATATTACTTTATTTGCAGCAGGGGTGTTGGGCAGGGAGCTCTTAGAAGACAAGAATAAAAATTAAGGATATTGAAATGGGGAGATTATTCAGGATTATCTGAGTGGACCCTAGATGTGCTCATATGTAGCCTTACAAAAGGGAGGCAGAGGAATTTTACACACAGAGAGGAGAAGATAATATGAAGACAGAGCAGAGAGATATTTGAAGATGCTAGTTTTGAAGGTTGGAATGATCCAGCTGTTGCCATCAGAAGCTGAAGAGACAAGGAATGCATTTACCCTTAGAGTCTCCAGAGGGAGTGCCGTCCTGCTGACACCTCGATTTCTGTCCAGTGATACTGATTTTAACTTCTGGTCTCCAGAAGGTGACAGTATAAATTTCTGTTCTAAACCATCAAGTTTGTGGTAATTTGTTTTAGCAGCCACAGGAAACTAATACAATTGGCAGAGAATATAAAAGAGCAAATGACAGAAGAAGAAATATAAACAGCCAGTAAGCATATGAGAGATGTTCAACGTTAGTAATAATTTTTAAAACTGTCAATTAAAAAAATTAGTTCACTTATTTGTTGCCTATCAGATCACAAAAATTAAAGAGATTGAGAAGTTTTTAAAAAGTCCTCTGGTGCAATTTTCACCAAAGACATTAAGGCACCCAGTCAGCTATTGCTGTAGCCTGGCCAAGGTCTTACCATCTAACACATTTCACTTTCTTCAGGAAAATACGCGTATCTTAAAAACAAAACGCTTCAGTGCTTTATAAAATATTTTTTATTACGTAAAATTTCAAGTATATACAGAAGTAAAGAGGACTCATGGTCAATCTTGTTTCATCTATACTCTTCAATCTCTCCCAACCTAGGTAATTTTTTAAAAAAATTCACACACATCATATTTTAGCATGTATCTCTGCCCATAGAGATTCATGCCTATAGATACATATTTTATATGTATAATATATTATATATAAAGTATACTTATATATAAATCACATATATATTCATAAATAATTCATATGTGTTATATATGTGCATGTATCTATTGTTTGGTGCTTTTAATGGAACTCTCTTTTTCTTTACTTTCATTTTTCCAGAATTAAGAATTTTATACAGGGAAGTTTTGAGAAATAAAAGCAAGAGAAAAGACTTTCCTATGAGGGTCAAAAGATTCTGGAGTCTGATGCTCTTACATCATGTAGGAAAGAGACTCATATGTCTGTTGAGGTGTGTGGGAAAGTGTGTGTATGTCCTACGTCGTTCCTCCTGGATCTCAATCTATCAGTACTGTCTCCTTATCTTCAAACTCTCCCCCACCTATTTGCTATTTTTATAAACATGTTTCAGATGCTGCCAACCCCAGCCCCTGCTAAAACACCCACTTCATCTGATTCCACAGTTCCTCTAGCCATCACTCCATGCTTACTCAACCAAACTTCTTTAAAGAAAAGGCCACACTTATCTTCACTTTTCAGTTCCCATTTACTTTGCAACTCAAAGCAATTGGAGCAAAAACGTTCATCTAAAACCACTCTCAACGTTGAGGGTTCACCAAGTGAAGCTGTCATGATGGTAAGCAAAACAGACAAGGCCTTGCCCTCACAGCTCTGAGACCTTAAGTGTGGATCTCCCAGGTAGATGTAGGGAAAACAGAGTGAAAGTCTCAGCACTCTTCCCACTGCCCTTCTCTGTCTCCTTCCATCCACGCAGCTCTGCTCCTATAAGGTCAGGTGAGCCATGGCTTGAATGAAGTTGAAAAGCATGAGCCTTGTCCACTGTTCCTCCTGAAATCAAATCTCTGTGTGACAGGTCATCAAGATAATAACTGAAGATGGCTATTTTTTTCCAGATCTCTTTATGATTGATATGGAAGTATAATTTAGGTCTCTGTGGTGGTTCCTAAGATTCCCAGAACTGTCCATGCCATATTTATTCATGTTCCAGATACAGACAGAGCTGGGTTTCCTAACAAGTCATTCAAACGTTCAGGAAGGCTGATTTCTTAGCATGTCTGAGTCTTCAAGCTCTAAGAAGAGTGAGCAAAAGCATAAGTGGAAAAACAAAAAACAAAAAAAAAACACAAAACTCTAAAGGGAATGTTTGTATTTTTTACCTAAACCGAAATAAACTGGAAATGTTTAGTCTGTTTCCAACAAGAAAGTTTGAGATAATTGGGGGAATGGACTAGCTGACAGAAAAGCATTGCTGAGGAATTAGATGATAATGCAACAAATCAATGTTTTACCCAGCAAGTAAGAGATTATTTATTGCAAATGTGAGAAAATGGATCAAACATTGAATCCCTGAATGTTAATTTTTTTTTTTTTTTTTTTTTTTTTTGCGGTATGCGGGCCTCTCACTGTTGTGGCCTCTCCCGTTGCGGAGCACAGGCTCCGGACATGCAGGCCCAGCGGCCATGGCTCACGGGTCCAGCCGCTCCGCGGCACGTGGGATCTTCCCGGACTGGGGCACGAACCCGTGTCCCCTGCATCGGCAGGCGGACTCTCAACCACTGCGCCACCAGGGAAGCCCTGAATGTTAATTTTTTTAAACAAGCTTGTGAGTGTTTGAAACTAGTCAATAATGGCAAAGTAAGAAAATGTCTTCATAGATAAATATCAACCAGAGAAATATCACATAAAATATTACATGTACACTCTGACCATGCATGCTCGCCAAGAAAACACCAGTCTTGGAGGTCAAAAAATACTGCTAGAGAATATGAATAGTATTTTGATACTTAATAACTAGGCTATTATTTTAGCTGTTGTGTTTCAGAAGTTCATGTAAGTAAAAGGATACAATTATTGACCTATAGTCTTTATAGTAAAATAAAATTTTATTTTTGAGTGAGAGGATTATGTACTCATAATTGAGGTAGAGAGACAGAGGAAATCCAGGAAGTGAGAAGGAGATTTAATCATTCACCTCAGACAGAACAGGCCCAAGATACTGTAAGCTCTGTGAGGACAGGAATCATGTTTGCCTTGCTAACTTTCATGCTGTCAACAATTGATGGATATAAACTCCTCTTTTACATCTCACCCAATCTTCTCTTGATCAGAGGAGGGATGATGTGAGTAAGAAGCTGAGCAGTGAAGATAAGAATGGGAAGGAAATATTGGAATTGAGAAATATCATGACCAACTAGTCTCAGTTGAGCAGGAGTGTGTTGCAGAGTGAATGTGAGAATGGGGACTCAATATGAGTAGTCAATTCTTTCAAAAGCTATAGATTTGAGGGAAAGGAAAGGAAAGAGATGAGGCGGTGGCTGGAGGGGCCTCCTGGATCAAGGGAGACTTTATTTGTTTAGAGGGAAAAAGGAGAAGACAGAAGGGCAAAAATAAAGGAGAAAGATTCCTGAGGAGCCAGGGGTGGGTCGTACCCACACACAGTTGTACTGGCTTAGAGGCTACATGATTTGATTGAAAGAGCGATGGAAGGAGAATCAAAGGCCCTCGTGCTTGCCCTACCTTTGGTCCTCATTCACTACCTGAGAGAGCTTGGGTAGGCCACTGGAGCGCTCTGAACATCAATTTAATGACCTCTGTAGTAAAAACATATGAAAATATGTAATTTGTTTCATCAGAAATGAACCAAAATGAAAGGGATTTAAGGAAACACAGCATTGGAAGACACATGAGGCACTGTTAAAACGCACTTAGGGGAACTCTGTGAGCTATCACCAATGACTGTGTCCCTACGGTGAGCTAGCAATTTCCAAGCTGGACAGAACTGCAGACCCGACTTCTTTTAGTAGCCCCATTATTCATGTCATAGTTGTCCTTTTCTGCATGACTTGGCTGAGCAGGCCTGTATGGGAACTCTGTTTTCTAAGCCAGAAAGAACAGACTGAGTAATACTATTGCTTTTGTATCAAGATTTAGCAATCAGCAAGTTAATAAAGTCTCAAAGATTAGCATCGGCTTGAAAGGCAAAATTCATACAAAACAATTAATTAGGAGCATTAAAACAAATGCATTGCTGAGGATGGAATTGGATCCAGGAGACAAAATGGGTTAAAAAAATTTTTTTAAAGGAATGCTCTAATTGAAAACTGGCAGTGGCAGAAGACACAGTATAGTTAAAACAGTATCTTATCAGAAAATTAGCAAAATGTAATTTTTATTGGATTTTACAGATGTTATTTTTAACCACCTCAAAAATCTCACCTCATGGCTATTGGTACAAATTGTCATAATTGCTATAATTTGAAGTCTGAGCGATGGAATGGCTGAGATAGTTATCTCATCCCCAGACTAAGTCTGCATTAGTTGAGCAGCCAGGAGAAGGAGCTCATGTTTTTGTACTTGGTCTGGACTTCATTTGTGTCCTTTATCCAATCTCATTCTTAGGAATATTGAAGAATAATTTTTTTTTCCTACCTGAAACACTGGAGAAAATCAGGAGGTTAATATTAAGAGTGCTGAGGTCACCTTTAATTAACATACCAATCACCTCACCTCCAATCTGCAAGTAAAGTGTTGTATTTTGTTCTATTTTTACATTTCCTGGTGAACTCTATCATATTTAATGCATATACTAAATTCTGGGCATAATATATTCAACTACCTACATAAGCACGGCTGATAATGATGAACTAAGAAGAAGGGGCTTTTACATCGCTCCTGATATCCAAGTTAACAAACTTCCTTGTTACTCAGGGAGTAAAAATATGACTAAACATGTCCAAAATATGTCCAACCTATAAATCAGAAGACAAGATCAAGAAATGCCTTAGAGGAAATTCTGTAGATAACTTGTATCCACAGATTCACAGGGATATCAAATAATGAAAACAGTTATGACTGGGTTATACTTTAGCTTTGGGGCTAGATTGGCAGAGGGCCCAGCTCAGAGACTGTAGAAACACTCAGCCAATTTGAAGAGAGGAGTCTCTGTAAGAGAATAAAGCTCATCAGACTTAAGGAAGCACTTTCAAACAAGAGAAGAAAGGCTAACATGCTGTTTTAGTGATCGTCCAAAGCTGAGTCCTCTCATTGTCATTTTAGGTCATGGAAAATTTTCAACATCGTTTCTTTCACACTCTCAGCCATAGTTTAAATAAAGGATTGTATGAAGAAGGGGCCCGGATTAAATTTATTCATTCAACAGATACTGGTGCTGCTCTAGGCCCTGGAGAACAATAGTGAACAAGAAGTGGTGCTTCCAGTGGAACAACACAGGCAGGAACAATGCAGACAACAAACATATCAAAAATATAATGCCAGATAGTATGGACATTTTGATGAAAAGTCATGCAGGGTAAGGACATAGAGAGTAATGGAAAGGGGGCTGTTTCGATAGGAAATCCCTCAAATCAGGTAGTATGTGGGCAGAGACCTGAAAGAAGTGATGGAGGAAGTGAGGTGTATATGTGGGGGATGGCATTCCAGACAGAAACAGCATCAAGTTCAAGGACCCTGAGGAAGGAACATGCTTGGACAGAGTGGAAGGAGATAAGGTGGGAGAAGGAGGCAGGCTATATCATGCAGGCTTTCTAGGCCATGGTAGAAATGTTAGGTTTTGTTCTAAGTATGACTGGAAGCCCCTGAAGGGGAGGAGGAGGTTGAGCAGTAGTATAGTACAATCTGACTAAAGTTACAAAAAGGTGACTGCTGCTGGGTGGAGGATAGAAACAAAAGCCACAAGAAGAGGGATGAGGCTGTTGTAGAACTAACCAAGGGGTAATGGTGGCTTGGACCACTGGTAGTAGTGAAGGGGGTGAGAAGTGGTCAGATTCAGAATATATATTGGATGTTGTACCAACAGGACTTGCTAATGGGCTAGATATAATGGAAGAGAGAAAGAGAAGAATCTGAAATGACTCTTAGGCTTCTGGCTGAGAGAATGAACAAATGTAATTCCACTCATTGGGATGGGGAAGACTTGAAGAAGTATGGGTTTTGGATGTTGGGATGGAAATAAAAAATTAAATTTCAGTCATGTTGAATGTGAGATGCCCATTAGATGTTCAAATGGAGAAGACAAGTAGATAACTGGGTAACAGATCTGAATCCAAAGGAGAGGCCAGGCCAGAGTTATAAATTTGGAAGCCATCAACCTATATAAATCCATGAGACTAGATGCATCTATCCAGAGAGAGTACGGAGAACAAAGAGAATCCAAACTCAGATTTGAAAAGCAGGAGAATTCCTCAAAAGTAACTGAGAAGTATTATTTGACCTCTGTAGGGCCTTTTCAATACAACAACTCATAGTGAAACAGACTGACTTTGAACAGGTAAGGGGGGAAAAATCAGGGGCTGAGTGGACCATAGTCTAAATTTAATTATTAATAGATACTCACCTTATTGTTGATGTTACTTTTATTTTTATACAAAGTGAGATACTGGATAAATGAATACATGAAGTGTAATTTTGTGGCACTTCTCTTTTTCAGTAAATACTGAATAAGTCGATTCTGATGCAAGTGGTCCAAGAATCTTATTTTAAGAAAGGCTTCTCTAATGTGCATCTTGGAAAGGAGCAACAATTAAAAGGGAAAATAGCAGGTTTGTATGTAAGTCCCAAAAGTGAAGGTTAAAAAACTAATGAGTTTTTTGGCTCAAAGAATAATAAACTACAGAAGTCACCAAGTTTTTGAAGTGATGAACTATAATTGGTAGTAAGTGAAGAATCTTCATTTTTCACTGCAAATTGTGCAGTTAAGAAGAGGCAAAAATAGGAGATATCTGTGTTAACCATCAGAAACATGTTCTAATGTAAGAGGCATGAGAAACTAAAATAAAGAGTATTGAGATTCTTGGAAGAATTTAAAGGAAATGGACAAAGATCTCATCCTAGGATGATTTAAAGTAAAAAATCTGTAGAATTACCTGCAATGAATTTGGTACCTTTACAACATTCTATTTTTCTCTTTGCAAAGTTGACTTGTATTTTTCCCTTAGGCAAAAAATTAAATTTTAAGGAATCATTTGACATGAGAATCAGAGTAGCATGTCTATCTTCCAGAAATCGGTTTTCTGTAAACATTAAACATTCAGTTTGAGCATTTAAAATGAAATTGAGTCTATGGTTTTTCTTTTTTGTTTGTCTTTTAACTTAAGACTTTTCTGTCAGTAGAGAGAAAGAAGGAAAAAAGTAACTCAACAGTAGAAAAACAAGCAGTAATGTAACTAGCCAAAAAGATGCCATAAGAAGTGTTGGGTGCAGTTGGCTTATGTATTGGGAGAAAAGGATAGTGATAGCTCTGAAAACCAGGGCATTTTGTTTAAGAGCCAACTGTTGCCTAAACTAAAAGGAAACGAGAAGAGAAAAGAGATGGGGTCCATTGGAAGTGGCAGAGTATAGCGCAAGTGCCAGCTACTAGCAAAAACCAGATAAGGAATTAGGCTGTCCCCACCCATGAAGGTGCCTCTTTCAGAAGCTCTGGGTAACCTAGATAATGGATGGCTTGAGTGACCACTCTTCTCCCTTCCTGCACCCTAATTTCCACTCTTATGCTTTAAACTAGCCAATAAAGAGTGAACTGTGAAACCCTAGGCACGCCACCCTCGGGCCACAAAGGCAGAGCCCCAGAGCTGATACCTCTCTCTCTCTACCCACAACCTAGCTGTGTGGCCCTTGGGTGTGCCTGGTACTCTCCAGGATCTGTGAGTAATAAATCTTGTTCCTCAAAATTTTCTGATGGATTTTGCTGAAGTACTTCCTGCAATCGTAATAAGAACCACAAGGGCCGGTCCAGCCACAACATTGACGCACTGTGGAAATGTTTGGAAGGCCCACTACAAGTAATGTGGGACGGGGGATTGCCCCAGGCATCTCTAGCTGATAGCATCACTATTAATATACTGAGACAGCACAGAGATGAAGGTCAATTAAAGCACTGAGGAGCAGACACCTGATGTTAGGAGTCAGCTCAGAGGATCCCACAGGATTCTGCAATAGCTCCAGAATCTGACACCAAGAACCCACCTCCTCCCAGGAGCTTGTTAAAGGGCACACAAACCCTAGGCACCTCGGCCATGTACAAGGAGACCAACAGACACACATATTCAGAGGGTTTAAAAACCTTTGTGGCTCATAGTGACAAGTCTAAGTGATCAATATTTTTATTATTTTTGGTACACTTTATTTTAAACGGTAGGGAAATGTATGGTCTATTTTCAGATGGCTTCTCTACCTACTATGTATGAGGCACAAAGTTAGTTAAGGCATTGAAAATACAAAGATGAGCATGGCAGTCCCAACTCTCAGTGAGTTTACAGTTGGGGAAGGGGAGTAGGGCAGTGCTGATAAGGACAAATGAGTAAAACGATGCTTATAATACGAAACGGGGTGGCCATACGAAAAAGAGAGCATAAACTCTGACCAGGACTGGCACAGAGATCAGGGAAGAATTTCCAGAAAAGTCAATGTTGAGTTGAACCTTGGATAATGAAGAGGAGTATTCAGAGTGAAAATGATTTAAAAATTTGAATTTCACCTACTTGCAAACAATCCATTTTTGGAAACACCTTGTTCGCCCATTGCATGAAATAACAGACATTATTCTATATAAGTCAATTCAAATGGACATCTGGCAGCTTTTATCATCTTAGTAAAGTTTTGAATTTTGAATCAACTCTGAAACTTAATCAGGTATCTATAGCAGGCTGGTGGTAATCCACATATTAGGAATGTAAGTTTTTATTCAATGTAGGGTAGAGGGAAATGTTTTCAGCTTAGGGAAAAGGTACTACAAAAAACACGTTATCCAGGGGCTTCCCTGGTGGTGCAGTGGTTGAGAATCTACCTGCTAATGCAGGGGACACGGGTTCGAGCCCTGGTCTGGGAGGATCCCACATGCCGCGGAGCAACTAGGCCCGTGAGCCACAACTACTGAGCCTGCGCGTCTGGAGCCCGTGCTCCGCAACAAGAGAGGCCGCGATAGTGAGAGGCCCGCGCACCGCGATGAAGAGTGGCCCCCGCTTGCCACAACTAGAGAAAGCCCGCGCACAGAAACGAAGACCCAACACAGCAAAAATAAATAAATTAATTAATCAACTCCTACCAAAGGGGGGGAAAAAAACAAACACGTATCCTACAGGCTTACAGTGAGTCAGGATTCTAATTCAACAAAAGTTCACGTTTTCGTATTTCAGTCCCTAACAGAACTACGAGCAAAAGCAAAGAAACGCAAACTTTTTCAAATCTCAGAGTTATTCTGGTTTTCATTCTGTATTATAATCTCTTTGTAACGATCAGTTAAAGAAGATTGACTGGCTGCCCCATGTTTCCTTCTTCATCTGGTTTACATGTGCTCAGAAAAAAAAATAAAGCAACACAAAAGAATTTTCCAATAAAATATGACTAATGAATTAGAAAGTGCTATTCAGTGCCTTGTGAACATTTCAAAATACTGTAAGCCTTTTTCCTCATTAAGATATTCCCAAAACAAAACCAAGAAAAAAACAAAGAATTTCACTGCAGAAGCATGAAATATGATAACTAATAAGAACAATTATAATCATTTCTTTAGAATACAGCAACTATGAATGACACATGTAAATACCTCCAATATATTCATTTAATATTACTGATAATCCACGTGAGCAATAGATTAGAATTGCCTTTATCAGCCAGAGTCGTAAAGTGCTGTAACAGCCTAGAGATTACTAGAAAAGCTGATACCTGGGTGAAGAATATACCCAGTCTGTGATAATGAAGGAGTGTACAGACTTTTAATTCCATAAATAAATAGAATGTTTTTAAGCATCAGACTTCATCAAAATTTAGCTGAATTAATTAGTAAACACATACTGCATGTTTGCCCAAATCCTTTCATTCCCTGCAGGAGCTAAATACCTTTCCTCATTTGCATCTGTGGGAATATTGAATTATCCTAATTTTGAAATCTGAGCAAGCCCCACAGAATGCACTGGGAGTGATTTCGGTAGCGATTTTACACAGTTATAGAAATCAGTAAAGTGATATGTTCAATATACTTCTTAACCTTTTTCCCAGATACCATCAGAAAAATAAACAAGTTTTTTTTTTTTTTTTGGCTAGGAAAATGTGCTAAAAAACAAGTTATCCCACACCTGTATTTGAAAACCTTTTCGCTTACACTCAAAATAACATGATTTCAGAATAACTCCATATGAAGTAAAACAGGATGGAAACAGACTGAATTTGTGGTATATCTAAAAGATGAAAATGTAAATTTTAAGCAATTTAAACTGAACAGAATATTAACATCTGGGCAATATTAGAACATCTGACTTGTAATAGGTTCTCAATAAACGCTTGCTGAGTGAGGCAAGTCCAGTGGAAGTTTTTTGAAGTGAAACTTGAATGAAGAGATAAAATTAACAATTATCACTGGTTATTATTTCTTTGGGGCAAAATACTGCTATGTAAGTTTGTGATTTTAATATCATGCAAATCCAAACACTTATTTCTTCTTTCCGCTGATGCTTTTAATTCAGGCCATCATCACCTCACTTCTCAGTGACTGAAACAGGCATAATGGGCTTCCTGTCCCATTTCTTCCTCCCCTTCCTCCCTCCTGCTCCCATCCACTTTCCACTCTATAAGCTGAATGACCGTTCTGAAACCTTTCCACATCCCCGCATTCCCTCAGGATAAAGCCCAAAGCATCAGGATACTTCAAGGTGTGCCCACAGCCAGTCTCCCCAGCCTCATCCATCTCCACAACGTAGACCTCTGGCACTTACTGCTCCTGCCATATTCAACTCTGCAGTTTTTCTACATGCCACGCGCTCACCTCAGGACCTTTGTGCATGCTGTCCCTCCTGTTGGAAAGCTTTCCCCCCTCCCAACTCTTGGCCTCCTATCCTTTGATCTGGCTTACTCCTACTTGTCTTTAAGGTTTTAGCAGAGATATTATATACTCACTGAATCTTCCCTGACAGCCCCTCCTCCTCTGTCAAGACTAGATTAGTATTGTGTCACTCTGTGCTTTCATTTAGCTAATGACTCAAAATCGTGGCTTATTTGTTATTACTTCTTAATAAATTCCTTGTGTTCTCAACACCTAACATGATGCCTGGCACATAGCCGGCATTAAATAAACACCCTGTGAATGAATTAGGAAAACCTTCAAAAACTGAGCAATCTTCTTTGGTGAAGCTGATCTGATAATAGTTTATATTATAAATGATAATAGTGAAAAAAGAAATATACCAAAAGTTAAGAGACCTGAATTATCATCCTAGTTCTGTCATTAGCTCTAAATAATTTCTCTGCACCCCAATTTAACCTGCAAAATAGGTATAAGACCTACTCCTCCTACTTCACAGGAGGATAGATCCAAAGGGCTCTGTTAAGTGAAAGCACTTTGGAAAATATAAAGAACTAGTCATGCAAGATAGTATCATTATCGTTATTATTAAATGCCTAAACTGCTGTTTTAACTCTGTCACATTCCAGCTCAAAAACCTCCACGCTCTCACCCACCAACCCACTCCCAGCCTTCTTCCACCTTCAACAATGTTTCCCAAAGCGTGGCTATGTGAATTGATGATCAGTCTCATCGACATTTCTGTGTTTCGGTTGGAGGGTTTCTGCCTGGAAGCCACTCCACTTCTGCTCCAGGGGAACATCTCCTCCCCCCTGTCTTGGACCATGTGCTTTGGGTGAAGTGGATTCTGCCCCAGGACCCCAAACAGAGAGCCTAACCAGGCCAGTGATCACCCTGTGTTCTCCCAGCCAATGGACATGGTCCCCGGGCCTCCCTAAGCCATGATTCAGCCAAGGCAACAGAGAGAACCTCAGGACTTCTGCAGGGAAGACTGGAGCAAAGATAGCCACACTCCTCTGCTGGGCCAGCCAGGAAGCAAACAGCCCTAGGAGGTGCCAGCACTCATATTGTTACAATAAGCAAAGCCTCTTAGGATGAAGCCAACAAACCCATGGCAAAGAGAGACATGAAAATATCTGGTCCTTGGGGCATTCTCGAACTGCTGGTTCATGCCACGCTTGACACTAGCACTACCCAGCAGTAAGGATAATCAGGAAGAGGCAATTGTGTATCTTAACACTGCGTGTGACATCTCTCAGTCTCTCCTCCTAGAAAATAGATCTTTAAAGTTCTTTTCTTTGTTATAATAATGCTTTGAAAAATAAAATTTAACTCCATATTCAACTAATGCTTACAGAGCAATGAGATCAAATTCATAAAAACAAATGTTGAGATCTTTATAAGTAAAGGGTTTTATTAATTCAAAGTATTACTGTAAGTGGAATTACCAGCATTGATTTGATTATTCACCTTCCTTCTAGTACAGCTGCGAGTCTGCAATGTTATTGAAATATGAAGTTAATGCATAAAAAAATGGTTTATTTTCTACAAAATCAGTATCCAAGGGGAAAAAATTAAGTCCATGTGATCTAGGAAAAACGACCTTAAGAAACACTTATTGTTAAAATTCCAGCCTGACTTTTCTATCTAAATCCTTCAAAAATGTTTCTGGCTCTACAGTTTTGGTAAGATCCAGGTTAACACAAGCTTGTCAGAATTGCTTTCTTCAGTAGTAAGCAGTTAGATCAGGAAATAAACCACAAAAATTCCTTAATTGCTAGTCATCTAAGTAAGGTCTTATACTTTGGCTGAAAAAAATAAACCAAAGGAAAGAAATACCTAGCAATCTTTTTGTGGGTAATATTTTTACCATACAAGCTAAGAAAAACACCTTAGCCAGCAAAGGGGTCAAAAGAATGGAGAGGAGATATCTCTTCAAACCTTCCTTTCTAGGTAGAATTAGCCATTTAAGCTTTGTCCACATTAGCATTAAGTTAGCAAGGCTGGAGAGTGACTTAATTCATATCTCTTTGCCAGTTTGTTTACTTAATATTAATCCCATGTGTTTTAGGAATTGGTCTGAACCAAAGTGTATTGGAATTGCCTCCAGAAAGACTAAGCTATGCCTCAGGAACATCTTAAACTATTTATCATAATAATTTATTTACTATTTAAGATTTATAACGAATTCATTTATAATGAATTTATAATTCCCAGTTACAGAATGTCAATGTATCATCGGATTGTTGAGCATGGGCCATCCCTCACGTGTGCTCTTGGTATGAACACAGTTGTTTAATCCCCAGTCTTAGACGGGTGAAGTCTTTTAGAGGATTTCAAATAAGTAATTTGTGTTTGATGAATTCATGGTTCAGACACAGTCATCAACAAGATCAACCAATTAACAAATGGAGACTAAGAATGACAACAGTGAAGTTACCATTTATCCCTTCCTTTGGGCCAGGCACTATGCTAAGAAGGTAAAAAATATACTTTCTATTTCTCATAACCACTCTGCAAGGTAAGTTTTACTAAACTGATTTTACAGAAGAAGATATTGAGGGTTGGAGAGGTTAAGGGACTTTCCAAAGTATTATGCTTTGAATTAGAATATCCTTACACAGCAGGAATAATATAGCTATACAGCTATCCCTTCTGGTAGAGCCAACACATGGAATTTAGCTTGCTATTGGTTTTTCTGTTTGTCAGGGCTTGCTTCTTTGTTTTCCTTTTATAATGTGTATAATAATGTGCATTTAGATGCATGAAAAAAATAGCATAGTAATTCAATCTTAGTATAGAATTTGAAATTAGCATAGAATTTCAAGCATAACTCTCAAGGAATTATTGATGAACCTGGAACTTTCTTCAGATTAAGCTTCAGGACAAAACCCACTGATTGATTACATGACAGAAATGAGGCACAGAGGAGAATGCACACCCTTTGCTAGCCATGGGGGCTCCCCAGCTGCAAAGGTGAAGTTTGAGGGGCTCAAGAAGGTCCTCGGAATCCTCTGGTCTGTGCCTCTGCTCCTCTGGGATGGAGCATGCCAACTGGTCACAGGTATTCCATGACTGCAGTCGGTGACTGTGTATAGGATATGATTTCTAAGTTTATGACGCATTCATCCTGGGGTATATGCATAGTCATTCTGCTTATAGTGTGGTCCAAGTTTTTGTAACATTAGAGACAAGTCAAGGCCTTGACTTTCTTCTCTACTGACAGTCCGCTGCAGGGGAATGATAGTGCTAGGAGACACATAAAGACCACTTTTGATGGCATCTTCTCCAGCGTAGCACTGACTGCTCTAACAGGGGCAGAAGTGAGCTGGGAAACTTTTGAAGGGTTAGGATGTCAGCATCTTTCAGCTGCTTTCTTTTTTGCTCAAACTTCTCAGGGCCAGAGCATTTGCCCTTTAATCTGATTGTGCTGCTCTCACTTGGCTAGACATCAACAGACAAGCATCAACCAACTCCAGGTGAAGCTTCTTCTGCTGCTGAGAAAGTTCTCTTTCTTTAAGTTTCCTCACCTCTGCTTCAATGCCAGGCAAGATTTTTTTGCTCTGAATACTTAGGTGTCATTCCTAACAAAGATAGCTTCCCATATGAATAAGAATATCTCTGACTCAGAATGAGATATAATCTTTCAATGCCCTTTCTATCAGGGCTCTTGGTGTTGGAGCACTGGCATTCATTAGTAAAATGAAATTTGTCTTGTGAATAAAAACCATCGCAGAAGTAAATATTATGCAACCTGCTAAAAGAGAGGCCTGTGGAAATGAGTTTATTTTCTAAAACTTTTCAGTCAAGTTAATGGAAAAGTTGAAAACTACAAACCCTCTGCTGTCGCATTAATTTAAGCTGGAGCTTGCTGGAAGTATGAGGAATCTCAGCGAACTTGCGGTCCATCAACTTGCCCATCACACCCTGCAGAGGACTAGGTGACCTCCTGTGTCTGACTCTGAGGGTGGATCAGGAGGGAGAGGACCCCGAGGCCCTGGCGGGACCCTCCACCCAGCAGCCAGAACTGCGCTGCTTTTATTTCATTTACAGGTTGTGATTCTGCATTGGATTTATTGGTGTAGAAGGGCTTTTGCTGTCACCCAAGAAAGCCTTAGAATGAAAAATTTGATTTCCACTCACGATTAGTGCGACATCCCAGTTTTATAAGTGGGGCAACTGAGGCCCTGGGAGATGAGGTGACTTGTCCCAGGGTCTCCCCACTAACAAACGAAAGAGGTTTCCTGATTTCATCTACTACTTTTCACCTGCTAGTACGACCAATTATTTTGCTCACAAGTCACCTTTCTGTGTACCTCAATCTTTTTTAAAATGTTTTTAAATTTTTTCCAGTATTATTGAGATAAATGGACCTACATACAGCACTGTATAGGTAAGTGTAAGGTGGAAAGCATAACAACTTGACTTACCCATACCGTGAAACGATCACCACAGTTAACAGCCATAACCTCAGTCCTAGGCTGCCTCCAGTCACTTGGACCTCACAGGCTTATGGCGCCACATTTTGATGCGAAGCATAAATGCACAAGGGGATCCCAAGGGCAATCTCCCCGTAGCTTGGAGACTCCTCCCTTGTGTTTGTGGTACTAATCAAAGGTCAATGCTCCCAGATGTAGCAGTCACTACTAAGACATTCTTTGACTGAGGAATGTACGTGCAGTCATTCTTACTCACTGATGAGAAGAAAAAGCGTGCCTCCTGTGTGCCCTGGTTTTTGCGTGACAAACGTATGATAGTGATAGTATTTACCACGGAAACTTGATAAATGGCCGGTAGAGCTTCAGATCTCAGAATCTGTTTTGAAAGGACAAACCCCTTAAGAGCACAGTCCTTGACAAACTGGACCCTTTGGACCTTTATCTCTGTCAGATCAACCCAAATGAACTTGCTGTCCCAGAGCCCACGCGCCAGCCTTCATTTATGCCATTTCCTTGTGAATCCGTCTGAATCTTCAAGGCTCAGCTTCCTCACATCCTGACCATTCCTGATAGCTTCCTTGGCCTCCTGGACCACAAGTGGTGTCTTCTGGTTCTCACTCCAAGTGTACCACTCAGGGCATTTACTACTTTCTAATGATAATAGTAAGAACAAATAATAATAATAACAATTAACGTGTATTTATCTCCTACTATGTACCAGAGACAATAATTCTTCTAAGTAGGTATTATCTCTGTTTTATATATTTCCACATTTATGAGGAAATGTGAAACTCAGTGAAAATTAGAAACTTACCCAAGATCAGACAGACAATAAATGACAGAATGTCTATATGAACCCAGGATTCTGCAGCCGTAGCTGTATATCATGGTATCATGTGAGCTCTACGTACCTTGGGCTGTACATCATTGTCTCTCTTCTGGCGTATAAGCTACCTGAAGATATGATTGGTTTTTTGTTTGTCTCTTATCACCATGCGTTTTTGAACAAGCACAACCAGAGAGGGGTCTCCATAAGGAGGTGCCATGGTCAGAGTCAGGGAGTCTATGTTCTGCAAACACAACATCCCTCAGCACTGGAACCACTGGCTACACACACACGCCCCTACTGTCACACTCAGCATTTAGCTCTTTCTGCCGTGTCTGCTGCAGCTTGGCAGTTCTAATATCTGACGGATTAGTGCTGATCTACACTGATTGCTCACACCTGCAATTCAAACTAACCCCTGTTCCGCTTTGTGCAATCAGCCATGCCCAGGTAAGACCATCAGCTTCCCAAATGACAGGCAAACAGAGACCCACCTGACAGGTTGGACCAGACACCTGTGAGATCTGCAAAGTGGGAAGGAAAGGGGGGGAGGGGAAGGTGGAATTACAAAATTAAAACTCCAAATGTAAATGTAAATGTAAAGGAAGGAGTGCTTCCTCTACTTCTCAGAAAGATTAGAAACTTTGTAGATGGAAAACATCAAAGGTCCCCAGCTAATGAGTACAGAGCAGTAACTGGCAATGGAATTTTTACAGGTACTAGGATTTGGTATTTGTGTTTCTATGCATAGTAAGCTTTAGTCAGAGAAGTTAGACCATCGATTATCAAAAGTGCCAAACATAATCGTGCTGTGATTGTCAGAGCTGCCTCCTACTAATGAGTTCTAGACACACTTGCTAACATTTTCCTGATAATCCTCATGGCATTCCCTTCTGGAGGTAAGGGGTGTGTGGATGGAAAAATGCAGCTCATGCAGGG
Source organism: Mesoplodon densirostris (assembly GCF_025265405.1). Taxonomy (NCBI): domain Eukaryota; kingdom Metazoa; phylum Chordata; class Mammalia; order Artiodactyla; family Ziphiidae; genus Mesoplodon; species Mesoplodon densirostris. Next base: position 104,477,652 of record NC_082665.1, on the reverse strand, counting down.
CTAGGAGAACTTGCTTGGAGCATTACAGCAAGGTCAGAAAAATACATCTGTTCTTCCCGATGAAAAAGGTCCGATTTTGTCAATTATGTTTTCTGTTCTGAATTTCTACCATGTCTTAGCTTTCAATATGTAATAACCAATAGAAAATGAATGCTGTAGATATACATAAATATAAGTATGGATGTATACATGTACATATTTGTCTTATTAATGATCATAATCACAGAAGTAAAGCCACGTCCCCATTCATCACATTACCCGCATCCTCAGTACCTTTGGTAATATTGCCTCCTCAAGGGAATAATAGTTAAATCCTGAGTAACTCGAATAGTTCCAGTTACAACCGTAAATAACTGGATTTTGGTTTATTTCCTTCTTTGGAGAAAAATTCCCTCTAATTTTTCTAAGTGTCAGATTTTTGCAATATAAATTTCACTGAATTTGTTCAAGCTATGTGACTGTTTTTCAAGGTGTAAAAGAAGAAATATCGGAAAGACAAAGTAGAAGGCTTTGTTTGAGTTTAAAGACATTATTTTCCAAATAGAGCCAAATACAAAAGATATCCATCACGATATCTTACAAAATGTCACCATTTTTCCTGCTGCTGCTGATACTTACTAAAGCATTGAACCAGGGGAATTTTTTTTTTTTAATTCAAGGTTTAGTTTAGGGTTTGATGAGCTTATAAACTTAAAGGCTCTGACTTCTTCTTAGGACAAGTTAGTGACAACGCGAGGCAGCTGTCCTGGAAGTGATTTCCACTCCTCCAAAAAATCATTTCACAGACTTTCATTAAAGATAGAAGGATGCAGCAAATAACCAGGATCTTCTCATGTCCTCTTCCTATTTTTCTCTTCAGAGTAGTTATATACCCTATCTTGTGATATTTGTGTAGTGTTGTTATCATATTCGCCAAATAGTCAAAGTAGGCCTGGGGGACATATATGAACTTGAGTGGTTTCAAGTTCCAATAAGAATGCTAAAGTTTGGCTCTGGATAACACACTCACCCCTGGCCAAGCCCTGAGCCAACCCGGATGATGTGTAAATGTGCTTCGGGGTTGAGGGTTTGTCTCAACCTGAGAGAGTAAAATCTAGGGTTTTAACCATGGCAAACCACACCAAACAAAGTGTTTGGGTGAAACCTTTGAAAACTAAGGCTCCCGTGACTATCCCTTTTCTCCATGTATCTGTTTCTATTAAGATGAGGAAGGAAAGAGGCTCAGGGAGCCAAACTACCAGCCTGGGACCATTTGACAGAAGAAGCTACTAGGAACCCAAGCTCCTGTACATGTTCCTTTTTTTTTTTTTTTTTTTTTTTTTGCTCCTGGGTCCTTTTGAGAAAGAACAACTCAAAATTACTACCAGTTGCTGCGCATATTAAGCAGCCATGTGCCAGACACCATAACAGATACCTTACACATGATCTCCTTTAATTTCAAAAGATGGCGTCAGGGCATGGTTAAGAGCATGGGTCTGGTCTGAAGACTGCCTGGGTTAAAGTTCTGCTCTACTGCTTCTTAGCTCTTTGACCTTAAGAAACTTCCCATGTCTCTGTTACCTCTTCTGTGATAGCAAATCCTTCCTCCTGAGGTTTCTGTGAGAACTTTTCTTTTTCCTTTTTTTTTTTTTTTTTTTTTTTTTGCCATGCCACGCGGAATGCAGGGATCTTAGTTTCTCAACCAGGGATGGAACCCATGCCCCTGCAGTGGAAACCCAGAGTCTTAACCACTGGACCACCAGGGAAGTCCCATCTGTGAGAGTTAAATGATTGTAACATGCTTAGTATAGTATTTGGCTGACACATGGGTTAAGTGCTCAGTATGAGTTGGATATTATTGTCACACAATCTGCAAGGTAGGTAATATTAGCAGCATTTCATAGGTGAAAAGATTGAGACAAATTGGGTTAATCTGATGGTTCTTGAAGTCTGGTTCCTGTGAACTTGCTAGGAAGGAAAATTCTTGAGCCCCATCCAGCACTTACTGAATCAGAAACTTCAGGACAGGCCTCCGCAATCTGTGTGTATATATAGCCCTCTAGGGGGTTCTAATGCATGCAAAAGTTTGAGAAGAACTAGATAAATCAATTTGCCCAATGTTATACAGCTTTTAAGTAATGAAACCAAGATTCGGTCTGATTTGAGCCTATGTTCTTTCTACTGAACGTGCTATAAATTCAGTCCCAGACAGGAATTATGTGCTTTCCTTCCTGGTTTTGAACACATATTACTGGGATAACTGTCCTCCTTTCTCCATACTCCCACACATGGTTTCTTCTTTGTCAGTGCAGCAACCCTTGCCTTAGCTCTGCTATGAGGAACTTCTGTTTCCTTTTCCCAAATCCAGGGCTTTCATACTGCAGTAAAATCCTGAGGGTGGTGAGAGCTAGGGTGAAATGTTATACTGTGATCAGAAAAACTCATTATTTCGATGAGTGACATTTTCACCCAGATTTTTCAAATGTGTGATTAAAATTAAAAATAGAGGTAATTGATATCTAATTTTTCTTTCTACTTCCAGGATTGAGAAGGGCACAAGAATGCATTTAAGAATTACTAAGCACAGATAAAATTCAGACTAAAATGACTATCCAGATGTTAGACTATCAGTCTCAAACAACTATTTGGATGTAAGAAATGCCATAATTAACTGCCACCTGGTCATCAATAACTAAGCCAAAACTTTCTTTTTCTTTTTCTTTTTTTTTTATGAGATGCCTCTGGGGGTTATCTTTTTTTTTTTTTTTTTTTTTTTTTTGCGGTACGCAGGCCTCTCACTGTTGTGGCCTCTTCCGTTGCGGAGCACAGGCTCCGGGCACGCAGGCTCAGCGGTCATGGCTCACGGGCCCATCCGCTCTGCGGCATGTGGGATCTTCCTGGACCGGGGCACGAACCCGTGTCCCCTGCATCGGCAGGCGGACTCCCAACCACTGTGCCACCAGGGAAGCCCTGGGGGTTATCATTTATTCATATTATTTAGATGGTTAAAACTAAGCCAAAACTTTCTACTTATCTCTTTCCAAAGCCATAACTTTAGAGAGGTATCTATCCCCCTCAAAATGCTACTGCAGCTATATCTTACTCCCAGAGTCCATATATCTTGCCAATTAATGTAAGCAAAGAGTCTTACCCACTTTATCCTCCTCCTCCACTTGCCAGGAACAGCCTTCTTTTGTCACTAAAGGGTTCCTGAATAGAAACGTTTATTCTGTGACCTTATAAAATTCAGATATGCTCTGTTATGTTCTAGTCTCACAGTGACTGTCCTCAGATTTGGGGTGTCCTATTTCCTGTTTAGTTGTTTAAGACTGTCTTCCTTAAAAGCTGATTAATCTCAGGTGCCTGGAGTGAAGGCCATGAGGCCATGTAATATTAAGGCACCAAGAAAACTTCAATAAGTGGTTTAATGTATTTGCAGTGCCCAAAATTAGAACAGCTTCCTTTTTCTTTGACAGCTGATTTTTGTGTTACAATTTGCAGTTCTTCCCCCTCTAACAACTCGAGTTAATTTCTACTCTGAAAAAACGAAGCAAAGGAGCTAAGGTAAAGCTATGGATTGAGATAGAATTGGATAGGTAAAAGTGCAATGGTGAAGCAAGGCAGAATCTCTTCGTGGTTGTTTCCAGTGACCGAGGCACTGCTGGGTGATGAGCATCCCAGCAGTGGCAGCTGAAGAACTGAAGAGATGTGGAGACATGTTCCTCAATGGTGACAGTGGGGAGGGGCTCAGGAGTGGACCTCCAAGATGTAAGATAAAAGAAGAACCAGAGGCTGTGATCACCACTAAGTTTCCCCTCCTGCCAGAGCTAGTTAATGTGCTACAACCATTCCAGTACCCTGAAAATAAGGCAATTTTCTTGGAATGTGCATTACATGTACATGTCTTCTTATATATATAACAAAATATTTATAGGTTATACCATTCAGAGTTACAAGTATTATTTTTATATGTCGTATATAATTCCTATGTAAATATATATGTAAGCTCTTTTACACTATAATATAACCATCACAATATCTCACATTTAAGCACTGACTACTTAATGAGGAGATAGAAAGTGAAAAGTCATTGTTAACCTTTACATTGGGAATGTGACACTCAAAGGCGCATTGGGCTTGAAGCCAATGAAGCTTAAGCTCCAGGGCCCTAATAAGGCTATTATGATTGTTGATATAAGCGCTACCATTCTCTAAATGTTCTAAAGTTTTGTTATAAATCATTTGCATGCATGTATCATCAAAAATATTAAATTTTTCGGGGGCTACCCTGGTGGTCCAGTGGTTAAGAATCCACCTTCCAGTGTAGGGGATGTTGGTTTGATCCCTGGTGAGGGAACTAAGATCCCACATGCCACGGAGCAACTAAGCCCACGCGTCGCAACTACTGAGCTCAAGTGCTCTGGAGCCCACATACCACAGCTAGAGAGAAGCCCATGCGCTGCAACAAAGATCCTGCGTGCCACAACTAAGACCCAACGTAGCCAAATTAATTAATTAATTAGTTAAAAAATTGAATTTTTCTAGACCTGCAATGATCTTTTATAACAACTGACATTTCCTGGGTCACCATGTAAACTTTAGCATTATTAAAAATATCTTGCTTCAACCTTAGTACATTATTTAAATCTTATAACTTCTGGGGATGAGATTACATACCAGGTAGGGTGCTTTCTATTTCCATTGTCACCCATTCATTCAACCAATACTGTCTACTATGTGCCACATGTTGTCCTAAGTTTTTTTTTTTTTTTTTTTTTTTGCGGTACGCGGGACTCTCACTCTTGTGGCCTCTTCCATTGCAGAGCACAGGCTCTGGACGCGCAGGCTCAGCGGCCATGGCTCACGGGCCTAGCCACTCTACGGTATGTGGGATCTTCCCGGACCAGGGCACGAACCCATGTCCCCTGCATCGGCAGGCGGACTCTACCACTGCGCCACCAGGGAAGCCCTGTCCTAAGTTTTTAAAACTTGTTTTCACATGTAATTGTTACATAGTTATATTCAAGGCTTAAATATAAGCCCACATTCAAATTTTTTCATTGTTTTCAAACATTTTTTAGATTTTCATAATTAACACTTTTGGTTGCTGCATAATGTTCCATTTAAGAATATCTGCTACACACAGGGAGATCAACTCAGTGCTTTGTGACCACCTAGAGGGGTGGGATAGGGAGGGTGGGAGGGAGACGCAAGAGGGAGGAGATATGGGGATATATGTATATGTATAGCTGACTCACTTTGTTATAAAGCAGAAACTAACACACTATTGTAAAGCAATTATACTCCAATAAAGAAGTTTAAAACAAAAAAAGAATATCTGCTACACTGTAATATTCATTAAACTATTCTTGGGCATTTAAATAAGGCATTGGCATTGGAAATAATGCTGTAATGAACATTTTTGTACAGAAAACTCTTCTCTTCCTTTGGATTATTTCTTTACATTAAATTCCTTCAATAAGTCAGGGGACTGAACATTTTTTGGACAGCTATTACATTCCAAAGTACTTTAAGAATTCACACTTTCATCTGAAATATAAGATACACCAACTTCACCAAAACTTTGCAAGCACTTGAATACTGTCACTTTATAAATGCTTATTAGCAGATATAAAACAATGCCTCCTTTTTCTTTCAGCTTTCCATTTCTCTGATAACTTGTGAAGTTAAACATTTTCTCCTACTTTTTAAAACATGCTTACTACTCTTAAATTATCTACAATAAGGGTGTGTGAAGAGCATCAACACCAAAACTAAACATGGACCAAGCGCACAGTGAGTGCTGGGTACTGAATTAGCTGTATGTGGGAACATTCGTGTGAAGGTTATGATGGGGACCATACTGGGGGGACTATGAGTTGGAAAGGCTGTCCAGCCTTGGGTTCATATCCTCCTTCTTCCTCTTACCAGCTGAGAAAACCTGAACCTTAAGTTCAGTGTCTATAAGATTGTAATAATGATATGAAGCACTCAAGGGTATAGTGAAAATTAAATAATTCTGAGGTAGAGATTGTATTCCTAGCACATAGCACAGTGCCTAGTATGCAGTAGGTGCCCAATAAATACGTGACCTCAATCAAGTCCCAATAACACAAGCAGTGCTCAATTAATGGTAAATTTTAAGATATTTTCCCTGATCTTCTGAAACTAATAACCCGGACAAGACAAAAATACATGATGATAAACCATAGTAAGTTCTTTATATGGGTATGTGCACATGGGAGGCTTTTGATATAGAAATAGCACAGGGACTTCCCTGGTAGCACAGTGGTTAAGAATCTGCCTGCCAACGCAGGGGACACGGGTTCGATCCCTGGTCCGGGAAGATCCCACGTGCAGTGGAGCAACTAAGCCCATGTGCCACAACTACTGAGCCTGTGCTCTAGAGCCCTCAAGCCACAACTACTGAAGCCTGCATGCCTACAGCCCATGCTCCGCAACAAGAAAAGCCACCACAATGAGAAGCCGGCACTGCATTGAAGAGTAGCCCCCGCTTACAGCAACTAGAGAAAGCCCACGCGCAGCAGTGAAGACCCATCGCAGCCAAAAAAAATAAATAAATACATTTATAAAGAGGAAAAGAAATAGTACATATTAGGAGAGTGCAAAGGACTCTTGACAGAAGACATGGGACAAAAAATAATCACTATGACTTAGCTCATGTGATTAAGGCAGGGGTGTCTAGAACAGACAAATCTATAGAGATAGAAAGTATGTTAATGATTGCCAGGCCCTGGGGACGGGAGGAATTGGAAGTTACTGCTAATGAGAATGGGGTTTCTTTTGGGGGTGATAAAAATGTTCTAAAATTTTATAGTGGTGATGGTTGCACAACTTTGTAAATATACTAAAAATCACTAAATTGTACATTTTAAAAAGGTGAATTTTATGGTGTATAAATTACACCTAACTAAAAAAAATAGGAAGTACGTTATTTTCTGTGGCTCATAATTTAGAATCCCTGCTAATTAAAGAAATGTTGAGGCAAGATTAAATAAGGAGTTCTTTCAAAGTCTTCAATATTCCATTTTTGCATGTGATTGAGCCCCAATTCAGAAATTACAGGATTAGTTGAATAAACTTTGGTATCAGTTGCCTCTATTATCAGGAAGAAAATGTGAACATCTCGTTACCCCTTCCTACCCTAAATTAGCTATTAGTTAGTTTCCTTGAAGAGTATAAAAATTACTGCTTTCAATTATCATGGGTCTGTTTAACGCTTAACAGTGTTTTAGCAGCTGTTGAGAGCATACTCATAACTAGTAAGCAGCAGATCACAAAGCCTGGCTATTACTCACAGGAGGGCCAACCAGCCAAAAGGCAAAAGGCGGCAATGGAAAGTGGAAACACCACCAGTTAAACTGTGTCTGTTTCTACTTTATAATTCCTCTTGTTTCTTCTGGTGCTGCCCTTTGAAATGTCTTAGACGATTTTTCTCTTGTCCTTCAAGATGCCTGAACTAATAATTCATTATTGCAGGATTTAATTATTTCAATATGAAATGGGCAGTGAGTGGGTATCTGTTATATTGTGATTTATAATAAAAAAAATACATATTTGATCTTTGTCCAGTTTCTGGCACAGAGCTCCAAAACCCTTGGAATTTCCTAAGTGGTAAGAGCAATAAAGGTGTCTTTTGTGTTTTGTTAGGTTAATGACTTTTGGACCACACTTAAGGATGGGATGGGGCTCCATGGCAGGGAGGGTTGGTTGGGGGAAGGAACCACGTGGTTAGAGTGGTTGGAGCTCTGTCCTGGGGAAGAGAGAGGGGCTGGAGATTGAGGTCAATCGCCAATGGCAAATAATTTAATCAATAGCGCCTAGCCCAGGAAGCCTCTGTAAAAACCCAAAAGGATGGGGTTCAGGGAGCTTCTGGGTGAACACGGGGACATTTGGGGAGGGTCACCCACTCTGAAAGGGCACGGAAGCTCTGTGCCTCTTTTCCCCTCTTGTCCTATATGTGTCTTCCATCTGGCTGTTCCTGAGTTATATCCTTTCACAATAAACTGGAAATCTAATAAGAAAAAGGTTTCTCTGAGCTCTGTGAGCCCCTTTAGCAAATTAATTGAACCCAAGGAGGAGGTCATGGGAACCTCTGATTTATAGTAACCAGTCAGTCAGAAGCAAAGGTATCGACCTGGGCTGGCTGGCTGCTCTGAAGTGGAGGGTAGTCTTGTGGGACTTTTAATCTGTGGAATCTGATGCTACCTCTGGGTAGACAGCATTTACTGAGCTGAATTGAAGGACACCCAGCTGTTGTCGGAGCATTGCTTGATGTCAGGGAGAAACCCACGCTTTGGAACTGGGTGCAGGACCCTTAGGATCATACACCCCAAACAACTACAGGCAGTTTAATCTTATATATAATCTGTATTAACTTGTGTCAAATATAATTTTTCTGCTAAAAATTCAAAAGTGATACATTTTAATGATATATATTCCAAATTTATAATAGATTATGTGAGCAATCACATGCAGGACATAATTGTGTGACTATACACAGTAATGTATATTGCACACTGTGTCAAACATCAGATTGCAGTGTGTTAAGAATCAACTTATTCTAAAATTGTCCAGTAATCAATGAAAAATGTGATTTGGTCCCTTGCTGTGTGTCTTCTTTTGCCACACGCTCTCCAGCTGTTACCTGCTGGATCACACTCAGAATACCTGGCTAGATGCTCTCAAAGTTATCAATCAAACATGGAGGAATCAAAGCCTGGCTCATGTTTCCTGCTTGAGCCAACAAGAAGTAAAAGTCAGTCTTTTGAATAAAATATCTAGGAATAAACCTACCTAAGGAGACAAAAGACCTGTATGCAGAAAACTATAAGACACTGATGAAAGAAATTAAAGATGATGCAAATAGATGGAGAGATATACCATATTCTTGGATTGGAAGACTCAATATTGTGAAAATGACTATACTATCCAAAGCAATCTACAGATTCAATGCAATCCCTATCAAACTACTACTGGCATTTTTCACAGAACTAGAACAAAAAATTTCACAATTTGTATGGAAACACAAAAGACCCCGAATAGCCAAAGCAATCTTGAGAAAGAAAAGCGGAGCTGGAGGAATCAGGCTCCCTGACTTCAGACTATACTACAAAGCTACAGTAATCAAGACAGTATGGTACTGGCACAAAAACAGAAACATAGATCAATGGAACAGGCTAGAAAGCCCAGAGATAAACCCATGCACATATGGTCACCTTATCTTTGATAAAGGAGGCAAGAATATACAGTGGAAAAAAGACAGCCTCTTCAATAAGTGGTGTTGGGAAAACTGGGCAACTACATGTAAAAGAATGAAATTAGAACACTCCCTAACACCATACACAAAAATAAACTCAAACTCAATTAAAGACCTAAATGTAAGGCCAGACACTATCAAACTCTTAGAGGAAACCAAAGGCAGAACACTCCATGACATAAATCACGGCAAGATCCTTTTTGACCCACCTCCTGGAGAAATGGAAATAAAAGCAAAAATAAACAAATGGGACCTAATGAAACTTCAAAGCTTTTGCACAGCAAAGGAAACCATAAACAAGACGAGAAGACAACCCTCAGCATGGGAGAAAATACTTGCAAATGAAGCAACTGACAAAGGATTAATCTTCAAAATTTACAAGCAGCTCATGCAGCTCCACATCACAAAAACAAACAACCCGGGCTTCCCTGGTGACGCAGTGGTTGACAGTCCGCCTGCTGATGCAGGGGGCACGGGTTCGTGCCCCGGTCCGGGAGGATCCCATGTGCCGTGGAGCGGCTGGGCCCATGAACCATGGCCACTGGGCCTGCGCATCCGGAGCCTGTGCTCCGCAACGGGAGAGGCCACAGCAGTGAAAGGCCCGCGTACTGCAAAAAAACCAAAAAAAACAAAAAAACAACCCAATCCAAAAATGGGCAGAAGGCCTAAATAGGCATTTCTCCAAAGAAGATATACAGATTGCCAACAAACACATGAAAGAATGCTCAACATCATTAATCATTAGAGAAATGCAAATCAAAACTACAATGAGATGTCATTTCACACTGGTCAGAATGGCCATCATCAAAAAATCTAGAAACAATAATTGCAGGAGAGGGTGTGGAGAAAAGGGAACCCTCTTACACTGTTGATGGGAATGTAAATTGATACAGCCACTATGGAGAACAGTATGAAGGTTCCTTAAAAAACTAAAAATAGAACTACCATATGACCCAGCAATCCCACTACTGGGCCTATACCCTGAGAAAACCATAATTCAAAAAGAGTCATGGGGCTTCCCTGGTGGCGCAGTGGTTGAGAGTCCGCCTGCCGATGCAGGGGACACGGGTTCGTGCCCCGATCCCGGAAGATCCCACATGCCGCGGAGCGGCTGGGCCTGCGAGCCATGGCCGCGGAGCCTGTGTGTCCAGAGCCTGTGCTCCGCAACGGGAGAGGCCACAGCAGTGAGAGGCCCGCGTACAGAAAAAAATAAAAATAAAAAATAATTTAAAAAAAAAAGAGTCATGTACCACAGTGTTCATTGCAGCTCTATTTACAATAGCCAGGACATGGAAGCAACTTAAGTGTCCATCGACAGAAGATATGGCACATATATACAATGGAATATTACTCAGCCATAAAAAGAAACGAAATTGAGTTATTTGTAGTGAGGTGGATGGACCTAGAGTCTGTCATACAGAGTGAAGTAAGTCAGAAAGAGAAAAACAAATACCATATGCTAACACACATATATGGAATCCAAAAAAAAAAAAATGGTCATGAAGAACCTAGGGGCAAGACAGCAATAAAGACACAGACCTACTAGAGAATGGACTTGAGGACACGGGGAGGGGGAAGGGTAAGCTGGGATGAAGTGAGAGAGTGGCATGGACATTTATACACTACCAAATGTAAAATAGATGGCTAGTGGGAAGCAGCCACATAGCACAGGGAGATCAGCTCGGTGCTTTGTGACCACCTAGAGGGGTGGGATAGGGAGGGTGGGAGGGAGGGAGACTCAAGAGGGAAGAGATATGGGGATATATGTATATGTATAATTGATTCACTTTGTTATAAAGCAGAAACTAATGCACCATTGTAAAGCAATTACACTCCAATAAAGATGTTTAAAAAAAAGAAAAGTCAGTCTTCTGCTATTTTGTCCTATTTAAAAGTAAAAAAAAAAAAAAAATCTTATATATGTATGGGAAGAAAAAGCCTCCTGCTAAAACAGTTCATGAAACCTAGGCAATAATTAATGACTTAAAACGTCAAATAGGCACCCTAGATTTTTGCCTCTTAACGAACTCAAAGGGAAGTTTAATTTTAAAGTGCATGTATCAGAGGAAATAAACACAACAAATATATTTACACTCAGTTGACTCTTAGAGCCGGTGAGGGCCCAAAGTAATGGAGAAAACAAATCCACACTGCATTGTTTCCATTTTATTGTTGGCCATAGGAGATTATAGTGAGTGTTTCTTTTACTGGAAGTTTCTTTCAACTCTTGCTAGTTAACAAAAGGAAGCTTACCCTTAGCGAGTCAAGATTTGAGAAAGAAGGTTAGTCTGCTCACATCAAGATCCCCTTCCCCAGTTCTACTCTAATTTTTGTATCTTTAAATACTTCAAAGATTTATTCCTCCCTGTCCAAATGTGGTAAGAATGAATTGGCCTTAAGAAGATCAGAATACTCTGATAGCCAAGTGAGTGAACAGATGAGGTTCTTAGAAGGAGGTTATCCCAAATTTGAGCTATTCCAGAACAGTTATTTCTCCTGGGAAACCTGGCATTTGAGTGGATAGAGACTATCTATCCTGTCTTCCCCCTCCTGTCCTTTTCTTCCATCTCCTGTCTCACAGCTCAAAAGCAGTGGTTAGAGAATCAGAGGAAGGGAAAGTCCTCAGAGGAAAAACACCCTTCCAGTTTTCCTTTAATGTGCCTGAGTTTGTGTAGTGGAAGAGAAAAACAAAAACAAACAAACAAACAAAAACCCTTGTTTTGTGGAATCAAAGAACCAAGATTTTAAAACTGGCTCAGTTTACTCATCCTTGAATAGATTACTTAGCCCCTGTGGGCCTCAGGTTCCTGATCTATTAAATGGATATAAAATGATTGCCCTTGCTGATTTACTGTAAGGAAAGTACCTGATGCATGATAAGTGCTTAGTAAATGCTGTTGGCCTTCCTGTGTGTGCTGAGTGTGTGTGGCAGCGGGGATGAATGCCGCTAGCCTCTGCACAGGTAAAGTGCTACAGGAATGTGCTGAGTGACCCCCAAAGCAGTTATAGTCCATCAGGCACACTCTTCAAAAGAGAATACGAGATCTCAATTAAAAATGTCAGGAGAGGGGCTTCCCTGGTGGTGCAGTGGTTGAGAGTCCACCTACCGATGCAAGGGACACAGGTTCGTGCCTCGGTCCGGGAAGATCCCACATGCCGCGGAGTGGCTGGGCCCGTGAGCCATGACCGCTGAGCCTGCGCGTCCGGAGCCTGTGCTCCGCAACGGGAGAGGCCACAACAGTGAGAGACCCACGTACCGCAAAAAAAAAAAAAAAAAGAAATGTCAGGAGATACCAGCTTATTCAGGGATCACTCCATAATACTTTGAGGGCCTCCTGTAAACAAGGACACCATAGAAATACTAGAGGATTTTTTAAGACGGACCAAATTCACAGAACAAACTATGTAATTTTGAAATAAACTTAGATCTAACTCTGTATATAGTTAACTATGTATAATCATATATAATACATATTTTTCAATTATAGTTCAGCCTTTACTGATACGCAGATGGCAAAAATGAAATGAGATGAGAAACTACATAACATGTAGATGAGAGTAGAGCCAAATGCAAATTAAAGTAGAACAGCATTCCCAGCCACACTTAAAGAACCGTAGAGAACCCTAAAATTTCAAGTACGAGAGCCCCTCAATGATCATTCACTCTAGCCAGACAGTCAAAGCATACTCTATGTTCTGATTTACAGGAGAATTAGAGTCACTTCTGTTTTCTCATTTCTCAGATCACTTTTTGAAAGTATTTTATTCAAATTTTTGTGTATTTATCCACACATAAAGATAAATGTATATACATGCCCTTTTAATCCCCTTTTTCTCTCTTACATTTTTTTTGACTTTCCCCAGCCCTCCTCGTCCATGCACACCAGCACTGCCCAGCAAAGTAACCCTTGTTAACAGCTTCATATATGTCCATTCATATGGCTCTCCAGGCTGAAGTCATCCTATACAGACACATACATACATAGACGGTTTTTTTTCTTTTCGTTATATGTTTTACAGAAGTGGAACAATCTTTACACAATATCCAAGAATGGTTATTCAGATTCAGCCCAATCTTGATCTCCATTTGACACCTAAAACTAGCAGTTTTATAATGTTTGGCCTACTACCAGAAAAATAAACTAGTACATTTAAAAAATATTTTCAAAAGTGAAGATGAAATAAATGGATTTTATAGAGCAGGCCTTAGTTAACTTGGTGATTTGCACATAGCACTTCTTCAGTAAAATTTTGATTTTAAAACCATTTCTAGTTTTTACTAAGTTTGTTTTTTTTCTTTTTGGTGCCTATGGTTTGAAGCACTACTTTGTCTACAAGGGTGAACTTTCAGAAGTTTCTGGTAAAAGTTTTGCCTGAAATGTGTATATGTTCTAGGGGGACCAGGCACATATACACTGAAGGCCAAAAGAAAGAGTGGAGACAAGAGTGTGATGAGTCACTAGGAATGGATGTTTGTGTCCCCAAGAAAAATGGGTCAGAGGTTCCACCTCACAGGAGCACAGCAACTGCCACTCACTAATGCCTCCATCACCAAGGCTCTTATTTGGTATCTTTTTGGCTTGGTGGGACAGGAAAAGCCTTCAACAAAGTTAGGAGGTCTCAAGTCTCCAGCTCCACAGGTTAGGATATCCTTCCCTCTCTCAGGCTCCCAGTGCCCCGAAGGTCTCATCCTCATTCCCCACTAAAACTGCTTCAAAGAAAAAAACAAAGGGGTGTATTCACACTAAGATCATTTTAAAAATGAATAAGAAAGCTTAAACATTATACCTACCGGTATTGTTTGCCTTTTTATAGAAACCAAAGCATTACTTTTTGTAAATTCCAACAATAGGCTTATTGTCAAGGATAATAGAAACATAGGAAGAGGGCCTAGGAGCCTTTCCAGTACCCCTGAATGTACATATAAACCCCCTGAAAAGCTGGCTCAGAGAACCCAAGGCTGTGAGTGAAGAGACTCTGTGGGTTTAGCTGCAGCTCAGCCACGTACAAACATAGGAACTTGAGTCACTTTTCTTGTCTGGGATCCAGTTTCCTCATTTGTAAAATAAAAGTCTTGAACTAGACGACTACAATGGACATGTCCAGCTCCAACATGCTGGGATTGTATGATTACACTAGCCCTTCTGAGTGGACCGCATAATCATCTGGACTTAAAAAAGGTTGCATGCTTGCCACAGCACTATAAAAGACTTCTTGGCAAATCCAGAATGCAAAGCTTCTACTCTGCCCTAGAACCTCCCCACCCCTCAATTCCCCTTTCACCCTTAAGGTAGAGAGCATGGCTCAAGGAAAATATTTAGCTCCAATTCCATAGATAGATAGATAGATAGATAGATAGATAGATAGGTTACTTGGTGTCTCATAAGACTATCCCATTTGTTCTCAGTTTTTCTGCCTACAACACTAAACTCTACGCTGATGACAGGGTGATTTTTTTTTTTAACATGAAAGGCAGATCATGCCAACTCCTGCTCAATTGTCTACAATAGTTTTTCATCACCTACTGTAGCAAACGCTGTTGGTTGTCAACTCTGCAACCATTTGTCCCCTTTCCCCTACTTTCTATCAGAAGCCCAATTTTGTTCCACTATCCTCTACCCGGCCATGTACTTCAGAAGAAGTGGGTCTCTCACCTCCGGGAGTGTGAGCCAGTCATGATGGTTGCTTTCCCCTTGCCAGTGAACGGTTTAGGATTGGGCATGCCATGCAGTTTTGACAACTGAGACATGAGGATGAGTTGATGGGGGCTTCTTAATAAAGCTTTTCCTCACTGATTAAAGAGAGACACATCAAGACAAAAAGTAAACAAACCTCTCCTTCTCTTCAGTCATCTTGTGATCAGGAAAAGGGCAAGTCTGAGGATAAACCATCATACCAAGAATGGTGGAGCAGAAAAGTGGAAAGCACCTAGGTCCTTAATGACAGAGTTGAGCCACCGAATTCAGCCTTCTTGAAATATCCCTGCCTTTCAGCATATTATATATGCTGATAAATCCACTATTTGTCCTTCAAGTTCCAACAAAAGTACCTCCTACTTTTTAAAAATTTGGTCAATCTCCCCTGCAGACTCTGCTGTCCTAATTTTCCAGGGCATTTCTTACATGCCTCTACTGTGTTATAACCATCTGCATACCCATCAACCACACTAGACTGTGAGCTTCTTTTTTTTTTTTTTTTTTTTTTTTTAATATTTCCCTTATGTATTGAGGTGCTCCTATGTTTGGTGCATAAATATTTACAATTGTTATATCTTCTTCTTGGATTGATCCCTTGATCATTATGTAGTGTCCTTCTTTGTCTCTTCTAGTAGTCTTTATTTTAAAGTCTATTTTGTCTGATATGAGAATTGCTACTCCAGCTTTCTTTTGGTTTCCATTTGCATGGAATATCTTTTTCCATCCCCTTACTTTCAGTCTGTATGTGTCTCTAGGTCTGAAGTGGGTCTCTTGTAGACAGCATATATATGGGTCTTGTTTTTGTATCCATTCAGCCAGTCTGTGTCTTTTGGTGGGAGCATTTAGTCCATTTACATTTAAGGTAATTATTGATATGTATGTTCCTATTCCCATTTTCTTAATTGTTTTGGGTTCGTTATTGTAGTTCTTTTCCTTCTGTTGTGTTTCTTGCCTAGAGAAGTTCCTTTAGCATTTGTTGTAAAGCTGGTTTGGTGGTGCTGAACTCTCTCAGCTTTTGCTTGTCTGTAAAGGTTTTAATTTCTCCATCACATCTGAATGAGATCCTTGCTGGGTAGAGTAATCTTGGTTGCAGGTTTTTCTCCTTCATCACTTTAAGTATGTCCTGCCACTCCCTTCTGGCTTGTAGAGTTTCTGCTGAGAGATCAGCTGTTATCCTGATGGGGATTCCCTTGTGTGTTATTTGTTGTTTTTCCCTTGCTGCTTTTAATATGATTTCTTTGTGTTTAATTTTTGACAGTTTGATTAATATGTGTCTTGGTGTATTTCTCCTTGGATTTATTCTGTATGGGACTCTCTGTGCCTCCTGGACTTGATTAACTATTTCCTTTCCCATATTAGGGAAGTTTTCAACTATAATCTCTTCAAATATTTTCTCAGTCCCTTTCTTTTTCTCTTCTTCTTCTGGAACCCCTATAATTCGAATGTTGGTGCGTTTAATGTTGTCCCAGAGGTCTCTGAGACTGTCCTCTGTTCTTTTCATTCTTTTTTCTTTATTTTGCTGTGCAGCAGTTATTTCCACTATTTTATCTTCCACCTCACTTATCCGTTCTTCTGCCTCAGTTATTCTGCTATTGATCCCATCTAGAGTATTTTTTATTTCATTTATTGTGTTTTTAATCGATGCTTGATTCGTCTTTAGTTCTTCTAGGTCCTTGTTAACTGTTTCTTGCATTTTGTCTATTCTATTTCCAAGATTTTGGATCATCTTTACCATCATTATTCTGAATTCTTTTTCAGATAGACTGCCTATTACCTCTTCATTTGTTAGGTCTGGTGGGTTTTTATCTTGCTCCTTCTCCTGCTGTGTGTTTTTCTGTCTTCTCATTTTGCTTATGTTACTGTGTTTGGGGTCTCCTTTTTGCAGGCTGCAGGTTCGTAGTTCCCGTTGTTTTTGGTGTCTGTCCCCAGTGGCTAAGGTTGGTTTAGTGGATTGTGTAGGCTTCTTGGTGGAGGGGACTACTGCCTGTGTTCTGGTGGATGAGGCTGGATCTTGTCTTTCTGGTGGGCAGGTCCACGTCTGGTGGTGTGTTTTGGGGTGTTTGCGGACTTTTTATGATTTGAGGCAGCCTCTCTGCTAATGGGTGGCGTTGTGTTCCTGTCTTGCTAGTTGTTTGGCATAGGGTGTCCAGCACTGTAGCTTGCTGGTCGTTGAGTGAAGCTGGGTGCTGGTGTTGAGATGGAGATCTCTGGAAGATTTTCGCCGTTTGATATTATGTGGAGCTGGGAGGTCTCTTGTGGACCAGTGTCCTGAAGTTCGCTCTCCCACCTCAGAGGCACAGCACTGACTCCTGGCTCCTCAATTTGGGATGATTTGTTGTCTATTCATGTATTCCACAGATGCAGGGTACATCAAGTTGATTGTGGAGCTTTAATCCGCTGCTTCTGAGGCTGCTGGGAGAGGTTTCCCTTTCTCTTCTTTGTTCTCACAGCTCCTGGGTCTCAGCTTTGGATTTGGCCCCGCCTCTGCGTGTAGGTCGCCGGAGGGCGTCTGTTCTTCGCTCAGACAGGACAGGGTTAAAGGAGCAGCCTCTTCGGGGACTCTGGCTCACTCAGGCCGGGCGGGAGGGAGGGGCACGGAGTGCGGGGCGAGCCTGCAGCGGCAGAGTTCGGCGTGACGTTGCACCAGCCCGAGGCGCGCCGTGCGTTCTCCCAGGGAAGCCGCCCCTGGATCCCGGGACCCCGGCAGTGGCAGGCTGCACAGGCTCCCGGAAGGGCGGTGTGGGCAGTGACCCGCGGTCGCACACAGGCCTCTTGGCGGCGGCAGCAGCAGCCCCAGCGTCCCACGCCCGTCTCTGGGCTCCGCGCTCTCAGCCGCGACTCGCGCCCGTCTCTGGAGCTCCTCCACGCGGCGCTCTCAATCCCCTCTCCCCACGCACCAGGAAACCAAGAGGGAAGAAAAAGTCTCCTGCCTCTTCGGCAGCTCCAGAGTTTTCCCGGACTCCCTCCCGGCCAGCTGTGGCACACTAGCCCCCCTCAGGCTGAGTTCTCGCCGCCAGCCCCAGTCCTCTCGCTGCGCTCCGACCAAAGCCCGAGCCTCAGCTCCAGCGCCGCCCGCCCCGGCGGGGGAGCAGACAAGCCTCTCGGGCTGGTGAGTGCCGCTCGGCACCGCTCCTCCGTGCGGGAATCTCTCCGCTTTACCGTACCCAGGTATGTGGGGAGTTTCTTGCCTTTTGGGAGGTCTGGGGTCTTCTGCCAGCGTTCAGTAGGTGTCCTGTAGGAGTTGTTCCACGTGCAGCTGTATTTCTGGTGGCTGTGAGCTTCTTGAGGGCAGGGCCTCAAGGGCCTATTTCTCTTATATCACCCGCCCCTGTGCATGTGCAAGCTCCATGGGCACACAGTCAGTATCTACTGGATGAGTGTAATATCTGACTTTATCACTTTTGGGATACCACTTACCCCTAATTTGGAAAGTTGAATTCCTTTTGATCTCAGTGTGGGCCCTGCACGGTGGGCTGACTCAGATTCAGAGTCTGAACAATTGCAGTATCTGAGGCAACATCACCACCAGTTCTGAACTGAGACCTTCCCAGACTTGGAGGGGCAGCTTTGGAGTCAGTTATGTTTAACAACCTGACCATGAATCATGTTCTATTCATTAAAGGAAATGAACGATGAAGAGGAACATGCCCAAGTCCATTTGGGCAGGGTCACCATCCTGTCCTCCGGCTCAGCTCCAATACGAGGCAATGCTAAGGCATCCTGGGGCACCTGGCCCATCCATCCCGAGACCATCAGTGCCAGCTTAGTTTTCGGAGCAACCAAAACTCTCAAAACAGAAATATGAAACAAGGAGATTTCAGAGCACAAATCCAAAATCTAAATCTGTTCAGCTTAAGCTCTCTTGTATGTCGAGAAACTGCTCAGGCACGATCAGACATCATCTTCTGCAACACTCTGCACTCTGCTGCTCTTCCCTCAGCCCCACCCTGCCCCCAACACACATGTGTAAACATCTAGAAAATCAGTTCAGCCTCTTTCTGTACATATGTGCTGCTTGTTCCAATAGCTCTGGTGAGTGACCGTGTAAAAGTCCACATCTGCCCAGATGTGAAACAAAAGATGCATCCCGCCATGCAAATGATAAGCCGTTGAGAATTGGAATCGAGCAATTTCAGCAACTCCCTATTCAGGCCAAAGCACTCTTTTGGAAATGTAGTCACATTGAGTGTGATGGGGGGTGAACAATTACACCAGGGTTGAGATGACTCATTTAAAGAGCATAATTCAAATATCTTATTCATCTTGCAATATAATCAAACTCCTGAGGGGCTGCTACACTCCTTGCAAGAAAGAAAAAAAAAAGTGACAAAGGGGGAAAATGCAGAGACATTACAGGGCCTGGCTGGCAGTTACCAGAAGCTAAAGGGAGTCAGGGTGAGCAGGACGCCGCCTGCCATCACAGCCAACAGTCCCCAGCAGACTTCACAGGGCAAGCTGGCAAATTCCCCTCTGCTCTTCCCAGACTCGCGAGTCCCCGCCGGCCACTCACTCTGTCTGCCTGAAAAACACATGAATGCTAGGCTGAGATCTCTCCATCATCAAAATGTGCTGAGTGTCTACTATGTACTAGCACTGGGGAGGCAAAGACAGGACAAAGTTTCTCCCCTTGAAGGAGCTCTCACGATAATAGGGAAGACAGAAAAAACAGTGTGACCAGTGCTAGAACAGAGAGGTAGAAAAGACCCTTCTGAGCAAACAGGGGATGCTACTTGAGAGTGCAATGCAGGGCTCACAGAACGCATGCCTCATGTGCCTTGAAAGATGAGTAGAATTCTCTAGATGGGTAGGATACCCTCTAAGAAGGATACCCTCTAAGGATGGTATCCTGGGCCTACACAAGGCTCAGAAACACCATAGGCCACGGGGAGTGGTCTGTGAGGGTGGGTTGAAAGTATATGGGGAGGGCGGTCAGCTTTTACATCTATGCCCAGCCTTGGGCCGCCTCTCCAGACTTATTTCCCCCATTGCTTTCTCTTGACTTATAGTCTGGGCACATCCCTAAATACAGCCCCCTTGCCTTTCCTGACCTTCTTCTCCGAATGTGTGCCCTGCCCTCTCCCTTGATTCCCTCACCCTGTTCCCTTCTCTGCCTGGACCCTCATCTCTCTGTGAAGCCTCCCCACATCCCTGGGCAAACCGAGGTGCCTGCCCCTCTGTGCTTCCCATGTGGCCACTTGGTCAGACTATGTCTCCACCTCACAAAGGCATAGACGCATTTCCTCCTTCAGGGAGCTTGAGAACCCAGAGCCCTAAAACCCAAAGCAAAAGGCACAAGCAGTGAGTGCAATTCCTGCTGCCCAGATGATCACTGTTACGATAGAAGTTCCAGGGACCCAAGGCCACAGTCTTCAGAGAGCTCCACTCCTAGCCATCCCCCTCATCTCTTCCAATTCCAGGGCCCCTCGCTCCCTTGTCTCAATCTATGACCCCAATTTTGTTTCATCTCCTTAATCCTCCACTTAAGCGTTGCTCCATTCTTTTCCCACCCCACGACCAATTGTCTTGGGAGACTACACAATGGTGAGAGAGAGCACAAGCTTTGACTTCAGGCAGGACTGGGCTGGAATCCCAGCTCCAGAAATGTGATGACTTGCTGTGAGGACTTAAGAAGATGATGTGGCACTGTTCCAAGACACAGCAAACACTCAAAAAGCCACAGGTCTCATGGTTGTTGATTAGACTTGGGGTCATCCAGTGCGGCCGGCACCTATCTCCAAGCTTCAGACCTATTGTCCTGAGTTCCACCCATTTTCTTCCCCACCCTATCCCTTAACCCTCAACAAGAGCAACAGGTCCTACACAACTCTGGGGCTTCACAAGCTTCATGAAAGAGGTGGCATTTCTGATGAACCTGAAAGACATGGCATGAAAGAGGTGGCATTTCCAATGGACCTGAAAGACAGGAATCATTTGGCATGGCTCCAAAATCTGCAACCGATGAGGCAGGTGACGTTGGGACTTCAGTTGGCTCATCTGCAATATGAGAGGCTTAACTTTCGTGTGGAGTTACCAAGTTCAAATACCAGCCTGGCCGTGTATCAGAACAGGAGCTCAGGTAGGATACCGAATATATTGGTGTCTTCATTTCCCTCATCTGTAAAATGGTGACAAGAGCAAAATACTTCCTTTGCAATGCTGCTGCAGAGACAGCGCTAACAACCATACCTGGTACACAGTAGGAATTTTAACAGAAAGAGAAGAAGAAAAATGGTGGCTGTCAGAAGCCTTTCACGTTTAAAAAAAAAAAAAAGAAAAGAAAAGAAAGAAGGGGAAAAAATCACAGTCCTTCCTATGACAGAAATGACCATACAGCAAAAAAAAAAAAAAAATCTGGAACCCAACCTGGGACTCGTCTGTGATACAACATGAAAATTTCCTTCTGATCCATTTTTCAAAAAAATTGATTTGAGTACACACTATTCCTTTCCAGATACATGTTGTCTTCAGAAAATGTAATTGTATTATTAGGAAGACAGAAAAGCAATTGTAAAAGTCCTGCAAGCAAATAAAACTCAAGTAAGCCTTTGATTTCTACCTCAGACTTCACCTGCGTTTCGAAGAGCAAGGGCTATCAAACAGGGATGCAGGCACCACTTGTGCCCTCGAGCAACTTGTGGAAACCCTGGAAAGCAAACAGACCACAGAACTATAACCAAGTGTTGGCGAAAGTCAACCCAACCTCAGCTATCCCTCAATTTTGTCTGTGACAGATCAGTATGGACCCTTTCCAGAATCTGGCAACAAAAACTTATGACCTATTTCAAGACTCTGGCTAACGAGGTCCTAATTTAATTCCTAAAAGAAATGCCAGGAGTCCTAGTCCCCTTCTACCCAACACGCCTCGCCCTGACCTACCGTTAGGAAAACGTTCATCACATTGCACGGGAAGGTCTGCATGTCTGTCTACCCAAGAGACAGAGCTCAAGGGCATGTCTCCTTCACCTTTCTCTCCCCAGTGCCTCCTGGATGTCTGTCACCACATCTACTGTGTTTTCAAGCCCTGGAATCCAGGGCAGCCTGACACCAAAGTGTACTCTCTTACAACTGCTCCTGCTGTCTCCCAAAGGACTGAAGAAAAAGGTGCCTGGAATAAAGGAAAAATGAGCGGTCACCTCCCATGCCATTCTTTCCACCCAGAATACCCTTTCCTCTCATCTTGGGGACCCTTCAAGTTTCCCCTGGAAGGCATCCTTTACTGAGCCCCACTGGATTCTGACTGTCTCCACCCTGCTGTTCTT
Source organism: Mesoplodon densirostris (assembly GCF_025265405.1). Lineage (NCBI taxonomy): Eukaryota > Metazoa > Chordata > Mammalia > Artiodactyla > Ziphiidae > Mesoplodon > Mesoplodon densirostris. The sequence continues at coordinate 104,455,438 of NC_082665.1, read as the reverse complement.
AGCGCATGTGGACTCAACGGGTATTAAGAGGACGTGCTGCCTCTTTTCATTCTTAAGCGCTCTGCTGCCCAGAGGAGCTCCTCTCTGGGCTCTGTTCTTGGCTCTCCTATCTGCTTGGCCACTCAGAAAGCTCCCCGCTTCCCAAGACTCCCTCTTCTCACCCTCCTTTCCTGCAAAAGATGCATCTCTGAGGTGGACTGAGCAGGGCCCAAGTAGGAGATTCTCACCTGACTATTCATCACAATCATTGACAGAGGTTAAAAATAATAACAGATGGCTATGTGCGAACACTGTTTTTGGAAGGAAACAGATCTCAAGGTTCTATTAGAAAGGTCTGCCTTTGGGGAGAAGGACTGAGGGTTAGGTAGAAGAGACACGGAGATTTTCTTTTCTGTACTCTGAATTTTCACTTTGGGCACGCATGTCACTTAATTTTTAAGAAATGGAAAAATTCAGATGCTCAAGGTCTGAGCTCTACACTACCAAACGTAAGGTAGATAGCTAGTGGGAAGCAGCTGCATAGCACAGGGAGATCAGCTCGGTGCTTTGTGACCGCCTGGAGGGGTGGGATAGGGAGGGTGGGAGGGAGACGCAAAAGGGAGGGGATATGGGAACATATGTATATGTATAAATGATTAAATTTGTTATAAAGCAAAAAAAAAAAAACTTTAAAAAAATTAAAAAAATAAAATAAAATGTAACCCTATTTTTCACGCAAAAAAAAAAAAAAAAAAAAGAAATGGAAAAATTCAGATGCTCAAGGTCTGCTCCCAGAGATGATTATTCAGTATATCTAGGAAGCCTCGGCATATCTGTATTTTATTTAAAGCTCTGGGTGATTCTGATGCAAAGGCAGAGTTGGGACTGGGGGAGGAAGTGTGTGTGTGTGTGTGTGCACGCGTGTGTGTGCTTTGTGTAGGTGTGAGTGCATATGTGATTGTGTGTGGTGGCCGCAAAACTCCACAGGTAAAAAAATAAAAATATTCCTCCTTCCCAGTACACCTCGTGTAGCAATTTCCCCTGCCTTCTCCTCCCAGGAGTCAGATCAGACCTTGGGTTCAGACAATCACCTTCCCCCAAGGAAAGGCCAGAATGGAATTTGTTCCCCACTGGTGCGCAGGTACTGAAGGGTGCTGAGCACAGAGTCGGGAGCTAGGCAGCCCAGGCTCAAGTCCTGGCCCTCACTGTGTGCCTTTGGGGCATTTCTCTCTGCCTGTTTCCTCATGTAGGACTGTGTGAAAATAACATGTGCTGCTATGTCCGGAGTACCTAGAGCCAGGCCTGGTATGGGGGAAGCACCGTGTAATCACCGGCTATTAGCGCAAGCTGGGGAAGCCTTGTCATTAAGGTGGGAGCCGGGTCATCCTCTTCTGTGCCCCTGCAGAGCCCTCTTCCTGTCCCTGTGGAAGCGCACCATCATGCCATTATTTGTTTACATTCCTGTCTGCATTGCTGGAACTTTTGTGACCTAAGGGAAGTACTGCGTCTCATTTAATTTTTTGTTGTAGTTCACACGTAAAGCAGTGGCCTTTGTGCACCTGTAAAGCACACCAAGGAAGGAGTCACTTGGTTAAAAAGCCCAGCTCGCCTTGCAGGTGGCACCAGACCAAAGGGGGGTAAGTTATGAGGAGTAGTAAGGGTGGAAATTCCTGGAGTAGAGAGCCTGTCCCCACTGCAGGAGACACTGGGATTTCCCTCAAATGACCACCACCTTGCCTCTGTCTCCCTTTCTCTGGGGCCAGCTAGATCTCAAGTGTTTCTTAGAGAATGCACAAGGGCTAAGTTTTAGCTCTTCACTATCTTTTTTTGAAACCCTGAGTAGAGACAATCACTCACACACACACACACACACACACACACACACACACACACACACCCCGCTATACTACTCGCCTTCCAGAATGATTCAGTTGCCACCTGTTCCATTTTCTGAGTATGTCCTTTCCTATGGTTCAGCTGCGGGCGCCTCTTTCTTCCTGACCTAGCCATGCTTGACTCCCTCCTCTTCCTCTAAGGACTCATGCATTCACTTCCCTCAGAGCATTTCAGCGTTTTGTCACCTTAGGCTGAAATTCGGTCTCTCTTCCTAGGCGGGGGCTCCTCGGCAATGACTCTTTTCTTCTCCTGTGTGACGTACTCCCAGATTTCGATACATTCCTCTCCTCAGCTGACTTTCTCTGAGACCGCTGCAGAAAGCAAACAAGGTGTTAACTTGGTCTCCATATCAGTGGGAGTGGGGCAGGATGGAGGTGGAAGGCAGGCTTATCGCTAAGGGAAGACGTTCTTTTAGTAGAGTCTGCAGATACTTGAAAGAGAGGATTATGTTGTGTCCTGTTCTAAAATCCTAGAAAATTCACTTCGTCAGCAGTGGCCTTCACACATAAAGCAGTGGCCTTTGTGCACCTGTAAAGCACACCCCTTGTTTTTTATGAAAACTGCATAGGAATAACCTTGCCCTGCTATTGTCACTATTACTAACGTGCAGACCTTATCACATTACAAATTGTGTTATGAAAATTGAGTGCCAACGCAGGGGAAAACTGATAGGACAAAGCTACCTGCACTGTTGATAAGGGAGCCGACTTCCTTCAGGCCTAAGCCAGCTCCCTCCTGGGCCCGTGAATAAACTGCAACCTCTTCAGCCCCAACCTCCTCTGCAAACTCGCCCCCACCAAAGGACTCGGTGAGGACCATCTGCCAAATGCTCCCCAGCCGTCCTGAAGAACTGGCTCCGTCTGCACCAGGGCCAGCAGTTTGCATTCAGGACAACCAGCAGGCCTTTAAACAGACAGGGACGCAGTCCAATCCACACAGTTGTTGGTTTTTATAAGGACATCTTCCCATAGTTTCCACTTCAGTCTTCCAAACCACACTTGTAATTAGGGCGTCATCCTCACTTCTGTGATCTTATCCTCATTCTGTGTGAACTAGGAATTCTCCTAAACAAAAGATGGACAGGGGCCGGGGTGGTGGTGAGCTTCTCACTCTAGATATGCCCAGGGGCTCTCCCCGAGGATTTTAGCCCCCCTCTTGCCACCATGAGTGCACACACACCGCACTGTGCCAATGGGGAGGAGAAGGCTTCCATCTCCAGCTCATTACCCTCTGTTGCTGTGTGCATCTTCCATAGGAACAGGGCACCCGAGTCCAGCAACCAATAGAAGAAACCAAGGGGATGCCCGCTCAAGGCTTTCCTTTGCCCACCAAAACCGAAAGTGGGCTGAAACCAATAAGGAACTGGCTGGTTTAACCTTCTAAGATAACCTCTCATTCTTTCTGGGAAAACCCTGCCCAATGACCCAACCTGATTTTCCTCATTTCCAATGCAAATTGCTCGCACACAGACACACACACAGACACAGACACAGACACACACACACACACATAGACACACACACATACACACACACACACACTGTGGAGTATTTTTGTGAGGTAAATGCTGGCGTTGAGAACGTCCAAGTTCAGCACCACTTTTTAACTTTCCATCACCAGGCCTTATCTTTCCAGATGAAAAGGTCTGAGGGGGGGAGGTGATCATAGAGATGAGACTGGCTTTTATTAAAAGAGTGTTTTCCCAGACCTTAACTAAACCTCATCCACTTTTGTCAGTCAGGGCCGACAGCTGAGAGCAATATTAGAGGAGGTAATTGCACGTATCAGTCAACAGCTTTTGTCCCGTGGCCGCTGAGAATTACAGTAAAACGGGCACAGGAAAACAGCATACTGGATTAAAGGCAAAAAAGATCTTTCTCCAGTTTCTCCCTACTCACCAGCTGTTATGTTCGGCTGTAGAGACAGAAGCAGCAATAATATCTGGGGGAAATCTAGCCTACCACAGTCTGGGTTTTTTTCCTCCTCCTGTTTTCCCTCTGCCTTGAAAGTGATTAATCTTTGACTTTAAAGAGACACTTTTTCACAGAGCATTCTATCTCACCATAGCAACGAAGCTATTAACGATATATGCATTTTTTTCTCCCAGTAAAGTATATGAACACATATAAACCTGAATCTTCCACCATTTCTTGGGCTGACTGTAAAACCACCACCTCAGAGCCTTTGATGTCACTTGGTAACAGGTCCCAGTAGTTGCTCAAGTCAACAGTTGGCAAGACACATGCACATTTTATGTACAGTTGATTGTAAATCACAAACTCAAGCCGATGAAGAGGAAGCATAGGGGTTTGACATTCACGCCAGGTGAATGTCCCTGTGCCCCCGGCACGAATCCCCACAAGGTAAGTGTCATTGTTGCCAGGTCCCTGAGGCTCCAGACACCATAGACTGTGTCCCACTCCAGCATTGAAGGAACGCCCTTTCTCTCCACCATGAGAAAATAACTAAGACTGTCCAAAAAGCTGCCAGAGACTTTGGATTTGAAAGAGGATAAGAGGTGCATCCTTAGGGCTAAGTCAAGGGTACCTTAGAGGGAGAGCTGGCTGACCTGAAAGAACAGAGACCAACTCTAGGGAGACAGCAGGGACCAGAAAACAGTGCAGCCCGAGTGATTTCTGAGTGAGTGAGTGAAACAAGGTGCAGAGGTGAGTCTGGCCAGCTCTCATGTGACTCTGACAGAGGCCAGCTGGGACATCAAAGCGGTGCGCTACCATAGAGCTGTTGTCATTCGTGAGCTTGAGCCTTAAATATTTGAAATCCTCTGGTATCTCAGGGTAGCCAAGGCTGACTTCATGATGCAGTGATGAACAGTTATTATTTCTATTTTACAGACCGAGACACTGAGGTTTACGGAGGTAAGGCAACTCAACCAGGTTAATATAGCCAATGAGTACTGTCGGCAGGATCCAAACTCAGCTCTGTCTCTTCCGGAGTCTTGCTCCTGGCACTGCAACTCTCTCGCCTTTGGGTTGGTGCTTGTCCAGCAGTATTTGATTGTGGACACCAGGGATGTAGGGAGCTATCGGAGAAATCTGTAGTAGCTTCTGGGGTATCAGATTTACCCAAACGTTGGTGGGCGTCAAATGGAACAGGAGGAGGGTGGTGTGGGATTAAGTAATTGCATTGATGAGTATTTCAAAACATGCATTTTCATGTTAAATTCAATGGCTGTATTAGAGAGCCAATGCCACATTTCTATTTTTTGAAAAGACTGAATAGGTAATGAATTAAGATGATTCAAAATTCCAACACTACAAAATGGCACAAGGTGGAAAGTTTCTCTCACACTTATCCTCCAAGCCCCAATGGCAAATTCCCCTCTCAATATGCAAATTGTTGTCTATTTTATGCATATGCACATATACCTATATAGTCTTTTTTCCTTTCAGACACAAATAGTAGCCCACTAGACATGCTTTTCCATACTTTGCTCCTTTTCATTTGACAAGAAATCTTGGAGTTCGCATCTGTAAACAAAGTCCTCCCTTATTCTTATTTACAGCTGTTAATATTTTATTAAATTGATGCATCATTATTTATTTAACCAGTCCTATTACTGTACTTTCAGGATGCTCTGAAAATGGTACTACTATAAACAATACCTCAGTGAATAATCTTTTACATGGATCATTTCAGACATTTGAGAAAATATATGTGGGATTCACTGCTACAGGTGGAACTGCTCGGTCAAAAGACATATGCATTTCATTTTGATAGATATTAACAAATCTCTCTCTGGAAGTTGTATCAGTTGGCAGAGAGCCATCTCCCAGTGTTATCAGACTCTTTTATGTTGGCCAGTCTGATAGGTGAAAAATGAAATTTCATTGTCACTGCAATTTACATTTCTCTTCCTATGAGTGGGGCTGAGTAGATTTTCGTGTGCTTTAAGATCCTTTATTTCTCTTTTATTTTCTGCAAACTGTCTTTGCTCACTTTTTATTGGGCTTGGGGTTTTTTTTAATTGGCTTGTTGAGTACGGAAACTAGACCTTTGTCTGAGACTTGAGTTGCACAGTTTCTACAGGCCCAACAATCTGTCTTCTCTTGTCAGTTTCCACTGAGGACCCCAGCCCCACAATGGTGGCACTGGCATCAGCAGCCTGACCATCCCCATGGTGACCCACCCGTACCTCAACTCTCATGAAATCTACTTGCTGCCTGGCCAAGCTTCCTTCCACAGCCAGGGTTCACCCCCCACGGCCTGCTCTTCTCCAAAAGACAGCTAAGTTACCTTGATCTAGCTATCCACCTTCAGGCTCCCCTGAGGAGATAAGGAGGTAAGGAGAAAAGTGAGAACTGCTGCATATTCTCAACACCAAACCACAACCCAGAATTCATACACACCACTATTTCTTGTCCACTGAGCACTCCCGATATCATGTAGAGGGGCTTGATAATGATAATCACTATCATGTATTGAACATTTACTATGTGCCAAGCACCAACAAAAGTACTTTACATATATTAACTTATTTCATCCTCAAAATATCTCCTGAATTATCATCAGCTCATTCTACAGATGACAACACAAGTGACGAAAATGTTAAACGATTTGCAAAGGGTCATAAGGCTAGTATGAAGATAGGATTGAAAGCCAAGCATTCTGGACTATATATCAACCTAACCAAACTCTGACATTGCTGTAAACTTTATCAGGAACCCTGGTCACCACTCAAGTCACATATATCACACGCACATACCCACACATACACACAGTACAGAGAAATTTCACTAATATTTTATTATATTGAGGAAAACATATCCTAGTACCAACATGATACGAGGTCTTGTGGCACTTATGTAAACTATGATACTGAAAATTAAAGATGCTTTAGGCCTTAGTTTGCCTAGTTTTTTTTTTTTTCTGAATGTGGGTTTTTTTAATTGTGGTAAAATATTCATAACATAAATTAACCATTTTAACTATTTTTAAGTGTATAATTCAGTAGCACTGAGAACATTCACATTGTTATGCAACCATCGCCACCATCTTCCCCAACTGCAATGCCACACCCATTAAACACGAATTCCCCATACCGCCCCTGCCAGGTCCTGGCCACCACCATTCTACTTTCTGTCTTTATGAATTTGACTACTCCAGGTACCTCACAAAGTGGAATTACACATATATTTGTCCTTTTGTGACTGGCTAGCTTGCCTAGTTTTAACTGAAAGCCAAATAAGTTGCACATAAGTCTTATGTGGGGAACTATCCATCAACTTTCCAAGAATAAAGGAAATAATATGTAGGAAAAGATGGCTAGAGAATTGTAACATGAGCTGGTCCCATGGGCCTACTTGGAAGCAGTGCTTTGTTACTTAACTTTACACCACTCTCATATCCTAGGCAGAAATGCATCCCAACCATCGATACGTACATATGACAAATCTTACTACAACAATTGACTTCGGGACACCTACTTATGCATTATATCTCCATAGCCTAGGTCTATAAAATTAAACTTTCCCAATTTAAACCCACATCTCAAAGCCAAACATACTGAGCCAGACACAAGAATCACTCATTCAGCCGTGTCTTTGCCATGCCAGCTGAGGCAGGCTCATGTCTGCCCTCCACTCCCTTCTCATTCCCTAGATGACCACAAAGGAAAAAATTATCAGGCTGCATCTTCATCTTCATTACATCAATGCAAAGCAAAACAGCTGTGACTAAAGGGGTTTGAAAACCAGAGTCCATCCTTGTGACTGGGTGATTCTGTGCAGGGACTGTCAAAACACAACTTCCTTGCACTAGTTTTGTAAGGAATTCCAGCCAGTGTCTATTTTTAAATACAAAGTCAGATTTTGACTATTCTGTGTCCAATAACGCAGATGGTGATCTAATTCAATTTTTAGTTCCTTCTACCCAATATTCCTTTTTTTTTTTTTTTTTTGCAGTACGCGGGCCTCTCACCGTTGTGGTCTCTTCCGCTGCGGAGCACAGGCTCCGGTCGCGCAGGCTCAGCGGCCATGGCTCACAGGCCTAGCTGCTCCGCAGCATGTGGGATCTTCCCGGACCGGGACACGGGTTCCCCCGCATCGGCAGGCAGACTCTCAACCACTGCGCCACCAGGGAAGTCCCCAATATTCCTTTTTGATCAATTAACTGTTAATTCATCCCTTGGGCTAAGGACATTCCATTTATTTATCACTCCAAAAACATATTCTGAGTCCTGACTGGCCTATGAGCACTAGAAAAAAAAGACCAGAAAAAAAAAAAAAATCCTACCTCTAAGGAGCTATGGTGTATTAAGATACAGGAATTTAAAACAACAACAACAACAAACTTTTAAGGGTAATTGTAATATTAAGGAACTTCTGCTTGGTGGAAGTAAGCACAAATGCCTTAGGGAGTGCACAGCATGGCCCTCAGTGCTGAAACGAGGCAAGATGGCAAAGGACACCCAGGGCAGGTGATGACTGAGCTAAGGCCCTCTGTGGTCTAGAGGGAGTGCACAAGTAGAGGGGCACCGTGAGCAAAGGCCCAGAGACGAGAAAGCATCGCCCACGTGAGAAGCCACAGAAGTAAAGAATGACTGTGATTTGAAGGGAGAAGGCTGAGAGAGAAGATGCTCTCAGCATGAGCAGGGCCAGGGTGTGAAAGGCCTTGCACATGCTGCCAAACGTGTCTTTGACCCTGAAGGTGGCGAGGACACAGAAATGTACTAAGCAGGAGCGTGATATGACCAACTCTGAGCTTTAGAGAGGTCTCTCTGATAAGAGAGTAGAAGTAGCTAAAATTAATGAATAGGTGACATTTGACTATTTCCCTCTGGTCTCCCTTTTCACAGTCTTTTACTTGCCATCTCCTCCCTGACTTCTTCCACAGCAAGATGGCTCAGGGGGTTAAGCATTCATGATAGAGTGCAAAGGACTGATAAGACTTAATCGGTTGGTGTTTTGATAACACAAAATCTTAAGCAAAGGAATGCATCTGGATGTAGAATTTGGAAAGATCAAATTAAATTGGTGGGATAAATATCTGAGTGGGAGACACCCCACTGGAATTTCCCAAATCACACTAAATGACATCCACCACTGTTCTTATTGGCACAAAATCAAACACCCACACACCTGCAGAATCACTTATAGGTAAGATTATTCATTGCAGCAATATTTATAATACCATAGATTGAAAACAACCTAAATATTTATCAATGTGGGACTGTTTAAATAAATGATGGCATATTATAAAATGAAATACCATGAAGCTATAAAAAAAAGGCTAGGAAAACTCATGATATACTGAGTTTAAAAAGATACAGTATTAAGTGGAAAATGCAGAACAGGGAGTGTACTGCACTACCGTTTCTCCACAGAAGATGTTGGGATCAGGGGAAGGGAAATATATACGTGTTTATTTGTGTGTGCATAAAAGAACTCTGGAGAGAGACACAAGAGAACAATAATATTTGGCTGCCAATAGGAAGGGGAAACGAGTAGATGGGAGAAGTAGTCCCTGTCCTTGACTAGCTCACAGCCAACACAGACAAACACCCGTACAACGGGCAAGAGTTCACTAGAACAATCTTGTAAGTTACAGCACAAAGGCAAGGAAGGGGTTAAACAAAGACTTGGTCATGGGCCAGAGAAGATAGATCTGAGAGAGATTCTATTCCTCCTACTTCAGTCCGGATTTCTGTGGAACCAATGGTTCGTCAGGCCCCTGTTCCGCAGGCAGGCGTAGTTAGATCACGATTTAGCAGCCAGGGGACTCTTCCCCTTGCTTTACAGGTGTGGCAGCTGAGGAACTGAGGTGCAGCAAGGTGCAGGGACTTGCCTCAAGCCACGTGGGTGGGTGGCAGTGCCCCAAGTCTGAACCCACCACGGTGTCCCTTCCACTGGCACAGACCCAGTGACCTCAGCAGTGCTCTGGACTGGCTGTGCCCCAGTGGCTGTGGAGACTCCATGGGCCTATCCTCTCTGGAGGCCCTGAGCAACCTGTGCACCCAAGAACGATTCAGATGCCGCCGCCTCCACCGTCAGCTGAGGCAGACTTCTAAGGAGGTGCTCAGCAGTCACCTGATTCACTTGGTCCTTGCCACCGTGTCGGGCCAGGAGCCCCATCTTGGAACTTTCGGTTTGGTTCTTGTGCATACCAGCCCCTCTGTGGAGTGAACCAGCGGAAATCTCAACATTTAGTTATTCCTCTTGCTCTAAAGGAAACAAAAGAAAGCGCTTCAGCCTTTAATTTCTCTACAGCAATAGAGCAGTTTGTTCTCATTTGCAAATCCCCACACCGCTGCCTGCAGCACGGGGGCCCGGCCTTCAGTACCCTTGCGGCTTTAGAAACGGACCTGGGGCTTAGCGTGAGGCAGCTAAACTCCTCAGGGATTTCAGAGCCCTGACTTGCTCACGCGTCTTCAGTTTCTCCCCGGAGCTGCTCTTCCTGTCCAGGACCTTTCGTTTGCTCCCGCAACTCCTCACACTTAGCCGCGGAGCTCCCCTCTGCCCTCCTCATCAGCCTCTTTATTCTTCCTGCTCCTTCCTCTGCACTTTACAGTCTGCACTCTGCAGCCTGTTCCTAAAAATAGCTCCCCCTTGATCCTGCCTGCTCTTTCATCTGTGGTGCTATGCCTTTTTCCCTTTCACGTCTAGGTGCCTTTGGAATATGAGAGAGAAAAAAAATCACACCTCAGCAAATTTAATAATAAAATAGGAATAATGTAAATAACACAAGTGGCAAATATTTATTGAGCACTTACTTTGTACCTGGGACCAAACTAAATACCTAGCATGTGTGACTTCAGAATAAACACCTTTTCTGTTTTGCAAGCTATTTTTGTCTCAAATAATAAATGGTCTGTGGAAACATAGATTATGATTGGTTTCATCACAGTCCACCCTCTAAGATGACAATAATCAACTGTGTTACCACATGGCTGCTTTCAAGGAGCCTTTAACTGTGTGATAGCCACACTCAAGAACCAACTCTCTGGGCCTTCCTGGTGGCACAGTGGTTAAGAATCTGCCTGCCAATGCAAGGGACACGGGTTCGAGCCCTGGCCCGGGAAGATCCCACATGCCATGGAGCAACTAAGCCCGTGCACCACAACTACTGAGCCTGCGCTCTAGAGCCTGCGAGCAACAACTACTGAGCCCACGTGCCACAACTACTGAAGCCTGCGCGCCTAGAGCCCGTGCTCCACGACAAGAGAAGCCACCGCAATGAGAAGCCCATGCACCGCAATGAAGAGTAGCCCCTGGTCACCACAGCTAGAGAAAGCCTGCCCACAGCAATGACGGTCCAACACAGCAAAAAATTTTTAAAAAAACCAAATAAATTTATTAAAAAAAAAAAAAAAGAACCAACTCTCTGGCTATATGATGCTTGCACTGTAGCCAGAAATGAGTGGATGGATGGCCATCTCCCCTCCCACCTCAGGGTGCCATGGAACAACACTGTCTCAGTGTTTTATTCTTATGCTACCAAACTCAAATTTCAACATCTCTCACCACAACCAAATCCCTCCTGCTTGAAATGCTGCCTTAAATTGAAGCAATACAACATGACAACCCAACAGCCATAGGATTAAAATTTGTAAGAGAAATATATGTGAAAGTGAGCTCTGAAAAATCTCTCACTTCTACTTACAAAGTTCTTATCAACTTTAACTGTTTGGGATGGGCACTTTTTTTTTTTGGCCGCACCACACAGCTTGTGGGATCTTAGTTCCCCAACCAGGGATTGATCCCCTGGGCATCACCAGTGAGAATGAGGAGTCCTAACCACTGGACTGCTAGGAAATTCCCTGGGATGGACATCTTCACTATAAGGAAATTCCACTAGAACTAAAGATCCAAACAACTCATGGATCTTGTGATACTATATATTCTATGCACCTCATTGCCACTTTTTTTAAATGGCTAAGTTGCTGAATACTTATCTGAGTCATTCAATTAGTATAGCATCTGAACCTGGTCTCCCTTCCTCAAATCTTTCTCCCCTCTAATCAATCTCCCTTCCACATGCTGCAATAGTGGTAGTTCTAATACAAATATTTGAGTAGAATTATTAAACAGATATATCATCACTTTATTTTGCACACTGATATATCCCAAGACTAACAGGTGTTCAATAAATATGTTATTAACAAATAAATGAATTAGTTAAGGATCAAGAAAAGCATATTAAAAAAGGAAGCTTATTGTTGCCTATAAATCTACATTTTTTTGCTTTGGGGTGTTTATTTGTTTGTTTTAATAATTCTTCCCAAGTGCTGACAGGAATGTGATAAATTAAGCATCCTCATATTCTTGACAAAAAGAATTTGACAACATAGTTTTTTAAAGACACTTCATATCCTTTCACTTCTAGGAATTAATTCTAAGAAAATAACTTACATAAGAACAGGAAAAAAAAAGTCATATAGAAAATGTTTCCAAAATTTGAAAATATTTAAAGTTCAGCAACAATAAAATGTAAAGTTAATGGTGGTACAACCACTCAATGAAATAGTATGTAGTTATCAAAAATGATTATTAAATTTACATAATAGCATAATAAGTGGAAAAAGTAACAAAACATGCACTGTGATAATACCTATGTAAAATATGCAGAGACTCATGCAGAAAATGCTAACAAGGGGAACTAGATTTAAATTCTGTCTGCCCAGTTCATAAATTGTGTACATTTAGGTGGGTTAATCTTTATCGTCCAATTTCCTCATATTAACTATAATGTGATGATAATAATAAGAAAATCACTGATTTCTTAGGAGTGTAGTGGGGGAGGAATGAGTGCTATGACTTAAGAGGATAAGCACTCAGCAGACATGCTGACTGTAGTGTAACTATGAGAGTGACTGAACTACAGAGTTTTGTCTTCATATCCTAAATCCTCAGTGATGAGCTAATAGCACACACATCATGATGTGTTCTCCTCACCTTTCTCCCCCTCCTCTGGGAGAAATGCCTGGGTGTGGATCACTTCCGCCCATGGTGCTCCTGTTCTCTTCCTCCTGGGACTCCCGGTAGTGCTTCTGCTGGATACTGTGGCTTGACACTGCATTCATGCTGCCTGGAGTTCATTATTGCCTTTTATATGTATGTATTGATCCCTGAATCCGCCTACATAGCTCTCAGGAAAGGAGCATTTGGGGTCCCTCTTCATGGGCCCTTTAGCACGCAACCAAATGCACCACCACAAGTTATTTTGATTTTTAAAATACATTAATTTGGCGATCATACAGAGAGAAGAAGTATATAGAGAAGTTTGAGTGTTAAATAAATTGTATATTCACTTTTTTTAAAAAGTATATAGATTGTACATAATTCAGTCAACATTAGCTCTTCTTGTCCATTTCTTCCTCTTACGCATATTTTATTTCCATAGTCATATATACACTAAAGAAACAAATAAATCCTGTTTTCCTTGGTTTGTATTTCACATCGACTTAGTTTTACTACTCAGCAGAGCCTGCAGATTAACTAATTCTGTATCTTTCCTGTACAGAAATAAATGTCATAATCGAGGTCAGTGGTAATTAATTCCTAGGGGGGAAAAAAAAAGATGTACCAAGTGGAAAGCCAGAGGATAGGTCATATATGACTTTTACAAAAGAATGCTTTGGAAGGCAGGAGCCCTCTCAAATTCAACTCGAATGACGCTCCCAATCCAAAGGTAAGTGGCTCGACTCAAAGTTTTTTATGCCCATTATTTCCCTAGAGCAGGACCCCTGAAAGCAAATACCTTTAATTTTGCCAGCTCCTTTTGTGTTTTTCACAATTAGCTTATCTCCAATTATATAAACACGTCGTACATGATGACTGTCTTCGGTTATGGAGCTACTACAGGAAAATAAAGGTTACTTTAACTTTGAGAGTTGACTTGAGGACAAACCAGATTAAAGCTTATATGGATATACAAAGTAATAGACTAATGCTATTGTCTGCTTCCCTTAAATTATTTTATTAGAAGGAACATATTAATTATAATGAAAGCAAACTTGGACTCTCTTGGTTTCTAAAGAAAATTCCTTTGTAGCATCACGGCAGGATTTCCCACCATTTTTCTCTTTCTGATGAAATTAACTCCCCATGGTTGGTCAGCAGGATAATCTAATTTTAGCCAATCAGCTTGGGAGCTGCCGTTGACCTCACAAAGGGAGAGAAAAGTATCTGCAGTCATAGCAACCACCCGCTCAGCTCTGATCATCTCTGGACCCTTCCGCCTAATGACAGACACCGGCTTGCTTCTTAGATGATTAATCTTTTCCCCTGTGAACCTCCTTGAATACATTAGCCAAACAAGTCTGATAAATTTGTTTATCCCAAGACAATCATTAGAAAATTACCTGCAAAAGTAATTCTCACTAGAGCAGTTTGTGAATGGAAAGCCATATGGCAGACGAGAACAGAAATAAGCAATAAAATCTCTTGCTGTATGTCGCAACAGGTCAGGAAAGTTTTCCCCTTTAAACTTTATCATTTTACATTAGATCACAATAGCACAGCAGCCTAAAGCCCATTTCACAAGAGCAGAAAAAATTTTATCCTGTCACTAGTTATTCCTCCTACCAGTTCTGCACACCTACTGTGTGTTAGGCTCTAGGGACACACCACTGAATACAAGCTATCTATGCCTTCCACAATCTCACAGTCCAGTGGGAGGAGACAGATGTGTAAATAGATAATTACAGCACACCATAAAGGCCACGAGAGAGACAATTCAGAGAGCTCTGAGAGCACTGGAAGGAAGTGGATAACTGTCTATTTTCCAGAATCAACAAAGGATGTCACTGCAATGACATTCAGATTAGGCAAAAAGATGGATGAGCAGGACTTTTCCAACATAGGAGAATATTCTAGGCAAAGAGGATAGCATTGGAAAGATGCTTACGGACATTTGTTTTTTGTTTTGGTTTTTGAATTTTATGTTATTTTTTTATACAGCAGGTTCTTATTAGTTATCCATTTTATACATATTAGTGTATATATGTCAATCCCAATCTCCCAATTCATCCCACCACAATCGCCCCCATCCCCACCACTTTCCCCACTTGGTGTCCATACGTTTGTTCTCTACATCTGTGTCATTTGTGATAGATTCCCGGGCAGCAAAATATCTGGAGCAGCTGGGCCTTGGCCACATCTTCTTCCAGGAAATGAGACTGGAAATGTGGGTTGGGACTAGGTTGACAGTCCTTTGTAGGATGGCATGAACACATTTTCA
Source organism: Mesoplodon densirostris (assembly GCF_025265405.1). Classification (NCBI taxonomy): domain Eukaryota; kingdom Metazoa; phylum Chordata; class Mammalia; order Artiodactyla; family Ziphiidae; genus Mesoplodon; species Mesoplodon densirostris. The sequence goes on along the minus strand of NC_082665.1, from coordinate 104,440,366 downwards.
GGACTTCAAGAAGACTAGACAATGCGGATGGACAGGAAGGGCCAACTTGGGAGCTCTTTCTCAGATTGAATCAAGAGAATGTAATTGTTGATGTACCCTTGGTGATGCTCCTCATATATGGAAAGAATGGGAAGACAGCTTGTGTTACAGCCACACAGCTAATATGGACCATTTCCATGTGTCGTCACTGGATCCACTACTAAAGGGTCAGTTTGCTGAGTGGGAGAAAGGTTAGGGTCCCTGTGTGGTTGAGAGGTTTAAAATGAGAGAATATATTTTAAACAGCTGATGAGAAAACTGTGTGGTCATAAATGTAGGTGTAGCTTACTTGACCTACAAGCTCCTATAAACCAACATTAAACAAACCTCACCAAAACCAGGGGTCAGGTTCCAGAAGGCTGGACCTCCAGCCAAGGCAGTCTGAGTCCAGATGTGGACTCTAGCAGTGGTAAGACAATTGGCCCATGCCAGAGGTTCCAGAGCAGTACTCTGGTTCCATTAAGATGTCTTCAGAAACGCAGACTGCAAAGAAAGAGGCCACATAGCCGAGCCCATCATTGATAATGTTCTTCAAACCCATTCGGGAACCCCAAGCAAATGTGCTCCAGGCCTGGGCCAAGGCCCTGGGCCAGAGGATTTCTACACCTACTGGTCTGTCGGGGGATCCCAGTTCTGGTCTCCAATTCTCTCACATCTTCCAAGAAGAGTATCACCCACCACAAACTCAATCCACAAAAGCCCAAGAGAGGTGCCAATCATTAAGCTGAGCAGTTGGTATTTTCTATATTTTCCAAATTTTCAGCAGTGAGCATGTTAGGTTTTGTAATATAAACATGTTTTTTAAATAAAAATTGCAAAATAAATAACCCTGAATGCTATGTCTCTATAATAGCAAAAGCACAGCAAGTTGGACACATAACCATCACAAGTGCTTACTAAGCACCTGCTCAGTACCAGGCCTGTGCCAAGTCCTCCTCGGACCCTGAGTCATTTGTTTTCTCACAGCGACCCCATAAGAAAGGGGTTCTATGAGTTTCCCTATTTTCTTGATGAGGAAACAAACTTGGAAGTTTATGTCTTTAAGAAACTTACAAATGCAATTGTAGTTTCAGATAGCCTCTTCTTTAAAAAAAAATAACACAAACCGTCAATTCAACACTTTAAAGAGACTATTGCCTGGAGGCTATTACTGCTACTACCAAAAATATAAAAAAGGAAATTCTATCTATTGCCCATATTCTGAGCACTGTGTACCAAGCTCTGGAATACAAGGAGAAGCAGGTGATCTGATGGGGGAGACACACAAAAAACTGCATCTAAGATTGTGTGATACATGCCTTAAGGGTGGGCTATGCTGGGACTTCCCTGGTGGTCCAGTGGGTAAGACTCCACCCTCCCAATGCAGGAAGCCCAGGTTAGATCCCTGGTTGGGGAACTAGATCCTGCATGCATGCCGCAGCTAAGAAGCCCTCATGCTGCAACTAAAGATCCCACATGCTGCAACAAAGATCCCACATGCTGCAACTAAGACCGGGCTCAGCCAAAATAAATAAATTAGATAGATAGATAGATAGATAAATAAATAAATATTAAAAAAAGAGTGGGCTATGCTAAATATTCAATATTCTGTGAAAAACCATAATGGAAAAGAATACAAAAGAGAACATATACATATGTATAACTGAATCGTTTTGCTGTACAGCAGAAATTAACACAACATTGTAAATCAACTATATTTCAATAAAAAACAAAAAAGAGTGGGCTATGCAAAGAGGAGGCACAAGTCAGCCCATATGCATCTTGTCTGAGCAAGAACCATTACAGCAACAGCTCACCTCAATGAGTACCAGGCTCCATGCTTGAGGCTTGACAAATGTACATACTTCATTTCAGCCTGTGACAGTCTCGGCGTGGGGGGGGGGGTGTTATTTTACCCTGCCATTTTATAGATGTGAAAGATAGAGGTCAGAGGTAGGGAGTTTATCCAAAGTCCCACAATTATTACATGATAGCTCTAGGATTTGAGCCCAGGTCTTTGTGATTCCAAAGTTTGACTGTTTTTCACTGCATCATAAATCACAAAAAAATACACTGTATGCCCATTTCACAGGTTTCAGTTCTTTACTATGACAGTACAAGCAACATGAATTCAGAAACGAATTCCCACATTCACACAGTGAAGGGTTCTTCCCTAAATTTGTTTCACTTATTCCCCAGCTTCCTTGTTTTCTTCATTCTTCCACATAAGCAGTATTTTCCAGGACCAGGGCACTAACACAGTATTGTGAAGCAATTATACTCCAATAGAGATCTATTTAAAAAATAAAATAAAATAAAAAATAATGCTGTTGGAAAACAAACAAACAAACAAATAAGAAAGGACCTGTGTTTCAATTCCAAAAGATATAAGCTACATGCTTAATTTTTCTTTGGATGTCTCCAGACCCTGGTGATTTGCTGGAGACAATATTCTTTCTCTGTCTCTCACTTTTTTCAACACTGCAAGTCCATAGTCTATCTTTTTACAAAGGAGCTCTCCATCAATAATAATAGGTCCTCTGAAGGATGGACCAACAGGTACATGAAAAGATGCTCAACATTGTAATCATCAGGGAAATGCAAATCAATGGGATATCACCTCACACCTGTCAAAATGGCTCTCATCAAAAAGAACATAAGTAACAAATGTTGGCGAGGGTGTGGAGAAAAGGGAACCCTGCTACAATGTTGCTGGGAATGTAAATTGGTACAACCACTGTGGAAAACATTATGCAGGAATCTCAAAAAAAGAAAAATAGAACTACCATGTGACCCAGCAATTCCACTCTTGGATACATATCCAAAAATAACAAAGACTAATTTGAGAAGATACAGGCACCACGATGTTCATAGCAGCACTATTTACAATTGCCGAGACATGGAAACAACCTAAGTGTCCATCAACAGATGAATGGATAAAGAAGATTTCATACAATGGAATGCTACTCAGCCATGAAAAAGAACAAAATTTTGCCATTTGCAACAACGTGGATGGACTTGAAGGGCATTATGCTAATTGAAATAAGTCAGACAGAGAATGAACAATACTGTATATCACTTATATGTGGAATCTAAAAAATACAACAAACTAGTGAATATATAACAAAAAAGCAGCAGACTCACAGTATAGAGAACAAACTAGTGGTTACCAGTGAGGAGAGGGAAGGGGGAGGGGCAATATAGCAGTAGGGAATTGAGGTATAAACTACTATGTATAAAATAACTAAGCTACAAGGATTTTTCGTGCAACACAGGGAATATAGCCAATGTTTTATAGTAACTATATAAATGGAGTATAACCTTAAAAATTGTTCATATTTATATTGTACACCTGTGTAACTTATATAATATTGTATAGCAACTATGCTTCAATAAAAGAAAAAAAGAGCCAAAAAAAAAGTTCCTCTTTTTAAAAAATATTTAAATATTTAAATATTTATTTATTTATTTAAGCTGTGCTGGGTCTTTTTTGTGGCACATGGGATCTCCATTGCAGCACACAGACCTTTTTTTTTTTTTAGTAGAACTGGCCTCTCCCTCCCTCAGACCCCTCTTGTACCCCATCATCTAGCTCTGTTCCTACATTCTTTTTCTCTTTTTAATTAATTAATTAATTAATTTTGGCTGGGTTGGGTATTCGTGGCTGGCACAGGCTTTTTCTAGTTGCAGAGATGCAGTGCGCGGGCTTCTCATTGTGGTGACTTCTCTTGTTGTGGAGCATGGGCTCTAGGCGCACAGGCTTCCGTAGTTGTGGCACATGGGCTTCAGTAACTGTGGCTCGTGGGCTCTAGAGCGTACGCTCAGTAGTTGTGGTGCACGGGCTTAGTTGCTCCCCAGCATGTGGGATCTTCCCCAACCAGGGCTCGAACCCATGTCCCCTGCATTGGTAGGCGGATTCTTAACCACTGCGCCACCAGGGAAGCCTGGCACACAGACTTCTTAGTTGCAGCATGCGGGATCTAGTTCCCCGACCAGGAATCGATCTCAGGCCCCCTGCATTGGGAGCATGGAGTCTTACCCACTGGACCGCCAGGGAAGTCCCAGGTCCTTTGTTCTTTTCCCCTCTGAAACCCACATGATTAGAACTCTTGCCCTTAATCTTACCTCTGTAAAGGTAATGAAATGTGTTTAAAACTCAAGGAGACAAGAGGCCATAAGGCCCTACATGAGGATAGGAGGCCACATCATTTAACCCAGAACTGCTAAAAACTCCAAGGAACATAGGTCCCACAAAATTAGACCTCTCGTGCAAACCTTTTCCATTAACTTTCTTGCATTAGCCAGAGGGAGATGACCTTTAGGACAAATCTATCTAGGCAGAATGCCTGAATATCTTACTGACAGATGTGCATCCCCTCCCTCTTGTTCATCCAGAAGTGTCCATGGGGAAAATCACAAGGCCCTATGGGAGCATGGGACACCACATGGGGACGTAGATATTCCAAGGGAGCAGATCCAGCAGATGGAAAACATTTTGGTTCCAAGGCAGAGTCTGTCTGTATTAAACAAAGGATCTCACCAGTGGTTGGGGTACCTGAACAGAGTTTTGTTCCCCCAGGACTTGAGGATTGGCTGATAGCCTCTGGCAAGCATGCTGAGGTCCAGAAATGACAATCATTTCAAGCAGTGAACTAGAGAAAAAAACCAGGGGTCAGGACAGAAACCTAGACAAATCACACTAGTATCTCTATCACAATCTCCTGTCTGCTGTTCTCTCAGCTCAAGGTTTCTTCTAAATCATGTTGCATACCACTGACAGAATTATTTCACACCCCTACTCAAGAACCTTCTATAGCTCCCTGTTGCCTCCTCCTGCTATGGTGATCATACATCCTGATTTGCTAGATAGCCTTGGTTTACACTTGTTATCCTTGTGTAACTACTAACGGCATCTCCTATTATCCTCAATAGTGTTCCAATTTGGATAATTAATGTGTGGTCACTGTATCTTCTACCTACTTCAAACTCCTCTGCCCAACTTGTTATGTCTTTTATGTTCAATAGTTCTCAAATCATTTTGTGTTCATGGTGACCCATTTAAGGGATTGGATCCACCATTATGACCTGTTTCTCCCTTCAGCACTAAGTAGAGATATTTACTGCCCTGCATGTTGTGAGCCATGGTTCTTAAATATTCCAGTATGTTACGCATTTAGTAGTTACATGTTCCAGTATGCAGAATCTATTTTTTGAGCTGAATATGAAGTTAAACATAGGCGTGTTGGAATCCTGACTGTGCAACTTACAAATTATGTGGTCATGAGCAAATAATATATCCTCTTCCAAACTGAGTTTCCTCACCTGTAAATATATGGATGGTCATAGAACCTAACTTAAGGGTTAGTCATAAGCTTTAGGTATGAAGATGCAGGTAAAGTGCTTAACATCCACACGATGGCTAATGGCAGAGGCCGTCATCACCACTCCCGCAGCCCGCTCCGCACAATGTTGTCGGACAGGTAGTTCCCCAGCACAGCGTCCTCACTTGTAGCAATGATGCACTGTGCACTTTGATCACAATTTGGAGGTATAGCTGGGGACTGTTTGTGTTTTACGTAGGGCTTGATTTATTGGGGGAGTGCTCTCAGGAGAGAGTGTACGGGGACGGAGGAGAAGTGAAGCAAGAATGTGAGCTCAGCTTCAGAAGAGTTTCGATCTGATCCCAGGGAGGAGCTCTGGAGCACAGAGCACCACGAAGTGAGACCCCACGTGAGCAAGAGGGCTGGACTTTTATGCTCCATGTGTAATGGTCATTGGCCAAGGTCTGGAGGGTGTATCCTCCTTGGGAATGAATGCAGCTGAGGGGATAAAGTGGATGCTGTTGTGGGCACCAAGAGCATCCATTAATTTGTGATACCCATGTGGACCCCTGTATGTCCCACTATGCCTGGACAAACTCATGAAGACTTTGGAAGCTTGTGCATTTACTATGTGTGACTGAAGACAAGTCAGTTAATTTTTCTAAACTTCAATTCCTTTATCTGCAAAATGAGGTTGGTTATACTTAATCTTGTAGGTTATTCTCAGAATTGAGAAATATCACATTCCTAATCGTGAGAGTACATGTGAAGGAATTGCACATCTTTTTCTCACAGCCTGACTTCCCTCCGTGCATTATGCATACACAGCATCTAGGTTCTGTCGCTCACATCTTTGCTCATGCTATCTCTCCTCTCAACGCTCTCCCCAAGAAAAGGGTGCCGAGCACGTATGCACAAAACACACACACTCAGCATTCCTCTCAGGCTGCATCCACCCCAAAATAACTTCCAATGTATCCTCTCCTTTAAGTTTCCGTTTCCAGATCCTTCCCACCTCCTACCTTAGCCTCATCGGCTTCCTCAAACTCACACTGTTCTTGACCTTCTCTGAAATCCCTTTTCACTTAATTCCATTTGGCTTAACATGTCACTGATTACTAATTGTTTAGTATTTGGTCCCTTCTAACCAGATTTTAAATTTCCACTCCTCCATTCGCACTCTAGAACATAGGCATGGGACTCAATTAGGAATCATTTGTTGATCAGAAGAACAATGAAATACCTCAGGTGACCATTTCAATTCTCAGGATTCTCAAAGCTAACAAAACCCTTCCCTGTGATCCAGAGGTGCTTGGCTGACAACCTGGACCAATACTGCATGTAAAATGAATGATAATGGCTTCCCCTGTAATTTAGCTCACAGATGAATCTTAGGTGAGATTTTTCTATTGGGTTCTAACAGCTTCTGAAAATTGATGCCCTAGGAGGTGCAAAGTGGAATGCCCAACACAGCTCTGATTATCATCTGCAGCCTTTGCATGCATTACAATAACAGAAGGGCTAGGCTGCTCTCAGCAACCTGAAATCTTTTACTAAGTCAAACCTTAAGTATTTAAGACGTACAGGTACGTCCTAATTTATGAAATAGGTATGTTTCTGGAAAGACGATGCAAATTAAAATTTGGGGGTAGAGGGGATCAAATTATATTTGAAATTCTCTTGGAACACTCTCTAATCGATGGCATTATGCTACTGGGGATTTTTCCTGTAAGTAATTATCTATTTATTTATTTAGTTAGTTTTAACATAGAGTTTTTGATCTTTTCAAGGCAGGATATACGTATATATTCTCTCTCAGACTTCTAGAGAAATAAATAAAAATTTAAAGTTACTGTGATCCAATCTGCTTTCGTGTCATCTTTTCCCTCAATACAAAATAGGTTATTTTACCTGTTTATTTTAAAATATCACCCACTTTTATTTTTTATTTTTTATTTTTTATTATTTTTTTTTTTTTGCGGTATGCGGGCCTCTCACTGTTGTGGCCTCCCCCCTTGCGGAGCACAGGCTCCGGACGCGCAGGCTCAGCGGCCATGGCTCACGGGCCCAGCCGCTCCGCGGCATATGGGATCCTCCCAGACCGGGGCACGAACCCGTATCCCCTGCATCGGCAGGCGGACTCTCAACCACTTGCGCCACCAGGGAGGCCCTCACCCACTTTTATATCATAATCTCCATTTTACAGGTAAGGTGAAAATTCAGAGGGGATAAATATCAGAGTTAAATAGTGTATTCATTTGCTAGAGCTGCCATCACAAAGTACCACAGGCTGGGCAGCTTAAACAACAGAAATTTATTTTCTTACAATTCTGGAGGCTGGAAGTCTGAGATTGAGGTCTTGGCAGGGTTGGTTTCTTCTGAGACCTCCTTCCGTGGCTTGCAGATGGCCATCCTCCTCCTGTGCCTATATGTACTAATCTTTTCTGAAGATATCAGTCACATTGGATCAGGGGCCCCCCCGCCCCACTCCAATGACCTCATTTAGCCTTAATAACTTCTTTAAAGACCCTATCTCCAAATACAGTCATTCTGTGGTACTGGGGGTTAGGACTACAATCTGGGGGACACAATTAAGCCCATAATACACAATTAACGAGTGAAGGGCTCGGACTAGAGCCCAGCACCCCAGAGGCCTAATCCAAGGCTCTTGTCCATTGTACCTTTCCGTCCATGTTTATTCCTAGCTATGTGTTGTTTGTGGAATTACTTTAAGAGTAAGGTATCAAATAAATGTAAGGTTTCATTTACATTCCTATGTTCCATCTACAGCATTTCTGCTATAATGCAACATATGTGTAACTGTAAAAACCCTTGCCTTCTGCAAAATTGCACATGAAAAATAAGAGCTTGTGGGGAAAATAGGGTTAGGCAGCCCACTCAAGAGCTGTAGACCTTTGGAATAGAGCACTAATAAAAACATTAACAGTCCTAAAAAATCCTCTAACGGCATTAGCACTTAGCCTCAAATCAGTCTCCCACATTTGCAGCCTTAAACCTCAGAGCTTGGGAGTCATCTTCCTTCAAGATGTACGTATCAAATAACATTTGCTTCTAATAGAGACCATTTTCATCAAAATTTAATAATCCGATCCTGAGTTTGGTCTTCATAAAGACGGTGTCCTCATACTCTCCCTAATTTTGTTATGAGTACCCAGTTCCTGGGAACCAGTATCCTAATTGCTAAAATGCACACATACTTCTATCTCCAAGCACTGGTTACGTGATAATTATCATTCTAATAGCTACCATTTACCAAGCAGATACTAGGTGATAGGCCCTGGGCTAAGTCCCTTAAACATCTATAATCCTCATGACAACTCTGCAAAAGAAGTTTTTTTTTTTTTTAAAAAACTAAAAATAGAACTACCATATGATCCAGCAATCCCACTACTAGGCATATACCCTGAGAAAACCATAATTCAAAAAGAGACATGTACCAAAATGTTCATTGCAGCTCTATTCACAATAGCCCGGAGCTGGAAACAACCTAAGTGTCCATCATCGGATGAATGGATAAAGAAGATGTGGCACATATATACAATGGAATATTACTCAGCCATAAAAAGAAACGAAACTGAGCTATTTGTAATGAGGTGGATAGACCTAGAGTCTGTCATACAGAGTGAAGTAAGTCAGAAAGAGAAAGACAAATACCGTATGCTAACACATATATATGGAATATAAGAAAAAAAATGTCATGAAGAACCTAGGGGTAAAACGGGAATAAAGACACAGACCTACTTGAGAATGGACTTGAGGATATGGGGAGGGGGAAGGGTAAGCTGTGACAAAGCGAAAGAGAGGCATGGACATATATACACTACCAAACGTAAGGTAGATAGATAGTGGGAAGCAGCCGCAGAGCACAGGGAGATCAGCTCGGTGCTTTGTGACTGCCTGGAGGGGAGGGATGGGGAGGGTGGGAGGGAGGGAGATGCATGAGGGAGGGGATGTGGGAACAGATGTATATGTATGACTGATTCACTTTGTTATAAAGCAGAAACTAATAAAAAAAAATAGAAAAAAAAACGGTAAAAAAAAAGAAGTATTTTTATCCTCACTTTTCAGCCAAGGAAACTGAGGCTCATAGAATTTGTGGGAGTTCTTTGAAAACACACAGACACCCAACAGTGTGGCTAGGATTTGTTCCTGGATCTTACTATAGTGTTCAAAAACCTTTGCCTCTTCCACACTTCACAGATAAGCTGGCCTGTTAGATTTAGGTCGGTCCATTCAACCAGTCACTGGTTTTGATAGTTAACTGTAAGAATCATCACCATCCTCACTACTTTGCTCCCAAAAGTGAACACTCTAATCAAATGTGCTTTCTGACCATCATAATGTGTGATGACTTTTTATTTCTCATGAGACAGAAAATAGAGCAGCTGAGGTGGTCCATCAACGTTTCATATAAACTGCTGCCATGCTGGACTTCCAACCTCTTCCTGTATGCTCTGATTTTATTTTGTTTACCTAAATCCAAAACTTAATAGTAGTCTCTGTTAATTTTCATTATGTCAGTTTAAGCCCATTATTCCAGGTGTTGGTTATCTTTTTGCACCTGTCATCTTTTCTATTAACTCTCCCTCACAGTCTGGACCTCTCTGCAAATTTGATGAATATTATATATGTCCCCATTTAAGTCATTAATAAAGACACTGAACAGAACAAGATTACGTTTAGGACACTTCCTTCTTCTAAAGAATCCTTCTCTGATCACAGAGGCATGCTGTTAATCCATCCAACTCTCCTATCATCTAGATTTTCATGAGAGGCTATAATCTTGCTGAGTGTATGATACAGCTTGTCGATGCATTTTCTTTTAGGTACTTAGAAATCATTAGATTTATAATTTGTTTTCAATTATTGCCCAGGATCTGCATTACAATTTAGTAGTCCAACAGTTTTTTCTTTTGTTAACAGCAGTAACATGTGTTCACTTCCTATCTACTGGCCCTGCTCACATTGTCAGCAATGTCTCATTAAGTTTTATCAGCGGTGGATTGGTGGTCACATCTGTAGACTCTGTAAGCACCTTGCATATGTCATTCAAAAATGGAGGCAGGAATCTATTTGAAGGCATGGACTTATTTAGATTTAAAGTTCTTATTTTATCCTAGTTAAGGTACCCTTGTCTATAATGTTTACCCTACATTTTAGAGTCTGGAGACCATGTTCCTTAAAAGATGAAAAGAACTGAATATATCTGTCTTCTTTCCACCATCTATTATTATAACCTTTTCTTTCCCAAATTTGTACATCTTTTTCTTCTTGCTCTGAATGTCCTTTTTGTGGTGTTTGGTGTTTCATGTGGACTATTGAATACTAAAATTAACCTTTCTGGGGCTTCCCTGGTGGCGCTGTGGTTGAGAATCTGCCTGCTAATGCAGGGGACACGGGTTCGAGCCCTGGTCTGGGAGGATCCCACATGCTGCGGAGCAACTGGGCCCGTGAGCCACAGCTGCTGAGCCTGTGCTCCGCAATAGGAGAGGCCGTGATAGTGAGAGGCTCGCGCACCACGATGAAGAGTGGCCCCCGCTTGCCACAACTAGAGAAAGCCCTCACACAGAAACGAAGCCCCAACACAGCAAAAAATAAATTAATTAATTAATAAACTCCTACCCCCAACATCTTCTTAAAAAAATAATAATAATAACCTTTCTTACACCCTTTAAATATGAATCCTCATTTTTGTCACCATTCTCCCATGGCTCCTTAACATCTGAGCTCATCAAAGAACTCCTGGGTAATCACATCTCTCTCTTTAGACGCTTCCCATAATATTTTGAATGACTCTTTCAAGGTTCTGGGCCAAAATCTTGTGCTTTTGTCTCAAACCTCATTGGATACAAAGTATATATTTGCCTCACAGGTACAGATGTTTCGGAGCTATTGTAACACATATACTTGAATTTGCATGTTTTCTTAATTTATGCAATAATTTACATAAGCACTGAATTTTTGAAGAGCTTACTAGATCTCATCAATAACTGAATTTGGATCTTATTTTTAAATGTTTTCATGTTATTAACACATTGCTTTACTTATGAGATACCTATAACTAATCTATGAAATACATAATTCTTTGTGGTTATTTTTAATTTAGTGAATCTAAGATGTTAACTTTATCAGATTTACATAAAGAGAGAATAATCAATTCAGCTAAAAATTTTATATTGTTTTAACAGACACTATACTGATTAAATAGTATATTAGTAGTTTCAGTCACATTTTCAATTCCAAATGTTCCAAGCTGTTTAAAAATTTCAGGGCTTAGCAAAAGCCAAAACATGTTTTGTCAATATATCTAGCCTTAATTTTTAAACCCATGTGCACTCTAAAAAGGATTTCATTCATCTGTTTTTTATTAATTTATCCTGAACTCATCAAAATATAACACTGGAAGAACTACTTGATGTCTTCAGAATTTAAATTTTTAAGTTATTTCTAGGAATTACAATAAGTAGGAATCAACTCCCAAACATCTAAAATTAATTCCAAAATGTATAATTCTAAAGATGAAAACCTTATTAAAATTGCTTACTTAGAGACACTTGGTGAGGTTAAGAACTTACAGATAAACAGTGGGTTCTGCTACTCTTCAGAAGCCTGAAGCAGTATTTGCTATAAACAAAACAACAAACTCATACCATGCTTCTGACCACATCTCCCCATTAAGTTGACATGGATGTCCTAATGCAGAAAGATTAGACTGATACATGAAAGGCCTCAGGAATATAGCCCAACTAATGATCATGCCAAGTGGTAGGAAGAATGTACAATGGGAACTAAAGCTGACCCTTGGCTTGGTAGATGTCCTATCCTTGGTCAACTGTGTGTTCTTGCTGTCCAACATGCTGCTTCACCCATAGAAGATCTTCATAAATATTCTTTATAGAAGTGTCCTAATAGATGAATGAATGAAGGAAGGAAGGAATGACTCTATGGACCACTTGTTAATGGACTTGAGACTGTCAAGTGGCTTATTGCTAAAGTCAGGAATGTTTCTGGACCCAAGAGAGCCTAAGCTTACAGAACATGGGTACTGTGGATGCTGGCAAGAGGTAACAAGTGTCCAAAAGAAGGTGGTGTGCTGGTAAATGTCTAAGAACCAATTTGGAAGGAAATAAAAATCCCTCCTTAGTCTATTTTCATAGTGTAAATATTCCCACTATTGCCAAAGTGGCATGACTGATTGTGGAGTTGGGAAGAGATGCACACAGTCAGCTCTCCCTGAGACAGTATGAGCAGCTTCAGAGCACCAGTGAGCTAGTCAGCACATCAGAAGTATTCAATACTTACATGTAGGCTATGACCCCTTTTCTGTGATTGTGTATGCATATGATTTTATTCAAATAAAATGTGAGATTAAATGCTTTAATTGCCAACTATACAGAAATGCAATCATTTAAACTGACATAACAGATGCATATTTATTGACATGGAAATATATTTCATATCAATATTTATTGATGGGAGAGATTTCAAAACAGTTAATATGCCATAGCACTTTATTGAAAATATAAATACATAATCAAATCTACGCCCAGAACAGTTCAGAGTAAAACAGCAAGATCTCAAAGAAAAAGATCAAATATCAAGAGCAATCAGAGGAAATAGACATCTTTTCTACAAAGAACTACATAGATACCGCATCAGTAACAAAAGAGACCAAAAAAATCATTGAATCTTCAAAGTGTTGAAAGAAAATAGCTGTCAATCTAGAATTCTATAACCAACTAAAGTGTCATTTGAAAGTGAAAGACAAATAAGGATTAGAGAGATCATAATATGCAGACATCATCACTGAAAGAAATTCTAAAGGAATCTGAAAGAACTACTAAAAAAAAAAAAAGAAATTAATACAGATGGAAGAAGCAGGGTGCAAAAAAGTAAACTAAAAGCTCCAGCCAAGTCTCCTTAGCATTAGAACTTTTTGCCTTCTAGTAAGGATCTCTAAGCAATGTTCTTAAATATCCTGGTCAGAATCTCTCCTTCTGGTGACAAGTGACAATTTGAACACATTCTTATGGTCTAGAAGAAAACATGCACACACATAAAGACAGCCAGTGGTTATAGAATGTTACAACTGAATGATCCGCTAGAAGAGGTTTCTTTGACGATCACAGATCCTTTAGAGAATCCAAACAAAGTTATGGATCTAAGAAAAAAAATAATGTCCATAAACAGGATTATGAAACTATTTATGGGGGTTTACAGACACTCCTCTCCCCAAAAACCAATCCTTGAACCATACTAACAGCCATAGATAGACCCCAGTTTACAAACCTACAGTTATAAGATAAACAAAAAGTGTTGCTAGAAAAAAAGTTAGGTATGACCAAGGCTGCCTGACCAGGTTGTGGCAGAAGCAGGGTACAGAGTCAGGGCGTGCAGCTCTTGACCCCTCACACAGTGTTCTGTCCACCAGTGTTCAGTATACATTTCCCCACACTGCTGGGGCCGTTCCCTGAAAGAGCACTTCTGAAATAAATGGAGGAACCTGACAAAAACGCCAAGTAACAGCTCCTTCTATTCCTTCTCTCTTCAAAGCTATTTTAAATAAAATTCTTAAGCCAAATGATAAGTTAACTATTAACTCAATGAATGCAGAAGGGTCATATGGCCCAAATTATGATGAAAAAATCATCATAATGCATGTTATGTTTAGGGGTCTTGAAGATATATCATGCCTTAAAAATCAGGCATGGACATAAAGAGAAAATGTGGCGCAATTAGGGTAAGGCAGGTTGGTCTCTTATAATCTTTTCTAATAAGGGGCTTTCCAGGGATTGGAAATTTACCTGTCTCAAAAGCACTTTGAACTATCAGAAAAATTCACTTTATGACTAAAAATCATTATTAATAATCCCATGTAGATTTTTAACTGAGGGAAGATAGAAACAATCTTCCACTAATTCATACAAAGCTGGTCATGTCTTCCTCTAGGATTTTTTAAAATAAGGACTTGGATAAAAGGCTGTGGCTAGCTGGAGACAAGAAAATCTCCTTTGATTTCAGAAATTGTACAGTATTTCTTTCTTATCCTGCTTTGAAATTAAATTTTCTATACTTCACTTTCATTATCATTGAGAAGTGTAGTTGTTTGATAAAAATGACCCAAACTTTTTATGAGAGCTGAGGGAAGCAGGAAAATAACTTTGTGTTTAAGCTATTAAGGTATCCCCACATTCTATGGAGTGTGTTAAAGATGAGGAATAAATTAACATTTATGTTCCCCTATAAATATGAAGGACACTGTTTTGAGCCACTGCCTATTGGCCCATCAACACTGACATCTGGTCGTGAAAACCTATTGGACTGTTAAAAAGAAACACTACATTTGGGAATTCCATAATTGACTAGACCTAGAGACAAATTCAAATGTTGTTACTCCCAACTGAATATCTGAACTTTCCATATTGGATGAGTGAATCTAAAATATGCAAGGTTGATTCCAATAGTTTGCTTGATAGGACCTGTGAAAGAGTGAAAACAGAGACTTAGCTCTTCTCCCCTAGACTGTAACCCCCAGGAGGGCAGGCCCTTTGGCTTGTTCACAGCATGCCCCTCATGCTTAGCACAAAGTCTGGGAAAATATTTATTGAACCAATAAAGTAATGTATAAATTTTCCTGGTACACATGTATTTTTTATTGGAAGCATCTAGTCTTTGGCATCTTAAAAAAATATATTTAAAGTTCTTTAAAAAAAAAAAAAAAGCAGTCCATAAGTAAGGGCAAAGAGGAAACGAAGGAAAATGGGATTGTTGAAGGCACATCAAAATGTCCAAAAGTCCGATCCAACGTGTAGTGAATGTCTACTTAATAAAAGTTATCTGTCTGATAATGTTTTGTTTAAAAATGTACACATGAGAGTTCTTAGGATCACCTAGGCCAGTATCTACTTAATCAAGCCCCGACGAGACCAGGAATAGAATGAGAAAAGAGCCAAGAACACAAAGAAAATCTGACTCATGGGAAGGTCATGCCCATCGTCTTTTCCCCTCCTTGCCTAACATTACCCCTCCACCTTTCAGACCCTTTGCCAACTCATGCTACTCTGTCCTGTCATTCATTCTAACAACCAAAGTGTCGCACCTTGCTGGTTTTGTCTCTTCATTTTTCCTGCCACCCCACCTAGAACTTTTTGATCCCCTCGTGCAGGCTTGGCTCCCTCTTCCTGTCCCAGTGACCTTAGGCGTGAGAAATTCCAGGAGCTCTCTTCTCAATGCTCTGTCTATAAGCTAACAGCCAGTTTTCAAGGCCACATAGCAGTTTTCTCATCTTTGGCTCTTTGTCAAAGTCTTCAACTACACGTAAACATGCACACATGGGCATATGCATGAGTGTACATGCTAACACGCACAGACACATACAGAAACACACACACCTACACCTTGCATACCTAGGTAATGAAAGCTGGTAATAAAACTAGATCTCTAGTATCAGATGTCTAAAAATCTTAACTGACCTTTTTTTTTTTATGTCACAGCATTGTGTTCATTATCATTCATGTCAGTGACCCTAAGGCATTGCAAGTCATTAAAAAAATGTCCCTTATGATATAGCAAAGATTAATAATTTCTGGACAGTTTTAGTAATGAATGGATTTGGATGAATTTGAACCAGGTCAAAGTTGGCAACTCCTGCCTGAGGATGCTTACCTAGCTAACTCCATCCAGGCAATGGTTTCAAGACCAAATGTCCATTGGTTCCCGAGGCCTGAGGTTTCTCTTCTCAATGAAATTTAAATGGGGTCTTTAACCCATGCCTAAAATGGAAGTTATTGGAAAAAAAATAACCCTTGTAAAATTAATTTCTCTCATCTGTGCATCTATTTTCTATACATCCATCTATGATTTATTATATATAAATGTTTAGAACTGCCAAGCACATAGTAAGTGCCATATAAGAGTTCACTATTATAACACAGAAAGAGTATCATGGGCAAGACTTACAGTCCTCTTTGGATAACACGGCTTTTGCCAAGGTCTGGATTTCTCCTTCTGCTGTCTGCCCCTGTGTCATCCAGCATTGTCTCCTTTTTCTCTTTCCATGTAATTGATCTGCACTAATCTTGTCTTCTGTATCCACACTGAAATGCTAACTGGAAAATCAAAAAGCACATAGTATTCTAGGCAAATACTCAAAATTCAATCAATAGAACATTAAGATTTTTTTGAACCTTAATTATAAAAATTTATTCACTGCTCTTCTTTTCCTTCTTAACCATGTAATGTGAATTTCTGCACCCAGAATGAACTCATTCGACACTTTGCAGTAACCCTCCCCAAACCTCTTGTGAAGTTTCCTCAGGACACCCTTGCAAGTCTGTAATGAGCCCCCACTGATGGTGGAAAACGTTATTTACAGACCTTGGCAGGTCTTTCTTTCTTTTAGAAAGAAAAGAAGAGCTTCCTGGAAAAAATGTTTTTCTATCTCTCTTACTCCCAAATTATGCAACTCAAAGCTATAGTTTCCTATCAGCAAGAGGGGAAAGGGGAGAAAAATGTTATTTTAATTGTTACATATGTGCGATAAATTGAACAACTTTTAAGTATTTTGTTGATTTATCTTTGCATTTCAATATAATAATAGGTTCTCAATAAATGTTTATTTTATAGATGAATGAAAGTCAGTAAAGCAGATTTTACTCATCAGCAGATCTAATCTCATATCATTCTAACATAAATGGAAGTTTATTGCATGCACCATAATTGCTTTATATTACTTCATGAGGAGAGAAACAAACATCATAAGGTATTCGCCACCTGAAACAAATACGTATGTTACTGTGTCCCTGACAAGATGAGTCATGAAACTGAATGGTTCAGAAAGAACAGTCACACCAAACTCCATTCCAGCATGATTTGGTCCTACTGTTACAATCGTTTTACTCACACCTGTATCAGAGAGCCTTTCCCTCCTACAGCAGGTGTTACACCTCCCAGGGTAAATCAAGACCTCAACTTGTGACATTTCTCCAAGTTAACTACTCCTTCAATAGACACTACCCAAAATAAGATATTTCCTTTCTTTTTTTAACTAAACAAATAGACAAAATTTGACTCTTGAAATTAGCAAATAAAAATCACAGCATATTTTCACTGGAAAGAAAATGCTATAGAATGTGCAGTAAAAGCTTTCTTAAAGAATGATCTAGCCAGAAAAGTTGAAATGGACAGTTCTGAGGAAAACAAGGTAGTAAGTCTAATTTTAGTTCTGCCTTCCTTTTATTCAAATATGAGTTTCTTCTTATTTCTTTGAAATGTAAAAAGAAGGCTGAGCAGATTAAGGTATGAAAAGGATCAACTTTGTTATCATGTGACATAAGCAATGACCTCTAAAACAAGTGGTGAAGTCTGGCTTTTTACCTAGAAATCAGGGCTTGGAAACCTTTCAGTCAGAGGTCACAGAACAACAGCCTCAGGCTGAATCCAGTCCAGTGTCACAGGCAAACATGTATATATGAAATACTAACGTTTAGAAATCATGGATTTTGTGTAAAAATCTAGATTTCTAGTTTCTCCAAAAACCTGGGTTCTGGGATCCTCTGACTTGGGAGGTTCCTCCCTCTGGGTGGGAGATTGGAGCCAAGGAAGCCACAGTGACCCCAGGGATCCTCCTTTGCACACCTTCCCTTTGAGCTGCTTGGAAGTAACTAGGCTGAGTCCAATTTGTCTTTCTTGCCAATTCAGAGATTTGGAACAGACTAAAATCTAGATGCAAATGATGTAATTCTGTCATTTTGAACTTCTGCTTGTTTGTCCATTTTACAGTTAGTAAGAGCACATGACAAATCTCTAATGCCAAAAGCTGTGCTTAGCATTTCAATCTGCATTTGTATTTGAACAGTATTCAGATTGAAACAGGGTTACTGTTTGTTAGAGTTTGGTCTGCTAGCAAACCTCAACAGCTTGTAAGTTCTTCGAGAGGAGGGAACTCTTGTGCCAGGACCTCTGACGCCATCATCTTACACCATCACAGCCCTGCAGGTTGATGAATACTTGAGTGTAAGAGAAGTGGGCTGAGTCTCTGAAGGCAAGAGTCAAAACTGGAGTAAAGCAACGGTTACCTTCGCTTTCATATATAAGTAAATGACATGTCAGGGCATTGTTTAAGAACATACAAAGGAAGCTGAAAACCTTGAGGTCAGCTCCTAAATTATTCAAATTACATTGCTATTTCACAAAATAGGTTTCAGAGCCCAAGTTACCCCAGTAGCTGCCTCCGTTCATTTTGCAGCCTACTTTACATCAACCATCAGTTTAGGATGGAAATATTTAAACAGTATGGAATGAAATATTTCTTCACCATAAGTGATTTTCCTTATCTTTTAAGAGGTTAGAATCACTGACACTGTTCATTTAGAAAAGAAAAAAAAGCCAAATTTCAGTCAACATAAGTGTTTTAAGAACAAAAACCATTTAAATGTAAAACTGAAAATTGCTTTAAAGTAATTCGTGAAGACAAACAAAAATCATAAGTATTCAGAAGCTGAAACAAATTCATTTTATAAAGCAAAATGCACGGCATAAAATATTTTTCCATAGCAATAAAATACAATTTTCCTTAGGGAGTTTGGAAAATTTCCTCCAAACTTCTGATTGATAAGAGAAAGACTGCTTTCTGAGGTAGTAAGTCGCCTCCTGACATAGTCTCCACAAAGCTTCAGTGTTTAATTCCAAGCTGCTGGGATACGAGTACAAAGACATCAATTATCCCAAAATAGATTGGGGCAGAGTCCAGTTCACTTATTAGTTCTTTAAGCTATGTCCACAGGGGACAGGGAGAAATAGAGATTTGGCAATCAGCTGGTTAATTTGATCAGTGCAGACAACTGCACTGTACAATTTAGGTCGGAAACATACCCTGACCTGGTGCTTCTAATTTGGAACATTCATCAAATTAATCAAATAATTGCCAATCCCCAATTTCACTATACTCTGGTAAACAGGGTCCCAGTATCAATGATCAAGTTTTCACTTACAACTATAAACAAAATGTGACATTACATTATCTGGGCATCTGCACCTTTTAGATGGTGTTCCATTTTCTGCACAGCCCTTCCGAAACATCTTCATTCTCCCCAAGCTATCAGCCTACCTCCCCTTATCTTCCCGCCTCCTGCCAAAATGATCTTGCCTCCTGGCATGTGAAGAAAATAGAGGCCACCAGATCCCCCTCTCTCAACACATAGTAAACACTCCTTGTAGCTGCATCCTCCTTAACTCCTGTCCCAACAGGAGAGCTTTCTCTCTTCTTTTTCAAAACTACTTTCTAGCACCTTCTCCAGATCTCACCAATACTGCTTCTCAGGGACCTTGTTCCATCTTCTTTATCTTCAACCTGTCTCTTCATGCTGGTTCAGCCAAAGCAGCATATAAACAAATGAACCCTCTCTCAGGTGAAAAAGATGTCTTTGTACTGTTTAAATTAGTAGGTGCTTTCTGAAAAGCAATTTGGCAAAAGGTATCTAAGTGCCTTAAAAAGGTTCAGATCTTTTGACTGGGTAAATTCCTCTTCTAGGAATCAGTTCTAGGAAAATAGTACAACATATGGACCTAGCCTAATTTCAAAGATATTTCTGGCAGCATTGTTATGGGGGAAAATAGGAAAAGAAAAACTAAATATTTAACATCAGCCATTGAAAGTAACACTTCTGAAGAGTTATAATGCTGGAGGAATTATCAAGTGAGAAAGTTATGCAAATGAAATTGAAAGCTTGTCTGAAGGTCTAGCAGGTGAGTGCCTGTTACCCTGGTATGAAGTCAAGTCCCTATGCAAATTACACCATTCGAACATGAGAAGATGATAAGTGTCTGTCTGCTTCACTGCTCCATCCTTCAGCACCTAACACAGTGCACATGGCAGACAACTAATAAATATTTGTTGAATGAATGAATGAGAAGTTTTATCTCCGTCTAATTAAATTACTCCATATGGAGAAACACCCAGGGAGCCATGAGGGAGGAAAGGGGTCTAGCCAATTAGATCAGCCAAATCAACCTGGGTGATTAATGCAGGGACAGATGCTAGAGCCAATTCTCTGTATGTGCAAAAGCAGAGCCTATAATCACTCATTTGTTCTCTTCTCAACTCAGTTAAAATACATGGAGAAGATTGTAAGGGAATAATAAAAAATGGCAACAGTGTTTGAAATAGAGTGGTGGGATTATAAATGATCTCTTTTGCTTTTTAATACCTTCCTGTGCTGTCTTAAAATTCTGCAGAGACCATGTACGCTACCTTTAATTTGAAAAGAATTTAAAAAATAAAGTAAATTGAAGTAAATTTTTTTAATTGAAGTAATTGAAAAATTAAAATGTAATCAGGTTACTATATATCTAAATTAATTTGTGCTTGTACTGTATATATAAATAAACCCAGGGCAGGGGCTTCCCTGGTGGTGCAGTGGTTAAGAATCCACCTGCCAATGCAGGGGACACGGGTTCAAGCCCTGGTCCGGGAAGATCCCAGAGGCCGCAGAGCAATTAAGCCTGTGCGCCATAACTACTGAGCCTGTGTTCTAGAGCCCACGAGCCACAACTGCTGAGCCTACACACCACAACTACTGAAGCCCACATGCCTAGATCCCATACTCCACAACAAGAGAAGAAACCACTATGAGAAGCCATGCACCACAACGAAGAGTAGCTACCACTCACGGCAACTAGAGAAGCCCTCAAGCAGCAAGGAAGACCCAAGGCAGCCAAAAAATAAAATAAAATAAATAAATAAACACAGGGCAAACAGCAATTAATAAAATATCACGTCATGGAGAAAGAGGAAAAACAAAGTGTTCACTGAAAGAAAAACATGGATATAACTCACTTTTCACTGTCAATCCTTCTTCTAATTGATCATTTTTCTACACTACAACATAAAATCAGCCAAAAGCTTTATTAAAGCCTGAAAGGTTTTTTTGGTCACACAGAAATACTCAGGTGTTCTATTGCTTGGGAGTGACTTGAGTTCTCTTAGCTTTCTCACTGGTTGAGTTAAATGTTGGGAGTATATTTTCCCCATGGACCTCTGATCCTTTAAGCTAACCTGGACATGCACACTTGTCCACTTACCTGCCTGGAGCCCAGGCTGTTTGTGTCTGGTCTCCTGATACTTCAGTCCCCCTCTCCCTCCTGGCCTTTGGCTCTGACTTGCTTCTGGACTACCTTGGGGAGGTCCCCAGCACAGTCACAGCCTCCTCAGAACCCAACCACCAGATTCAAATGCTGCTCAAATATTTTAAAGCAGAGGGCAAGACCTCTGAAGGTTTGCTGGTTTGTGAACAATCAGAAGCTCCTGTCCAGGCTAATAAGCTCAGCATTTAGAACATAAGACTAATGAGATCAAGATTACAGATTTTTTTCCTAAACAAGTCAGTCAGCTTTGACCTTACCTAAAGGACTAAAAACTTTTTAAGTTTCTCTATACCTTCTCTTTGACTCCAATCTGAGGTTAATTTGTATTGAGAGATACAAAATGCTCCTCTAGAAGCCAGGTGACTGGAGGAAATGTGTGGAAGAAAGATTTTTTACTTGGAGAAATTTTACATTTCAGTAGATATTGTCAAGAGCTCTGCAAAAAGTTTGTAACAATTTACACAGGTGAAGGTAAGCGCTTATCTTATCTGACCTGTCCTATATCTGGGAGGAGATTTTTTTAAATGACATTAAACTAGCAGGCAAAATCAAAAGTATCCAAAGTTGTAACATAAGCAATCCTCCTCTTTGAACCTCCCACATCCTCATCCCAAGAAACACCCATGTGTCCAGCAAAGATGACTTTGCCCAATGGCAAAGCAGTGCCCCAATGGCTTTCTCCATAAACAGTAGACGGACAGAGGAGAATGCTGAAATTCAGACTTAAAGCAATTGTTGGGAGGAAAACCTTGGAGATAAACCAAAAACCATGAAAGTTTCACTGTCTATTTTATAAAAATACATATATGCACAAAAATATATGAATAAGAAATGTCACTGAAACACAGTTTGTAACACCCCAAAAGATTGCCTACTTGTTTTTCACTATAGGACCAATTAAATATCTTCTTGGTAATGCTCTGCAGCCATCAAAAGGATAGTAGTGTCAAGAGAAGATGTCTCTGATAGATGGTTAAGAAAAGCAAGTTACAGGACAATTTGAAGAGTACAATCCATTTGTTTCTAAATATGACTGTGCAAGTGTGTTTGCATGTGCACATACTTTGTTAGAAAGGAAAAGGCCTAGAGTGACACACACCCAATTACTGTCAGCAGTGACCTCTTGAAGAGGGTGGCAGGAATGGGGTGGGAATGTGGCATTGAAAGGCTTTCACGTTTTTACTCTATATGCTTAGGGAACATATAATTCCTTGTGTAAATATTTTATGACGAGTGTGTACTACTTCTGTAATTTTTCATAAAGTACCACTAGACAAATCGCTAAGCTGCTTCCTCTTCATGAAAAAAGAAGTTGTGGGTACCAAGGAGGTTCTCATTTTCCCCAGGAACGTGGGCCAACAGTTTCCACAAGCGCCGTCAGGTCAGCACCACAGTGCTCAGTGATTAAAACGTGCCTCTAAGCTGCCATTGACCATAGAATCTAGCTCTCAGTGGGATTCAAGTATATCACAGCTTGATTTAATTCCATTTTATAGAATATACTTTCACCCCAAGCCAGGAATCTGGGCCCCCTAGATAACGGATCTTTATTGGGCATCTGCCTCTGAGATCCTGTGCACTGAGGCAGATAGAATTAGTGCCCTAGAATTAGTGGGGATGAGGAAGCATTTTTAAAGCATATATTGATTTTGAATGGCAAAATACCTTACACCTAGAAAGCAATCTAAACCAAAGCATTGTATACGGTGGAAATTAGCTCTCTTTAAAATGTTCATTTTGAAAACTCTTTCAGGCTGAAAGCCTCACCAAAACTCACCAAAGTCCATGCTTCCCTGTGTCTCCTGGAATGGGACAGCCACTCACAGCAGCCCCAAATGCAGAACCAGGAGTGGTCAACTGAGGCTAAGGAACTCGGCGGTCCACAGGACCAGCTGCTGTAGCGAGCTCCCAGGAAAGGCAGTACAAATCTATTAGCCCTTACTCTCAGTTCAGAATCCACAAATGCTCTAAATGGAAAGGTTTACAACTCATTTGCCCCCAAAACTAACCAGACGTGAATTCAAGTGGTAGAAAACCTGAACTGATTGAAGCTATTTATGGTCTTTATTATTTCACATATTGTAAATATTCAGTATGTTTCAAAATATTAATATGTCCATATTATAAAATATTACTAGTCATCTTGACTGGAGAAATTCTATTCATTCAGAATATTCATTGTAGTATCTCTCTAAGATTAAAAAAAAACTACACATTTTAAACCATTCCTGGCTCTGAGTGTTTCAAGTAAGGAATGAGGACCTATATATGCTATGATCAATGAAGGTTTGAAAGAAATGAGATTTAAGTTCTCCCAATAATCAAGAGCAATGCAATCCTTCAGTGTGCACATGTATGCATGTGCGCACACACACACTCACACACACACACAGAGACATGATCAAAGAACTTTGTTAAAATCTAATCAATAATTGCCTGATTACTTGAGAAATAAAATGAGTAACTAGGAATAAAGAGAAGCAAGAAGAAATATGCCCATGTCAAAACAATTAGTAATACGAAATGACTATTTTTTTTTTTTTTGTGGTACGCGGGCCTCTCACTGTTGTGGCCTCTCCCGTTGCGGAGCACAGGCTCTGGACGCGCAGGCTCAGCGGCCATGGCTCACGGGCCTAGCCGCTCCACGGCATGTGGGATCTTCCCAGACCGGGGCATGAACCCGTGTCCCCTGCATCGGCAGGCGGACTCTCAACCACTGCACCACCAGGGAAGCCCAGAAATGACTCTTTACTGCTTTGATTTTAAGAGATATTGCCCTACTGCTTCGGTTTTAAGAGATAGTGCCCTACACTTACTAAATGAAATGACACACCAAGAACATTCTATTTATGGTAAAGGAAATAAATATGACCTCCTCAAAGGAAACCTTTCCATATCCTTCTAAATGAGCATGATCTCACATTTTTCCTTGGGAAAAGATTTTGCGGGGTCAGTAACTAGGGACACATTAGTTGATTCTGTGGGTATACAATCTAGCCAACCTGTGAAAACTACCCTGGAAAAGGTACGAAAGACCTCCTGTGTAGACTTAATTCCATGGACCCATTGATTTTAGCTTAGGAAGGGCCTATAGGGAACATTAACTTCATCTAAATCTTTGAAATACCTTAAAAATCACCTTGTTTTTATAAAACTTCTAGAAGAAAACATAATCTAAAATCTTTGTGACTGTGAGTTAAGCAAAGGTATCTTAGATATGACACCCAAAGCATAATCCATAATAGAAAAGCTTAACTAATTTAGACTTCATCAAAATTAAATACTTTTGTTCTTCAAAAATCACAACTAAAAAACATGAAAAGATAAGCCACAGATTGGGAGAAACTATTTGCAAATCATATATATATAAATATATAAACATATATATATATATATATATATATATATATATATATATATATAAGGTTTATAGTCAGAATCTAGAAAGATTACAACAATAAAAGGCAAATGAAATGGCCTGGTAAAAAAAATTGACAAAAGATTTAATTAGGCATTTAGAACACATATGAGTGGCTTTATTGTGCCCAACATCATTAGTTACTAGGAAAATGCAAATTAAAATGACAGTATGCTACCACTATACAACCACTAGAATAGCTATAACAAAAAAAGACTGATAATACCAAGTGTTGGTGAGGAAGTGGAGGAAAAGGAACCCTCATACACTGCTGGTAGGAACGTAAAATGAAATAACCACTTTTGGAAATAATTTGACAGTTTTTAAAAAAAGTTTAACAGGGCTTGCCTGGTGGTGCAGTGGTTGAGAGTCCGCCTGACGATGCAGGGGACACGGGTTCGTGCCCCGGTCCGGGAAGATTCCACATGCCATGGAGCGGCTGGGCCCGTGAGCCTTGGCTGCTGAGCCTGCGCGTCTGGAGCCTGTGCTCCGCAACGGGAGAGGTCACAACAGTGAGAGGCCCGTGTACTGCAAAAAAAAAAAAAAAGTTAAACATATACCTATCATGAGACCCAGTAATTCCACTCCTAGGTATTTACCCAAGAGAAATAAAAATATATGTCCATACAAAAACTTTTACACAAATGATCACAGTATCATTATTCATAACAGGCAAAATCTGAAAATAGCCTCCAGCTGGAAATAATCCAAATGAACAAAAAAAATGGGTACATCTATGTAATGGAACACTACACAGCAACAACTGATAGGTCCACCAACATGCCTGAACCTCAAAAAATATTTTGTTAAGTGAAAGAAGCCAGACACCAAAGGCTACATATTGGGATTCCATTTATATGAAATTTCTGGATAAGGCAAAACTTTAGAGACAGAAATCATATCAGTGGTTTCCTAGAGCTGGAGTGAGTATGTACCACAAAGAAGTTCAAGAAGGAACTTTTGGGGGTTAATGTAAATGCTGTAAATCTCAGTTGTGGTGATAGGTACACAAGTGTATAGATTTCTTTAGAAATCAGCAAATCACTTGCTTTGTTCATATTCAGTGTTATCTCTTTCATGAGACTTTGCTCAGGAAAAATATGCTTTAGGAAGTATGGGTTAAGACAATCTGAGGTAATAAAAAATTACTCAGTGGCCATATCTGAGTCGATCCATAAACTTGCCATCCTGTGCTTACTGCAGCGTTGTTTGCCATAGAAAAACTAGGAATAACTTAATGTTCATCAACAGGGCAATGGTTAAACAAGATAAAACTCATCCATATTACAAAAGGCCATGCAGATGCAGCTATAAAAAAGAATAAAAAGATCTCAAAAATATGTTAAGTGGAAAAAAAAACAAAGTCATAGAATGATAATGGCTAGTGTAATTTAAATCTAACACACATACACACATGCACACACACACTAAGCTACATCAGGCTGAGCCCTGGGGAGACTGAGACAATAAGGGTAGAAGGGGACTTTTATTTTTTTAATAAGTTCTCTTCTGTAATATTGTAACTTTTTCATTTTTATTTCAAAATATGTAATTTTTTTAACATCTTCATTGGAGTACAATTGCTTTACAATGGTGTGTTAGTTTCTGCTTTATAACAAAGTGAATCAGCTATACATATACATACATCCCCATATCTCCTCCCTCTTGCATCTCCCTCCCACCCTCCCTATCCTACCCCTCTAGGTGGTCACAAAGCACCAAGCTGATATCCCTGTGCTCTGTGGCTGCTTCCCACTAGCTATCTATTTTATATTTGGTAGTATATATAAGCCTATGCCACTCTCTCACTTCATCCCAGCTTACCCTTCCCCCTCCCCGTGTCCTCAAGTCCATTCTCTACATCTGTGTCTTTATTCCTGTCCTGCCCCTACGTTCTTCAGAACCTTTTTTTTTTTTTTTTAGATTCCATGTATATGTGTTAGCATATGGCTTTTGTTTTCCTCTTTCTCACTTACTTCACTCTGTATGAGTCTCTAGGTCCACCCACCTCACTACAAATAGCTCAATTTCATTTCATTTTATGGCTGAGTAATATTCCATTGTATATATGTGCCACATCTTCTTTATCCATTCATCCGTTGATGGACACTTAGGTTGCTTCCATGTCCTGGCTATTGTAAATAGAGCTGCAATGAACATTGTGGTACATGACTCTTTTTGAATTATGGTTTTCTCAGGGTATATGCCCAGTAGTGGGAGTGCTGGGTCATATGGTAGCTCTAGTTTTAGTTTTTTAAGGTACCTCCATACTGTTCTCCATAGTGGCTGTATCAATTTACATTCCCACCAACAGTGCAAGAGGGTTCCCTTTTCTCCACACCCTCTCCAGCATTTATTGTTTCTAGATATTTTGATGATGGCCAAAATGACCAGTGTGAGATGATATCTCATTGTAGTTTTGATTTTCATTTCTCTAATGATTAGTGATGTTGAGCATCCTTTCATGTGTTTGTTGGCAATCTATATAGCTTCTTTGGAGAAATGTCTATTTAGGTCTTCTGCCCATTTTTGGATTGGGTTGTTTGTTTTTGTGATATGGAGCTGCATGAGCTGCTTATATATTTTGGAGATTAATCCTTCTTCAGTTGCTTCGTTTGCAAATATTTTCTCCCATTATGAGGGTTGTTTTTTCATCTTATTTATAGTTTCTTTGCTGTGCAAAAGCTTTTAAGTTTCATTAGGTCCCATTTGTTTATTTTTGTTTTTATTTCCATTCTCTAGGAGGTGGGTCAAAAAGGATCTTGCTGTGATTTATGTCATAGAGTGTTCTGCCTATGTTTTCCTCTAAGAGTTTGATGGTGTCTGGCCTTACATTTAGGTCTCTAATCCATTTTGAGTTTATTTTTGTGTATGGTGTTAGGGAGTGTTCTAATTTCATTCTTTTACATGTAGCTGTCCAGTTTTCCCAATGCCACTTATTGAAGAGGCTGTCTTTTCTCCATTGTATATTCTTGCCTCCTTTATCAAAAATAAGGTGACCGTATATGTGTGGGTTTATCTCGGCTTTCTTATATACCATTTTTACAGTTTAAAAACACTGTTTAAATGTTCTTACTAGCCCTTGAGTAAATATAACTTCTCAGCAATCCCTGCTGTTGGGAAGCCATTTTTTCCTTAAAAGGAGACGAGAGTAAATTACTTTGAAATGTGTTAGAAGAAAACATTCGATAGAATTCTCTCTTGGCCAGCAGTTAGGCATCCTGGTAGCTTACTAGTAATGATAACAATGGCAGCAGTATTCTTTACACACGGGTTTCTACTATGACAACTCTATGATGTAATGTTGCCACCCCTATTCTGAGGGGACTGTGAAGCTCAAGAGGTCAAGTCACCTGCCCAAGGCCACCCAGGTAGGCAGAGTGGGAATGAAGCCTCTAACTTTAATTCTGGCATTTTTATTCAGCTGCCTGCCTCATCAAGGGTGATGATAAGCCTAATGGTGACCCTGAGGCACTATGAGATTCTAAAGGCTTTCTGAATCATCAAAGAAAGGTTTAATTATATTTAGTGCAGTTGGTGTTTTATCCATAAGTTATTGTGTTATAATCCCTGGAAAAGTCTTCAGCCACATATAGCACACACCATCACCCTTGTTTTGAATACTGTAGTTGATTAACCAGATGCCTCTGGCCAGGCTGAAACGTGGAGAACTTACTCTTAAATTGGTCCCATTCATGATTTGAGAGTCTTTACTTCTCTCTAAAAGAGAAGGTACCTCTCTGCCCTCAATCCTCTCTTCCTCAAAGATCAGGTCAGCCCAGCCTTCCCACAGCTGGAGGGCAGAAGGGGTCAGGAGGGGGTAGCTTGAGCCACCACTAGCAGAGGCCTCAGGTGCTACAGCCTGAGGCTTCCCTCCCATCTTCCTCCTGTGGCTGGGCCGATGTTTACAAGCTCCTGTCCACCACACCCTCACTCTACCTGGGCCTTCCCACAGCACGTGAATGGAAGCTCTCACAGTGAAAGGGAAGTGAGTGAGTAAAGGAAAGCAAGTCTAAGCTCAAGCTGAAGGCCTGTGGCCACATTGCTTTGAAGAAGAGCAAACATGGGCCTTTAAACTACAGAGTGGGCTTCTTCGTGACCACACAGGCTACCCCAGCAGCGGGAATGCCATTTGGGGGTTGATCTGCTCAGCCCACACAGGTTAAAGCAGACCTGAGTTTTCAATGTGGAGACAAGAGGCAAAGCTCTACGACTGGAAATCACGTAGCCCATGTTAGAAATAAAGAGGCAGAATTGTGCATAGTAAGAGCCCATTTTAGAACCAGACAAACATGAGTTCAAAATCAGCCTTGGACTCCAATTAGATAATTTGGAATAATCTATATGTCTCAACTTCTTTGTCTATAAAATCAAGGTAGTGATAATACTTACTTTGATGGTGTGATTAAAGATTCATTTATGAAAAGTACCTAGTATAATTCCTGGCACATAATAAATGATTACTAAAAAGTAGATATTATTACTATCAAACTCTCATCTGGGTTCTCCCACAAAAATGAAAAAATCAGATGTTTCTTTAAGATCCTTCTAGGTCTAAAACTTTATGATTCTGGGACTTCCCTGGTGGCGCAGTGGTTGAGAATCCGCCTGCCAATGCAGGGGACTTGGGTTCGAGCCCTGGTCTGTGAAGATTCCACATGCCGCAGAGCAACTAAGCCTGTTTGCCACAACTACTGAGCCTGCGCTCTAGAGCCCGTGAGCCACAACTACTGAAGCCCGTGCGCCTAGAGCCCGTGCTCCGCAACAAGAGAAACCACCACAGTGAGAAGCCGGCACCACAAGGGAGAACAGCCCCCGCTCGCCGCAACTAGAGAAGTCCGTGCACAGCAACAAAGACCCAACGCAGCCATAAATAAATTTTAAAAATAAAATAAAATAAAATAAAAAACGTTATGATTCTGTTATTGAAATGACTAAGAGGGCCGCATAACTTGATTGCCATGACAAGCCCCAGGACTCCATAAGTTAGGGATTCATTTCCAGATCTCCAAGACACCACTGTTTCTGTTGCCCCAGGAGCACTAGAGCAGACCCTAGACTCCACGTTGGTAAATCATGACCCAGGGGCTTCCCTGGTGGCACAGTGGTTGGGAGTCTGCCTGCTAATGCAGGGGACACGGGTTCGAGTCCTGGTCTGGGAAGATCCCACATGCCATGGAGCAACTGGGTCCGTGAGCCACAACTACTGAGCCTGCGCATCTGGAGCCTGTGCTCTGCAACAAGAGAGGCCACGACAGTGAGGGGCCCGCGCACCGCGATGAAGAGTGGCCCCCGCTTGCCACAACTAGAGAAGGCCCTTGCGCAGAAACAAAGACCCAACACAGCCAAAAATAAAAATAAATAAATTAAAAGAAGGCTCAACATTAAAAAAAAAAAAATCACGACCCAGGTGCAAGGCCAGGTGTCCATTGTAGGATTCATTAACCACAAGGATGAAATGAAAGAAGCACTATTCCTACCCCTACATTATTTCTTCTTAAAGGCTTTTTCTTTAACCTTCTATTGATAAAAATTAACACATGCTCTTTGTGGGTTGGGAAGTGTAAAAAAAAACAAAGAAGAAAACTATCAACTATAACCTCACACGCAGATGTGAATATTTCAGTGTACTTCAGATCTTTTACCTACACATATTCCTCCTTTTGTAAGTGAACTCACTGCATGTTCAACTGCCTGTTTCACTTAACATTTTAACAACCTATCCCCTGGCCAATGGTTCTCTACAGAGCCTGAAGTCTGTGGCAGTAGGCTCCATGCACTCGCAGAGACAAGCACACATTTCACTCAGCCTATCTCCTAAAAGCCCTGAGGGGAAAAGAGTTCCAGAAAAATCACTAGCCACCCCCTCTTAAAGTCCTTGAACCCCACAATTTTCAGAAAGTCTAAGGTTATTCCTAGGACACAGTTCTCCATTGGCTTTTGATGATCTCCCTGGAGGAGAGGGGCGTAGGGGGAGAAGGGTTTAATTCCTCTCTGATCCCTGGGGTTCTACATCTGACCATCAGGCAATGGACGTAAAAGGCTGAAGGGCTGTAAAGTGAGGATGAGAAGTTAGGTCATGGAGCAACTAGAGTAGAAAAGCAAAGATCCTCCTAAAACCTACAGTTCATATGGTAGCCCACCTGAAATGACTCAGGGCCAGGAGGTCCAGGTGACAGGCCACATCTACCTCTAAATGTCTTGATCTCATAGGAACATACTCCCCTCAGGCTGAGTGTCACAGGAAAATGCTCAGGAGAATGCAGGCATGAGGTAACTATGGGCTGTAAAAAAAGAAAAAAAAAAAAAAAAAAGGAAGAAGGGAAGGAAGGGAGGGAGGGAGGGAGGAGGAAAAGAAAAGGAAGGAAAGAAGAGTATGAAATAAATGAACATAACTTGAAGTTTAATATTGGCAGTGTCACTGGTGTTAATAAACTAGTGGCCTGAAACCCCAGAAGCCTGCTTGGGGCTGATCTTTAGTAGGGAGAGATAGAGTTGGGATAGTGGTAGTGGTATTATAAATAATAACACCGAAGAAACACTTTCCTTTCAAAAATGACATTTGGACCAAACATGAAGCCAAAATTTAAAAATCCCACCTAACAGCATCTCTGGTAATTGGTTGCTATTAACTCCAGATTCAGAAGCACAGCCAAGAAGGGGGCACTATTAGAAGTCAGGATTTGCCTTAGCAGGGCAGGCTTCTATCCACCTGCCCCTTCAAGGGAACTGAAAGACTGGCAAAGAGGGGATTCCCTGGTGGCGCAATGGTTGAGAGTCCGCCTGCCGATGCAGGGGACACGGGTTCGTGCCCCGGTCCGGGAAGATTCCACGTGCCACGGAGTGGCTAGGCCCGTGAGCCATGGCCGCTGGGCCTGCGCGCGTCCGGAGCCTGTGCTCCGCAACAGGAGAGGCCACAATAGTGAGAGGCCCGCGTACCGCAAAAAAAAAAAAAAAAGACTGGCAAAGAACAGTGAGTTCATGTTGAACTGAGAGCCAGCCAGGATCATTCAGGAGAAAGCAGACTTCCAGCACAAGACAATGTGGCCACCCACTCGGGCTGCCTGGGAACAGGGGACCTGTCAAGCCATGTACCTGGCCCCTTCCTTCTTACCCCTTCACTTGGTGCCAAAGGACAATGATGGCATTGGGAGAAAATTATTTTCATTGCATAGTAAACCCATCTCCCGGGTTGAGTGGAAGAACAGAGTTAGCCTGCCTGCAGCATCAGTTCTCCAGGGCACGTTGCACTCATCCTCTTTTGCAGTGGGGTCAGGGTCGGGGTGAGCACCTATCTGAAAATTCTCTTAACCTTGTAATTATTTTGTATTTTCCATTTTACTGCAACCTTGTACCTTGAGCCAAAAGCGAACCAGGGTAAAGGTGTTCATCTCGGGTAGTAAAATATGTGCTCATGTGAATTATTCATATAGCCACATTGACAAAATTCATTTATTAACTGGTGTTTGCTGCCTCAGACAGTTCATTCCCTTTAAGGACTAAATACAACTCTTCCTCCAAATCTGAAGACTTGCCTTTCAACTTCAATTTTCAATTTGTTGTTGATGGCCTTTTGGTTTTCTCTTTTTTCTAAGGCCTAGTGATGATTCTCCTCAGGGGTGGGGGGAACATGGTAATGAAGTAGCTGTGCTGGGGACAGGGGTTTCTGTATGAGTCTCTCCAGTTAGTCAGGGCCCCTCATAATTATATCTAGAAAGCTGGAGAAGATACTGAAAAACCGAAAGTAAGCGCAATGTATAGTTACAATAGATGGGATACCAAAGGTACTCGAAGTTGCTGACAGACTCAAGGTACATCTCAGCTCTTAGGAAGGTTTCTTGCCCCAGTTATTTCTTCCTCCAACTTACCTGAATGTTGTCTCTCTTTTAAACTTTTCTACTAAGCCTCCTCTAATCACATTCCTAGAAATCCCTTCTTCCTCTGAATTCCTAGTGCTTTCATTGTTGGTACAGTTTCAAGATGTCACTGTCCTGTACTGTTGGTCATTATGTCCCATCTTTTGCGTGGGTTATTCTCTCTTTAAAATTAAGAACCTTCTCTTGATTCTGAAAGATGCCCACAGATCTCAGAGCAGTGCCTGATTATGTGATGCTCAGAACCTGAGAGAGACCCATGGGGGAGCACTTACCCACCTGTGACCTCCAGTGACCCTGTTGGATCTGTTCTCCCCCCCACCTCTCCTTCCTCATCCCCTGCCTCCTAATCTCCAGTCCTAACACCTCTCTCTACCCAACAGGGAAACATTTTCTTTACTAGTGTCCAACTCTCTCAAGTGGCTGGGACCCCAAACAATATTTGTTCTGTCTTGGTTTTCAGTTTTATTCCATAATCTTCTCATTCACAAAGCACACAGCCCTCTCAGGGGATGGAGACCAGGTGGGTTCAAAGGCCTATCCTCAGAAACACCACCTTTCCAGCAACAATCCCTGCTGCTCAGTCCAGTCTATCATGCAAAACTCCTTACTTTGGGTGATTTTACTCTCAGGAATGTGACGTTCCTCAGCAGTGCCCCAGCCAGTCCATCAGTTACAACTGTCAAGGTCTGTATCTCAAGTGCCAAGAGCATTCAAATTCTCTCCCATGGTGCTCCTGGGCACCAGGCCAATCAGATGGTGAGAGGTCTGTTGTGTTGCCCTGAGTTTTCCATGGCAGTTAGGAGGAAGACCATTGGGTGGGGAGTGGGGGGGAGTATCCCTCAGGCCAATGAATTAGAATCTTGGTGCTGACATATTGCACACCTTCCAACCAAGAAATGGAGAAGTTCCTGGGAAACTAGGGTAGACAGGTTTTCAGTGAGGGCTCCTAAAGTCACATTGTACAGAGCAACACTTGACAGAACACTTTTTTAATAATGAGGTTTACTTCTTTTAAAAAATTCAGTTTAACTAAAAATAGAACTACCAGATGTCCCAGCAATTCCACTCCTGGGTATATATTTGAAAAAAACAATGACACTAATTCAAAAAGATACATGCACCCCAATGTTCACAGCAGCATTATGTACAATAGCCAAGACATGGAAACAACCTAAGTGTCCATCAACAGAGGAATGGATAAGGAAGATGTGATATATATATATATATATATATATATATATATATATATATATATATATATATATATATATATATATATATATATATATATATATATATATATATATATATATATATATATATATATATATATATATATATATATATATATATATATATATATATATATATATATATATATATATATATATATATATATATATATATATATATATATATATATATATATATATATATATATATATATATATATATATATATATATATATATATATATATATATATATATATATATATATATATATATATATATATATATATATATATATGATGGAATACTACTCAGCCATGAAAAAGAAGAAAACTTTGCCATTTGCAGCTACATGGATGGACTTGGAGGGCATTATGCCAAGTGAAATAAGTCAGACAGAGAAAGACAAATATTGTATGATATCACTTATACGTGGAATCTAAAAAATACAACAAAGTAGTGACTATAACAAAAAAGAAGCAGACTCCCAGATACAGAGCCCAATCTAGTGGTTAACAGTGGGGGGGAGGGGGGAATATAGGGAAGGGGGAGTGGGAGGTACAAACTATTGGATGTAAGATAGGCTCAAGGATATATTGTACAACACAGGGAATATGGCCAATATTTTGTAATAATAACTGTAAATGGAAAGTAACCTTAAAAAACATATACAAATTAAAAATAGCTTTAAAAAGCCATATTAAAGAAAAGTTTTAAAGAATTCAGTTCAATACCAAAGAGCTTTGTTGAAAAGGTGCATTGGCCAAGTCTTATTAGCATCTCTGTGGCTTTTTAATGTCTGTCTTCTTTGGGAGACTGTGTCGACTCCAGCAAACTGTGTGCATTTGTGGTCACCCACCCCTTACGGGTTGCCTTGAACAGCTTGGTTTCTCTTCCCATGATGGGATATAAGCTCTAACAATAACCAGTCTCCCATTTATTATTGCTGAATAATTCCTTCTTGGTGGCTTTATAATAATAATATTTTTAAAAGAATACGTATTGTTCTGTTTGGCTCTTTTGAGATTCCTAGTATCTCATTTCATCAGGGGAGTCTTTGTTTCCTCAAGGTAAAAAAAACAAAAAACAGAAACCCATATATTACTGGCCTTTTATTTAGCTGTCACAATACCAGCAGTGGGAGAGTCACTATACGTAGGAAACAATAGTAACATGGATCACTTCACATTAAAATGTGGTACCTAATTATTGTTTTTAGGGGCAGTTAATGAGTGGTACTTGTAGGTGATTAAACACATTTGGGTTTGGAAGACCAATGGGGTGAGAAGAAAGCCACTCTGCTTAGTAACAGTATGGAGAGAGAGAGAGTTTGAGTACTGCATCTGCCTCAAGAGTCTCTTCCCACCCCACCCACAGTGCCTTCTCATGGGTTTAACAATGGGCTGAGGATGCTGGGAAACCACCCAGCCAATAGAGTCCATTCACAAAGGACAACCTGTTTGCTATGAATCATCACAGATTCAGCTTAGCAGCCACTGAGAACAAAAAGGACTTAAATGTATTTACAGCTGGTGATGCTGAATAGAAGGGCCTGAAAATGTCAAAGTTCAGGAGTCCCTACTCTACATCATGGATTGTACCAGATACTGAGGATACAAAGATAAATAATAACCCTCCCCAGGCCTTGGGAAACTCCACCTTGCAGCCAAGATAGACCCATATACACTGCTATAGATTCAGTGTTCGTGTCCTGTCAAATTCACGTGCTGAATTCTAACCCTCAAGCTGATAGTATTAGGAGGTGGGGCATTTGAGTGGTGTTTAGGTCATGATGGTAGAACCCTTATGAATGGAATTGGTGCCCTTATAAAAGAGCCACAGAGAGCTGCCTTCCTCCTTTCCACCATGTGAGGGTAAAATAAGAAGTCTGCATCCTGGAAGAGGGTCCTCCCTCAACCATGCTGGCAACCTGATCTTGGACTTCCAGCCTCCAGAACTGTGAGAAATAAATGTTTGTTGTTTACAAGCCACCCAGTCTATGGTATTTTGTTATAGCAGCCCAAATGGTTTAAGCCATATGTTTCACCAGAAAAGCTCAATGATGAGAAATTCCCTGGTGGTCCAGTGGTTAGGACTCGGTGCTTTCACTGGCAGGGCCCAGGTTCAATCCCTGCTTGGGGAACTAAAATCCCACGAGCTGAGCAGCATGACCAAAAAACAAACAAACAAAAAGAGCACAATGATGTATTAAAACAGAGGTATGAACAAAGCATTATGGGAGCAAGAGATGAGAAGGACTAATTCTGGACAGTTTGGAGACACTGAAGGGGAAAGAGGAAAAGTCTCCTCAGAGGAAGGGGCGTTTAAACTAGGCTTTCAAAGAGGAAGAAGAGTTCAGCAGGTAGAGGATGGAGCCTCTGCCAGGAGAAACAAAATAACAATGAGACATTAAAGTGTGCAAGGACGGAGACCAAACTTGCAAAGCAGTTGCAACCTGACTCATGCAACAGCAGTATGTTTATACTTTCTTGGAGATGCCCCTTTTTTTACAGTTTAAGTTGCTGTACAGATAATATATGTTAAATACATATATTTCTCTAATCCAGCCAGAGCTTGAAACTGAAGTTCGTACTGTATAAAAATTGCCTGGGAGCTTCCCTGGTGGCGCAGTGGCTGAGAGTCCACCTGCCGACGCAGGGGACACGGGTTCGTGCCCCGGTCCGAGAAGATCCCACATGCCGCGGAGCAGCTGGGCCCGTGAGCCATGGCCGCTGAGCCTGCACGTCCGGAGCCTGTGCTCCGCAAGGGGAGAGGCCACAGCAGTGAGAGGCCCGCATACCGTAAAAAAAAAAAAAAAAAAAAAAAAAAAAAATTGCCTGTTCCCCAATGCTATGACCTAAGTCTTTTACTCAAATAGTGGACACTAATTTAAAGTGCAACTTTGGGAAACTTGAATGATAAAGTGAAAAGAAAGCAGTCTAGAAATAGAATATGTTTCCTCCTTGGAATCCATCAGTTAGCAGTTCCCCTCAGCCATTATTTCATTTACTCTATCTGCACAGTCCTAAGCACAAAGTTTATGAAGATGAATTAGATGTGATCTCTCCCTTCTAGGAGCTCACAAATAAGCAAACAAGAATAAAATGGCTGAAATGCAAGACTTGGGTTTGTTTTGTTGATACTGAAGAGCTAGAGCTGGTTAATGACGATGTTTTCACCTGTCTGGGGCAACATAATCCAACTTTTCCTCAACTTTAGCCTTCATATCCTCAGCGCATCCTTTGTAATTGCTACATGCCATCTCACTGCACAAGTTTACAATTCTAGGGTGACATAGGAACTCCACATTTCATCAGAGAGTGTGTTCTAATTTTCATAACAGTAAATGTATTTAAAATTTTACACTGCAAAGCTGTTCTTTCTGTAATTTGACAGTAAATGGTAGTAGGTTATTTAAACACCTTTACTCATATGTCAGTTTCATACTGGTCCCATAAAGATATTTTACCAGTTCTTTAAGTACAAAAAGTATGAAAACTTTCAGTCTACACCATGCCAAGCAAAATGTTCACTGATAATTTTTTTTAATGTATTTGCTTATCATTTTGGAAATATTTAAATTCTGTCATTAAAGTAGATACTTGTTGAAAATAGATGTAACAGACTAGAAATTAATTATTAACAGGCTAGAAATATAATTACAAAAACTGCAAACCTGGATTTAATTGACTGTAGTACCCACAAAGAGAAAAAAAAAGCAGATCACAAAACATTATGTTTAGATCATGTCTAATATGTATTTTTCATGTATATTTACACACATATACATGAAGGAAAAGAGCTGGATGGAGAATATATATATATATATATATATATATATATATCCCAAGAGGTAGAATTAATGGAGGTTTTTCTTTTTTTTTTCACTTATCTGCATTTTATAATTTTGCTATTATGGATCTATATTGCTCTTAAGAAAAATTATTTATTTATTTATTTATTTATTTTGCGGTACGTAGGCCTCTCACTGCTGTGGCCTCTCCTGCTGCGGAGCACAGGCTCCAGACGCGCAGGCCCAGTGGCCATGGCTCACGGGCCTAGCCGCTCTGCGGCATGGGGGATCTTCCTGGACCAGGGCACGAACCCGTGTTCCCTGCATCGACAGGCGGACTCTCAACCACTGCGCCACCAGGGAAGCCCCAGAAAAATTATTTCTTTTAAAATAAAAAGAAATGTGTGTTGATTTCTTAAGAAGGCACTATAAACATATCCATAAGATTTTTTAATTAAAACTTTAACCCTGGGGCTTCCCTGGTGGCGCAGTGGTTAAGAATCTGCCTGCCAATGCAGGGGACACGGGTTCAAGCCCTGGTCCGGGAAGATCCCACGTGCCACGGAGCAGCTAAGCCCATGCGCCACAACTACTGAGCCTGTGCTCTGCAATGAAGAGCAGCTCCCACTCACCGCAACTAGAGAAAGCCCGTGCATAGCAACAAAGACCCAACACAGCCAGAAATAAGTAAATAAATAAATAAAAAATTAAAAATAAATAAACTCTACTTACTCCAATACAAAATTTTAAAAATTAAAAAAAAACCGAAAACTTTAACCCAGTAATTTTTCTTCCAAGACTCCACACTAAGGAGAGAGGAACCAGGATTAAAACATGTTGAATGATCTGGTCACCACGTGTTTAGTAAGCACCCACTGTGTTCCAGGTACCCAGGTATGGGACTCCAGCCATGCACAAGGCCAGGCCTCAGGAAACTCAAAATCAGAGGTCCGTCATCTCCATCAGGATGACCTAGAGGGCCCAACTTTTTTTTTTTC
Organism: Mesoplodon densirostris; assembly: GCF_025265405.1. Taxonomy (NCBI): domain Eukaryota; kingdom Metazoa; phylum Chordata; class Mammalia; order Artiodactyla; family Ziphiidae; genus Mesoplodon; species Mesoplodon densirostris. Next base: position 104,401,546 of record NC_082665.1, on the reverse strand, counting down.
TTAAAAGTCACCTCCCTCCCCTTAAGCCTACTGCTCAGGACCCCCAGGGTGGAAGACAGAAATCTCTGGTTTAAAAGCTGCACTGGTGACTCATGTTGTCAGCCTGGAACCAACCTCAGGGCACCATTAGTGAGGCAGTTCATTGCCATGTCCTTTAGAATACTGAAAAATTGCAAACCGATTAACTGCTCAATAGTAACGAAAGTTTTAATGAAGTAAGTGTAGTTATTGTTTTGAGATTTTACACTGGCATTCAAAATCCTATTTTAAATACGATTTAAGGTCTATAGAAGTTCTTATAAAATGAGATGACAAAAAACAGGCTAGAAAGTTTTTATTCAGCATGATCACAATTTTATTACGTAAAATATATATGGAGAGAAAAAAAAATGACTAAAAGAAAATTGGCCAAAACAGGAACACTGATATCTACTATCTTATAGTAAGATCTTTTTATTTTCTATTTTTAACTTCCCTGAATTTTTCCAAATTCTCTATAAACGAACACGTATTGCTTTAATAGAAAAAAAAATTACCTTTTAAAACAACAAACAAGGAATTATCATTCCTTCCCTGTGGCATAACTCACAGGAAAGCAGGATACTATGGCAGCAAAAACACCAGCCTCTCTTCTGTGTGGGCCCGGAGTGTTTGCAAGTCCTTGGTTTACAGGAGGCAGGACTTTATGAAATAGGTTTGATAATCCTCATTGTATAGATGCAGAGGAAGGCTTAGAACAATCCACTCACCTGTTATTCAAAAAGATGCTTACAGAGCCCATGAGTCAGACAGTCATAGCGAGACCAGGTCTCTGCTCTCCCCACCAGGGTCCCACAGACTGGTCATTTGACATGAGCAGATTTGCTCAAAGCTGGAGAATGGCAGAGCCAGGATGTGCATCCAGGTCCTTCTGCTTTCAGGACTCAGATTCTTTTCACCAGAGTCCTGCTGTTCCTAACCATTTGTTTAAGATACATTATTTTAGGACCCCCAAAGCAGGCATGAAAGGAGTATGGCCACACTGTTCAGGCTTTCTTATCTTCAGCTCATCCTTTGCAATCACTACCCATTATGGCTGAGCACGGGGTCCCCACCTCTCATCAGAGGGTGGGGAGAGTGCATGAATAAAAATAAAAGAATGTTATTGGGCTTCCCTAGTGGCACAGTGGTTGAGAGTCCGCCTGCCGATGCAGGGGACACGGGTTCGTGCCCTGGTCCGGGAAGATCCCACATGCCACGGAGTGGCTAAGCCCGTGAGCCACGGCCGCTGAGCCTGCGTGTCCGGAGCCTGTGCTCTGCAATGGGAGAGGCCACAACAGTGAGAGGCCCACGTACCGCAAAAAAAAAAAAAAAAAGAATTTTACTATACATCCATTTTCATCATGTCACTCCAGTGCTCAGAATGTGTTCAAGGGTTCCCCACTGCCTACAGGAATGATCATTCAAGGCCCTCCACTGACTGTCCCTATGCTCTTCCCCTCCCATCCCATGGTGCCCTCCCATCTATGAGTACCTTATCCCTCCATCAGTCCACTTACTGAGCTACATCTTTTTATCAGCTCCATGGCTTTGAGCAGCTTAGTTAATATCATTAAATTCCATTTCCCCATTTATAAAATGGAATTGTATCTCATCAGAATTTACTAAGAGTTAAATAAAATGTTTCCTACGGATCACTTAGCAAAGTCCCAGCCCATAGTAAAATGATCTGTAATGTTAATTTATTGCTATTATTATGGTTGTTACTGTTGTTAATCTTTTGCTTTTTGCTTTTCTCTTCCCATATCTTCATTTATACTGTTTTTTCTTCCTCCTCATAACCCAAACCTAAACCATTTAATTCTCAGATTCTACCTGAAAGCCCTACAGGCAATCCTAGCCCACAGCAAACACTCTCTCCTCTGACTCCTTTTTGTACTGACAGCAATGTTGTAGTAAGAGTTGCAGGATAACCTAGTAGTTAAATGCTAAGGCTCAGGTGTCAAAGTACCTGAATTCAAGTCCCAGCTCTACTGCTCACTAGCTACAGGCAAGTTATGTCACCCAGAGTTAGTGTCCTGTCACATTGGGCTGTCTTGGAGAGAAGCCATCAGACTCATGCCTGCCCTGCTAACCTCACCTCAGAGCCTGCTGGGCATTGTGGCTGGGCTGTCCGAGTCCTGTCCCCCAGCCCTGAGGTGCATCACCAGGTATTTTTTCGGAATTGGGCTACCTGGATATATCAGGGATAGCTAGATATTTAGGGGCTGGGAATCCCCAGGCAAAAACAGACACCAGTCCTTTGAAATCACATCATCAAAAGTCAATCACAGGGGATTTCCCTGGTGGTCCAGTGGTAAAGAGTCCGCCTTACAATGCTGGGGGCACGGGTTTGATCCCTGGTCAGGGAACTGGGATCCCACATGCCGCAGGGCAGATAAACCTGCGTGCCACAACTGCTGAGTTCGTGTGCCTCAGCTAGAGCCCACACGCCACAAACTACAGAGCCTACGCACCCTGGAGCCTGCGCGCCACAACTAGAGAGAGAAAACCCGCGCACCGCAACTAGGGAGAAGCCCGTGCGCCACAACAAAAGATCCTGCATGCTTCAACTAAGATCTGACGCAGCCAAAAATAAATAAAATAAATGAATAAATAAATAATAAATCTTTTTTAAAAAAGTCAGTCACAAACTTGCAGTGCAAACATAGCACAAAGTCCTAAATTGAAAATTGTTATATTATAATGAAGTAGCCTCAGTCAGCTTTACGGCAAAGACCTATATCCTTTAATTACTTTAGAGGTTAGTTTTGTGACCAAAGAAATCAAGATTAGTTAAAAAGAAGTTTTGTCTGAAAAGGCTTAGGCCCTAAATGGGAATCATTCTATGTCCTACTAAGATTTGCCTAAAGTTTATGTCTTGCCTAAAGCCCCATGCACATAATAGATATACAATATATGCTAGTAATTGATTTATTAATTAAAAGATGGGTTTTATTTGAAATGGATAGCAAAATTGACATCTTTGACTCAATATTTCTAACTTGTTAGAAATTTTAGCTAGAAATACATTACCCCTTATGTAAGGGAAAAAAAAGTTTGAAGTTTAACTGTGATAGAAAAAAAGAAAAATGAGACAGCCTCAGTGTCCATCAATAGAGGAATAGGTAGGGGAGCTGTGATAACCCCACGCTAAGGAATACTACACAGAGACATATTTTATTTCTATTTATGTTTATTTCTAATACCTCCAAAGAATTTATATTTGTATGTAAATGTGAAAGGAAATTCATAAAATACAGAGAAAACTTCTGACAGTAGCCACTTACTTCTTAGAGAAGGAAAGACAGAGTGCACGATTGTGTGTGAAGTGGGAGAATTGGGAAGGGTGGGAATGGAAGTATTTGCTGAATCTTTCACAGTAATACTATATTTGTGTATTGTGTATAAAATAAAAAATATAGACTGTCAAAGGGAAATAAACAATTTAAATTTTGTTAGAAGTAATTGTTTTAGGAATGATGCAGGCAAAAATATTTTTGCCAAAGTATGACCACCAGAGTAAAGAAATTGGTTATTTCAAATCTCTTATTTTCCTGTGTGTGTGTGTGCGGTTTAAAGGCTGGTTCCCTTTAGGTCACTCTTTTTACACTGCCACTTCACTCTGTCTTATCTGAGAATAAATTCCTTTGCTAATGTGTTTTTAAAAATTAGAAAGTTTCCTTACTTAAAAGCCACCAATCACTGGGATTGACGTTAACAAGCTTGTTGAGCAAAATCTGATTTAGGTGGAACAGCAGGTCCAGGAAATGAAAAATTTGCATCCCATGGCATTTCAGAACATGACAGTAGTCACTTAACAACGGAGTTCCCTTTATCTTTCCTAAGGACAGCCTTTTAGGATGGAAGTTGTCTAATTGCTCCAGACATCCATGTGAAGCCAGGCTGCGTTCACCTGAGCCACACCCCTCCTTGTTCCCTTGAAGGCTTACCTGCTGGCACCACCACAGTTCTACCTGCAGTGGCTTAGAAGGCCAGCCCTGGGGGGCTATTTCTCATAGTCTGCACGCTGCATCTTGCCCCGAGACCCTGAGGAGGCTTTGTGGTATCATAACTTTCAGACAGACAAGCCGCTAAAGTAAATAGCAGGGGAGAAACACGCCAGGCCACACACCTAAAAGATACCTTCATTTCAAACATTAGCATGTCAGGAAGGTTTAAGATTGATTAAAATAGTCTCAAGGCCATCAGAAGTCTCACTTGCCATCCCTAAATGAGTTTCTCTTTCTTTCCCCCCTTCCTCAAAACACTGGTAATCAGATAGCAATTGTCTCTAAAATCTCAGGAATACAGGGGCAATGGCAAATCATCCCGACTAGAATGCTGAAGGACAGCAAGAAGAAAATATGCCACCGACCATAAAACATTCTGCTGGTTCACAGAATATCAAATACAGTGAGAAAGATGGGGAAATGTGTTTTAGATAGCAAAAGATAACATTATCAAAAGGATATTTGAGGGTTTTTTTTTGGTACAGGCTAGTTTTAGAAAGTGTTTTCATCTGTCAGATAAGTTTTCAATATCAAAATATGATTTTGTTTGAGTCCAAAATTCAGGTAGAGATTGGTGTTATACACAATGGGGGTATATGGCTATGACTCTAAATAGAAGGGAAGATTGTCAATTATCCAGATAAATCAGGTTTTTAAATCTGAGTAAGGCAGTCTTATTGATTAACGGATTTCTACTAATTTTAGACCTGCTTTTAACCTGTGTCCTTGGATTCGATTTTTCAGTGAAAGATTATTTGCTCAGTTGTGTACTGTTGAAATACACAGGAACACAGATTAGGGTGAGTGTATTTTGCTTTTCCTTTTCTTTGGGATCTTTTTGGGGCAAAAAGAGGTCAGATTAGGGAAGGATTTGGCATGTAGCTCCTTCTCTGCTCACCCCTCACCCCCATATAGAAGTCTCTAGACAGCACTTCTTGACTAAATTTGGGGCTGTCTCTCTTAATATTCATTCTTTCTATGAGAAATGCTAAGAGAACACTCTGGTCTTTCCCCGTAACAATTCTTACGCTAAACCTCACTTTCAAATGTAAGATCTGGAATGAAACTCTAGGCATGAATATGAGAACACTGGGCGATCAGGTTTCCATTTTGGTCTGTTTCTGGCTTGATTTGATTAAAGTCCACTCAGACTCCACATCCAGCGTCTTACTTTCTCATTCTTCCACCACCGTTTAATCCTTAATTTCCTCTTCTGCTGGAATGCTTCATGCTGAATGATTGGATTAAACTCACAGCACTTCAGGATGTACCTAAATCAGCTTGGTGGTCCAAGATTCCTTTAATTGATACATGGCTTTTCCATATTTATCTGTATTAAATGTTGCCTCCTTCTTACTTTCCTTAGTTAATTCAAGCTGTTTCCAAAGAAGACAGAATTTTGAAAAAAAAAAAAGGTCTGTCTCTTTTTCAGGGAGGGGGTTGCTGGAGAACACTACTTACACTCACTATTTTTTTTCTCCAAAACAAGCATTGCATCTATTCTTTGTCTCCAGCTTTCATGGACTTTTTGTCTTTTCTCTCCTTTAGATCTGTGTATATTCTCAACACCTGTCTCTCTGGGATGCACATATCCCATTTCTTCAGCTCACCAGAAGTAGACATATATATTATTTCCCTGAGGGTTAGAGAAAGTTATCAGAACTTGGCAACATATAAAGTAAATACCCACTAATTGCAATACATTCATTTAAATCAGGTCTTTATCCTCCTTAGGCATTGTAGTAGGTGGCTTCCTTTGAAGTCTTGTTGAATTTGTCCAAAATTACCTTGCCTGAGGCAGACGGCTGTTTGGAACATTTGTTCTGAACCGATCCCCAAAGCAGTAAATCTTAGCGTTGGTAACGGCTCACATGCCACAAAGAGGAAATGTCCTGGGTAGGGCATGGATCCAGGCTTAGATCCCCCATTGTATGCAAAGAAAAGAAAGAGAAAGGGAGAGATAACTGCACAACTCTCAGGGATATAATGCTATTGTACAACTCTGATGATGTTATAAACCACAAACCCTGTACATTACTGAAATACATAACCAAAAGCCTGCCAGTGAATTGCTTTTCTCTTTTTTCTGCTGTATCCATGCATGCATGCATCTCTCATTTAACAATGATTTTGTTAGTGTTATTTGTTTGTTTGTTTGCTTGCTTGCTTTAATCATAAGTAGCTTATACCCCTCATTATTTTAAATTCATCCTGGGAATTTTATTTTACCTATATAATCTGATGCAAAAACCATCAGGCTCTGAGGTCTTCGAACAAAGTCAAGCCTTTGTTTAGGCTGCGTTTCATGCTTCGACTATGTACATAAAACAGTTTTCAAGTTTTTTCAGTCTGTTGCAAGACTTTGCTTCTGTTATATCAGAAACTGCTCTGTAGTAGGCAAAGGAGCTGTCCGAACTTGGAGAAGATGATTCTCTAGTTAATTGTCATGGAGACAGCCTTAAGTCATGGCCTTCTTGAGTAAGGATAGAATCCAAATCAGGTTGTGGCACATTTATACATTACATGATTTAAGAGCCATATGAAAGCATATCATGGGACACACTGGGTAAGAACAAGTCATCTGAATGATGCTCCAGTGACATCCCCATCTTTGGGTGATGGTAGATGAATCAGAGTAAATAAGAATTATGAACCTCATCATGCTATCAAGCTAAAGAAGTTTAACTATGAGTTAAAATGAAGGAGTAAAGCAAGAAAGAAGGTGACAGATGAACAAGTAAGCAGGTGATTTTGCTCAATAAAAGGAGAAAATTCCCAGGATGATGGTGAAGGGAGATTGTGAGATGGCAGTTGTGCAGAAGGCCAGGGGAATTATCCATGTAAATTAGAGCAGGCAGCAGACTCTGGGAGAATGAATCCAAGACTATGAACTTGACTGAGTACTTGATGTGCTTAAATATATTGACAAAAGGTTTAGACAACCGGGGAGTGTGTGAAGATAAATTAGTGTTAAAAATATAGAAAAGTAAACCAACAACAACAAAAAAAGAAAACAGTTAAATGGAAATTGATTATTATCAACTTCAGAGAAGACAAAAAGTCATGAAAGATGCTATGAAAAGAGATAAAGGATATCTTTACTTACTACTATGATCTTACTACTTGTGATCTCCATGATATAAGTTAAATGCTTCCATTTCTCTGAGAATACCTATTTGATTATATTAAAAATAAAACAAGGGAAAGAAAAATCATAACTTAAAATTTTTTTAAGATTACCTTTAGGGCAAGGGACATAATAGCTAGACATTTTTTGAATATATATTGTTTTATAGACTTGACTTTGGAACCAAGTTAACATTTTATACAATCACCAACCAAATTAAATTTTAAAATGCAATCTCTAAAAAACTCAAAAGTAAAATGAAACAAATGAACTTCAGTGTATAGCCAGTTGAAGGAATAACCTCACAGAGAGAAACTATTCCAAATGACTCTTACAGCACAATTGTTTGACTATATGTTCTTAGCAGGATCTACTCTAAGGACAGTGGTTTTCACCAGTTATATTACAATAGTAATAGCACTGGTGCTATTGTTATTCTGAGACTATTTGTATGATTATGCTGGTGTATTTGAAAACTGGAATTTTCAGTATGAATAAAGAGATAAATATGTAAGATCAATATGGTTGAGAAAAACATCTGAATTGCGAGTATCAGTATGAACACATGTATATTTTATCTCAAATATACATATCCTGAAAAGGCCTAGAAAAAATGACTGACCCAGTAGCAATAAGCACCACTAGTGTCTAGACCATGCTCTCTAAATACCATGTCCCACTAAAATGGACCAATGCTCTCTGGAGATTCTCAATTCCTTGACTGGTGTAGAAAATATATAAGATGATCCTGAAATATCTTGTCATACCAGAAAACACAGATGCTATCAAAGATTACTGAGGTTTTATCAGAAGGACTCAGGAGCCAACTTGAAGAGGTTTCTACTGGCTGAAGACAGGATAAATTGAGCTTCAGTAAGGACATTAACTGCAATGGATGGAAATATATCAAATATGGTCTTGGCAGTTCCATAAATGGAATTAATATTATAGTAATACTTCAGAAACTCATCTAGTGATCTCTTTCTCCCTTGAATTTCTGTGATGCTCACTGCCTATAACATTCATCTGATAATGAATAATGCGCCACCTTATTTTACTTTCAATCACAGTCTGCATCTTGTATGCCTTTTTAAACATTGACTTATATCTTAAATGTAGACTCAATATATATAAATGGTAAAAAAAAAAAATCAAAACAAGCCAGAAAGTATAAATAAAGCCAGTTCTTCCTTTACTCACACATTCCTAACCTCTTACAATTATCGCCAGTCCATCTCCCAAAAAGTAACTTATATCCTATTTCTTGTAGGACTTTTTTTAAAAGTATGCTTATTTAAATATACACGTATATTTATAGATATCCTTTTCTTCTAAAAAATTATAAAAGTAAAATAATTCTATATCTATTATTTTGCTTTTTTTTAATCTAAAAAACTATATCTTGAGGCTCTTTACATACCAGTACATCCAGATCTCCCTAATTCCTCTGAATGGGTGCACAGTATCCATGATATATTTATCTAGTTCTACACTGATGAATAGCTAAGCTTATTGGAGTTTTATGTGATCTTTTCTATTTGGTGTTCCTATTTCACTCTACACATGTTTATAACGTATTCAGTTGTGAACCCTTCATTAGGGCATGAAGCCTACTGCATGTTTCTTTACATCACACACTGTAAACACTAGAAAATAATGTGTGCTTCAACGATGGTGTCTACTTGGCTCTCCATTTGAAAGGCTCCTTGAAAAATGCCCATAAAGAATTTCAGTACTCCAGATTTCCACAGTTTTACTTTTGAGGTCAGTGAACAGGTGCTTAATAATTCATCATAGTTCCTAGAGGAAGCAAGAAGCTCTTTACAAGACTATAGACCATTTAGCACTTTATAAATCAGAGCTAACACTTGAAATTACACTCAGAGGTGAAGAAATAGTCACCATAATGAAGGAGGACATAAGCTACTTTATGCCCTGAAGATTTGGGTTGATTTTGTCTGTATGGATCTTGTTTCTCCTTAGGGCCATTAGATTTTGTTGGGAAGACAACATCATGACTGCACAGCACACTGTGTACCAACACACAAGGCAGCTGCAGTCTCCCATATGTTTTCCTCTTCTATGTCATTGGAAACTGTCACTGCTGTTGGTTTGAGAGCTTACTCAACCCTCAGCAAGAACCAAATTCAATGAGGCCCCATATGTACAGTACATATCAGAGGTGGATACTCTCTGGCATATTAAAGGCTAATTCCCAGGACTGTAAGAAGTAAATAATGCAAGAAACTAAACTTTAAAAATGAAGCCATTTTATCAGATAAACCAGATTCTGCTTTCCTTTTCCCTTTATTTGAAGTAAAAAGGAAAAGTATCAAAGGTCATTCAGAGGTTTTTAAAATTATATTTTTAAGTATCAAGAAATATTAATACCTAATTCTGTGGTCATTTGTAAGGTTATTTCTTTTAAATTTAAGTGGACTCCCTTCACACTCACTCACACTCACAGACACACACACATACACAAGCGCACACACACAGGTGTGAGAAGCCCAATCACTCCAGGATTAGCTGTTCCTCAAAAAGCTCAGTAATGATCTGAAATCTGAAGCCCTACTTGAACTTTTCTACTAATTCAGTAATTACTGCTGTGCCTGAAATTGGCCCCTTTCCTGCAATTACTCAACATGCACTTTCAGTCAAAGAGGTTAACACCTGAATTTAGATTCTAATTAGCACCTAAGGTGGAATTTTTTGTTTAAAGCTTATTAAAACGGGGACTTTTCCCAGCATAAGATTTCACTAGTCTACACAGGTAAACTCATGTTTTATAGACTAATCTCTTTCTGGTTATCTTAAAAGCAACGGAGGTTAGAGATAAAACCAAGATCAACATATCCCCATTTAAGATATTATCTTCAGAATAAATCAAATTCAATCAATATCTGAAGTTGTCAAACTGGACAGGCTCTCAATACAGCCAAAGACCACTATTTCCAAACCCATGTTTAAAGAAATGATTTCTCTCAAGGGAAGATGTAAATAAATGGAGATAAAAACAAATTAATATTGGTGTCATTGGCTTTCAGGGCTATCTCTATTTCCTTCCGTGAGTCTTCCTAAGTACTAATATTTAAAAGATAGTTATAGTAAGAACTCAGAATTATGTGGAGGCATGTAGTCTTCAATTCCTCAGGCAACAATTAGTGTGTTTAACTTCAACCACGGGTGTGTCTTCACGTTAACTATGTGTCCTCTACCATATCCCTGAGAATTGGTCAGTGGGCCATTCCTTGGACACCTTCAGCAATGGGAAACTCAGTACTTCATGAGGCAGCTCACCAGGCACCCCTGAAAATAGGGATCCCATAAATGACGGCTTATAAGCACACTGGATTTGGAGACATCCTCATTATTCAGTTGACTCATAATGAGCTTTCAATACACACTACTGTTTAACAACATTTCCCCTCCCTTATACTTGTGAAATTGACATTTTAAAGTCCAAGTTCAAGAACTTATATTTATCTCTTTTGAACTTTACTTCAGTTCAGCTCCTCGTTCAACCAGTCAAGATGATTTGGATTGACTGTGCTCTCTGGTCTCTTGCCATATTCAAACATAATAAGCATACTTTCTTTGTTCCCATTTAAAGATAAACTTGAAGATACATACAAGGTCTCTCAGTAACAAACCCGACTCATACAGAAATGAAACTCTTGTGGCTTGTCAGTTATTCTGAGTCGTGTCATATTCAGAGACAAATCAAATACAAGAAGTTGAAACAATGCTTGTGTCTTCAAAAACAAAAGCAAGAGTGTCAAAGAGTCAGAAGTGGTAAAACTATTTGTATTAATTTGCTAGGGCTGCCATTACAAAGTACCACAGACTGGGTAGCTTAAAAAATAGAAATTTATTTCTCAGAATTCTGGAGGCTAGAAGTCTGAGATCAAGGGTTGGTTTCTTCTGAGGCCTCTCTCCTTGGCTTGTAGATGGCCTTCTCCCTTTGTCTTCACATGGTCTCGCCTCTGTACATGTCTGTATTATAATCTCCTCTTATGAGGACACTAGTCATATTGGAGTTGGGCCTGCCCTAACAAACTTATTTTAACTTAACTACCTTTTTAAAGCCCATATCTCCAAATACAGTCATATTCTGATGTACTGGGAGTTAGGAGTTAAACATATGAATTTGGGGGGAACACAATCAGCCCATAACACCACTTAAAAGATATTTCTATCCATATTCTGAGTTAATAGATTGCCTATGTTCCTTTAATGTCAGTTTCTCTAAATGCTCAGTTCTAATCTCACTAGATTTGCAATCTTATTTATTTAATGCACATGTGTTTTCACATTCCTTTTTAAGGACTTATATCTATACTTCAACATCTGCCTTTAGGGACTTTCCTGGTGGTCCAGTGGTTAAGACTCTGAGCTCTGAATGCAGGGGGTCTGCGTTTGATCCCTGGTCAGGGAACTAGATCCCACATGCCACAACTAAGACCCAGCACAGCCAAATAAATAAATATTTTTTAAAAAAAAGAGTAAAGCAATTATACTCCAATAAAGATGTTAAAAAAAAAAAGAATCTGCCTTCGAATAGGTTGATGCCTAAATATGAATCTTAAAGTGTTTAACCTCTTTAAATGCTGCAGCTATTTCACAAAAGGTACCTCTTGCTGATGGACCTATTCACAATAAATCATATTTTAATCTAGGCTTTAATGAGCATCAATATGTAAATACACATAAATTTATAAACTTACAGCATATTTACTTATATTTCTGCTACTATACCCAATCTTTCCTTGAAAGAATACAATATAAATATGTAGGTAGATGGCCTCAGTTACCTTGACCCAGGTGTCACTAAGGAAATTTGGTTATTTGACCTCCAGTGAGGTCAAATATATGCTATAGATAGACCATTGGCCCAAATATTTATCTCCCTTAAATGTGTCTCATCACAGTGAAGCCCTATAGTTGTACAAAAAAGCTCAAAGCCCACAGAAGTAAGGCTACAGGAACACCTTAGATTAATGGATATTAGCCACTTTCCATCAGTAATATACCCTTTGCATCCTCAAATTCTTAGAATCTAGATATTATTAGCAAATAGTAGATACTGTGTGTTTGTGAATGAATAAAATGATTATTTTAAAAAACAGTATAACTCCCCTGTGACCACACTGTAAATTATCATGTTCCTTTATAGTAACTGCCTGCAAACACTTAGACAAAACTCTTATCATGGTGTAAAATTACTTCAGTTATACCATGTAATCAAAATGATAATATATTAAATAGAGCAAAAGTTTGGATTGAAGACAGCCACTAGGCTTTAGAATTATCATGACTGCTAAACTAGCCAGCTCCTTTAACAAGTAACTAAAGGATATATGTTTGCCCCCCCCACCTCTCCCCAATATGCCCATTACTCCACCCAACTGTCAAAATGGCTGGGCATCTGTGAGACCAGGACACATGTGGTCCAACTACACACAACAGTTATATATCAGTGAAGCAGGGAGAAAAAGCTAAAGTGAAAAATAACATGAAGGATGGTATGTTATTTTTAATAGGACCTATTTATTCCATGGAATAAGAAAATGTGCTTTTCATGGCATTCTCTCAGGACCTTGGAAAACAAGAGAATTAAAGATAAATTAAATCCCTTTGTAAAATATTTTGCTATTTTTTCCCCAATAAGAGAATAGAAATTTTATCCATATCTTCAATTAACCTCAACCTGAGGAGGTAGTGTAGTGCGTAAGGGCATGAACTCTGGAGCCAGGCTGCCTGGATGAAATTCTAGCCCTTCTACTTGCTCACTGTTAGCACAGGAAAGTTACTTAAGCCTCACCACCCTCACCTGTAGCAAGAATATATTAGTATCTACCTCTTAGGATTATTGCAAAGATTAAGTGAGGTCAGCCCTTAGGACAATGCCCAGCATGTAGTCAGCCCTCAATCTTAGACATTGTTATTTTTTAATAGCATGAATAATCACAAAAACTTATAAGGTGACTATTATTATCTCTATTTATGCATGAAAAAAATTAAGATTTGCCCAAGGTCAACTGGCAAATGATGGAATTGAGATTTCTGCCTGACTCTGCCTTCTGCTGTAACTTCTGTTATAAAATGCAGTCTTTTGTAGAAATTGCTTGTCTCCCCGTGGCCAAGGGCATATAGCAGTGGGGGACCGGAATTCCTTTAGAGGACTCAGTCATTATACAGTTCTTTTCTCATGCTAATGAATGTGGCAAATTCAGGCATAGTTTGGGCAAACACCTGAAGTGGAGGCAGATGGGGGACCAAGGGAGGAGTAGAGGCATCAGGCAGTTTCTGAAGTCAGGGCATCAGTGGCATTGTGATCCTGGGCCATCTGTCCACAAACAGCAGGATGCCAGCAAGTGACAGGTTAGGTTAGGGCAGTGGTCTTTGAGGGCAGAGGCCTTGTCTTCTCTAACTCTGACATGCCCAATAGAGCATAATAAATACTCAATAATAACTGTTTGTTAAATTGAGTTGTCTTGAACTAAATTGAACTAGCCAGCCATCCTCACTGGTATTGCTTGAGAAGCATAAAAGGCCCCACCTCTGCCTTCACAACCACACATGCCAAAATAACTCATTTATTCATTTGTTCATCAGTGCTTTCCATGGGAGTGCTCGATAATAAGCAAGACAGGCAGGGTCCTGCTATCATGGAGCTTAGAGTCTGATGATGGAGGAAATGGATAATTAAGTAAGTAATTATGTACAGCAGGAAGAGTGCTCAGAGAGGGAAGTAGGGGGGTAACCCCAGGAGCACGTGTCAGGGAGACCTAAATAAAAGAGTGGGGAGAGAGGGTATCACAGGACACAGGGCCCGTGGAGATGAAGCTGGAAGGCCTTGCCGAGTCTTGCAGGCCTGGATAGAGTTTGAGTTCTGGTGAGTGATAATGGGATGTTCTTCAATGTTTTTAAGCTGGGAGCAACATGTTCCATTTGTATTTTAGAAAGCTCCATCGGGCTCCGTTATGGAGACTGGATTAGGCAGGGATGGTCTGGAAGGGAACAGTCACGCTGCTCCAGGAGTCTAGGCAAGAAATGATGGTGGACTAGGCTAAGGGGAGGAGAAAAGTGGAAAGACTGGACATCTACTTTGAAAGTGGAGATAAGGTGTGGAAGACGAGAGTGAGCGAACAATCAAAGATGAGCTGTGAGTTTTGACAGGGAAACCCAGATGATTGTGGCTCCTTTCATTGAAATGTAAGAGGATGAGCCCAGTTGGGGTTTTTTGTTTGTTTTTTTGCGGTACGCGGGCCTCTCACTGTTGTGGCCTCTCCCGTTGCGGAGCACAGGCTCCGGACGCGCAGACTCAGCGGCCATGGCTCACGGGCCTAGCCACTCTGCGGCATGTGGGATCTTCCCGGACCAGGGCATGAACCCGTGTCTCCTGCATCGGCAGGCGGACTCTCAACCACTGCGCCACCAGGGAAGGCCGGATGAGCCCAGTTTTAAATATGCTGATTTCGTAATGCCCCTTGGATATATGAGTTAGCAGCTGCATATTAGAGTCTGAAGCCCAGAAGTAGAAATAAAGACATTATGCGCTACTGTGCGATATACGGTCACGTTGCAAGCATATGTGTGGCCATTGATTGAGTGAAACCAAAGTGAGACTAGGAGGTGAATATAGGGAAGGATATTGAGAAATACATTTATTTCACTTAGCTGACTCCAAACTTAAAAGTGCATCTGAATCATGGGGGAAACTGTTAAAACGTACAGGGCCCCATCCTATGAGTTTCTCATTTAGAAAGTCTGACTTGAGGCCTGGGGGTTCGCATTTTGCTGGACGATTTAGATGTGGATGGACTGTGGACCACGCCCTTAGAAACGCTGATTTCGTTGACGGGCAGAGGAAGAGAGACGCTCAGGGAAATCTAAGGAAAGAGCAGTGGCAGTGGAAGAAGAGGACTAGGAGAACGACTGGCCGTGGAGCCAAGAAGACAGCTCCAACGAGGGAGGAAGTGGTCCGTCTCAGAGGCTCCTCACCAGCCTGCCTGCGTCGGTCACCCCTAAGGGTAACAGCCCTGAAGGTCCCTGTTAAAATGGGAATGTGTCACCTAAAATGAGTCACACAATTTTGGCCCTTGCAGATCCACAGTCTTGGGTCCATATGTGTTTAAGAATTCAGAATTTGGGGGATATTGGAATTCCCTGGGGGGCCAGTGGTTAGGACTCCGAGCTTCCACTACAAGGGGCACATGTTCGATCCCTGGTCGGGGAACTAAGATCCTGTGTGCCGAGTGGTGCGGCCAAAAAAGCAAAACTAAAACAAAAAGCAAAAAAAAAAAAAAAAAAAAAAAACGAATTTGGGGGATATTAGAAGGCTGCTTATTCCATATATTATTTAAATCTCCAGCAGGGTCTGAGATAGCATCTAATTATCAGATGCAAAAATATTTCTGCAACAAAATGTATAAATATTTATACTAAGTGAAATAAATGAAGAGACTCACATCAGTTTAAGCCAGGTGACAAATGAAGCTAAGTCGGATCAAGTTTTTCCTAAACTGAATCACAAAAGCAAGCAAATAGAGACTTCCCTGGTGGTCCGGTGGTTAAGACTCTGTGCTTCCACTGCTGGGGGGCATGGGTTCGATCCCTGGTCGGGGAACTAAGATCCCGGGTGCTATGACGTGTGGCCAAAAACAAACAAACAAAAGACCTTTTAGTTCTCAGAGCTTTATGGATTTCGGAAATGTAGATAAAATTTCATGGATCTCTGCCACCTGGTCATGGCTTGCCATGGAATGTGTTTGTCAGACTACAGTTACATTTGCTATAACATTTGTTTTGACAACACAAATTTATTCCTATACCATTGTTATGTTAGGGAATAGTTTGAGCATAATCAAATTTCACATTTGTTTTTGCACAGTTTTTTCTGCAAGAAACACTAGGTGAACACAGAAAACTGCATCCCACTGAACCAACAAGGTAGGAATACACAAAATACACACATCTCAAACTATTGACTACCTGAATTCATCACATGTGTTATCCTATGAGGTTGTTTACTATTCTTTCACACTTATGAGCTTTTCTATACAAACACCCATTCAACATCCCAAACCTAAGAGTCCTGATTCAAAATGCCAAGCAGTGCACACACAAAGGAAAGTACCACATACATTTGAAGACCTCAAATAGAAATCACCAAACCCTGCAAAAGTGGTTCCTTTTTATGCTAGTAGTGGCTGTTTCAGTGGTTTTAAACATCAGTACAATGTTCCAAAGCTTTTAGCTGTCCAGTGAAACTACAAGGAAATGAGAAAGCTACAAAAGAATTTTTAACCATCATACAAAAATTAATTGAAGGAAGTTATACGTTAGATTATTAATTTTGATGAAAGTTTTTATTATAAACAAATGTCTGGAAAGATCTGCATGTCAATGGTAGAAAACCATGCTCCAAGATTTAAAGCCATGAATGATCACTTAACTGTCATCTTTGGATCACAAACTGAGGACAGTGAGCTACACCCATTCACATCCTAGTATTACAACTTTTTATTGACTTCAGAAAACCCTCCTTCTGGCACTTCACAGTAACTCACAAGAGGCAACCCTTCCAGTGTCCACTTCTTCAAGTAAACACCAGCTCTTTTTCAAAATAAAGTGCCATATGTATTGTAGTATTTATGAATTTCATAACCATTTGACATGGTAAAACTTTTATTAAGTTCTTATCTTTTTATGTATCACTGACAGCTTTTGAATGCTGTCCCTTTAATCCCATTTTCCCATAAGTTCTATGGTTTTTATTGTGCAATTACGCAGAGCATGGATACTCTCAGGAGTGCACATAGATCACATTACAACAGAACTGACTGTACCTCTGGCGTTCAACAAGATCTTAAAGGAATGTGATATACAACGAATAAATCTTGATGGGGAGAAGAGTAGAAAATAATCTTAATGGTCAACTGTAATGCCCCCACTCCTACTGAAAATGTGTAGGACATATAATTGAAATACAATAATCAGAAAATCTAATAAGTCATTTATCTCTGAGTGATGGATGGAGAGTAATTCATTGTCTTTATTCCTTAATGAATATTCCAAGTATTCTGCAATTAGTATCTATTATCTTTATAATCACAAGTGAACACATTTCTGCAACAAAATGTATAAATACATTGTTGGGTTTTATTGTTTTACTATTTTCTTGTTTCTTTTGACATCTGGATCCCAACCAAGTAATCTAGGCTCAGGTAGGAAATGACAGCTGTGGTAACCCCACGTTACAGGATGCCTACAATGGGGGTGATAGTGCATCTGAAAAATCAAGTTTTCTTTTCTTCACAATTTTGCCCTGGTCCAGCCCTGCCCAACACTTAACCCTCAAGCCCATCCAGGCTTCCCTGGTACCAGGTTCAGGGCCTCCTCTCAAGGGGGCTAGAACTGGCTAGACTTCCTTTCCAGATCTACTGTCATCTATTGGGCCAATCGCTAAAAGGGGATTGTGAACGTCAAAATCAAATACCAATCTCCAGGTCTTAGATCCTATCCTCTTTCTTAGAAAATCCAGCCTTAATCCAGTTTGCATTTTTCCGCAAAAGCAGCTTATTCACTAATGGAACAGTCAGATTCCTCCACTTGTTCATTTGTTCACACAGAAAAAGCTGCCTGGGAGACCACCTGTATCGGAAGGACAGCTGACTAAAGGGCTGTTTATGCTGAAAATAGATTTTCAGGATAGTTCTCAGGATTTTGCACACATCAATGTCACTTTTCCGTATAACAACATGTAGCCTCCACAAGGTAGTTTCCTTGTATTCTGTGGAAGTCCCACCGAATAGAGGACAGAAATAAAATGTGTGATAGTTCCTGAAGCTATGAGGTTTCACCTCTCCCTCCCCCCACCTGACACACAGACACCAAAACTATTCACCCAGTATCTAGAATTTGCCAATTCAGAAATCTATGTTGGGCCCAGTTCTAAAGTAATTATTCAGATATAACTCCCAGTGATGTTAAAGGGAATTTGATCAAGGAAAAAAACTACTAAACCACGCTTCAAACACAAAATATATTAGGTAGTTAATTTACAAACTAGATCGGTTTCTGCAAAGTAGCTAAAGTTTCCCTTCTCAGAAAGATTGAAATTTTTAAAATGCTGAACAAAAATTGAGGCACCATTTGCTTGTACTTGATAATATTTTGTCTCCTTTCTTACCCTGTCAATGTCTAACAGTGAAGGTGTGCATAAGAAGCTGTTTTATAGTATAATGACAGCATAGGAAAGGCTTCCTAATGGAAAAAAAAAGTTTTAAATGAAAAAATTCTTTCACCAGCTTCTTTATCTGGGACATCCCAAACTTAATTGAGTACTTGACCTATTACCATCAGCTATATCCACAGTATGATAAACCAACCTTTGGAGCTGAAATTAACTTCAGCACTTGGAAATGGTCTTGCTTTCTTTATATGGGAAGAAAGCCTGCCCAACAAAGTGCATGAAAATTTTTTTGTTTCATAATAATGAGTTCTTCTATGCCCCTAAGGCTGAGTTTGAGGAGAACCCTTGTATAGTTAGATATTTAAGAGCTCACAGTCAAGTAACACAGTCCTAAATGGGGAGGAGGAGGGATAGTGGTAGAGGAAGAAAAGTCAAGTGATTCATGATGCTGTAGATACATGCAGGGTGCACTTAGAAACTTTCATCCTCTGTCTTTTGTACGCTCTTTTTGTGTGTGCTCTTATCCATTTAGCACATTATGACACACTTAAGAATATTAAGTTAATTTTTACTATCCCTTGTCTGGACTATAGGGGTTACTGAGTTATTGTTTTGATTAAATTAGTTATTTCTTTCAAACAACTTGTATAGCTAATCTAGTGTTTCATTGACTTAAGCAATTTTAAATTTTTTTCCCCATTGGAACAGTAAGCCTAAGCACACTTAGCCTCTGAGTAGGTAACCCAGACTATGCAATTCTGTCCCCAAGATTATCTCTGCCTCATAGGGAGAATAGGAAAATAATCAAATCAACCCAAAGAACTTCCAGACTTCTGAGGAATGCTGGAATCAGCCCTGATGAGCCCTTACTCATCTTTCTCCCAGTCCTGGAGAGATGACTCAGTCATAAGATGATTCACCATTGTGGCCACAGGCAATTATAAAAATATCCTTGTGTGTGTGGTTTAAAAAAAAAGTTCAGAGGTCAGGCTGATGAAGTAAATTTCATGTAGACCTAAACTCCATATTCTATTACTGCAAAACGAGGTCAGCTTTCAGCCTCTTCTTATTGCTAAAAACTATTCTGAAGTCCATCTAATACGGCCTCTTCTAAGAAAAGCTGGATCAGTTGGACACTCACTAGAACAGAGCCAGATATGAAGAGAGCAGGCAAAAGAAAATGATACAGCTCTGCTGTACTGAGTGCCTACTATGTGCTCTGTTTTACAGGTTAGGAAACTAGGGCCCAGAGATGCTCAGTCCTGCCTGAGGTCACACAGCCATAAACTACAGAGGTGGGGTTCAAGGTGAGGTCAGTCTAGCCCCAAAGTGTTTCCACTGCACTTTGGTGGATAGCTTTACAGAAATGTACCTTTACAACTCTAAATGAAGTTATTTCCCACCCAAGCTTCTTCACCCTTTAGGAGGCAATTATCAAATAGCCCTGTGCTTTGGGGCCTGGGCTCTGGTGGCAGATAATCTGACATTTATTAATGTATGACCCAGAGCAAGTCGAATAAATTCTTTAAGCCTTGGTACTTACATTTTTTTAAATATAAATATTTTATATGATTTATAAATATGTATGTCAAAGGGTGGTTGTGGAGATTAGATGTGATAATGTTCTTAAGGTCTGAGTACATATTAAGTATTCTATAAGGGACCATTATTATTAACTATTATTATTTTTCACTGACTTAATGACTCCAGAGATATGGTATTTTAACCACATCATTGCAAAGGGTTAATAACCCTCTCTCTCTCCTTCTCTCTCTCTCTTTCTTTCTAATTTACTTTTAATTTTTTATTAGCTTTTTTTTCTTTGAAATTTTGTATGTAACTTTTTATTGTAGAAAATTTCAAGCATAAATTAGAGATTAGAAACTCAAATATCCATCACTCAGCTTCAAAAATTATCAACTTGTTGCTAATCATCTAAAGGTTAACACTAGGTAGGAAAAATCCTTTTCAGTTTACTTGTTATATAGAATCACTTGAGTTTCTCTTACTAAAATCTCAAACATTCCAGGAATTATTTTCAAATGTAGAAATACTGCTCACAATTACTTCCTTTTCATTTATTTAAAAAAATAAATGTAGTCCATGATTTTTGGAATCATGGTTTACAAGCAGAGGAAACTTTACAAATGATATATGATCCATCAAATTCTCAAACTCAGCATGGAATCTAGACAAGTATATGAACTCCAGAAGAATCTAAGATCTCTGAAAAGTTTACAAATCCTCTAGGAAGTTTTTTCATGAATCTGATCCAAGTGTTGGATTCTAAACAAAATACAAAGAAAATGAGTTAAACCAAACTTTGTCTCCTAGTGAGAAGAATTCCCCGTAGCTCTATCATTGAAAATTGGGCCTTTGTCTTCAAATGTGGGCATCCAAAGTTTAGGTTGTTGGTGCAGAACCACAGAAGTTATTGCAAACCACATCTCATGGACTCCGAAAATGATTTCTTAGTAATGGGGAACTAATTATGTGATTACTAGACTCCCTTCATGTGCCATTAGTCATATGAAGCTGAAAAATATGCCTGTTTACAAGGCAAATTGTTCATTTTGAATTGTGCCTTAAAATGTAGACTCTCATCTATAGGTCTAAACTGAAAAACCCAAGACAAATTTTCAGTTAAAACTTCTAAAGAGCCATCTTTAGCCAGGCCAGAGAATGGTTTGAGATGACTTGGGGAATCTTCTAAATGGGAGACAGGAATGAAAAGACTAGAGTCTTCTGCATATTTTCTTCCTTTCCTACAAATGCTTGAGGGGAATTCAGATCACAGCCACTTTTTTCCCATAACTCAAAAAACGCAGCATAAGGATTATTTCCCCTGACAAACCCGTGGTTCACCAAGCTATTGGCTCCACTTCTCTGATAATGACAACTGACCTCATTTTCCAATCCAGATGCACAGGCTCATCCTTCCAAAGTGGTTATAGCTCTCAAACTAGGAAGACTACAGCAGAGTTAGGAACAGGGTCTGGGAGAGTTTATCCTCAGCAGAAGGAAGAAAACACACCCACATGTGGTGTAAAGAAGAGAAACAGCACCACCCCCCTCCCCCAAAAAGCAATGAGGGGTTGGGGGTGGAGGAAATAGAATATGGCTGTAAGAGAAGCCAGGGAGAATGAGAGACTCCAAAACTTGCTAGGTCAAGAACTCCTTAGGGCACAAACCACATCCCATTCATTTCTGTAACCACAGTGCTTGGCACACAGTAGGAATGCAATGAATGTTTGCTAAATTCAATTTAATTGAAATGAGAAGAAACAGATTGACCCTTAAATGTAGCTGGCAGTGTCTCTAAACATAATTAATTCTGGAGGTTCTCGAAATCATCTGAGAGTTGCTTGCAGGCTCAGTAATAATTTTCATCTAATGACAGCTCCTTAGACCAGATATGAATTTCATTAAACGAGTCAGCATGCCAGCAGCTAGAACATGAGCAAAATGTTAAAGAAGATCTGTATATCGCCAGGGTCAGGGGACAGAACAGGATATAGGTTAATTATGCTCTCTCAAGCTTTTGCCGTATGGAATTTGTTTCCTAGAACAGGAGCGATCTCTTTCTGATGGGAATCTGGATGATAACAAGTAGTATTCTACCAGAGTGTGTGTGGCCAGGACACGAGCTGCTAAGTTCAGGGATGCTCAGCTGTGGCCAAGTCTGGGCTGTGCAGGCACACCCTGGAGTGTGCAGCACAAAAACTGCACGTACTGGGCCTGCAAGTGATGTCAGCCAAACTGAAATTAATTGCTCAGGTTGGGCTTTGGTCCCCTTTAAAACAACTCTATGAGGCAGTCTCCTTTCTATGGTGACGTTTACTGTTTTAAGTTCCAAATAGCACTCAAGTTCGATCTTGTTTCAGCACCAAACTTTTCATTCAGGTGTGGCCTCAGTAGAGCTGATAACAATTCCACACTTTCCCTGACCTTGTCCCAACTTTCCTGTACACAGGTCAAGAGATGGAAAAAATGCAGAATGGTAACCTAATACCAACTCCAACTCTGGGGCGGCTGCTAAGTTGCTCTGTTGTGTCTCGAGGAATGCTTTCTGCTACGACTTTAATGTAGTCAAAAGAAAGGATGTGACACTGGAGGTCTAAGAGACAGCACTGTAAATTGCATCTTCTTTTCATAAGCTGAAGGTGAGCCTTATACCAATAAACATCTGACCCTCCCATTGTTTCACCTCTGAGTATCAGGAAGTTTTGGTAGTAGAGACAATGTGAAATGCTAGAGACAAAAATAGTTACTTGAAGCAGTACAAGTTACGCCGGCTGTGTTGATTTAAGACGCTCTGTTAGCTACTGTACCAAGTCAGGGCTTGATTTCTTTTTGTTGTGTTTGCTTCCTTCCCAAGTGAACAAATTTTAAAAGTACAAGACCGGAAACTGGAGAGCACATAAGCCAGGTAGGTGGGATTTAATGAGTTAAACCTTTAAGCTTTACAGAAAGTTAGACTTTTAGGGGACAAAAAATTGCTGACTGGAGGCTTAAACTCCATGCCTTCATCTCTGGGATGACAGCTAATTAAATATGTCTTTACAATATCTTAGATTTGGTACTCTGCATGAAGAAGCATAGCCTGGCACTGTGTAAATAGAATTTTCTATGTTTCCAAATGCTGTTTGGTAAAGATATATTTCTTTTATAATATGAAAAAATTAAAGTATGCTTTATTAACTATTTGAAAAGTGATCCTTCAGGAAAATTGTGTGGAACAGATGAAAGATCCTTTGATTCAAATTGAATGAGTTTGGGTTCAAGTTCTAGCTCTGTCACCTCCTACCTCCACGAAATTGGAAAAGTTCTTTACTTCTGTGAATTGCTGTTTTCTCCCCTGTAACATCATGAGTGATAACACCACCCTCTTCACAGAGTTGTGATGGGGATTAAAACAGTAAAAAGTGCCTAACACTTACCAGCCACTCAGCACATGACAGCTATGGCTATGACATTAACTAAAGAACTCCCTTCATCCCACTACTGTTGTAAAGAAAAAGCCAACGCCATTTTGCAAGAGAGCATTTTTAAAAGACAAGCTAGGGACTTCCCTGGTGGTGCAGTGGTTAAGAATCCACCTGCCAGTGCAGGGGATACGGGTTCCATCCCTGGTCCAAGAAGATCCCACGTTCCACAGAGCAGCTAAGCCAGTGAGCCACAACTACTGAGCCTGCACTCTAGAGCCCACGAGCCACAACTACTGAGCCCACATGCCACAACTACTGAAGCCTGCATGCATAGAGCCTATGCTCCACAATAAGAGAAGCCACCGCTATGAGAAGCTGGTGCACCGCAACGAAGAATAGCCCCCACTTGACACAACTAGAGACAGCCCGTGCTAAGCAATGAAGACCCAATGCAGCAAAAAAAAAAAAAAAAGACAAGCTAATTCTATATAGCCATATATTTTTTAAATGTTAGTTGAAAAGCACAGTACTGATATGAAAGAGCATTTTAAAAGACTGTACAATTGGGTAAAAAGAGCCAGGAGGGGGTTTCCCTGGTGGCGCAGTGGTTGAGAGTCCGCCTGCCAATGCAGGGGACATGGGTTTGTGCCCCGGTCTGGGAAGATCCCACATGCCACGGAGCAGCTGGGCCCGTGAGCCATGGCCGCTGAGCCTGCGCGTCCGGACTGTGCTCCACAACAGTGAGAGGCCCGCGTACTGCAAAAAAAAAAAAAAGAGCCAGGAGGCGGTGGCAGCCCTGAGAAGGGGAACAATCTCAGGAAAGTTTCCTTGTACCTCAGTCTCCTCATCAGTCAAACTGAAATGATAAGGCCATCCTGACCTACCCCAGGCAATGTTGTGAGGGTCAAATGAGAAAAACACATAAAAGAGCTTTGAAAGCTAAACAATCTATAGATGAACAGTAGATGGATGCTATTATAATTCCATAATTTGAAAGTATACATACATATTAATATCTACTCAGAGTTCAGTCTTGCTTTTGAAACATAACCTACCTAACGGACAGCCCCAAAACAAAACAAAATAAAAAAATATTTTGATTGGTGTAAAAAAAAAAAAAGTTCCTGAAAAATAGGATGAGAAAAAAGTCTTATTTCTATATATGTTTTTATAAAAGATTCAGATAATGTAGAATATATTGGTTCTCTGTATGTTCCAGAAAATTTGCAAAAATACCCACAAATCTATAAAATCAAACAGGCAAACAAGCATTACATGCAACAAAAACACACTGGCTTTTCTAGAATCTTAATTAATAGAACTCTTGTTTATTCATCATACACAGTCTTCTTGTTTTATTTACTTATTTCTTATGAATGAATGAGTCAGAAATGGAAGGTCCTTGCAGACAAGGATGCTGGGACATGCCTTCACATATGGCTGGTGAATAATTTATTTAAAATAATCACTTTAAACAATACACATACATTGCCGGTGTCAGGTTTGTTGTTACTAGCCTTTGGAAAGCAATATGGCAAAATCTATTAAGAGCCATAAAAATGCCCATATATTTTCACCCAGTCATCACACCCCAGGGGTTTATTCTAAGGAAATAATTCATACACAAAGTTGTTTGTGGCAGTTTCATATGTAAACGTGAAATCACTTAAATGTTCAACCATGGTTGTAACAAACAGTAATTATAAAGATAATGCAGCGACCCAGAACCATATTAATTTAAAAATTATTAAACTACAAATACAAAATATAAAATGGTATCCTAACATGATTTCAAGTCTGTAAAATTTTGTTATGTGAAGAATGACCAGAAAATTATGCAAAAATAAAAAATAAGATGTTAAGAAGGTATGATACATAATTTTTAAATTTTTCTTAACTATGCTATCTTTCACAAGTAAAAGAAATAAATATCAACTGAAATATTTTTCATTTGAATAGAGCTGTAAAGATATAAAAACACTGGCATTATCTTATTTGATTTTCACAACAATCCTGGAGACATGGCGAGGGTGTAGCCAACGCCACTTGACAAATGGAGTACCTAAGGCTCAGAGAGATTCCAGTTTTGTCTGGAGTCCCTCTTGGAAAGTGGCTGAGCCAGGGCTTGAACCAAGCCTGTCTCCTGACCCTTACTCCAGTGACCTGTCCCCAAAGTCCTTGAATCTGACCAAGCTTCTAGATCCAAATACCAATTCATAAGAAATACAGACAGAAGGTAGAGGAATATGTTAGGTACATGACAGGGATACAATCCACAAAATTCAGACTGTGAAAAATTCCACAGGCCAAACAGTCTTATTTCTTCAACAAATAAAGCATATCACGTGAAGAGAGAGAGAAAGAGAGGGAGACATATAGATTAAAGAGACAAAAAACATATCAAAAAATCATGTGTGAACTGCATTTGGACACTGATTTCAATAAGCTATAAAAATGATAGGAAATTTGTGAGAAAATTGCAAATTATACTGACTAGGTATTTGATGATATTAAAGAATTATTGTTAATTTTTAAAGGTATGATAATGGTACTGTGTGTTTTGAGGCTTTATTTTTTTGAGATACATGCTTAATTATTTATGGATGAAATAGTATGATGCCTGGGATTTGCTTCAAAATAATATGGGAGGGGGGAATGGAGGATTTAGGTGAAATAAGAGTGTTCATGAGTTGAAGTTGTGTGGTGATGGGTACATGGGCATTCATTATACTATTCTATTTGTATTTGTTTTAAAATCTTCCTTAATAAGAGGGTTTTTTTTGATAAATGGTATCAATATATGCTACTTTCCCTCTTCCACTTCTCCCATTAGTAGAGTGAAAGTTTAATACGATAACCTGGGTTTAAAGAGAAAAGCTATAGCTGCATAACTTTTTAATTATGTAGAGCAAAAGATAGCTTTGGTAGGCTACAGAGTAGAGCACAATGAATGAAATCTCCTGTTGCTTTTCCTTAAATTTAAATGTTGTTTCTCTGTGTTTAAAAGATTTAAAAAGAGAGAAATAAAGAAAATGGCATGGATGAAAGGAAAGAGGAAAGAAGGAAGAACATGAAAGGGTCGGCATAATATTATAATATAAACTAGTATCTGGATTTGAATAGGTCACTTGAAAATAATCAAGTAAGGCTGGGGAACTGTGTATACAATGAAATCATGGTCTTGGAGATTGAATGGGCAACAGGTTTTCAGTCAGACAGATCTGGGTTCTTATGCACTGCAAGTTTCAGGCCTAATGACTTATGTTCTCTGAGCCTCAGTTTCCTCGTCTGTAAGAAGAAGGATAATCACGCCCACCTTGCAGAGTTTGTGCAGAGATGAGACAAGGCATGTGGGATGCCTGGACCACAGAGATCCATGAGTAAATAATAGCCTGCCTCTTAGTCTAGTGAGGCCAAAGGCCTTGCTGACCAAAGATGTCAGATGAGAGCTCACTTGGCCATTGGGCACTAGGGAGCCCTGCATTCACGGTTCCATGGCTTACCTAAAACATTGCCACTCAGCCATAGGATCTGCAGCCCAACTGTCCATTCACCTGCTGCCATCTGTAGAGCAAAGAGTTGTCAAAGTCTCTACACAATGCCTCTGAACACTAAAAGAGACTAGTGTGTTGACTGGGAATAAGTGACCTATTTAACCTCGAACATTTGGGCTAGAATTTTTGCATCCTCAGAACATTCATCAGCAACAAATATTTGGCTAAAATATTTTCTTTCTGTGATAAAGTCAGTTTCACCCTGGCTTATGAAACTTCAAACCCCCATGTATATGCCAGTACCCAGCCAATGTATTCATTTACCATCATGTGGACTTGGGACTGGGAAGGAGCATGGATGCTCAACATATTCAGGCCCAAAGGCTATGGCTTTCTAAGGGAATTTCTGGGTACTTCCTGTCATTTGATCTTTCCACAATTATGCCACAAGGTTTGTTATTTTTGTTCAATTGGTGCCAAGTGCCAAACACAAAAATGAGAAGCTCTAAGAGCACCAAATAATCAGTTTCTTTTCTTAAATTATATTATTATCATTATTATTACTACCAGAGTAACACATATTCTCTGTATCTTAAAATTCAGATAAACAGGGGACTTCCCTGGTGGTCCAGTGGGTAAGACTCCACGCTCCCAATGCAGGAGGCTCGGGTTCGATCCCTGGTCGGGGAACTAGATGCCACAACTAAGAGCCTGCATGCTGCAACTAAGAAGTCCACATGTTTCAGCAAAGATCCCGAGTGCCGCAACTAAGACCCAGCGCAGCCTAAATAAATAAATATATATATATTTTAAATTTAGATTAAAAGAAAGAAGAAAATTAAATTTCCTGCTATCCTACGACCCATAGGTAACTAATGCTAGCATTTTAACGTTTTGGAATTGATCTTCCAATTCTTCTATATGTATCTACTTTTTTCTCTACTTTATCTTTCCATATTTCCCAAAAACGGGATAATATTGTACCACAGTTTTATAATCTTTTTTTCACATCACAACATATGAAACTTTTCCATTATCTTCTACTGCATCATTTTTTTTTTTACTGCATCTTTGTGTGTGTGTGTGTGTGTGTGTGTGTGTGTGTGGTACACAGGCCTCTCACTGTTGTGGCCTCTCCCGTTGTGGAGCACAGGCTCCGGACGCGCAGGCTCAGCGGCCATGGCTCACAGGCCCAGCCACTCTGCGGCATGTGGGATCTTCCCGGACCGGGGCACGAACCCGTGTCCCCTGCATCGGCAGGCAGACTCTCAACCACTGTGCCACCAGGGAAGCCCTACTGCATCATTTTTAATAGCTATGAACTATTCCATTGTATGGACATATTATAATTTATTTAATAATCCCCTATATTGGGTACTAGATGCTTCCAATTTTTTACTAACATAATCTAGTTTCTAAAAATAATTTAAAAATATTAATGATAGAGTTGGAAATTTCTACTTTAGTAGGTCCAAACCTAAACCTGAGATCCAAATAGGCTAAATGCAACCAAGAAAGCTTAGATCTAAAGTTCAAAACCCCTTTGAACTCTGGCGATTCCATTCAAGTGCCTCAGAAGACCTGCACCTGTGCGGCCGCCTCCCCAGCTCTACCGGAATTCCCGAGGGGACCAATGCTACACGATGGAGCAAGCAGCTTTGTTTTTCCAGAATCCTGTGGGAGCATTCATGTTGGGGTTCAAGCAATGTCATGTTTGCAAAGCCTGAGTCAGAATCTCCACCACCCACCAAATGAAAAGCACTTTTACTATAGCTTTGTTTCAAGTTTTGCCACAAAAATAAAAGGAATGTAGGGGAGGGTAAGAGAAACTACCAAACTTCAGGCATCTTTTCATTTCCAGTTGGGTGTTACATCTCCTTCTGCTTCTTGGGTTCTCAGCACCAACTCCCATCAGTCACTGGAGCTGCTTTGACTCTCACGCAATCCTAGATCCAACCTTATACTCTAGGTGGTTTTGTCCAAAAGGAAATGACTCTTGAACAAAAGCAGCAACCAGGAAGCAACTGTGAAAATAAGTCAGACCTGCTGGGGTAGAACGTCCTTCCCAGAATGCTGGCTTTTCCCAGTGTTGATGTTTCTGTACAAACAATGTAAAGCACAAAAGCTGGCAACAAGGATTCATTCTAAGGAAAGGTGAAAAAATACATGTGTGTGTAAATATATACATATTTCTTCACAAATATTTTGGAAACATGAGGTCCAAAGGAATGGCTAGTGGTTTATGGGGGAGAAAGAGAATGAGAGGACCTAGGGACAGAGAGAGAGGGAGGGCAGGACACACGAGGACAGTTACTAGGCGGCCAAAAAAAACGAGGTAGAGAATTTTCTGCTAAACCTGGATTATCTCACTGCTTTTGAGTGTTTGCAATAAATACTTTTTTTTTCCTCCAAGCAAATTAGTTACCAGAAAAATATCCTGCCTCCCAGCCCCTTGCTCTGCCTGACAGTACCTGTCAAAAAGATAAGATCTTTCAATGAATTAAAGAAGGTGAAAGGCCAATCCCTCCCAGGCATCTGGCTGTGATTTACATCAGTATAATTATATCTTCTATTGCTGTGGGAAATTGACTATACCTACAGGGAAATGCTACTAGTATACAGGAAGTTTCTTTTTTAATTACTACAGAATGCAAATCTGCAACTTTATTTTTGGACCAATCTCATATTGTGCTTCGGTGGGAGGAGTATGGTCCATAAACATGGAGATATTTTTTTCTTCATGAATAAAAATCTCAAGATAGAATTGGGTTAGTACTAAAGAGAAAAGGAAACCAAAAGATTAATATTAATTCCAGTAATTCTTTAATTGTGAATGTGCATGCACTTGCACATTCTGGGAGGGTGTTATGTCTTAAATCCCACAAATCTTTCTCTATGTTTTATTTCCTTACACAAGATTACCAAACAGATTGTACCCTTGCAGTTGTTCTTTAAATCACATTTAATCTGAGCTTTTGATGAGTATCATCATGCATTTGTAGTTTTGCTTCTTTGCATCATGTTCTACTTTTCTATCTTATGTATCCTAGAATGTTATCACATACACACGTACATAAAAAAACATGCCGATGTGTACACCCACAAATACATGTACACATATAAAATATTTTTATTTAGGCAGAGTCCTGTCTATGTTCTTCATTTTTCATTGAAGGAGTGAGCCAACTTTAATTATTAACTGGTTCTTCTCAATTTCAACATTACTCTCATGCGATGTATTAATTTAAAAACACAGGCTGTGCAGCTTACTGCCTGGGGTAAATTGAGGAAAGAAAGGAAAGAAAGAAAGAAAGAAAGAAAGAAAGAAAGAAAGAAAGAAAGAAAGAGAGAGAGAGAGAAGGGAAGGAAGAAAGAGAGAAAGGGAGAAAGGGAGAGAGGGAGGGAGGGAGGGAGGGAGGGAGGGAGGAAAGAAGGAAGGAAATAAGGAAGGAAGGAAGGGAGGGAGGGAGGCTCTGTAAATGTAATTAATGTTAACTCAGCTGCCCCTCTTCTCTCATAAATGTTCTAATTGGTCATATAGGAATGATCGTTAGAATCTAGTTCACAGCCTAGCTAACTGAGTTAGTTTAAGAACTGATCTGATATGATCAATTCTTAATGATTTATAACCACTTAAACTAATTTAAACTATCAATTTAGGCTCTGGTATGTTTTTTTAATCCAGATTACCTCAATGGCATCATTTGATGGACTTTTAATGGACTTTTCAAAAAATTTAGTAAATCTGAGCCTCCAAATTGTAAGCTTTCTCACAGGAAATTCCAAATCTACCCCAGTTACAAATATATCATTGTGACACTGGACTCGCCCCAATCACTTGCCATCAAACATCATCTAATCTATGTGTTGTTTAGACTAGAGATCACAAACTGTCTCAGGTTAATTCAGAAAGCTAGCAATCTGGAATATATGGGCTAAATGTGATTTGCTTTATCTGTGTTCAGAGCTAGAACTCATCTTGTTCCACCTTCTTATTTACAGGTGACAAAATTGAAGCCTGGAGTTGTTACATAATGTTCCCAATTTCCAAGGGTAACACAATGGTAAAATTGGGGCCATGACTCAAGCCTCCTCAATCGCAAACCAATTTTCACATTATCTTCTACGATGGAATATTTTACACATCAAGCTTCCTGTGGAAGGTTATCACTCTTTTTGGCAACGGGTTTCTCATAGAGATTTCAGTGTCTCTTTGTGCAAGATATGTTCTGGCAGACGGTATTTTCCAAAGATGGCTGCAACACTATCCCCCATCTCACATGCTCTTGTTACAATGTATTGAAGTTCCTCCCATCAAGATGTGGGGTTTATGTTCCATTCCCTTACATCTGTCTGGGTTTTTGCCTATTGCAGAAGTGATGCTATGCGACTTCTGACACTAATCTTAAAAGGTGATATAGTTTCCCACTGGTTCTTCTGGAATATTCGCCCAGGACATAACTACCATGCTGTAAGGATGCCTAAGCAGCTAGACAGAGCAGCCCCATGAAGATGTTCTGGCCGGTAGACCCAGCTGGGTTCCCAGGCTACTGCCAGCATCAGTTACCAGACATGTAAGTGAATGAGCCTTCAACAGTTGATTTCTGCCCCCTGACGTCGTCACCCCCATCTCTGGATCCATTGACTCCTGGCTGCAATCACATCCTTTGTTGCTCACAGGGTACTGAGAAAGGGAAGGGGAACAGGCAAGACTCCAAGGTAAGGACAGTCCAACCTTTTCCCTACTTCTTCCTCACCCTGTCCTCTGCTACTATGGGAAGGCTCAGTAGCCGTTTACTTTTTCTTCCATGGCTATCTCTTCTCTCCCTAAAGGTTCCGTTCAAATAACCTCTTTTTCCAAAAAGCCTCCCTTGAGCCTTTCACCTGGAATAGCACCCATATGCACCAACTAAGATTATCTCAGTTACAAATGACCAATAAAAATATAAAAGCTGCTTGGTCCTATCCATATTCAGGGATATGCAAATTAGGATGTTACCTTTTTTTTTTTTTTCCCACCAGATTGGCAAAAAGTAGCATATTTGGTAACACTCAGTCTTGAGATTGTGGGAAAGCAAATATTCTTATATGTTACTAGTGAGAATATAAGGTGGCCAATCCACTTTCAAAGGCAATTCAGCAGCATCTATTACATTTTTTAATGTGCCCACCATAGACTCCACTTCTCAATTACATTTCTAGAGAAACACTGGACAAAAGACATGGCCAAGGAGTGTAGCTTTGTCTATGTTAGCAAAGAATTGGAAACAACCTACATGTCACAGTACAGAAATAGTTAAATAAATTATGATACAGGCATGGCCTGCTGTGCAGCAGTAAAGATAGGATGAAATACATCTATAATGCAATGATACAAGATTTTCCAAGACATTATACAGTTTAAAAAAAAGAGGCAAGTTGCCAAACAATGAATACAGCACAAAACTATTTACATAAACACTTTTTTTACTTAAAAATTATGTTTCTCTAGGTTTATATATTTTTAAGTACATGTAAAGAAAAAGGTCTAAAAGGATACACACCAACCCAATAATGGGGATACATGTAGCCTGCAGTTTGTGGTTCAGGAGTCTTTATCTGTATTGTTTGGATATTTTATTTTATTTTATTTAAATATTTATTTATTTAGTTGCAGCAGGCGGGATCTAGTTCCCTGACCAGGGATCGAACCTGGGTCCCCTGCTTTGGGAGCGTGGAGTCTTAACTGGTGGATCACCAGGGAAGTCCCTGATTGGATATTTTAAAGAGAATCCCTTCATATATTAACTGGTGTTATTTTAAATGAATTTTTACAATTTAATAAAGTTGAAAAAAGAATTGCAATACAAAATAAGTGCCCCAAAAAAGTGCCAAAGCAGAGATATGAACAAGGTATTATGTGGCCCAACAGAAGGTGAAAATAATCTATTCTGTGAAGTTTCCAATTCACTAAACAGACCTTTATTCCTTTTAAAAAAATAAATTATATATCTCAAGTGTTCATAACATAGACACCCGGAGACTTAGACTGAGAAAAACTACTTTGGCAGTCTATGACAGTTTTAGAATGCTCATCAATTTGCAGAAGTTAGAATCAAAATTATGAAAACAGAAAAGGGAAGATGAGTGCCCTGCCCAGATCATGCAATAGTCAGTGGTAGGAGCAGAATTTCGAATCCAAAGGGCCCACTGAAATTGATCCTGTGTTCAAATGAAGAGTCAGGTGACTGTAGGTGTCAGTTTGGTGGCATCTCCTATTCTCAAGAAACAAGAAAATATGGCTGGCCTCACCCATTAGATGTCTTTACAGGGCCACGGTGCTCATCCATAGGACAACCAGGACTTTTTGGTCCTTCTTCCAGAGCAAAGCCACAGCAAGAGGCAGGTCTCCAGGAACATTCTGAGCCTGCTTCTCCAAGCTCACTCTTCTGCTGCACGTCAGACATAAACTCAGCCTCCACACGGTGGGAATCACTGCCTTAGAGAGGTCCCTTTATGTAGCAAGGTGTCTGTCCTTATCTCAAGCTAGAAGAAGATCCAATGACTGGAATAAATCTCCTAGCATTTTTTCCATGATAAAGTGAAAGTCCATTTTACTCCTCACTTAACTTCACAAGTAAAAAGTACCTAGAGGGCTTCCTTGGTGGTGCAGTGGTTGGGGAGTCCGCCTGCCGATGCAGGGGACGCGGGATCATGCCCCGGCTCGGGAGGATCCCACGTGCCGCGGAGCGGCTGGGCCCGTGAGCCATGGCCGCTGAGCCTGCGCGTCCAGAGCCTGTGCTCCACAATGGGAGAGGCCACAATGGTGAGAGGCCCGCGTACCGCAAAAAAAAAAAAAAAAAAAAAAAAAAAAATACCTAGAAATGTTTGTGCATGCCACATGTAAATTCACGGATAAAGCTGAACCTCCTGTCAGCCCTCATTTATTCCTGACAGGTGAGTCAGAAGCACACACTGGCAAGATGTGATGCCGATTAACTTGGCTTGTTTTCTCCCTAATTTAACTGAGACCTGTAATGTTATTTGATGCAGTTTTCTGTATTTAATTAATTTAACATTCCAGATTTTTAATTTGCATTTAATTTAACATTTCAGGTTTTTAATTTACCAGATATTGTTTATCAAATATTCATTTCAGAGACTTTCGCCATATATACAGTACTTACCCTGCTTTAATTAGTGTGTGGTAAATTAATTCTTCTATCCTTGCTCCTTCATCAGATACTGGATTAAAGAAGTTGCACTGTTTCAACACCACACATAAACTCGTTTATTAAACCAAGATGGTAAATTTCCCCATGTATGTGCCTTGCTAGTCTGCTTTCATGTTTAACCTGATAAAAGCTGCTGTGGTTAAAACCAGAAATCTGTTATTATTTAAAACCCGCTGCTTGGTTTGACAATGGGAGTGTTAAATTTTGTATTTGATCCAATTATTGGGTCCAGTTTTGCTCTTTTCTTGCTCCTAGATCTCGGCCACCTCCCTCCCTAGACATCTTCCTCTATCTCCCGTCATCCACCTCACCACGCTCTCCCTCCCTGGATACTTGCTAGAATGAGATTACACTTGTCAATGCTCCCTGTTAACTTTCCTCTAAGACACAGGTTCTCTCAAGTTACAAACTTGCCATCTCATCCTTAAGTTTTACACCTTACTTTTCCTCTTACCTCCTCCCTACCTCCCTGCAAATAATAACGAGTTCCCAAAGTGATACTATATTTAAATTATGTTGGAAGGAATCATTGTGGATGGAGGGGTCTTGTCTCTCCTATTGTACTGTAACCTATTTGAGAACACGTTTTTCTCAACTCTGCATCCCAAAGAGGGCCTACCTAGCATAATGACTTACACAAATGGGGAAACACTAAACGTTTGTTGGATATCTGGATAAATGGATGGATAGATGGATAGAGGCATGGATAGCAAGATCTCTACTGTGTGCCTGGCACCACACTAGTTCTTTAAACTGTGCTTTCTCATATGAATATTTCTCATAATGAGGAAGTATCCCCATTTAACTGATGAAAACACTGAGGCCCAGAGATTTAAGTAAGGTTTTACTCATGATCTCATGGCTAACAAGTAGCTGAGCCCAAATTTGAACCCCAATCTGTTCGATACCCCTGTGCTTACTGCACTTGGGCAGGACCGGCTACATAATTGGTAGGACTGCTATGATTGAAAGTGTTCCCCCCCAGAATTCATACTGTTGAACTCCTAATGCCCAAAGTGGTAGTGTCGGGAGGTGGAAACTTTGGTAGGTGCTTAGGTCATGAGAGCAGAGCTAATCTCATGAATGAGAGAGATCCTGGGAGACCCCTCACCCCTTCCACCACATGAGGATACAATGAGAAGTCTGCAGCCCCCAAAGAGGGCCCTCACCTGACCATGCTGGCTTCCTGATCTCTGACTTCCAACCTCCAGCACTGTGAGAAATACATTTCTGTGGTTTCTAAGCTACCCAGTCTATCATATTTTGTTATTGCAGCCCCAGCAGACTAAGACGGGGGCCCAGTGCAAGATTAAAATGTGGATGCCTCATTTGAAAACTACTGATAATTTCAAGAGAGTGACAGCAGAGCCTTAAACCTCACAAAGTCTGTGGGGCTTCACAGGTCACACGCCCACGAAGCCAGCCCTGTACCTGGGGCTGAACCATAGTCATTACCGAGCTTCCAGCTCTTCACTCCCAGCCTGCCATCCAGCCCATCTGTCAAAGGCAGAAGCACACCAGCCTCGCCCCATCTACAGACAGGAAATTTGAACCTTGTTCAGATGCTAGTGGTCGTAAGTTAGATACACCTCCTGAAACAGATTGGGAATGACTGTGGGCAAAGAACACCTCAAAATATGTTATTATCCTATTCTGCATGCCTATCACCACAAACACTACCCCATTACCCCAACCAGGGATGGCCATGGGAACTAGGGAATAGTGTGCTTTGCTCTGCAATTCCTCACGACCAACCAAATAAAACAAAGTCTCTAAGAATAGGTATCCTGCCCTTGCTACTCCACTGACAGATTAAATACGTAGGCAGGTAAGGAAGAGCCAGATGGGAGGTGGGAACCATAAGAAGTAAAGGGGGAGGAATACAGTATTTAAGCTCCTGAGAGCTGGAGCTGACAAGTGGTGTCCCAGAAAGGATTCTCTCTTTAAACTTCCATGAGCCAATATCAGGGCCAGTTTGGTGTGAGCCAAGTCTAAGGGGTCCTAGTGTGAAACTCAACACTTTATAGGCCACAAGCTAAATGACTGCTCCTCCCACCCCTATGGCCATCTCCCTGTGGCTACTATTCTTTTCAAAGGAAAGATAATGACATGTTGATGGCTATTTAAAGAAATCCTTAAGACAACAATTTCAGAGGTGGTGGCCATTGATAAGATATCACAAAGCAGGGACAAGAAAGTCTTTGAAATCTTGTGGAACAGCCGCAAGGTGGTAATGGCAACTCTGCTTGGGACCTAGCAGAGCGCATTAAAGGCCTACAGATAATAAAAGCAGCACTGAGGTCATTCAGGATGAGAGCATGCACCAACTTAGGGGCAAACACTTACTCTCTTTGACGAGTCAAGGCCACGTTTTGGTGTCCTTGAGGGCAGGGCTCACGTCTGTCTCGTTCCTGGAAGAGTCCCCAGGATCTAATGCAGTCACTCAGTAAATGTGGGAGGATAGAAGGAAAGGAAAATGTTCCAAGAGGAAAGATGAGACGAGTTTAGAAGGCACAACTGCAAGTGTCTTTCCTTTGTCATTTTAATTTATTTCCAAAAACAGATGATGGCATTTGTATAAATTCTTTGCTGAGTTGTTGTCTAGTGTTTCATACGTATCACATTTAACTGCATCTCTTAGGAACTTGGGGGCCATTGCTGTCACCTGAAGTCCAGAATTGAAGTGTCAGCATTTGACTTTCCCATTATCATCTACTTCTCGCCACCTGAACAGCTGCAGTGTTCCTGATATTTCCCTACTGGATGACAGTGGCAGTGCCTGGGGGGTTGTCAGCCAGGATGCCCTGTCATTTGCTATAAGACATTCTTTTTTAAGTAAGTTTTTCATTTTGGATGAATTTTAGATTTCCAGAAAAGTGACAGAAAAGGTACAGAGTTCTCACATATTCCTTACCTAGTTTCCCATAGTGTTAACATCTTGCATAACTATGGTAACTTTATTAAAACTAAGACATTAACATTGGTACATTACTCTTAACTAAAATCCAGAATTTATTCAGATTTCACCAGCTTTTCCATTAATGTCCTTTTTTAAAAAAATTAATAGACTTTATTTTTGGGGGGTACAGTTTTAGATTTACAGAAAAATTGAGCAGGTAGTACAAGTCCTACATACCCATCCCGTTCCAGCCTCTCCACACCTTGCACACAGCTCCTCCTATTATTAAAACCTTGTATTAGTGTAGTACATTTGTTAAAGTAATGAGCTAACATTGATACACTATTATCAACTAAAGTTTATAGTTTGCATTAAGGTTCACGTTTCGTGTTGTAAAGTTCTATGGGTTTTGACAGCTGACTAATGACATTTATCTACCATTACTATATCATACAGAATAATTTCACCGCCCTAAAGATCCCCTCTACTTCACTATTCCTCCCTCTCCTCTCTCTCCTGGAACTCCTGACAGCCACTGATCTTTTTACTGTCTCTTTAGTTTTCCCTTTTCTGAAGTCTCCTATAGTTGGAATCATACAGTATATGTAGCCTTTTTAAATTGACTTCCTTCACTCAGCAATGTACATTTTAATATGTCCATGTCTTTTCATGGCTTGAGTAATGTCCTTTTCTGTTTCAGGATCTAATTCAGGGTACCTCATTTAGTATGGAGGCATTTTTAACAATCCCTTTTCTATGGTCTCTTTTCAAAGCAAGAAATTCAATTTAGTGTCCTTTAGCAATCTTCTTTTTGACACTTAATGTTATATTTATTTCTCTAACAAATATTAATTGAACTCTTATTATGTGCCAGGCATTGTCTTAAGCAAGGAATACACAGATATGAATAAGCTATACAAGATCCTTGCTCCCATAGACTTTAAAAAGCATTCCTAAAATTACTATTAATGGCTGCATACTATTCCATTTTATCAATTTATATCGGAACAAATCAGCTCCGAAATTTCCCTGTTTTTAATAACACCATGATGAATACAAATCTTTGGCTACCATTCATTATGTCCTAGGAGAGAGTATTAAAAGTATGCAAGATGGGCACATTTGAGGTATTTAATACATGGTGCCATATTCCTGATCAGAAAGGATGTAGCTATTGACACTCCCTCCAGACACCAAAGTTCCTATCTTATCTTTACTGTGACTGCTATCTCCCCTCTTACATCTTCCCCCTACTCTTGGTGGTTGCCCTCAGTTTGTTTGCCCCCTTCCAATGCAAGCAGTCTAAGCAGTCAGCCAGCCTCCAGTCCCAAGCAGTCCTCTTGGCTCTAGACCAATTCATACAATCTACCTCCCACCAAAACTCCTTTCTCTGTGTGTGTGCTGATCATGCATATCTCACTTTTCAGTATTCCATTCCCTCTCAGACCTGCGCTTAACTTCTTTAAGCCCAGGTTCCTCACTGTAAAATTGGCACTCTAATGATGAAGGCTAACAGTTATGCAGGATTTACAACCATTAGTTGTGCCCAGGTGACCAAGCCCTATTTCCATGACCCCAGGAGGTGATGCTGGACTATGAAAAGTATGTAAACTGAGGGCAGTTTTCTGTGATTCATCTCAAAACCCACTCTCTTTTTTTAACTCTTTAATGTGTCACTGTGTTCTTATTGAGTACATACCTGAGAGACAGCCCCTCATTCTGAAAAGCACATTGTCTTTATCTTACTGAACACAGTAATATGTACTGGAAATAATATGGTCTTTGGAAGCAGACATACCTAGGTTTAAAAATCAGTGCAACCATTTGCAAATTGTGTAGCCTTGAACGAGTGACAAGCTCTTTGAGTCCAGATGCCTCGTCTCTAAAACTGGGGCACTAAGAATGGCTATAACCCCTGGAAAGAGTTTACCACGTACAAGACACTGTTAAGTTGATCCTCATTACAACCTTATGAGGCAATAACCTCATGATTATTATCATTCCCATTTTGCAGAGAAACAAACTAAGGCACAGACAGGGTAAGTGACCTGCCCAAAGTCACGCAGCTAGTGAGTATCAAAGCTGGGATTGAAACCTGGGGAAAATGGCTCCCAAGTCTAAACTCTTAATCCTTACATACATGCCCTCTTGCTGATCCTGAATGAAACAATTATGAGGATTAAATGAAACAACCTATATTAAGGATTTATTACAGGGTTCATGGCACATAAATTTATACTCCCGTTTACCCACTCTTTTTTTTTTTTTTTTTTTTTTGCGTTACACTGGCCTCTCACTGTTGTGGCCTCTCCCGTTGCAGAGCACAGGCTCCGGACGCACAGGCTCAGCAGCCATGGCTCACGGGCCCAGCCACTCCACGGCATGTGGGATCTTCCCGGACCGGGGCACGAACCCGTGTCCCCTGCATCGGCAGGTGAACTCTCAACCACTGCGCCACCAGGGAAGCCCAATATACTCCCTTTTACGCACTTTTGTTGTAACATTAACTTCCTGGTCCTGAGGACTCAAATCTCAGCCAAACAAGTACAGTGCAAACAGACCAATCTGCCTCTCAATCAGACATAGCTCATCACGTAGAGGGAACCTAGAGCCTTTCGCATTCCTAGAGGGAAGCCTGAGCAGGGAGAGGTGAGAATGTTTTGATGAATGGGAGTGTGGTCAGGGAGGGCTTTGAGTGTCCATACAGAGGCAGTGTAATGTAGGGTAAACGATATGGGCTTTGAAATCAACTGGGTTTGAATCCCAGCTCTGCCTACCTCATAGGGTAGTTGGGAAGATTAAATGAGATGTGGTGTAAATGACATTCACCACACTTTCTCCTCTTAAATTCATTCACACTTACACAACTGGACACTGTCCAGCAGCCTAGATAGAAATAAGACTAACCTCAGAGTGAAAACTTTAAAAAATACATAGTTCTGTCTTAGATTTAGTCAGCAAGTGGATTCAATCTGGCACAATTGACACCAAGCTGTCGGGAAGTTCTGCTGGGTTCTGAGAACAATGCAGGCCTTTGTGGGGGTCAGCGGAGGGGGAGGCTGGTGTGGTAGGCGAACGTATGTCTGTCCCTAAAGCAGTGTGCTTGTTCAGGCCTCACAAAAACCTGGATGAAACAACCCGTATGACTCTCCATCATTTACCACTCAGAGCCTATATTCACCAAGCAACCTTTCAATTAACACCTAGGTCCCCAAAAGAGTGTCCAGGTCAAGTACACAGAGGAATTCTGGCCCTAGAAAGAAAAATCTGCATTATAAACATATAGAAATCAACCTTACATGAATTAGGAGCTATTGCTGCCCAGAAGGTAGAATAATCCTTATTCTCCTGACATGCTTTTGATTCTATCATCAGGAAAATTTTGGAAACCCCACCTTGAATCTCTGACTGCCTGAGCACCTACTTTTTGCCAGGCACAGTGAAGAATTCAACACTGAAATGACACGGTCCCTGCTGAAACAACTTAAAACCTAGTAGAGATAATAAGGCAAATACACTAAGAACTAAAATAAGGCACAAGTTGGACAAAATGCCATCTCATTATCACCTTGAAAAACCCCCAAGGCCAAGTTCAGGCCTCCTAGTTCTATTCAATTTAAGGAAGTGATAATGAGGAGAAATGTTCTTGCCCATTAAAAGGGTTCTTAACGGGTAGATCAAGACTAGCTGCTAAATGGTGGAATTTTACCTTTCAAGTTACATAGGTAATACATGTTAGCTTTTATGATATATACTTTATAAAGACTATTTCTACGAAAGGAGAAAAAAAGAGAAATACATACATGGGGGACAGAAGCATAATTTATTTATAGATAAAGAAAGGGCAAGAGGAGCTGATGGCAAAGGCCATTTGTCCTCACAGTGATGAGTGAATCAACAGTCATAATTCAGTGGCTCCCAAATCGTGCCAGTGCTGACCGGGCTGATGGCAATGAGAGTCTGCACTAGCCCACACCCCACCCTCACACATGGACCACCCTGCCCTGACACATGCACACTCCTCTTCTTCCCCTCATCCTACCCAGCCCTCTCAGCCCAGACCAAACAATGCCTCTGCGTTAAGCTCTTCCTGCTGTCAGCTAATAGAAGGTATCCCATCCTCTTCCAAATTCCCACTTGTGTTGTCTCAAAGGCCTTATTGGCATGCCTCACATTTTGTCCTGCAGGTGGCTATGAGGTAACAAAAAGAACATCAGAAATTGATTCAGAAAACCTGAGCTGGAATTCAGATCTTATTGCCAACTAACTGTCCAACTGTAGGAATAATGACAGTTAAAACTGAAAGTCCTAATTCCCTATCTCAACAAATGGAGAAAGTATGTCCATTTCAAAGGATGACCAGGAGATTTCAGTGAGGAAGTTTCTGATAGTGATGAGTCAGCTGCAAGGGCCCCACAAAACAACCCAGCAGGAAAGCACAGGATGTGCCCTTCATCAAAAATGGTTTCAAAGGGAAGAATCTAGTTTTTAGGGAGAGGAGGAGGAAGATAGCTTGATGGAAAGATCCACAGAGGGAGTACTTAACATACCTGTGACCTTCTCATGGTAGGAGAGCATTCTAGACGCAAAATTAAGATAACGATATCCCTCATGTTTATGACAGTGGCCAGAAAGAATTAGACCTGAGAAAAGTATAGGGATATGTGTTAATAAACTAAGTAATATTTTAATTTGAATATATAAACAATAGACTTTAGATAAACAAGAATAACCTCAACATGGATCCCAACCAGAATCTTTAATCTATCCTGTGGACTAGACACCTGGGTCTCTCAGAAGCGGTTTTATTAGAACTGAACTTGGGCACTTATGGACCAGTAGTAACTACTTAAAATCAACCCAAAGGCTGAGAATAAAGTTGTGGGGAAAACATCAGACTGAGAATCAGGGGAGCTGAATTCCCATTTTTTTGTCATTAATGTTTGTGAAGCAGCCTTGGGAGAGTCTCTGGGCCTCTGATTCTTCATTTCTATAATGAAACAAAGCCATGATTGTCTTCTCAGGACCCTTTCAGCCCTGTGCTTCTGTGACAACTATCGAATCAACAAAGTTCAAGAGGTCAGTAATAAGCCAAGGGGAAAGCCATTCTGCTCACAACCCCACCTTGAAATCTTCAATTATGAAACTTCCATCCCACTCAAAGCATTCAGCAAACCCTGTGCTGGGCACTAGGGCTAGACACAGGTCACCCAGGAGCTGAATGCACATCAGGATGATGAAAAAAGAAAAAATAGCCTAAGAATCAGAAAATCAGATAATCTTAAAACTAAAAGGAATTTATAGATTATCTGGTTCTAGTTCTTTCTTGTACAGAAAAGGAAACCAAAGATGGTAAGAGTCAGAAGTCCTTTTCCCAAGAATGCACAGCTAGAGGAAGATGCAGGAAGTACTAGATGGGAAGAGCACCAGACTGGGAGTCCTCGCTGTGCAAGGAACTAATTGTGCCACTCAGGGTCAGTGGCCACATCTCTCCAGGCTTCAGTCTCTCCTTCTGGGTAATTATGCATCTCAGCTACTGCTTCCTCCACCCTAACCCTCTCTACAGTTCTGACGTTGAGATTGGAATCCAGGCCTCCTGACAAAAAAGAAATATGGATACTGCAGAAATGCACCCAATTGCAAAGTTCTGGGCAGATCAGAGGAGTGGTAGAAACCAGCTTGTCCTGGAGCCTGTTAGTACCCCAGGAGACTCATCTAACAACTGGTTTATGTGTTTCTAAAAATACTCCCTTGGGGAGGGTGGGAGGGAGGGAGATGCATGAGGGAAGGGATGTGGGAACAGATGTATATGTATGACTGATTCACTTTGTTATAAAGCAGAAACTAATACAAAATAAATAAATAAATAAATAAAATAAAAATAAAATAAAATAAAAAATAAAAATACTCCTTACCTGGGCATGGAAAGACCTTTACTCA
The DNA here is from genome assembly GCF_025265405.1 of Mesoplodon densirostris. Lineage (NCBI taxonomy): Eukaryota > Metazoa > Chordata > Mammalia > Artiodactyla > Ziphiidae > Mesoplodon > Mesoplodon densirostris. Next base: position 104,358,713 of record NC_082665.1, on the reverse strand, counting down.
TTTACCCATTCAGAAATGTGTAATTTTTGAGACTAGGAAATAAAATAAATTGACAGCAAAGTCAGAGGATGAAAAGGTGTGTACGTAGGCAGAGGCTGTTTTAAAGCTGATAAAGCTTCAGTTCTGAGTCCTTTACTAGCAGGAACTCCTTCCAAGATGCTGGAAGGGCCCCAGCAGTGGGTTCACGTGGTCGTATTGAAAGCCTGCACCTCAGATTGGGACTTGAACCCACGTGCCAGGACTCAAACCCAGCCTAAAACCAGATCAGGACTTAAACCCGGCCAAAACCCACAGTCTTCCAACTGAGATCACACACCTGGTTTCATGACTTAATGAAGCTCAGGTTCTTGATGTCTCATCACAGAAAGAATTCAGTGAGAGACAAAGTGATAGGTAAGAAGTGGATTTATTTAGAGAGAAACTCCACAGACAAAGTGTGGGCCATCTCCGAAGGTGAGTTGTCAGTTTTTATACGGGTGGGTAATTTCATAGGCTAATGAGTGGAAGGAGTATTCCAGCTATTTTGGGAAGGGGCGGGGATTTCCAGGAATTGGGCCACAGCCCATTTTTTTATCCTTGGAACTGTCACAGTGCCTGTGGGTGTGTCATTTAATTTCTGATGTGTTACAGTGAGCGCATACTGAGGCTTAGGGTCTAGTGGAAGTTGACTTGTCCACCATCTTGGACCCATTTGATTCTAATCAGTTTATGTCATGTCCTTGGGCTATGTCATTCTTTAAAAGTTGTGCCCTGCCCCCTTCCCTCCTGTTTCAATACGACTGTATAAAATTTGTAGAAGTGAGGTATTTTTGAATAATTTTCCTTAAAGAAGGCAATGAGCTTCAGGCCCCATAAAACCTATATCCAGGGACTTCCCTGGTGGCGTAGTGGTTAAGAATCTGCCTGCCAATGCAGGGGACATGGGTTCAAGCCCTGGTCCAGGAAGATCCCACATGCCACGGAGCAACTAAGCCCAAGCGCCACAACTACTAAGCCTGCGCTCTAGCTCCCTGCGAGCCACAACTACTGAGCCCATGCGCCACACCTACCAAAGCCCGTGCACCTAGAGCCCTTGCTCTGCAACAAAGAGAAGCCACCACAATGAGAAGCACGTGCACCGCAACAAATAGTAGCCCCCGACTGCAACTAGAGAAAGCCCGTGCACAGCAACGAAAACCTAACGCAGCCAAAAATAAAATAAATAAATGAATAAATTTATTAAAGAAAAACCCTATATCCACTCCTGTCTTCAGGTCTGAATTTCTTCCCTTCTCTGCTCTTCTCTCCTTCCTTTTTTCTAGGACTGAACAAAGCAAAGATTTTTTGTTTGTTTGTTTGTTTTTTATGAAAAGAAGTGTACTACTTAAGAGTACTTAAGAGAAGATCAAGTCTGAGGAATTAAAAATAAGAACGTATAAAAAGCAAACTTTGAGTGAAATCATCACAGTGCCCTTGAACAAGATAGGTAGGGTGGGTTCTACTATCAGTGCAGTGAAGTTTGCAGAAAATAAAACCCGGACTGCCTTTCATCTCATAAAAGTTTCGGCCGTTTGGGCTGATTTGACACAATGGTGACAGATCAAAAACAAAAATTTGTCCAACAACACAGTTGTGCCAATTGTTAAAATGTATTTATTTATTATTAACTTGTCTATTCTGCTGATCAGTTAAGTCAGATAAAAATAAACCCATTTGATGACCTGGTCCACAAATTCATTTGTGGGTGAGATTTTTACAGTCACCATTAGAAGAACCCCAGAGGAGGATTCATTTAACTTTTGACCTCTTCTACCATACAACAGAAAGGCCAAGTCCAGCTTCTCAACTTCATTGAATAGAACCCACCAACTGGAGATTGTTACTTTGTAGTGGGTGAAAATGTTTTTCTCCAGGAGGGGCATTTGGTTGTGTCCGTTAGGTATGCCCGATAAACCCACTCTGCTTGGGACTAGTCTGTCCCTGTGAGAGGTCTACGTGTCTGACGGGAGATAGGGCGAGGCGAATTGCGATATTGTGAGGGTAATTAAATTATGTAGCTGTTACCAGATGCCTCTACCGGGTATAACCCCAAACTTTTACATATGGCTCCACAGATTTCTGAGCTCTGCATTTAAAATAGAAAACTCTGTGAAGAAACCACAGGTTATTTAACAACCTTTTTCCTGTAAGCAAAAAAGGAAAAGTCAAATATTTTAAGTATGAATCACTAGCAAAGCCAAATGAAGATCCTGAAGGTTCTTTCACAGGTTGACACACAACGACATCCTGGGAATGGAGAACAATTTCTCCTTTCTTTCTAGGGACAGACATTTGTCATTTCAGGTGGAAGAGGTCAGCCTAAAGGCAGGATGATTCAGTAAAACATCACTTTCCTCTCAAGATTCTAAAACGCAATGTTTCCCAAACTTGCCAGATAAGAATTATCTAAGGCAACTGAGCAGATTTCCAGGGCTTAGGTGGAGTCCAGGAATCTGTGTTTTTAGCAAGCATCCCAGTTGATTCTTATCACCGTCACAAAGGCAAGGTTCAGAGTGACCCCCAGAGTCATCACATTATTGAAATCGATACAGCAGTCACTGGGAAATGTACTTTAACGTGTATAGAGCTGGGAAGCCACTGGGGTTCATGGCTTAGAATTTCATCTTCAAGCCAAGATGTTAAACATATCAATGAATGTGCATTCCTTGTTATCGCCCATAAGGTTTTCTTTCCTCATGTCTTAAGGGAATGCCATATGCCCAGAGATCCTGGTAGCAGAAAACCAAAATATTAACAGAATAAATTACTCCAAATTAGACTTGTGCTGCTGAACTATCCTAGGGTTTTTGGAATCTTAACAAACTTGGACCCGGCCAAGGATCATTAATAGCATTGTCCTCTGGGCATATTCTTTGAATGAAAACCTTCAGAATTTGCTTTCAACTGCCCCAGTATTAGCATCTTCATCATCCTGCGAAGAAAGCAAGGCGTTGGTTTTGCCAGCTTTTCAAAACCTTCTCTGTGATACCTGCAGTCAGAAACGGCTCACCTTGGGGACAGTGCCAGAACCCCTGGCTGCCTCTTCCCTTGCCTGCCAGTTCCAGCATGACCCAGACAGCTGAAAAATGCAAGGAAGGGTCCTGTCGCTGCCGGGAGGAAGGAAAAGACTCACTTCCTCCTCTCCAGGGATGCCCTCCAACTAAGAAGAGCTGCCAAGATCCAAGGTCAAGCTCATTACACACATGAATGGTGGGAAGAATCCCAGAATTACGAATAAAATATAAACCTGTGAGAAAGTGCCTCCTTACTATCAGACACTGGGCTCTCTCACATGCTATTAATATGTCATGGTTCTGTTTCCTCAACACAAGTGTAATTCTTTATTATTAATATCATTATTATTATTATTAATTTTTAAGATGATACATCCACATGTTCAAAACAAACAAGATACAAGGTGAAAAGTCTCACTTCTACCCTTATTTTCCATCTGCCTCGTTTCCTTCCTCCAGCCCAAACACTACCACTGTATGTAGTTTCTTGTATATTCTTCTAGAATTTATACAAAAACAAGCAAATACAAATATATATTTATATTTTCCCTTGCTTTTTCTCACCCAAAAAATTGACCTTAGAACTCTTTCCATATTGGTGCAAAAAGAGCAGCTTTGTTCTTGTTTATAGCTGCATAGTATTGTATCATAGGATGCACCAATTTGTGATGAAACTATTGGTTTTCAGTCTGTTCTCCCCACAGTGAAATAAATGGCTTTGTTTCAAACACTTGAAAATTAAATGGGACCAGAAACACCAAGAGGGTCAGTGAAGTTGTACAAGCAGAATTTCTGGAGATGCTCAGATGGATATATTTAAGAAATATATTCTGTTCCATATAATTACAAAAATTATTTACTATATCATGTTATACAATAAGAGCAGGCACAAAAGCATCTGAGAGAAATTAGAAAAGAATGTGAACCCAAATCTGGGTTAATTAAGGTAAAAAGAGGAAAAACAAGAGAGACAGAAGACCAGCTTTGTTTCTGTAACTCCCTCTCAGTTTCGTCAAACTGCTCTCAGTTCTTAGAGAGACCAAGGCTTGCTCAAAAAGCCTCCTTGAGAATATGGACTCAAGTGGCCTAATTAGGAGGGGAAGAGAAGAGACTGGGTAAAGGGAAGGTCTGAAGGAAGACAAGCACGGCCATTTCCACGTGTTTTTATTCTAAGAAGCTAAACTATTTCCCAAGTAGTGTTTTCATGGTAGTGTTTTCTCTAAGCTGTGATTTTACAAAAGGAAGACTTTTAACTTATAATTCAATGTCTTTGGCCACACAATATTTAAAGCTATGTCCTTCGGTTTTTAACCAAGCCTTGAACTGTTGAGTCATATAGATACCTGTGATGTCCCCTTTCTAGGGTTTTCCTCTCAGAAGAGGTCAAAACAAGAGGTTTCATCTCTGGCTTAAAGCTTGCTAATGTTGATACATCAGTAAGTACATTTCAAAGTCATTTTAAACTTCAAAAGAAAAACGTTCCAAATATTTCTAAAAAGTTGGGATAACTTTAACATGATCTCCACCTTTGAACTCTAGCTGGTGTTCAGTGACCTGGGATGTTAACTAAATTTAGCCAAAATTAAATGAGCATACTCATATGCTGATCATAAGAAAGATCACAAACAGGCACCACTCTTCTGGAGGGACATTTAACTTTATATAGATAAACCTTTTAAAAATACATGCTTTTTTTTTTAATTGAGGTATAGTTGATTTACAATATTATATTCGTTTCAGGTGTACAACATACTGATTCACAATTTTTAAAGGTTATACTCCATTTACAGTTATTATTAAATGTTACACTCCCTGTGCTGTATAATAAATATATACTTGTAGCTATTTATTTTATACGTAGTAGTTTATATCTCTTAATCCCCTTCCCCTATCTTGCCCCTCCCCCACCAGTGACCACTAGATTGTTCTCTATATGTGAGTCTGCTTCTTTTTTGTTATATTCACTAGTTTGTTTTATTTTTTAGATTCCACATATACGTGATATCATACAGTAGTTGTCTGTATTCATTTTTAGATTCTGAAGTCTAAGATTTAAGAGTCTATACCAAGGAAACTTTATACTTTCGTTGCAGGAATGAAAAGCTATAGGAAACTGGATTTAACAGGTGTTCTCAAATATTTTGGTCTCAGGACCTCAATTATACTCTTAAAAATTATTGTATACACCACAGAGCATTTATTTGAGTTGAATCTATTAATATTTGCTATATTAGAAATTTAAACTGAGAAACTGAACTAGAAACTCAAACAATAGCTCAAGGGCTTTTCCTCCAGATGTTCACCGAGACTTCAGCCTGCAGCGGGAGTGCCTTATGAGTACTTCTCATTTCATCACACAGCATATTAATAGAACGTGAACTCATGGGTTGAAATTTCATAAAATTAATAATTTGTTATCTAATTAAATCGTTAGTTAAACAATTATTTAAATAAACTATAGTTTAACTGTTCTTTTATTATCTAATTATTTTTCAGTTATTAATTATCATTTATTTGCTAGGTATTAGTTATTACTGCACTATGCAAAATCCGACAGTAAAAACTGCAAGACATATGGGAAAATGGGTTTGGGGTGCAACACTCAAAAACTTTGTCAATGACACAGTGAAAAAAAAAAAAGGAACTTAAAAAATAACACGGTTTTACACAAGTTAAATGTGCGTTTTATAAATATGGCACTTTACCTGGAAAGAGACCCCAAGTTTGCTGTGGAAGCAAATGTCTGCCTGCCTGCCAGGCTGCCCAATGGGGTCCAAAGCCCACCATCCTGTGTGGAAGAGGCAAAACACAATAAAGAGAAAAAGAGTGAGAGAAAGGTGAGAAGAAGAGAGGAAAATGAACAGAGAACAGGGAGGAACAATACAAAATAGGCTGAGAGGAAAGAGAAAGAAAGACAGGGAGGGCTCTGGCCTGGCCAGGGTACCCGGGTTCCAGGGGAGGGAAGGGTGGCAGGTGGCCAGTTATGGGGAAGTGGTGGCAGGAGGGTTGTCAGAATCAGGACAAAAAGTTGCAACACCAGATGTTGGTAGTCATGGCTCATTGTCCTTGGGAGGGTATTTGTATGTCTGTATGTGTGCGCACACATGCAGCTGGCTGCAGTTGTCTGCATTCACCCAGTGTTTCTCCTGGAAGAAACTGAGCGTACACGAACCTGCTCAACTGCTCCCTAGTGGTATTAATCATGTTGGGACAAATTTACATTTTCAAAACAAACATTACCAGTACTGACTGTATTTAGATGATCTGTATAAATCTGGAAATATGCACACCATGTTGACATTAGTTCTATCTCAGTGTAGGATTATAAGTGACTTAAATTTTCTTCTTTCTGTTAACTTGTATTTGCTAAGTTTCCTTCAAGCAACATGTATTAATTTGTAATAAGAAATTGAAGAACATGCTTTTAAGTTTAAAACTCCATCCAAAAGGTGTGACCTGGTTCTAAAAACCAACTACAAAATGGATTCTCTCCCTGAGCCAACCAAAAATGTTAGTCACCAACTAGTCTCTGGGGATCACACTGGAGCTTTATTCTGCATCCTCGAAGTCAAAGAGTCAAAAGGTGAAACTCCAGGCCCCTGAGGACTTGTCTTGCCCAGTCTCTTCATTTTACATTTAAGGAAATGGAGGCCCTAGGAGGTGAAATGATCCGCCCAAGGTCATGTAATTTGTTGGTGACAAAGCTACAACAAAGTCTCCTAGCTTTCAGTTTAATTATCCTTTTCACTCTTCACTTGCTTTTTTTTTTCCCTTTCTCTCTTTCTTTTTTTTTTTCTGCCTAATAGTCACAGAGGTATTGTAGAATAGGGATTGATTTACACAATACCAAATCAACAAATCATTTCAGTCCAAAGAAATCTAACAAAACAAAACAAAAAACTGTCAACGAGGTGAAAAATAAAATCATGCCAACTTCTTGTTTCACATGTATGGACAAAACAACCAGTAATTACGTGGATGTTTCCCTTTTCAACTGGTTGCTTCGACACTGGGTTCTTATAGCCTCGGTATTAGAATAACCAAACATGGGGGTGGTGGGAGGGAGAGGAAGGGAAATCTTATTCTCTAAAAGCAAGTTAAACTCCTCAAAGCCCTAATACCCATATAAATAATGGAATTTGGACATTAGATTTAACAGCACTTTCCAGTAACAACCAAAACTCTAGACTATGTAAGAAAACATCCTTTGAGAGGTCAGCCTGCTTGATAGGGACACTAGGTGCTCACAAATTCCATGTATCCAAGTATCCTCAATGATCTAAAATAAAACAGGAAACACTGAAACACTTTTATGCCTCTTCAAAGAAAAAAAATGGAATTGTGTCTCCATAACACCAAGATGGTTTCATTTATCTGCCTAAAATCAATGATCTATATTAACTATAGAAAATTTTCAACTTGTTTTTAATATGCAGTTCACTCTGTGTACAACTCAGCTGGCCAAGGCCTCAGTGACTACATCAGGAAAAAAGTATACCTTTTGAATTAGAAAAGATGGAAAACCTGGCCAGGCCAAACACCGCCTTCTCTCAAGCACCTGATGGGAACTAATGAAACACCTGGTTTCCGGCCTCCAACAATTAAGTAATCAGCTGCCTTTGGTTACCCTTAACAACTCACACAGACAAGGTGGTTACCAGGCAAACAGACTGCAACAATTCAGGATCCAGAGCCAACTGGAGCACTGAAATGACACATATTCCCAGGGCAGTCACTAACTTCCAGTGTAAAAAAAGAAAGTGGAATTATTTTTTAAAAGTCCAGGACTTGGCAGCTATTTGCTGAGGTGCCCTCATCAACGTAAAGCATGCATAGTAAACCAACTCAAGAGGGCAGTTGCTGTCAGAAGTATTAGGCTTCCCGGCCTCACCAGAGGTCAGTCTGTCTGACAGCTAAGGGCCCTGCTTTTCCCTTAAATAATATTTACTGGTGTTTTTACTTTAGCTGGTTTTATTTTCTGTAATTTTATTTATGGTAATGCTCAGAAAGGTAAATTCTGAAATTTTAAATAAATGCAAAATAATAATAATCAAGCAAAGGACCACTTAAATAAAATAAGCCATCTTAAAAAAAAAATAAGCCATCTTGAATTAGAACTGAAGGCTATCATCAATTTAGCAAAGACACACAATGAAATCTCATATTAAGGAAGCCAGTTTCTAGATTCAGGGGAAATGAGAAAACGAATGAATTAAAAGCAAAATTTTATTTAAATGGCTTTAACCCAAAGTAGCTTTTCTGGGTTTTATTTGTTTTGAGGGAGAGATTTTTCATTGCAAATGCAATTTCTTTAATAGATATAGGACTATTCATATTTTCCATTTCTTCTCGTGCCAGTTTTGGTAAGTGATTTCTTTTTTTTTTTTTTTTTTTTTTTGCAGTACGCGGCCTCTCACTGTTGTGGCCTCTCCCGTTGTGGAGCACAGGCTCCGGACGCGCAGGCTCAGCAGCCATGGCTCACAGGCCTAGCCGCTCCACGGCATGTGGGATCTTCCCGGACCGGTGCACGAACCCGTGTCCCCTGCATCGGCAGGCGGAGTCTCAACCACTGCGCCACCAGGGAAGCCCTAAGTGATCTCTTTGAAGGAATATGTTCGTTTCTTCCAAATTTTTGTGTTTATTGATGTTAATATGTCCATACTATTTCTTTATTATCCTATTACCTTTTTAATGTCTATACTTAGGATCTTTAATGATGTCACCTCTTTTATTCCTGATATTGGTGATTTCTGTCTTTTTTTCCTTGCTGAATCTAGTTAGAGTTTTGCCAATCATATAGACGTTTTTCAAAGAAGTTTTTAATTTTCAAAGGAAGCACTATTGTTTTTCCTCCCATTGCAGCTTTATTTAATAAGCATGGTCCATCATTTCTATTTTATTTTCAAGATGGGTCTGTGTCCCAGCCCTCCACCCACTGCAGCTTCTGGTAAGGGTTGGTAAGGTGGGCCAGCCTGGAAAGTGCTTACTGAATCTGTGTGGGGCAGGCAGTCCTCAGAGTGCCCCCATTTTCCATTGTACATTTCATTGATTACTGTTCTTATTTTTAACTTCTTCTCTTTTTTTACTTACATCAAGTTTAATTTGCTATTCTTTTTCTAGGTGCTTGGTATGGTGGCTTGGATTGTCGATTTTAGACTGTTCTTATTTTTCTAATGTAAGCATTCAAAGCCATAGATTTATTTCCCTTTTAGTATTGCTTCAGCATCAGTCTACAAATTTTTTTATATTTTCTTTGACCCATGGGTTATTTAGGAGTAATCATTTAATTTCCAAACATTGGGGGATATTCCAGGAATCTTGCTGTTATTTGCATTTAATTTAATTCTACTTTGGTCAGAGAATATAGTCTACATTATTTCAAATTCCAATCTTTTAAATTTATTGAGACTTGCTTTATTTGTTCAGCATATAATTTATTTTGATGAATAGAAAAAATTGGATAAATAGAAAACAAATAACGGGACTTCCCTGGTGGTGCAGTGGTTAAGAATCCGCCTGCCAATTCTGGGGACATGGGTTCGATCCCTGATCCGGGAAGTTTCCCACATGCTGCAGAGCAATTAAGCCCGTGAGCCACAACTACTGAGCCCGCGTGCCTAGAGCCGGTGCTCCGCAACAAGAAAAGCCACCGCAATGAGAAGACCACTCACCGCAAGGAAGACTAGCCCCTGGTCACTGCAACTAGACAAAGAATGCGCACAGCAGTGAAGACCCAACACAGCCAAAAAAAAAAAAAGAAAAAGAAAGAAAACAAATAGCAAGATGGTAAATTAAAGCCCAATCACGTGGTTAATTCTATTAAATAAAAGTAGTTGAAACACTATAATTTATAAAACAGAAGTCCCTGGCGGTCCAGTGGTTAGGACTTGGCACTTTCACTTCCGGGGCCCGGGTTCAATCCCTGGTTGGGTAATTAAGATCCTGCAAGCTTTGAGGCACAGCCAAAGAAAAAACAAAACAAAACAGATTGTCACACTGAATTTAAAAAGCAAGATTCAGTTACATGTTGCCTGTAAAAAAAACTTTAAATACATAGACACTGGTAGGTTAAAAATAAGAGGATGGAAAAAAGATACAAAGTATAAGAAATCAGGAATGTCTATATTAATATCAGAGAGAGTAGATTTCAGAATAAGGAATATTATCAGGGATGAAGAGAGACATTTCATAAAGTAGAAGATCAGTTCATTAAGAAAACATAACAATACAAAATGTATAATGAACCCAATAGCAAAGTTTCAAAATTCATGAAGCAAAAACTTATAGAAGTGAAAGGAAAAACAAACCCATGTAATTGGCTATTTCAACACTTCTTTCTTAGTAGTTGATAGAATAAGTAGACAGAATATCAGAAAGGGTATAGAAGACTTGAGCAACACTACTAGCCAGCTAGACCTATTGACATTTATAGAACCCTTCATTCAGCAATAGAAAATTTTGACTTTTTAGATGTTTTTAGAATGTCTTCAAGGAAAATGAAGACAATTATGTATTAAGATGTCTCATCTGGAAAGACTACAAACCTGAAATTAAAAAAAAAACAAAAAAACCCCACATACATCTGAATTGAAGACAATATTTCTCAAATTTGGCTGAATATTAGAATCAGCTGGGAAACTTTTTAAAACTTGATGCCTAGAACATACCTCAGACCAATTAAATCAGAATCAAATAAGAGAAGTGGTGACTGCAAGAACCTTTGGACTGGTTCTAGACCAAAGTGTTGGATGGTAAAGTTTCTCTTGGGAGGCCCCGACTTTCCTTTTTTCTTGCTTAACCCCTTTCATGAAAGCTTCCTCTCACTGCATCTCATCCCATTAGGTCATAAAAGTTAGTGGGATTGGCCATGGTGTAGGAGAGCACAGGTGCACGTGACTACCAACCATCTGTGAACTAATACAATGGCTGCACCCCAAAAGGATGCATGAAAATTGACAGGGACCAGAAGAGAATAAGATAACAGCTGAGGCATTAAAGGCAATCTAATTGTGGCCAATTTGTTTCCCCTTTTAAAATATTTTTACTTCTGTTACAATGTTGTAACTAAAGATTAAAATAAAGTAAAATTTTAAAAGCCCACCCTTATTTTGGATTATAACTTCCATCCATAATATCCACTGAGGTCCTCTTGAGCCCTAAAAATGAAGCCTGATATCCTCTCTTCTGTGGTCTGAATATTTGTGTGCCCCCCACAAAATGCACATGTCGAAATCCTAACTTCCAAAGATGCTGATGGGGCCTTTGGGAGATGCTCAAGTCACAAGGGTGGAACCCTAGTGAATGGGATTAGTGCCTTATAAAAAAGGCTCGAGAGATCCCTAGCCCCTTCCACCTGTGAGGATAAGGTCAGGATACCAAGAGAAGTCCGTAACCTGGAAGAAAACCCTCACACAACCATGTTGGCACCATGATCCTGGACTTCCCAGCCTCCAGAATTGTGAGATGGAAGCTTCTGTCATTTATTGCCACCCAGTCTGTGGTATTCTGTTTACAGCAACCTGAATAGACTAAGACACTCTCCCTTGTCAGAACACTTTACATCTGTTAATTCTCCTTTGTTTCTGCCATTTGAAGGAGAATTTTCTAGGCAAAAGCCTCCTACTTTTATGTTTTTAAGTGTAATTTATTAATATAAAAATATCATGTTACTAATTATTCTTCATATACTGTAAATCTTTAAGTAAATTTTTATAGCTTCCTACCACATTGTGATTTGCTTCTGAGCCCCTATTGTTGGACACTTAAGTTACTTCCATTTTTCACTCACAAATAAAATGCCAGTGGACATTTGTTGATAAATATGTGGGTTCATTTCTGACTATTTCCTCCAGATACTAGACCACTTGTCTGGAAGGCCATGTTATCAGTATCCTGGATGACATCAGCATTTTGGGCAGCAACCTGAACACACTGCTTATTCATATCAAGCTTTCAGCCAACCCAGAGAGCCCTCTTTTCCCACACTTGTTGCTGTTTAACCACATCTCCTCTACCCAGAGCCTAACACATTTTGTTATCAATCCATTCATTCTGAGCCTATCAAAACTAAGTTTTTATTTCTTAGTTTCCAAAGCAGTACAAGTTGAATGCAGGAAATGGGAAAAAACAGACAAGCTCACAGATACCAATAAAAAATATCTGCCACAGACATAGAAAACAAATTTATGGTTACCAAAGGCCAGGGGAGGGGAGGGATAAATTAGGAGTAATGGATTAACAGATACATACACACACACAAAATTCTTTTTTGCTAGTCCACAGCCAAAAAAAAATTTTTTCACAGAATTAAGACCACACAGTTTTTCTAGTTGCCTGAAACCCACACCTTATTAGAAGGAGGCTCTGTTGAGATATGTCCTCCCACACACCTCCTACCCACTCTGATGCCTCACAAAGTAGGACTCACTCCGTGACTCACTCCAGAAGCCTGGGTGCTATCAGCCTTGCCTACTCTAGAACTTCCTGGCTTTCTCCCAATTCAGAAGGTTCACAGCCTTTTGGGGATGCCTTACATGCCACCTCCCTAGGTCCATTCCCAGCCTATATTTCATGTCTAGCTGCCTCCTTAATGTGGAATCATCAGAGGAATGAGCTCTATTTCTGGCAATACTGAATGAGGCAGCCCTTGTTAGGCAGCTATTAATGTCAATGCAACTTCTAAGTTCAGCAAATATTTATTATGGGCTTGCTCTATGCCCAGCTTCAAGCTGAGACACCCTGATTCACTGAAACACAAAAAGCTCCTTCCTTCAAAGAGCTCAGATGATGGGGTAGAAACATCCCTCAGGGAGTAATTCACAAATTGTCTAGGAAGCAAAATATTAAGGTTTTAAAGCTAATGAACATATAAGAATAGCCTCGTGACAACCCAGCCTTCTCGGTGCAGCTGATCACCCGCTCTTTTGTACAGGAGTGTCAGTACCCCTAACAGAGCACTTAGCTTACCTTTGGATTTATGTATTTACGAGTCTGCCTCCACCACCAAACATAGTGCCCCGATTCCTCGCTGCGTGCCCAGGATCAATTCAGTACTGAACAAAGTAGACCATCAGCAAATGCTCACAGAAGGTACAGATGTTTTCATCTGTATGTGATTGCCACAGGGAAAACTGCTTTTAAAATAACAAATACCTGGGCTTCCCTGGTGGCGCAGTGGTTGAGAGTCCACCTGCCGATGCAGGGGACATGGGTTCGCACCCCGGTCTGGGAGGAGCCCACATACCGCGGAGCGGCTGGGCCCGTGAGCCATGGCCGCTGAGCCTGCGCATCCGGAGCCTGTGCTCCGCAACGGGAGAGGTCACAACTGAGAGGCCTGCGTACCGCAAAAAATAAATAAATAAAATAATAATAATAATAATAATAACAAATACCACACACTTTAAAATCTGCCACTACACTATACATCTTAGAAAATTTAGTCTTTAAACTTAAAACAGTTTGTCATTCTTGTAATTAATATTATTCCAATTTCTTGAATAATATTTTAATACCTTTTATTTTTCTATTTGAAAAAAAGTTTCAATACTTTTTTCTTTGCATTTTTGTTGTCTAATACATGGTGAATATTTAGGTGCTAACATGATCTAAAAATGTATGTTTTCCTATTGTGTACCACAGTTTCATTATATACCAACTAGGTCAAATTTATTACATTGTTTTTCAAAATAAAGAATTTTTGATATTAAAAAAAATCTGCCACTAACTCTTTTGAAATAGTCATTAAGGATAGTAGGGAGGAGAAAATGAAAATTATTTTGATATCTCAAGGCTAAAATGTCATTCCCACTATTTTACAAGTTTGCAGCCACATTATGGATTTCCCTGAAAAGTATTTGTATCTGGGTGGTGAAACCCGTGGGAGGAAAATGTAAATGCCAAGAAATCTGGGCAATGTCTCCACATCAGATTGAAGAAGAGAAAGAATAAAAGCTCACAAGTGTTAATCTAACCCCAAACTGACAAAATTAATGTAGGCTTTCTGGAAAGTCTGGGCTGAGTAAGTTCTAGTGCTTGGAAAAAATAGGTAAACAGTCCCTTCTTCTGGTCATTTTCTTCTGAAGTGCACGAGACATTAAATAAACAGTCATATCATGTTCAAAATACTTCTAAGATGAAAAAGACTGTCAGCCAAGCATTTGCAGAAGGTAATGGCAAAGAAAAGACAACGTTGTAGAACTAAGACATCCGGAAAATAAAAATCATTTAGCAGGCTTTCAGAACTGACAGGTTTTGAAGAAGGCAGGTTTCTTCCTACCTAAATTTTTTTTAAGAAAAAAAGGTGTGGTTTTTTTTTTTTTTTTTGCGGTACGCAGGCCTCTCACAGTTGTGGCCTCACCCGTTGTGGAGCATAGGCTCCGGACACTCAAGCTCAGCGGCCATGGCTCATGGGCCCAGCCGCTCCGCGGCATGTGGGATCCTCCCAGACTGGGGTACGAACCCGTGTCCCCTGCATTGGCAGGTGGACTCTCAACCACTGTGCCACCAGGGAAACCCCAAGAAAAAAGGTTTTAAAAAATAATGTTTTGCTGTTTAGTTATTTATTTTGGTGGCTTAAGGGCTGGAAAGGATTTTGGACATGCTTAAGCCCAACTCTGCCTTTTCTCCACTGACAGGTGAAGAAACTGAGGCGCTGAGGACTTTGCAAAGTCAAGAGCAGAACAAAGCCTGGGGTCTCAGTATGGAACTCTGGTACCCCTGATCACAACAAACAAATGCACCACCATCCCCTGAACTTGATGCAAGAGGCCGTGCTCAAAGGGTTCAGGGGCTTTTAAAAAAACAGACAATACAACAAGTAAATGCACTAGACTGGATCCTGCATTGGAGGCAAATTCTATAAAGCACATTATTGAGATAATTTTTGAAATTTCATTATCAATAATAGTATTTAATAAATGTTACATTTCCAAAATTTGCTAACTCCCATGGTTATATAAGAAAATGTCCTTGTTCTTAGGGAATACGACCTGAAGTATTAGCAGTAAAGTGCCATACAAAGGGTGGAGCTTTTTTTTTTTAATATTTATTTTCATTTATTTATTTATCTGGCTGCGTAGGGTCTTAGTTGCGGCACACGGGATCTTTCGTTGTGGCACGCGGGCTTCTCTCCACTTGTGGCGCATGGGCTCTAGAGCGCACAAGCTTAGTATCCCCACTACATGCGGGGCGTTAGTTCCCTGACCAGGGATTGAACCTGAGTCCCCTGCATTGGAAGGCGGATTCTTAACCGGATCACCAGGGAAGTCCCAGCTGGAGCTTACTGTTGAATGGTTCAGAAAAAACACATTTTTTTAAAGAGACAGAAATAAAACAAATTTGGCAAAATATTAACAATTGGTGAAACTGGGTGAGGGGTATAAGGCATTCTTCATACGAGTCTTGGAACTCTTCTGTAAGTTGAAAGTTTTTCAAAATAAAAGGTTCAAAAACATTTTAAAAACTAGATATTCTGTATATTTATTCTGGTCCACTGAGCAAAACTACTTGGTGACTCCATCTAGACTGGGCCTGCTCTGAAGGGGAAGATGACAAGCATCTACTTGGCACAGATTTCAGGACACAGAGTCTCCATCAGACAGAATGCTGAGCCACTGAGTAGGCTAAGCACTCCATTCGAGTCAAGATCAACTGGAAACAGCAGAGGCAGAGCCCTGAGGCAGGTGAGTCAGTTTAGGGCACAAGCTCTGGGACCAGACAAGCTTACAGTCCTTGCTTTGCCGCTCACTGGCTTTGTGACTCAGGGCAAGGAGCTCAACTTCTTTGCATCTCAGCATCTCCAGTAAATGGTGCTAACAATACCTACTTCACAGAGTGATAGTGAGGGTTAGATTATGCAATGCATACAAACTTCTAAGCCTGGCACAAACACATGTCATGATAAAAGTACAGCTGCCAGAAAACATCTTATTCACTCATTCATTCACTTGCCCCTTCACTCAAATCCACAAGCTTATATTTCAGTAAGAGCTGTACCAGGCACAGGGTGTCCAGCAATGTGCGTAACCATTTCCTCCCTCAGAGGGTTTACATTCTAGGAGAAGCTGGCAGGTAAATAGACAATTACACTAAAAGTGTGACCAGGGACGTGAATGGCCAGCGTGAGAGGAGGTTTAGCACTGCGTAGGGACACTGGGACAGGCACCAGAGCCAACCTGAGGGGGCCAAGGAGGAGCTGCCATCTCAGCTGAGACCTGGAGGATGGGTAGGAGTTAGACAGGCAAATGGGGGGTCAGAGGGAAGGACATTCCAGCCGGTGGGAGCAGAAAATATAAAGAGAGACAGGTTACGGAGCCTTTCAGAAAACAGCAGCCCAGGGCTTCTCTGGTGGCGCAGTGGTTGAGAGTCCGCCTGCCGATGCAGGGGACACGGGTTCGTGCCCCGGTCCGGAAAGACCTCACGTGCCGCGGAGCGGCTGGGCCCGTAAGCCATGGCCGCTGAGCCTGCGCGTCCGGAGCCTGTGCCCCGCAACGGGAGAGGCCACAACAGTGAGAGGCCCGCGTACCGCAAAAAAAAAAAAAAAAAAAAGAAAGAAAACAGCAGCCCAGGTATGTACCAGCAGAGGTGCCAGTGATACTAGAGATAGCATGTAGTGAGACATGTTTCTTGGTGATGAGGCTAAACAGAAAGGTTAGAGCCACAGAGAGATCCTCCAAGTGTTAAGGAGACCACAGCTGTGCATGAAGCTCTGGCTGGAGATGATGGTGATGATGGTGATAGGAACTAGGCTAGATTCCAGAAGAATCTGGAGAGAGCATAAAAGGATTTGGTACTTGCCTGAGGATAATTTAGAGGAGGGAGGAGTCTAGGAAAACTTGGGTTTCTAGGTCATGAGGGATATTTCCTTGGTTGGATGGTGTCCCCATTAACTGAAACAGGAACTATGTGGAAGGTGGTATACGACACACAAGGAAGGAATGTTCTTCTGCTACTAGAAATTGCTAAGTTTATCAGTCACATGGGGTGGGGTAGGGTGCATCTGGGTGGGATGGGAGGGATAGAGAGAAGGTGGGGCAGGAGAGTATAATCTAAAGGGGTCAAACGTGATATAGAGATAAAGTTCCCCCTTCTCACAGTTTTGCCAAGGGCCAGGTTGACAAATTAAACATCTTGAGAACTTGTAATCCTCCCACTAAGAATTATGTGAAGAAATAGCTGACAACTGAAAAAATTTTAAGGTGCATACATTCTATGAGCCAGCAATTCCACTTCTAGAAACCTGTCCTGCAACTCTACTGGCATTTGTGAACACAAGATGAACATACAAAGTCTTCCAATGGGGAATTAATAAATCAACCATGGTACAGCCTTACTATGGAATACAAATAGCTATTAAAAGAATGAGGTAGTAGGGGTAAATCTACATGGGAAATGGAAAAAACTCTGAAATGTATTGAATAAAAAAGCAGACATAAGCAGTAGAACACCCCCTCTAATATTATCCCATTTCTGTTTACTAAAACAGTCACGTGGGTTTGGGAGCCAGGACTGTATTAGGTATGTGTGTGTGTAGGTACGTGCAGTATAAAGAAATGGAAAGATATATATTGAACAGTTAACATCCCAGGCATGAGAGTAGAATAGGGGAGAGAAGGTTGGGGTAGGATAAAAGGGAACCTGTCATTGCATTCACATGTTCTGTTTTGTTTGAATTTCTTTTACAATAAACATGTCTTCACATTACATGTGTATATATTTTTAAACCATCTAAAAGTTGGAGGAGGACTTTGGGAGATGCAAAGAGAGCTCATTCAATAAATATTCTTTCAGTTTCTACTGTGCGTCAAGCACTAATTAGACGCTGGGGATACCGCAGTGAACAACAATAGCAGTGGTGCTTCCCGCATAGATCTTACAGTCCAGCAGTGAAGGCAGACCATTAAACATGATTATAATAAGGAATGGCAACACCTTGACCAAGAGTGATTAGGTCTTATTGGGGCACATAGGAGCCCTAGAAGAAATCAAGGATGGCTTTCTGGAGGGGGTGCCATCTAAACTGAGACCTGGAAGATTAGCAGGAGTTAGGAGAGAGAGTTTCCAGCAGATGATACTGCAGAGGTCACTGAAGCTGAAGAGACTGTTGGTGAGCAGCTGGGTAGAGCTGGGACCTAGTGAGAGAGGCAGAGTGAGACACGAGGCTGGGGTTTAAAGCAGGTCTAGGTTATGAAAGAGCAAGTGTGCACCAGGCCATAGAATATGGATTTTATCTTCACTATGCCAACCACTGACAAGCTTTAAGTAAGGCAGTGAAATCTGCAGGTTTGCCCTTCAGAAAGATCACTCTGCCAGCAGCTCTTCTCAGTTGTGTATTCAGACACATGGATGGGATCAGTTGGAGGGAAAAAGGTAGAAGATTCAGGATCCCTAGTTTAAAAGAGAGACTGTAGAAGAGCAAGTCTGGCTGCTGTAGACCAGTTGAATTAATACAGGCAAGCGAAGCAAGTGACAGAGGTGGGAAGCAAACAGCTGACCATCTAGTAGAGAAGGAAAGCAGATAACCAGTAAGTACAAATAACCATATTAAATATTAAGGGTGAGGTAAATGCTAGAAGTCTAAACACTAACCCTGCAGCATGGAGAAAGGATTAGCTGATGGCGAGTGGGAGGACCAAAAAGGATCCTGGATGAGGTGGTATTTGAAATGGGTGGTGAAGGACAATACTAGCTCACAGGAATGGCGCTTGTGCCAAGCTCTGTTTCTCATAACACCTGGCATAACATGTATGTGCTTCCTTGTCTATTGTCTGAATCTGCACTAGAGTGAAAGTTCCATGAGGGTCAGTCTCATTTACCACTACCCCCCAAAGCCCACTTCAGTGGCTGGCTTCTAGTAAGTGCTCAACCAGTGTTTGTTGAATGAGTACATGAATGAGTGAATGTAAAGTGGGAGAAATAAAATATAAAGCCCTTCATGCAGGAGATGGCATAAAATACAGAGGTATTTAATAAATTGTAACTACTATTCATAGTTATATGAGTAATAGTTACAATAATAGTCATTATTATCATCATGCCTTGGGGAGAATTAGAAGAAAATTCAATTCTTCCAATTGGGTTAGGGAGGTTGGCCAATTATCTTGTCAAAACATCTTGATTAAAATATTTCATTACTCCTGAAAGTTCATTGACTATATCGTAAATTTAAAATCTTTATTAAGGTTTTCAAAGTCTTTCATTCTTTAATTCCAGCCTAATTCTAATAAGTTCAAGGTTCATTCGCTAGAGGCTATTCTTCTTCCCTGATACCTACCCCCATATAGCCAACAGTTTCATTCCTCTTAGTTCACTGGCAAACAAAAGCCTTGGGTGGTGGTGGGGGAGATGGATATTAACATAAAGGCATTAAATAAATAATAATAACAATATCCAGCTTTAACCCATTCCCTAGAACTATGCTAAAGCAAATTACTCATTAACAACCTACCAGTAGGTATTATGCTTGTTCCCACTCCCCTGGGTGAGTAATTTACCCAAGGTTGTGGTTCCTAGTAGGGGACCTGGGACTTGAACTGCCCCGAAGTCCACGTGATTAACCCCTCTACCATTTTCTCTGTTCTGGTAGCAGAGTTTCAATGAAAGGCAGTGAATCCAAAATTTGGATTTTATTCTGTGTCAGGCTGTAGCTTGGAGGGAGGATCCTGAGTCTATTCAGGGATTGGCTCCCAGTCACATTTCTCCTTATGTTTAGGGAGACAAGTCAAGAGAAAACAGGAAATTACCTGGAACCTGATCCCAGGAAATTGTCCTTTACTTGATAAAAAATGGAGAAACAAAGGGAGTTTGAGCAAAGTGACACAGCTGGTTAAGTATCTGTGTGACACCTCTGAGAAAGCACTACTCAACGTACTCAGTAATATAATAATAGTTGTTTACCGGCTAAATGTGATTAGTCCTGCCCACGGAGAGTTTATGGTCTAGTGAGGGTAAAGCACACACACACTTGGGCACAAAGTGAGGAGAGCCTGACAAACGCCAAACCAGCCTCGAAACGTGTCAAGTTCCCATTAGTAGGCAGGAAGGTGACGTGACAGGCTTGGAGACCGGGAGCTGAGGGATCTGTGATTCAGTTCCCAGCCCGCAGGCTTTCGTCCTTTTGCTAAGTACTAATTGAAGGTAATGCCTAAGGCCTTTATCACCTCCTCACCAGAAATCTGCATTCCCATTCATATTAATTTCTCCCTGGAACCAGAAATCTCTAGTTCAAGATATTCCCCTCAAATCAAGCCAGCCTTTTGCATTAAATTAATCCTAACTACCTCAAGCCGGCCTCCCCCAGATTCTGGCTGCTCTAATGTAATTTGTCATCTGCAAAAGGTTGAAAATAAGAGGAAATCTCCAAGGTGTTGCCTGGGTGTAAAACCTGAACAGGAGAAATGGTCTTTTTTTTTTTTTTTAATACTTATTTATATATTTATTTGGTTGCACCAGGTCTTAGTTGTGGCAGGTGGGCTCCTTAGTTGCTGTTCGTTGGCTCCTTAGTTGTGGCATGCATGTGGGATCTAGCTCCCGAACCAGGGGTCGAAATTGGGCTCCCTGACTTGGGAGTGCAGTCTTAGCCATTGCTCCATGGGGAAGTCCTGTCTTTTATTTTTTTATTTTTTGGCTGGGCCATGTGGCTTGCGGGATCTTAGTTCCCGGACCAGGGATTGAACCTGGGCCCTGGCAGTGAAAGTGCCAAGTCCTAACCACTGAACCACCAGGGAATTCCCTCTTTTTTTTCTTTTAATATAAGAAATCACTCTTTAAGAACACATGCTTCACTAGTTGTATTTTTCACATGATTACAAAAGTTATAAATGCAATGAGCAACTGTAAACAGTATTATGGAGACTAAATCCTCCATAACCCCACCTGTGAAAGATAACCATGGTTAGCAATGTGGTATGTTATCACCTCCAACTTCTGATTAACTTTTAGACTACTAGATAAGAAATAGATAGGCAGATAGATAGTATTAATCCACACTTACATAAACAAATAAGCAATATATGCTGTTTTGCATGTTTTTTGGAATTTTCTTTCTTTTTTTATTTATTAAAGTATGTTGATGTACAATATTAAGTTAGTTTCAGGTGTACAACATAGTGATCCGACATTTAAATACATTATGAAATGACCACCATGATAAATCTAGCAACCATCTGTCACCAATTATTATAATATTATTGACTGTATCACTTATGCTGTATATTACATCCCCATGGCACATCACTGCTTACCCTTTTTGTCCCCCAGGAAAAATAAAGACAGAAACATCTATATCATTTACAGTGCATAGATTCAGATCGTGGAAATATTAGTCAGAATCCAGACATCAGACTCTGAATGAACTAGGGAAGATTGATAAAGGCCTTTAGTTTTAGGCAGGAGATTGAAGAATCAAAAGACCTTGATGGATGGAGAAATGCTTTTCTGTGGGAAAGGATAATGTTCTAGTTTGGAAAGATTAATTTGGAAATCTCTAGTGTTCAGCTGGAAATTTTACAGTGCTTTAAAAACTTATCTTGGGGCCACTACATCGAATACATTGTTATCAGACAAAATAAGTACTTTTGTGGTCAGGTAAGGCAGCATTAGAAACTCTGAAGGGCAGCTTTTCTCTGGGAAATCACACTTGCTTCAAACACAAGAGCTGGTGGCTCTGTGCCACCAATACTCAACAGTCACATAGACACTCCTGCACCTAGAGGACCAAAAGAGCAGAGAGGGGGGTGCAACACGTTGGTCAATCCAGCTGAAAGATCTGTGACTTGGGTGATGGCTCAGGCACTGGCTGGCTGTGCAACCCTGGACAAGCGACTTAAACATAGCTACACCTCCGTCCCCTTCCTTATAAAGTGAAGGCATCCATAGGATGCTTTCCAAGGTACTTTTCAGCTCTGTAAACTGTCAGATTGTGAGTAAGCTAGAAGTTACTAATTCTCAGTGCTGGTGTGTATCAGATCGACCTGGAGAGCCAGTAAAGAGCACTGAGGGTAGGACCTGGCCCTGGGATGTTTATCAAGTTCCTGAAGGATTCTCATACTCACCAAAGTTCGAGAACCACTGAATTAGGGAAAGGATGAGGGTCAGAGCAGAGTTTTTTAAAAACATGTAGCTATTGTGAGAATTAGTGGGATGATACAGTAAGGTGTTAAGTGGTACTAAAATATCATTTTTTAAATCATAGGGGCCTTATTTACTGAATGACTTTACTTCTGGGAAGGATAAATTCTTAATTGTGGTCAGGTCCTTGTTGACTGGTAAAAATGTCTCCTGCATTGGGAATCCACACACACACACAGTGGACGCTTTGCCCACCTGGCCCTTAGCAATCCCTCTTAGGTGTTACTGTTTCCTTTTTTCAGATGTGTTTTAGATCTCTCCATTGCTCAGAACACTAATACCAACTCTTCCAACATGTGTCTTACTTTAAAGCTTTCAAAGCACTTGCAGATTCATTTCATTTGATTTCACACTCCTCCAGTGAGGTAGTGGGACAAGTATCACTATATCTATTTGATGATGCCAATTTCCCAGGGCCCCCAAATGCTTTCTTAGAGACACTGGACAATGTGCCCAAAGGGAGGATGTTTTGTTCCCTGTTGTATTCTAATCAGCTAGAATAGATATACTCACATATATCTCCTCACAAAAGAGTAGATGTTCAGGAGAATCAAATATAAATACTAATTTTTGCTACTCTTATTTCCTAAAGATGCTATATTTTGATCTCAGTAAGGACTATCTCTTGTTCATCTCCACCAGAACTTAAACTCTGAGAAGGCAGAGATTTTTGTCTGGTCTTCTGATTGCTGTAACGCAAATGCCTAGAACACTGTCTGGCACATACTAAACATACAGTATTTTTTTTAATAAACAAACACATTTTATCGTTAATGCCTAACCTACTGCCTAGACCAGATATATGCTTACTAAGTACGTGATGAATGAAATACTATAAGAGAAAAAACCTTAAATATTAAAGCCAATAAAATCAAATTATCTCATCTTTAATAGAATAACTATTGAATAAACATCCACTAGAAACTACTAAACCATCAATAAATGACTATGTGCTGTTTGATTTTTAAGCATATACACTGTATATGTATTTCTATGATTTAAAAAATCAATTTAAAAATTACATGTGTGTTTTTTCACAAGATAAGTGAAAAGGCAGCTTTGCAATATGATTAGAACTAAGTAAAATAAAATCCATGAATGCTAAAAAAGACTAGGAATCTTGATTATGTCAAGATAAATGAGTTAATGGCCGATTTTCATGTTCTTTTCTTATCCATATTTTCTGAATTTTCTGTACTACACATGCATTGTTCTTGTAATAAGGAGAAAAAAGAGAAAATAGAAGAATAGATGGCAGGAAATATATTAAAATTCTAACAATGTAATGTGGTGGTGAAAGTATGGGTTATACTTTTAAAAATTATTTTCTCTTCTTTAAATGTTTTTTAATTACTTATTCAACAAAAACAAAATTATTATAAGAAACTTGCAAAAATCTAATTTGCTATGCAGTCTGAGATATACTCTGCAAAGTTAAATATTTGTCAGTAACTTGAAGCACGCACCGAGTGTCAAATTTGGAAAAAGGAAACTTTTACAGGTTATCAGTAAAAGCCATAGTTGTGGCTTCCCTGAAAATCCCAGGAACTTTTAGCTATGGGCACCAAAATATGCCCAGAGTGCTGACGGTGGGGTGGTGAGTGGGGGTGGGAGGAATGGGGGAGCGTCTGTGGAATCCTTAATATTCCCATAGACCTTCTATAGCAAGAATGATTGATGGATGATATATAATTAATTTCACTTGACAAGCATAAAGGAAAAATTTCCCTGAGCCACTGTAACCTGAGCTAATGAAACCCTATTTAAGCAAGGGTGTGTATTTAGACTGGATCTTACCTTAGTGACTTAGCCATTAGTAGGAATTCACTGTTTACCTTTAGGATTCTTATCAGTACTTAGGCTCTGTTTGCATGTGATTTTCACCTGATTGCTCAATGTGCTCAGAGTTACATGATTTGGGAAGAAATGAAAACTTTGCAAGATCACAAAAAGCTAATCTCAACTATCTAATCTGCTTAAAACTTTATGATTTTCTCTTCTCTTTCAGCATGCACTATGGCTTTCTCTGAAAAGATTCTGCGAACAAACAAGACACCTGTTTCAGGTCTTGTAAAATACCAGGTCCTTCCAATTCCTTTAAGGATTTTAGAGATGCAGGCCATGTTATCAGACATAAACACCCTGCCCCAATTGCTTCTCCAATCCCACTGGGGCAACACCTTTGAGAATCTCCCCTGGGGTCTGCTCTCCATGAGACCCCCTCTACAGAAAGTTCCAGAAAAAAGAAAAAGATGAGCTCTAAGAGTTCATAAAGAACTTTTGGGAACCCACAACTGGTTAACCCTGGACAGGGAACCAGGAGATCTGGATTCTGGTGGTACTTTACCCTGTTGTATGACCTTGGACAAATCACCCAACTTTTAGAACCTCCATTTCCTATTTGTACAAGGAAAGAACTGAAGTAGATAACCTCTAAAATCTGTTTCAGTTCTAAAATTCTCTGACTCAAAAGAAATCCCCCATGAAGGTCAGTGGCAGGAAGAAGGCCCAAGGTGGACTGATGGACCCTACTGCACAGTAAGACAAATGGGAACCTAACGCAGGGTCTAAGTCACAGGGAAAACGTAAGGTATTCCTATCTGGCTCTCCTCTTGGAAAACTGGGAAGTAAGAGTGTAGATTCAACACTTCTTAAGCGGTCCTCGGAATAAAAGGCCTGGATGCATCGGGTGAGTTGGCATTTGTCTTTCTCCTGGATGGTTGGAGCTGTGTTTTTATTTCCATGGCAAAGAAACAAGCTCATAGCTGTGCCATGCGGAAGTGTTCATGAATAATTAGGGGACAGTGACAGCTGAACACCAAAAGGATTGGTTCTGTGAGCCCTTGGATTTGGGCAGCCTTGAGAACCCTCTACACGGAGACCTAGTCTAGGGCTGCTTTAATGTCATCCAGCGCCTGGGGCGAGCTACAAGCTCCGGCACTGCCTTCACTTATCCCCACCCAAATGTCTGGCCTCTGCCGGGTGTGCTCACAGGGGCTGGCACAGATCCGTGGCGGGGGAGGAGGGAGTGTTCTGGGAGCAGCTTTCTCCCCCACTCCCTGCCCAGGAACCATGTGACGGCCTGCGAAGGTCTCCAGGCTGAAGAGGTATTTTGATGTCTGCTTAGCCCTACACATCCCACCTTTGGTAGGCACCTACATCCCTTCCTTACTCTTCCTTGGGAGCCCTGGCTCCTTGCCTTCTGCACTCTTTTTTTTTTTTTCTTTTTTTTTTTTTTGCGGTACGCGGGCCTCTCACTGCTGCGGCCTCTCCCGTTGCAGAGCACAGGCTCCGGACGTGCAGGCTCAGCGGCCATGGCTCACGGGTCCAGCCGCTCCGCGGTATGTGGGATCTTCCCAGACCGGGGCACGAACCCGTGTCCCCTGCATCGGCAGGCGGACTCTCAACCACTGCGCCACCAGGGAAGCCCACCTTCTGCACTCTTGCTGCCACTTCAGGTACCTCAGAGGGAAACCCTGGAGTCAAGCCCTGTTCCCCCTTCCCACCTCCTCCCTACATCCGGTCTCACTTCCACATCACTACTCGGTCAGTCTTCCCAAAGCATCACAGGATATCACTTACCAGCTCAAAAATCCAGTATCACCTACTTCTTAGCAAACTAAATCCAAATTTCTTAATCTAATCTTCAACATTCTACTACCAAATTCTCTCTAGCATACACCAGGCATTCCAACTCAAATGGAAAATCCCCACAAAACAGCCCAGACTTACCCATCTGCACATTTTGCCCACTCTACACACACACACACACACACACACACTCCACCTTTGTAGAGCTCACTCATCCTGCAAAGTCTAGCTTAAATGACTCCTTTTTGGGGAGCCTACCTAGCATCTCTCAACCTAAAATCTTCTGAACTCCCTTAACTTTCTGATTCACACTTGTTTGGAGACATTCAACACTTTCTAGTTAAAATCATAGTATGTTTTTTAAGGAACAAAGAATCACTAACAATTACAACCTTTTAATCTTTGTATATCTGTAGCAGAATATATGCTACATAGCAGGTTCTCAATGAATGCTCAATGAACCAAGAGTAGAGGTCACCCAGATACTGCAAGCTAATTATTACACACCTCTGGGTTGCTAAGGTAAAAAGCAGATGTGAGTACCAGAAATTGGAATCCATAAGTTGGAAATACAGTAGTCCCCCTTATCCACAGGATATATGTCCCAAGACCTCAAGAGGATGCCTGAAACTGAAGATACTACTGAACACTATATACTCTGGTTTTTTTCTATACGTACATACCTATGATAAAGTTTAATTTATAAGTTAGGCACAGAAAGAGATGAACAACAACTAATAATAAAATAGAAGTATAACAATATACTATAATAAAAGTTATGTGAATATAGACTCCCTCTCTCTTTCTCAAAATATCTTATTGTACAAATCTAACGTCTGTTCCATCTTAACTAAACACTTGTCACGCACTGTGACCGTAAGTTTTGCAATTTGAGGTGCGACAGCAAAACTAGCAGGAACTTCTTTTTCCCTCATAATTTCACAGACAGGAGATTCATTCTTACTGTAGATCTTAGCAACCTCAACATACAGTTTTTTTCTTTCCTTATTAAGTCAAGGACTTTCACCCTTTCACCTACAGCAAGCACTTTACGGCTTCTCTTTGGCAGAACCCAACTGCCAGGATCATTACTCTTTCACTTTGGGGTCTTTATAAAGTAAAATAAGGGTGTCTTGAACACAAGCAGTGCGATACCTCCATAGTCGATCTGATAACCGAGATGGCTACTCAGTGACTAACGGACAGGATATACTGGACAAAGGGATGATTCACGTCCTGGGTGGGATGGAGCAGGATAGCAAGAAATTTTATCATGCTACTCAGAACAGCCCACAATTTAAAACTTAGAAATTGTTTATTTCTGGAATTTTCCATCTAATGTTTTTGGACTGCAGATGCTCACAGGTAATGGAAGCTGAGGAATGGCAAACTGCTGATAAGGGAGACTACTGTACATGCTTCTTTCTCTTAAAGTTACCAATGAAGGATAAACTGTTTTTCACAAATCAAGATGGTATATCTCAGCCACTTTTTTCTGTCACAGATTCTTACAAAATACTAAGGAAACTGATTGACCTTCTCCCCATAAAAAGGTACATATATGCTTCCAGACACATATTCATGTACAGTTCTGGAATTTTTTATTTGGTAATAATTGCAAACTTATAAAAAGTTGAAAAAAATGAATATGTTATAGAAATATCCATATACTGTTTATCCAAATTCACCTGTTAACACCGTTTGCTTTATCATTTGATCCCTCTAACTCATTCATTCTTGCTCTATGTGTGTGTATGTAAATGAAACTTTTTCTAAACAATTTGAGGATTGGTTATGTACATCAAAGCCCTTTACCCCTAAATACTTCAGTGTATGTTTCCTAAAAATACAGATATTCTCTTATGTAATCACAGTACAGTTTCCACTTTATAAATTTGCATGTTTTAATCTAATTCACCCTCCCTATTCCTCCCTATTCCAACTGTGTCAGTTGCTCTAATAGTACCCTTTATAGCATTGTTTTTCCCTCCAGTACAGGATCCATTCTCGGGTCAGGTATTGCATTTACTTGACATGTCTCATCAGCCTCATTTAATCTGGAATATTTCCACAACCTTTCTTTGTCTTATTTTGATATTGACGTTTTTGAAAACTAAAGAGCCTTCACCTTTTAAAAAAAATTAAATAGAACATTCTTTGTTTTGGGTTTGTCTGAGGTTTCTTCCTGGTTAGATCGAGGCTTTGCATTCTTGGGTAGCAAACTTCATAGGGGATGCTGTGTCCTTCACTGGGAATATCCAGCCATTTCTCATTGGTGAAGTTCATTTTGACCATCCAGAAAAGGTGTTGCCCAGTTTCTCCACTGTATATTTGCTGTGCTTTGTTGTCTCTTGCAACTATAACAATCTGTGAGGAGACAATTTAAGACAATGCAAAGATCCTGCTCTCCATCGAATTTCCTTTAGGAATAACTTGAAGGCATTCACAGACCTCTGAAGGCCATCTGTGCACTCAGAGTTAAGAACAAAAGTTATGAGTTTGCTGTTTTTCTCTGGCAGGGGCGGTGAGTTTGCATAAGGTCAATCACACATATGTTCCTAGCACTACGTGGACACTGTAATAAGAAAACTCCACCTCTTGGGACTTCCCTAGTGGCACAGTGATTAAGAATCCACTTGCCAATGGAGGGGACAAGGGTTCAAGCCCTGGTCTGGGAAAATCCCACATACCATGGAGCAACCAAGCCCTTGCGACAAAACTACTGAGCCTGTGCTCTAGAGCCCGCGAGCTACAACTATTGAGCCTACATGCCGCAACTACTGAAGCCCACATGCCTAGAGCCGGTGCTCCGCAACAAGAGAAGCCTCCGCAATGAGAAGCCTGCACACTGCAATGAAGAGTAGCGCCCGCTCGTCCAACTAAAAAAAGCCCAGATGCAGCAATGAAGACCCAATGCAGCCACAAATAAATAAATATAAATAAATAAATAAATTTATTTTTTTTAAAAAAAGAAAAATTCCACCTCTTGCCAGCTCTGCAATTTTTCACCCAGGTTGCTGTGAGCATTAAATGAGATTGGAATAGAGGGTTCCTAACTGAGTCCCCAGCATACGGCCTGTATTTAATCAATGTTAGTCCCCTTTCCCTCCTTATGAATAATTTAATGCTACTGAGGTAGAGTAATTTGTGCCCAAGAATCCAAAGGAAAGCAACGTCCTGTGAGAGGCACTCAGCCACAGTCTTTTGAGATCAGGATGAGTGGGACCTTGGGCAAACTTCTTAACCTCTCTGTGCATCAGTCCCTGCATCTGTAAACAGGGATAATAACACAACCTAACCTATAATGTTGTTAGGGTTAAATGAATTAATACATGTAGAGTGCCAAGCACGAGTAGGCACTGTATAAATATTAGCTCTTACAGGTAGAATGTAAGCTCCATGAGGGCAAGGATTTTGCACCCTAATATATACCTGCTTAGAAGAGAGCCCTGCACATAGTAAACAATGACACCTCCAAGAAATGACTCAGAAATGCTAAGAAATCAGAAAGGGCCTTGAATTCTCCAGCTGATGTATAGTTTCCTACTTGGCTTGCCATTGCCTGCAGCTGGCTGAGAGAACTTGTCAGACCCTGGGTAGGACAAAACTCTGAAGAATACTTTGCTCCTACCAACTCATGGCAGACAATTTCTTAGTTGGAAGCTTTGTTTGGTTTTGTTTTTCTAACTTCTTCAATTTCTTTATTTCTTTTTTAATTTTATTTTATTTTATTTTATTTTATTTATTTATGGCTGCATTGGGTCTTTTTTATATATATAAATTTTATTTATTTATTTATTTTGGCTGCTTTGGGTCTTCATTGCTGCACGCGGGCTTTCTCTAGTTGTGGTGAGAGGGGGCTACTCTTCGTTGTGATACGCGGGCTTCTCATTGTGGTGGCTTCTCTTGTTGCAGAGCATGGGCTCTAGGCACACGGGCTTCAGTAGTTGTGGCTCGCGGGCTCTAGAGCGCAGGCTCAGTAGTTGTGGTGCACGGGCTCAGTAGTTGTGACATGCAGGCTCTAGAGCACAGGCTCAGTAGTTGTGGCACATGGGTTTAGTTGCTCCCCGGCATGTGGGGTCTTCCCAGACGAGGGCTCGAACTCATGTCCCCTGAATTGGCAGGCGGATTCTTAGCCACTGTGCTACAAGGGAAGTCCGGAAGCTTTGTTCTCTTATCACAGGACAGGACAGCAAAGGCCAGAAGCAGGTGCAGCCAACCAGGGCAGGCTGAACAGTCCGTTTGGTGGAAAACTACCCCCAGTCCTCACCTCCAGTAGAAAAAGGGAAATAACTACACTGTAGGCCTGCCTAGTGCCCTGCCTCCTTTCAAAACACTTTGATCTCTGGTTTAACCAACTTAACTGCAAAGTAAGGATTCCCAAGCAGTAGGTTACTTCAGGACGTTGTGGTTAGCAAGTGCATATTGAGAGCAAGCATTGTCTGTAGACTGAATAAACAGTGTGTCTTTCAAAGGTGAGCTACATCCTCAGCAGGTTTGAAGGTGGTGATTAGGATACCTGAAAGCACAGTTTCCCATCCCTCATCAAAATTGTTGAAAATGCAGATTCCAAGGCCTCGCTTCCAAACAGCTAAATCAGCATTGGTGGGGGAAGCGTGGCTGGAAGTGGTGATGGGGGTGAAATGGAGATGGAGGGGAGGTGGAGGAGTGGCGGTGGTGAGGTGTAACAAAGCAGGAATCTGCCTTTTATAAAAATTAATTAACGAAGTTTATTTTTTAGACCAGTTTGAGGTTCACAGCAAAACTGAGCAGAAAGTACAGAGTTCCCAAATACCTCCTGTCCCCGCACACACTCACAACCTCTCCCACTATCAACATTCCCCGCCACAGTAGTCCATTTGTTACAAATAACGAACCTACCTTGACACATCATTATCACCCAAAGTCTATAGTTCACATTACAGTTCACTCCTGATGTTGTACATTCTGTGAGTTTGGGCAAATGTGTCATGATGTTTATCCACCATTATAGTATCATATAGAGTAGTTTCACTGCCGTAAAAATCCTCTGTGCTCCATCTATTCATCCCTCCCTCCTCTCTAACTTCTACAACCATTGATACTTTTACTGTCTCCATAGTTTTGCCTTTTCCAGAATGTCATACAGTTGGAATCATACAGTATGTAGTCTTTTCAGATTGGCTTCTTTTACTTACTAATATGCATTTAAGATTCCTCCATGTCTTTTCATGGCTTGATAGCTCGTTTCTTTTTAGTACTGAATAGTGTTCCACTGTCTGGATGTACCACAGTTTGTTTATCCATTCACCTACTGAAGAACATCTTGGTTGCTTCCAGGTTTTGGCAGTTATAAAGCTGCTTTAAACACCTCTGTGTAGGTCTTTGTGAGAGCATAAGTTTCAACTCATTGAACATTTGGGTAAATATCCAAGGAGCGTGATTGCTAGATTGTATGGTAAAAGTATGTTTAGTTTTGTAAGAAACTGCCAAGCTGTCTTCCAAAGTGGCTGTACCATTTTGCATTCCTATCAGCAGTGAATGAGAGTTCTGTTGTTCCACATCCCTGCCAGCATTTAGTGGCGTTAGTGTTCTCGATATTGGCATTCTGATATGTATACAGAGGTATCTCATTGTTTTTTGTTTTTGTTTTTGTTTTTTTTTGCGGTATGCGGGCCTCTCACTGTTGTGGCCTCCCCCACTGCGGAGCACAGGCTCCGGACGCGCAGGCTCAGCGGCCATGGCCCACGGGCCCAGCCGCCCCGCGGCATATGGGATCCTCCCAGACCGGGGCACGAACCCGTATCCCCTGCACCGGCAGGCGGACTCCCAACCACTTGCGCCACCAGGGAGGCCCTGTTTTTTGTTTTTCTAAAAATTTATTTTTAATTAATTTATTTTTATTTTTGGCTGCATTGGGTCTTCATTGCTGCGTGCGGGCTTTCTCTAGTTGCAGTGAGTGGGGGCTACTCTTCCTTGCGGTGCACGGGCTTCTCATTGCAGTGGCTTCTCTTGTTGTGGAGCACGGGCTCTAGGCACACGGGCTTCAGTAGTTGTGGCACGTGGGCTCAGTAGTTGTGGCTCACAGGCTCTAGAGCACAGGCCTAATAGTGTGGCGCATAGGCTTAGTTGCTCTGCAGCCTGTGGGATCTTCCCGGACCAGGGCTCGAACCCATGTCCCCTGCATTGGTAGGTGAATTCTTAACCATTGCGCCACCAGGGAAACCCTCGTTGTTTTAACTTGCAATTCCCTAATGGCATATAATGCAGAGCATCTTTTCATAAGCTTACTTACCATCTGTTTATTTTCTTTGATGAGGTGTCCAGGTCTTTTGCCCATTTTTTAATTCAGTTGTTCATTTTCTTATTGTTGAGTTTTAAGAGTTCTTTGCATATTTTGAATAACAGTCCTTTATCAGATGTGCCTTTTGTAAACATTTTCTCCCAGTCTGTGGCTTGTCTTCTCATTCTCTTGAGGAATCTGCCTTTTTAACCAGCTCATTCATATATGCAATAAAGTTCATGCTCTGTGCTTTCTGCTCAAATTGAAGAGTGAGGAAATCTTTCCTTCAGCCATCAAAACATAACAATGCACTTTAATTTTGCTTTTAAGCACAATCCTATAAACACTCAAAGTTATAAGTGTATCATGAATGTAATTCAAATGTGCATTTGTGAACATCCCCAAATGTATCTTTAATGGTTGTTTCTTTTTCATTTTTTTTTTGTTTTTCTTTTTGCGGTATGCAGTCCTCTCACTGTTGTGGCCTCTCCCGTTGCGGAGCACAGGCTCCGGACGCTCAGGCTCAGTGGCCATGGCTCACGGGCCTAGCTGCTCCACAGCATGTGGGATTTTCCCGGACCGGGGCATGAACCCGTGTCCCCTGCATCGGCAGGCAGACTCTCAACCACTGTGCCACCAGGGAAGCCCCCCTTTAATAGTTTTTAATCCAGTTTTATGAAGAAGTCAAGAGACCTGGGTTCTAAAAGGAGTTTGGCTACTAATTATCTATATGACCTTGGACGAGTCTCTGTCCACATCTAGACTCCAGCTTCCTCACACGTAAAATGAAGGGGATGAATTAGATGAGCTTTAAATTTCCCTCTGGCCCTGTGGTTCCGTCTTTTCCATCAAAGCCAAGGCAAGGAGCATATTACTATCAATGAAACTTCTGAGTAAACATGGGTGGGCACATATTAATGAGAAATGCCTTTGACTTGGCATCCCCTAGACTATGGGTAACAGTCTTCAAAGTCAGGATTTAATGCAGATTTGACTAATGCATAGATGAAACAAGGTTAGTGTCCCCACAAAAGTGCCACTGTGGTCGGTAAAACAAACCCAAATTGATAATGGCTAAATTTAAATGAGAAATTCTGTGTGTACATATACACAATTACATATAGGGCAGAACATAGGAAATTTCAGACTCAACAGAGTTTGTGAATGCAAAGAGAAACAAAAATAGAAACCATCAAATAGCCAGATGGCTGAGCTTTCTATTTTTAAATATATCATGAGTTCTGTGGGAGTATGTCAATGAGTAGCACTAAGAAAAACGTGGTAACCTTGAGCGTTTCTGTTTTCTAAACAAAACAATATCACACGGGGTGTCAAATAGCAAAGAAATTATATAATGAAATGAAAGAAATTAATGCTTTTAAGTTCATGAAGCCCAGCATCTAATATTACACCATGATTCAAAGCACTAATCAAATGTTTTTCCTACTTGAAGCTGCGAGTTATTTACAGTGACTGTAATATTTCCAAGGAATACCTAAATTAGTAGGTAAAGTTACCTTTTTTTCCTGCTCTCAAATTTCTACACTCAACTTCTTTTCAAATGTCCTCATAGAGTCATGGCGTAGCCACAAAACGTGACAGAATAAACACATCCACGGGTCATCGATGAGCCGAACTCTGTGAAACATCTAAGAAAATGTGTTTGGAAAAGGTCTGCACAGTTTAGAAGAATTTTAGAGTAACTCACGAATCAGCTAACCCAGTCAACAGATTACTCACTTAAGAATGATATAATTACTTTCAGTTTGCTTAAAGCCAGCGAAAAGTTGACACAGCGATTAAAGGAAAATGGGTGAAAAAAATAGAGTTACTTTATGCCGACTAAATTCAGGCTGTTCCAAGGAGTAGGCCCAAGGCTTATTTGAGGAAAGATTATCTTGACAAATTGGATAAACATTTTCTGCATGACAGGACGCTGATGGAGAGTCTGTTCTGCAAGCACACCTGGTGGTGGTTTGCTTAGTGTTTGACCAAGGTGTTCAGCTTGCCCGAGTTCTCCCAGGGGCTTTGTTTACCGTTTGGCAGGTAGAGGCAGAGCCGAGGTAGGCCTTGGTAACGGTTGTTGGGCTCTGCAGATGTCTTACTCCACCCCGGCCCCACCCCCATCTTCCCATTTGGGCTAAAACAACTCTTGGCTAGACCAGTCCACAAAAGCCAACACCAGACTTTAACAAACAGTCCATGCTTAAGGAGACCTGCAGTCTAATGTCCCCAAGGCAAATAAAAATGGCAAATGCAAACAAATGCACCAACACCCCCTCTCCCGCTTTGGCTTCCTTCCATAGTCAACTGGGATGGAGAGGTCAGGTCCCACATAGGGCATTGCTATGGACGCAAATTTTCCAGCACACAAGTCATCCCAGTACCAGGATGGAGAAGGCGTGAGTCCCACTCAAAGCCATGCTTATCTGGGCCCAAGTGACTATAGATATGGGAGGTTGGTGGCCTCTTCTAAGGCCTTTGGGAGGACTCTCATGTCTCAAGTTACCTAAATATCTGTAGGCAGACCCCCAATTGTCTTTGCTATGGCTTGACATCCTTGAGAAGCCTTCACTTTCTGGAGGCAGTAATTTGCAGAATGGCTTCCTAGGGTTAGCCATTCAGTACTTACTAGTGCTGCTTTATCATTCAGGGAAGCACTAATTTGGGGAGTAACATTCCCAGAGAGGTCATTAGACAGTGTAGGGGATCCCACTGCATTCAGGCCCCTCAGAGGGAAATGAATGAACAACTCCACTTCTAGAGTGAGTTTGCATTTTGCTAGGTCAATTTGGTTCATTCAAAATTGCTTTGTGTCAACTAATTTATGTCAATTTGTAGCCCATCCAGTGGTTCCAAGCATAATGGCCTCATATTACCATGTAGGATACGCTGGTTAGAAATGGCATTAGGGGTAACAGTGGTTTTAATTTGCTGAGTCTGTAAATCCTTGGAAAGTCAACCCCAGGTGCCAGGACTTGAAGCACCATTGAGCTCCACCCTCGAGCAGTGTTCACTTTGCAGTCCTAAAGCTAAAACTTTAATTTTATAGATCACAATCCATAATCCCCTCAATAACATGAATGTACCTCATTTCTTTCCCCACCCTTCTGCTTCATCCCTCTGCCCATCTCCTTAACTTTTTTTAAACAAATAAACAAACCAAATAAAGTAAAATAAAATCCTGGGGAAAAGCCAGAACAATGAAAGTGTTTGATTCAAAATTATCCAATATTTAATATGTGTCTACATTCCCTATCTTGTATAAGCCTTACCTTGAAGTAGGTATTATTCACCTGTCCCTTAAAGATGTGAGATCTCAAGTCTAGAAGACATTATGTGACAAGTCAATGTTCACACAGCTAGAATGTCCAGAAGCCAGAAATGAATTTCAGTGACTTTCTGCCTGACTCAGTCCCAGTGCTCAGTTTATAAGGCTCCAACTCCCATGTCTTTTAAAGATTGATCAAGTCAAAGCTGATGATTTTTTTCTGCTAGTAATTTAGGGCACAACAAAAACAAAACATTTTTAATGATGTATGTTAATTATACCTTATTTTCTAAGCCTCACATCTGAAATAAATTTTACAATGTATTTTTCTGGTAGAGTTTTGGGTTTTGCTTGTTTGTTTCTTTGTTTGTTTTTCCTAATGGGAGATGTTTTGGTGTGATTTGGATCTGAGTTGAAATCTTAGTTCTAACTCTGATGAATTCATGAATTCATCACTTAACCTCTGGTGGCCTCAGTTTCTGAATTTGCAAGCTGGGAATAAAGATACTTACCTCCAAGGAGTTTAAGCTTTATTATATATTACTTATTCTGCTCTATCTCCTTAGACATTATCTGTCTCTTTCAGTAGACTATGAACTCATTTTAAGCATTAACTTTGCCCTCATCATCTATGTATCCTCCATTCATCTCATCAGATTGTGCATATATTATTTGTTGAGTCAATAAACGATTTATGTGAGGGCACTTGTCATATAGTAGGACCCCAGTAATTGTTCATTTATTTTCCTTTTGGCCTTATTTCTTATTGAGAATGAAAATCTGTCTACTATAGAAGACAGGAAATTGTTCAAATAATTAACTGTAGGCACTGTAGACAAAAATGGAAGAGATACGCAACTGAGCTCTTTTGTCATGGAGCAAAGGATTCTCTCCAGGTGACCCATGGGAGCAGAGGCAGGTATAGAACAGGCTGCACTGCAACCTGCTTGCCACAATGCCGGGTCACATAAAGGGAGATTCAGTGTCCAAACTATCAGAGAATTAAGAGAACACAGCCAATTATCTTGTGTGTTTCAGAAACTACGAAGAAGCAGGGAAGAATTGGTCTCGCCATTCACCAGGCATTGGGTTCCAGTGTAATTCATCTGGTTGCAGCCTCTCCACCTCTGTTAAAGTATCAAGACCACATAGGCACAAAAGAAGCCAAAGGAACATGGTTTAAGGTAAAATGTCTGTACACATTTTATACATGAGTAATACAGGGAACCCCATTCCTTGCTGGTATCAGTCTGGGTCCCAAAGCAGGTCTGATTTCAGAGTGTGCTAAAGCATTTGCCTGCAGCCTTGGATTGTTCTGATAGAAGATGCTAAGAGGAGACATACAAATTGGGGAAAGAATACTAATCTTTTGTTTTTTTTGTTTTTTGGGGGGTTTTTTTGGCCATGCTGCATGGCTTGCAGGATCTTAATTCCCTGACCAGGAATCGAACCTGAGCCCTGGCAGTGAAAGGGCCAAGTCCGAACCACTGGACCTCCAGGGAATTCCCAGAATACTAATCTTGAGGGAACAAAATGCCAATAATCACATGATTATACCCGTGGATACAGAAAAATCACTTGACAAAATTCAACACTCACTTTTGATTAAAAAAAAAAGTTTCAGAAAAAGAGGATTAGAGGGAAGCTTCCTCAACTTGACAAAGAACATCTACAAAGAACCTACAGGTAACATTATACTTAATGGAGAAAGACTAAATGCTTTTCTTCGAAGATGGGGAACAAGAGAAGGATGATCACTCTTACCACTCTTATTCAGTATAGTGCTAGAAATGTTACTCAGTGCCAAGAGTCAAGAAATGAAAATAATAAATGAAATAAAATAATGAATAAATGAAAATAAAAGACATAGAGATATCTTATAGAGATAAGAAAGGAAAAGGTAAAACATCCCTATTTGAAGAGGACATGACTGTCTTCATTGAAAATCAAAAAACCCACCAAAAAAACCCTCCTAGAACTAATAATTGAGTTCAGCAAGATTACAGGACATAAGATAAACTACAAAATTTAATTGTATTTCTTTACACTAGCAATAGACACATGGACAAGAAAAAAGAAATATTTATCTGTCAATCTAACAAAATATGTCAATCTAACAAAATATGTATAAGATTTTTTAAATTATTATTATTTTTTTGTGGTATATGGGCCTCTCACTGTTGTGGCCTCTCCCGTTGCAGAGCACAGGCTCCGGACTCACAGGCTCAGCGGTCATGGCTCACGGGCCTAGCTGCTCCGCGGCATGTGGGATCTTCCCGGACCAGGGCACGAACCCGTGTCCCCTGCATCGGCAGGTGGACTCTCAACCACTGCGCCACCAGGGAAGCCCTATGTATAAGATTTGTATACTGAAGCTTACAAAACAAATCAAAGATGCTCTAAACAAATGAAGAGACATATGCTGATGGATTGAAAAGACTCAACATAGTAAAGATGTTGATTCTCCTCAAACTGATTTACGTGCTTAACACACTTCCTATCAAAATTGCAGCAAGATAGTTTTGTAGATATAAACAAGATTATTCTAGAATTTATATGGAGAGATAATTTGCTGGACAGTTACCACATGCCAAACACTGTGCCAGGTAGTTTATAAAGGCACGCTGTCAAGGCCTCCCCTTGTTAATACCAGTTTATCATTATTTTTTAAATAAATTTATTTATTTATTTATTTTTGGCTGCATTAGGTCTTTGTTGCTGCGCACAGGCTTTCTCTAGTTGCAGCAAGCGGGGGCTACTCTTCATTGCGGTGTGTGGGCTTCTCATTGTGGTGGCTTCTCTTGTTGCGGAGCATCGGCTCTAGGCCTGAGGGCTTCAGCAGTTGCAGCACACAGGCTCAGTAGTTGCAGCACACAAGCCCTAGAGCGTGCAGGCTTCAGTAGTTGTGGCTCGCAGGCTCTAGAGAACAGGCTCAATAGTTGTGGCACATGAGCTTTGTTGCTCCACGGCATGTGGGATCTTCCCGGACCAGGGATCAAACCCATGTCCCCTGCATTGGCAGGTGGATTCTTAATCACTGCACCACCAGAGAAGTCCGTTAATACCAGTTTAAAAAAAAAAAAAAAGGACAAAAATGTTTACTCACTTCAACTCCCTGTGACTTTTGTACATGCCAAGTGGCAGAAGTCTCATCATCCCAGCCCCTAATTGTAAGAGGATTCAGCATCACGAAGCAGTAAAAGCACTAGATCTTGTGTTAGAATACTCAGCCAACTAGCTAAGGGCAAATCATTCAATCTTTCTGTTTCCTCATCTCTAAAACGAGGAGAGTGACGTTATAGAGCTATTGTGAGGCTCCAATGAGATAATGAAGGAAAAAGTACTTAAATTTTATATAATTATTTGTTATTAATAAATCAAAAATAACAAAACAGGATAATTAAAGGCTCTGGTGACGTCTAAGTTTGTTAAGGGCTCAAGATTCCCTGGAATCTCATTCTGTTGGCATTTCTCTCTCTCTCTCTCTCTCTCAAACACACACACACACACACCACTCAACACACATTACTTTCACTGCTATGGCTTCTCTTCTTTACCATCATTTCTTACCAAAAGAAAAAAAAATCTTAGTAGATGAAAACAAATCTTGGTTTACTTGGCTCATGCAGGGGAATAAATGTAAAATAAGGAAATGAAGAAAAACTGAGGGATGTGAATTCCCCTCACTTCAGTGAATACTAATTGACTGCCTAGTAGGTATTTAGTGTTATACATTGCTCTAAGGACACAGAATTGAAGAAAATACAATCCCTACCCTCAAGGACTTCATAGCTTAGGAGAGGAAATGAAGCAATGTACAAATAATTTCTATAAAATGTGATAAAGGGGGAATTCCCTGGTGGTCCCGTGGTTAGGACTCTGCTCTTTCACTGCCGGGGAGCGGCCAAAAAAAAAAAAAATGTGATAGAGGAACACAAAAATCCCTCACCCATTCCGGGGATGTCAGGGAGCACACCCGAGTGAAAGCAGCCTCATGGGAAGGGGATGAAACAAGCAAAGGAGCAGTAGCATGAGTAGAAGGGCACACCAGGCAACTTCAAGTCCCCTGTGTCACTAAGCATCAGCAAATATTCTGGAGAGAAGCCCCTACAGAGGTGAACAGGTCAAAAAAACTTTGTTTACCGTGCTGAAAGCATGGGCTTTACTCTCTTAACCATGAGGTGCCATTGGAGAGTTTTTAACCTCGAGAGCAACGTGGTCAGAGTTGTGTTATAGATGAATTTCCTAGTGACAGTGAAGATAATAGATCTGAGCGGGACAAGAATAGAGGTAGTAGGACAGGTGTGTGGGGTAGGAAGGGGGCAGGAAGTGTAATCGTCCAGGCAAGAGATAAGGGAGGAAAGAAATCAGGCAGTAGCACCCAAAAATTTTTAAATGATAAAACTGATAAGACTTTGCGATTGATTGAACATGGGGATAGAGGCAGAAATGAAGCAAAGGAAGTAGTCCCTAGTGTCTCCTAAGTTTCTGTCTTGGATAACCAGGTAGGTAAGGTGAGGGTAGGGGTCGGGGGTTCGTTTGAGAGCACTTGCATTTGGAGCACTAGATTGGGTCAAGGAAATGGCCATGATCCATCCATTCAGGTGTGCCTGGGGTGATAAAGGAAGAGAAGTAAACAAGAGGAGTACCTCAGAGGTTTCTTCCCATCAGAATAGTTGGTGAGCGACAGCTAGCTTGGGTTTACACAAGAAATACTCAAATACTAGAATCCACACAGACACTGACGATAAATACCAAGAAAGCCAAAATCTTAAGGCTTGCCCCCAGCATGCTATCATTCCATCATTCAACCACATCAGCATTCAAGAGACCAGCAGAAAGGAGACAGTGGCAGTTCCAACTCAAAACGGCCAAAAGCAGAATAAGGATGCCAGTGTGGTTGCTGTGCTCTTGCCTCACACCTGCCCCTCACAGAGCCGAGAGCAGTTGCACACAGGCCACTGCCCTCCTACTTTCTCATCTGAATAAGGAACAAGGAAATACCACACATACGATGTGACGGTGCCAGCAGAGAAGCCTCAGAGTCACTTGTGTAAAATAAACACAACCCTGTTCTGCTAGGTCCACGTGGTCCTGTAACCCTTGTGACTTTCTGCCCCCTAACTTCTCCCTCCTCCCGTCACCCTCCATCTCCCTTAGAGCCCTGGACCCTATTCCTCTTGTTGCAACTTTGTCACCAGTTGGGTTGTTTATTGTGTTTCTATTTGAGGATTACAGAGGCAAAATTCCCTTAAAAAAAACTCTGTTCCTCTTATTGCAGGCACCCCTTACCTATCAAATAACTTTCATTTGCCCCCGTGCACCAAACAACTCTGTGCTTTCCCTCTGCTGTTTGCAGTCTTAGTCACAGTCCCATGGAAGGATTAGGTGCAAATGTCACTCTGCCGTTTCCTTCAGTAGATTGTGCAAGTGTAAGCTGGATTGTGTAAGTGAATATTAGCTCTTTCCCTCCAGTGCTAATACATCAAGCAGTGTTTGAGGTCTTTTTTTTTTTTTTTTTTTTCTTCCTTGCAGAGGGATAGAATGAGCAAGCAAAGAGTCATAACTTTCTTTCCCTTGGCAGGCAGGAGTAGTGAAATGAGAAGCCTGCCAAACTGCCAGCCCACATATGGAAAGTGTCCAACAACCTAGGGAAATTCAGGATGGCCACTAACTGTTCTGGCAGGTTTACTGGAAATCATTTCTTTACAAAGAAAATCCTTTAAGGAGGGCCCCTTTCAGTGAAGTTGTGACAGTAAGACCTCCCTTGCACTAGAGGGAGCAGTGCAAAGAACACTTTTACTAGAGATTAGTCATTGGTAAACTGCACAGGTGGCAACTTTCTCTGTGGTAGCCCAGCAGATCTAATTCAACTTTGTTTAGTCTCATCACTGTTGTAAACTCAGATCCCACTGTTCCTTCAGAACTGTGTGGACCAGAGATCTCAAATTTGGCCTGGGAACAAGTGCTCATTTGCCATCTGATTGATCTGTGGGTTAGCAGTAAGTATAGAAATTGGGAGTAAGCCTTTAGAAACATTTAGAATAATTCAACAGGGTAGTTTGGTACCTAATAATTTAAAAATTAGGTTTGTTGGGCTTCCCTGGTGGCGCAGGCGGTTGAGAGTCTGCCTGCCGATGCAGGGGACACGGGTTCGTGCCCTGGTCTGGGAAGATCCCACATGCCGTGGAGCGGCTAGGCCCGTGAGCCATGGCTGCTGAGCCTGCGCATCCGGAGCCTGTGCTCCGCAACGGGAGAGGCCACAACAGTGAGAGGCCCGCGTACCGCAAAAAAAAAAAAAAAAAAAGGAATCAAGATTTTAAGGGACTTCCCTGGTGGTCCAGTGGTTAAGACTCTGCGCTTCCAACGCACAGGGCGTGGGTTTGATCCTTGGTTGGGGAACTAAGATCCCACATGTCACATGGCCAAAAAAGAAAAGGATTTTAAATGTTTTTCCCTCAAAGGAGACTATCAAGAGAGGGAAAAGAACCCACAGAACTGGAGAAATTATTTGCAAATCATTTATCTGATAAGGGTCCAGTATCCAGAATAGATATAGAACATTTATAACTCAACAACAAAAAGACAAACAATCTAATTTAAAAATGGGCAAAAGGGCTTCCCTGGTGGCACAGTGGTTGAGAGTCCGCCTGCTGATGCAGGGGACACGGGTTCGTGCCCCGGTCCGGGAAGATCCCACATGCCGCGGAGCGGCTGGGCCCGTGAGCCATGGCCGCTGAGCTTGCGTGTCCAGAGCCTGTGCTCCGCAACGGGAGAAACCACAACAGTGAGAGGCCCACGTACCGCAAAAAAAAATAAAAATGGGCAA
This sequence comes from Mesoplodon densirostris, assembly GCF_025265405.1. Lineage (NCBI taxonomy): Eukaryota > Metazoa > Chordata > Mammalia > Artiodactyla > Ziphiidae > Mesoplodon > Mesoplodon densirostris. The sequence continues at coordinate 104,316,603 of NC_082665.1, read as the reverse complement.
AGGACTTGAGTAGACATTTCTCCAAAGAAGAGATACAAATGGCCAACAGGTGTATTAAAAGACGCTCACCCTCATTAGTCATTAGAGAAATACAAATCAACCACGATAAAATACCACTTCACACCCACTAGGATGGTCATAATTTAAAAAGAAGGAAAGAAGGAGAGAGAGAGAGAGAGATGACCCAGAAATTCCACTCCAAAGTATATGTCCAAAAGCATTGAAAAACAGAAACTTGTACACAAATGTTCATAGCATCTCTAGTCACAATAACTGACATAATCCAAATGTCCATCAACTGATGAATAGGTAAACAAAATGTGGTAAATCCATAATATGGAATATTATTCAGCCATAAAAGGAATGGAGTACTGATGCATGCTACAACAGGATGAACCTTGAAAACATTATGCTAAGTGAAAGAAGCTGGATACAAAAAGCCACACATTGTATGATTCCATTTATACAAAATATCCAGAATAGGAATAGAAGAAGAGCTAACTATTGAGCTCTCACCACATGTCAGGTACTGTGCAAACACCTTTTACATGCATAAACTTATTTCATCTTTATAAAAACTGTATGAGGTATGTACAGTTATTACCTCCCATTTTACATATTGAAAAATTGAGGCACAAACCTAGGATTTAAATCTGAAGAGTCGAGTTATAGAGTATACTCTTATAACCACTACATAACCATAAGTAAAGACATTCAGATTTTAATTAAAAAAAAAAAAAACGAAAACTTAGTGCTGGTTAATCATGTCTTGCCATTAAACTTGTGCTGGCCACACAAGTCACCAGTCTGCAACCACTGTCAGGACGAAGTCTTTTCTCCTTCTCTCAGCCTTGAATGCCTCTTTTTGGAGTATGACAGGCATGCGGTCCACACACGACTTGTTTGTGTCCTTTTTCTTTACCCATAAAATAGGCATACATAGACCTACTTTGCAAGGGTGTGTAAATATACAAAATGAACTATATAAAGCTCTATCTAGCACAATAGCTAGAACCTCACAGGCAAGAAATAAATTAGAATTTGAACTATTTTTTAAGTTTTTCCTGTTGTGTCCATCTTTTTCCTACAGAGCTGGGTGTAGGCCCCCTTCTCTTTGCCAGCACAATGCAGGGCACCTAGCAGGAGCCAGATAAATAGAGGATTTGTTTTGGTTGATGTTCGATCTATTTTTATACCATTTTTTCCTAATTGAAAAATTAGTGAATGTTCATTTTAAAACAAAAACTTAGCAGAAGACAAAAGCTGGGGAAATTTTAAGTTATCTTGACTATATTATTACATCTGGAAATAATATCATTTTTATATTTTAGCATTCGTCTTTCCAGACTTACTTTTATGGATATTTATAATAATTCCAATATGGGATTATTCAAAACATATTCCTCTATGCAATGATTTTTTCTTTTTTTTTTTCTTTTTTTTTTTTTTGGCCACACCACAGGCACACAGGATCTTAGTTCCCTGACCAGGGATTGAACCCATGCCCTCTCACTGGAAGCTTGGAGTCTTAACCACAGGACTGCCAGGAAAGTCTGAACAATGCTTTTTTCTTAAAAAAAAAAAAAAAAAATATATATATATATATATATATACACACAGGTGCACACACATATTTTTCATGTGAAGACATACATATTTACACCAAGTTTTTAAGTAATAATTATATTTTTTAAACCAAATTTTGTCTACAATATCTCCCTTTCTTATGGAACTAATATCCAACTGATTTATATTGAGTAATATATTTTTTCAACATTTATTGAGAACCATTTATTGAACCAGCAATGGCTCCACACAGACCTCTGCCTCTGCCCTTGTGCCAAGGTAAACCTTATTTACACCTTGTGATCTCAGACAGAGAGGGTGCAGCAAGATGCAAATATTGAAAAACATTTAAATAAGCAGCCAACCCCCAAGCAAGTGCATCATGTAAAGCAAATGTGTGTGTCTGGTTTCATCTCTGACTCATTGATAGAAGTGAGTATTGGGGAGCCAGGGTATTATTTAGCCTAGCAAAGTCCTGACCAATTTAGTCTATGTCCTAGTCTGCTACTGAATCTATTCTCACTCCTACAAAGGGTGAGAGGCAGGCTGGTGAGGTAGAAAAAGGATGGACTTCACATTTCTTGATTCCACTTACTTCCTAGCAGTGTGTCCTTGAACAAGTTACTTAATTTCTCTGAGGCCCATTTCCTTATCAGTAAAATAGAGATAGGAATAACTATCTCATCAAGTTGTTAAGAGGATTAAATGAGATCTTTCTGGATCACAAATCCAGTAGAAGCCTGATTTACTGCTCAAAGGCCCCCACGGCTCTCCTGTACCTTCCCGGTAAAATCCAATCCCCTTGGGAAGTCTCTCCAGCCCACTTCTCAGAGGCTCCCTCACTTGCCAGCCACAGAATGCTACTTCCTGAGATACAGTCGTCCCTTCAATCCTTCACTCACCCAGGACATTTTTTCTGAGTCCCTGTTATGAGTGAGGCCCTGGATTAAATGTTAGTAATACACTGTGGAACCAGACTGACCTGAGGTCTGGTGAGGCCTCAAGGGAGTAAAGTGGCTATTACAATCCTGTGCGCTGACTGATGCGAGAGGGAAGGGTAAGGTGTTCTAGCAGTGCATATGAAAGGCACCTTACCTAGACTTGAAAGGCTTTGGAAAGCTGTCTGAAGAAGTTGGATTGTATTTAGAGAGTGCCTCTAAAGGGATGTAGTGTGTGATCTGGCACAAATCACATCTCTGCATTTCTTTTGTAGGTGAGGTATAAGGCTAGAAGAAGTCATATTTACCAAAAGGAATAGTCCTCATCCCTTTGGATATACTTTCCAAAGGTTTAGCAAATCTCTCTCCCAGCACATTCTCCATTCCCTTACAACCTTCTCATGAAAGAGCCTTTTGCTGTTCCCAGCCCATGGGTGAAATATCCCAGCAATGGGCTAGTAGAAGAGGGAGGTGTCCAGGGAAACTTCCCCTGAGAGCAACACAGGAATTTAGAAGAAGAAAGCAGGGGGCAGGGCAGGGGGAGGGGGATGATGGAATTTTTAAAAAATCACCATTCAGCAATCCAGACTGAGATAATTGATTCAGTCAAGGTTCATAAACGGATGCTAAAACCATTAGGTGAAAAGTTGAGAAAAAGGATGCTCAAAAATCCCTTAAGTGCTCGCTTCGGCAGCACATATACTAAAATTGTAACGTACAAAGATTAGCATGGCCCCTGCGTTAGGACGACATGCAAATTTGTGAACCATTCCATATTTTTATATGGGGATATATGTATATGTATAGCTGATTCACTTTGTTATACAGCAGCAACTAACGCAACAATGTAAAGCAATTATACTCCAATAAAGAGGTTAAAAATTTTTTTTAAATTAAAAAACAAATCCCTTAACATGGAAAGATCTGATGATCATCACCTTACCCAAATGATCAAACTCAGAGCTTTCCTCTGAAGCATTTGGCAGGGTTCTTCTCCCATATCTTTGATGTTTCACTTCAAACTTTATTCTAAGTCTTCTTTTGCCTGTTTCTCAATACGTGTGTCTCTAGAGTTTAGTCTCCTGCCCTCTTTCCTTTTTATGCTACCCGTTCTTCCTGGGCAAGCTCAGCCGCTCCCAAGATCTTAACCAAAAAGCTATTTGCTGATAACTTCCGAATCTGTCTCCATTCCAGATCTCTTTCCACAGCTCTAAATTCATAGTCCAACTGCCTGCTGGCCTTCCTCACTGGGACTTCCTCAACTGCAACTTTCTTAGCACTTAACTTCCCCTCTTTTCCTGGCCCTATTCAGGAATATTTCTCATCTTGCATTCCTTACCTTAATTAATGACCTCATGATCAATCAGTTATCCAAGACAGAAATCTGGTGTTCTTTCTTTATTCATATTGTCAGCCAGGATATATTTATTATCTACTAATGGCAAGGTACTATGTTTATTGTTAGACATGCAATAGGGGCAAAACCAATTTCAAAACCTATTTACTGGAGGAAATAAACATCAATTAAATGATCATAAAAATATATATGCATAATTATAAATTGAGATAAATGTTTTGAGAAAAAAGAATAAGGAGCTGAGAAAATAAAACAGAGAACCTACCCCAACTGAGGGGTAGGGTGGGAAAGGGGATAAGGAAATCAATTTCAGAAAACTCTTCTCTGAGAAAATATTTGAATTCAGATAAGAATTTGGAATTAACTAAGTAGGGGAGGGAAGAAGTGGGTGGATAAAGAGGTGGTGGTCTCTAGGAAGAGGGAAGGACACAAAAACCTGGAGGTGGCAGTTTTGAAGAAGTGAGAGAATGATGGTATGGATGGAGCACAGAGAACAATAGGAAGAGTTCAAAACCAGGCTGGAGCAATCACTGGGGCCAAAACTTGCTGAGCACCGAAAACCATATATAGTGTTTTGAACGGTATCTTAAAAATAATGGGGGACTTCCCTGGTGGCACAGTGGTTAAGAATCCGGCTGCCGATGCAGGGGACACGGGTTCGATCCCTGGTCTGGGAAGATCCCACTTGCCGCAGAGCAACTAAGTCCGTGTGCCACAACTACTGAGCCTGCGCTCTGGAGCCGGCGAGCCACAACTACTGAAGCCCACGTGCCACAACTACTGAAGCCTGCGCGCCTAGAGCCCGTGCTCCACAACAAGAGAAGCCACGACAGTGAGAAGCCCGCGCACCCCAATGAAGAGTAGCCCACGCAGCAACGAAGACCCAAAGCAGCCAAAATAAATAAATAGAAAAAAGGGAAGGCTTTTTTTAAAACAACTGATTATCAATTTATTAAAAATGTTGATTTAAGCATCTGCAATGGTGACTTCAACCTCGACTCCTGGCTCAATACTGATGGAAGTGATCTGCTTGACAATCTCAGAAGGACTGTGCAGGTCAGTAAGTCACTTGTGGATCCTCATCTGGAAACAACCCAAGTCTTAGAACCTTCACCACAAGGAGTTTTCCTTATAGTTACTCTGAGTCTTGGTAGGCATCCGAACTGGTCCTTTCGCTTTGAGATTCTTTTCCTTCGCTCCTCTGATCAGGTCAGCACATACCCTCTGCAAAGACTTCAAGCTGCGGCTGGGGAGGGTGATTCTAATCCGGTGAATCGCCACCTCGGGCTTTCCGGTATCTTTAAAAGCCATGGCTGCGGCGCGGCTTCCTGGCCGGCTTGTTCCTTGGCGAGAGGGAACAATGGTGAGTCAGGAGCAGGAGCGGGTGGCCCGAGGCTCCGCTGCAGCGGAGACCGTGTCTTCCTCCAAGAGAGCCATTGAACAGTTTTAAACAGGGTCGGGTGGCGATGGCAGTGTTCTTTACAATAGGCAAAAGTGGAAACAACCCAAAATGTTTATCAGCTGACGAATGGGTAAATATAATGTGGCATATCCATACAATGGAGTATTTTCATCTATAAAAAGCAATCAGAACTGATACATGCTACAACATGGGTGAAAACACATCCATGAATGTGTTTTCACACATGGATGCTCAAAGAAAGAAACCAGTCATTAAAAAAATATATGTATATATATATACATTATGATTTTTATAACCATAAAATGTCCAGAATAGACAAATCTATAGACAGAAAGTAATTAGTGTTTGCCTGGGTCTGGGGAAGTAGTGGTGGTTGGGCAATGATGCTAATAGGTGCAGGGTTTCTTTTGGGGATGAGAAAAAGATGTAAAATTAGATTCTGGTGATAGTTGTACAACTCTGTGAATATATTACAAACCATTGAAACGTACACTTTATTTTTTAATATTTTGAACAATTTTATTTATTTATTTATTTATTTATTTATTTATTTATTTATTGCCCACGCACTGCGTGGCTTGCAGGATTTCAGTTCCCCGACCACGGATTAAACCCGGGCCACCGCAGTGAAAGCGCTGAGTCCTAACCACTAGACCACCAGGGAACTTCCTGAAACATACATTTTAAATGGGTGAATTGTATGGTATGTGAATTTTACCTCAATAAAACTGTTTTAAATTAGGAAAGAAAGAAACAGAGATTTAAGCCAGATGACAACATGCCATTTTTAAATAGATGTTACTCCTGTTCATTGATTCCAAGGTCCTCTTATTCAAGATATCAAGATAGCTTGGAAACTGGTCATCAGAAGTTCATTTGGTGTAGACAGAATCAAAACAAAAGGAATTTAATGGTTTTGAGTGCGGTCTCTCAAATCAGCTAAAGACAACATGATCAACTAGTGACTGATGTATTTATATATCTAACATCCTGAGAATGCTGTAGATACTCTGACAAAATTCTGAGGATTCAATTCATTCATTCATTCATTTATTCATTCAACATCTGTTTATTGAGAACCTGTATGTGGTACTTAATAATGCATGCTTTAGGGACTTCACTGGTGGTTCAGTGGGTAAGACTCCGTCCTCCCAATGCAGGGGGTCCAGGTTCCAACCCTGGTCTGGGAACTAGATCCCACAAGCATGCCACAACTAAGAGTTTGTGTGCTGCAACTAAGAAGTCTGCACGCCGCAACAAAGATCCTGTGTGCCACAGTGAAGACCCAGCACAGCCAAAATAAATATTAAAAAAAAAAAAATACATGCTTTAAACAGTAGTCATCTTTTTAAAATATTAAATTGACACCCACGGTCTGACAATAGCACTGAATATTAGATGTAGAGGCTATTCCTTAAATCTGAATATAAGCTCTCCTGGTGCACAATTCAATTCTGGATAGTGGGAAGGTGGAAGCAGGAAACTGACATTTACTGAATGTCTACAGTTTGTCAAGTACTGTGCTGAAGTAATTAAAAATTACTGAATTAATTCAAAAGTATGATCTCATTTAATCCTCACAATAACACTTTGAGGTGAATATTATCTGCAGATGAATAAACTATTCAAAGAGGTTGTGTAACTTACCCAAAGTCACACAACCTGTAAGTTAGAGAGAAGATACTTGAAACGAGGTCTTCTGATTCTAAAAACAGCGTTTTGCTTCGTTTTGGGTTTGGTTTTGTGTCTGCTGGTACCCAAGAGAACATTTTCATAAATTAATTAATTTATTCAACAAAGATTTATGTAGCATTACCGTATGCCAGGCACTGTGCTGGACCCTACAGATACGGGAAACAACCACTGACCTCATAGTGATCACAGTCTAGCTAGGAAGACAAATCTTTTAACAAAGACAGTTTGAATCATCAACATATTGTAAGAGTCAACTGCCCTTATTGAATTTCACTGTGCTATGTGTTTCTGCATTCAACAAGATCCCAGCCCCAGCTTTCCTTCCCAACTGCATCTCCTGACACTTCATCCAGGATCCTCTGTGCCAGACACGCTGAAGTCTTCCCAGCAATGCCCTAACCCACTGCTCTTTCTTTTCACTTTCATTCTCCCTCTACTTTTGTATATGCTTCCCTTTCTGCCTTGTCCTACCTCTTAGGAAAAATAGATTTCAAAAGTTCGAGAGAGTGAAGGACTTTGGTTTCATTCTGAATTAGCCTCTTTGTATCACAGTGGCAAGTGACTTAATCTCCCAGCTTCAGGACCCCATCTATAAACTGAGAATTATAATAACCATCTCATATGATATTTGTGAAGATTAGAGTGATAAACAAGCAGAGTGTTGGCACAAAGTAGTTTCAAAAATGATTCTTGAATAAGAGAATGAAGACAAGAAATGCTATGCATTAATAAAGGAAGAAATCCTTGAGAGTCAGGGATGCTTCATGAAGAAGGTAAGACTTAAATTACTCCTTGAAAGATGAGTAGATTCTGAACAGTCACAATTGCAGGAGAGAGGCTGGATAAAGACTTGCTCTTTTTCTGTGTTTTAAATATTCTTTTATGAGATACACTATAGAGCAGCACCAGGAACTGGCTGTAATAAGAAGGTTAAGCCTCCTTTCTTGAATAGTTAGTACACTGCATTCATAAGAATGTAGAGATTCTTCCACCCTTTTTACTCTCCTGACCCAAAAATGGCTTAAGAACTTCTCTAGTTATCCATCCACCAACTCAACTTCTGAGCCTGACTGCAGATACCTCCTCCACAGATGTCTCCTTTTTGCCGTAAGCTCACAACCATTCACTGATTCTTTTTAACAACTATTTATTGAGATGCATTAAAATCCTAAATTTTTGTTGAACTTTGACTCAGCAGTTACATTATTAGGAATTTATTCCAAGGAAATAGTCATAGTTGTACACAAATACCCAACTATAAGAATCTTTATCACAAAGACAAAAAGCCAGGTCTTCCCTGGTGGCTCAGTGTTTAAGAATCCACCTGCCAATGCAGGGGACACAGGTTCAAGCCCTGATCCAAGAAGACCCCACATGCTGCAGAGCAACAAAGCCCATGCGCCACAACTACTGAGCCTGTGCTCTAGAGCCCGTGAGCCACAACTACTGAGCCCGTGCGCCTAGAGCCCATGCTCTGCAACAAAAGAAGCCACTACAATGAGAAGCCCACACAGCCCAATTAAGAGTAGCCCCCGCTCGCCACAACTAGAGAAAGCCCGCACTCAGCAACGAAGACCCAATGTAGCCAAAAATAAATAAATTTATTTAAAAAAAAAAACAAAGACAAAAAGCTAGAGGCATCTAAATGTCCAGCAATAGGGGATTAATTCTATAAATCCTTGTAAATTCATGAAAGGTAATTCCATACAGCCATTAGTGATGTATAACAGAATATAGCATACATGTAAAAATACCAATGTGATTTCACACCAATATGTTAACAACGATTGTCTCTGGTGTGGCCTTATAAGTGTTTTATTTTTCTTTTCTATAATGAACACCTATTACTCCTGTATTAAGAAAGAAATAGGTGTTTTTTTTGTTTTTATGTTTTTTCCCAGAGCCGCATGGCTTGCAGGATCTCAGTTCCCTGACCAGGGGAACTGAACCCGGGCCATGGCAGTAAAAGCCCGGAATCCTAACCACTAGGCCACCAGGGAACTCCCTAGGTTTATTTTTTTAAGTTTATTGAGTTTGGTCTGTGGAATGTCATATTAAAGGGAAAAGGCAGAAAATTATGGGAAGAAGCCAAAAAAGATATGTGAGAAGTGCCATACCTGTTTTTCTGTAATGTTTTTTAATACGAGAAAGTGGTGAAAGATTAGCTCTCTTTCTTAAGAAAGTTACCTTTTCTCATCTTTCTCTTTTTTATCTTAAAAAATGCTCAATAAATATTAGTAGTATTTTAGTAAAAAAAGTCAAACATTTCACAAATATTATGATACAGTGGCAGAATTGTCACAGTTTTCATCTGAATTGGAAAGTTGCTAAATTTTGAAGTAATTGCAAGGTCCTTTTTACAGCTTTGAAAACCGTGTTTCTTCAGACTAGGCAAATGTAGACTTGAATGAAAAGCAGTTTTTTTCTTCCTCTTCCTTTTTATCTTTCTTTCTGTTGAAAGATCTCAGAACACTTATTATTTTAACAATTAATAAAAAATTTTTCTCTTTTTTAAAATGTATTCATTTTTATTTATTTATTGTTTTTGGCTGCATTGGGTTTCGTTGCTGCACACGGGCTTTCTCCAGTTGCAGCAAGCGGGGGCCACTCTTCCCTGTGATGCGCAGGTTTCTCATTGCGGTGGCCTCTCCTGCTGCAGAGCATGTGCTCTAGGCGTGCGGGCTTCAGCAGTTGCAGCACGAGGGCTCAGCAGTTGTGGCTCACAGGCTTAGTTGCTCCGTGGCATGTGAGATATTCCTGGACCAGAGATCGAACTAGTGTCCCCTGGATTGGCAGGTGGACTCCAAACCACTGTGCCACCAGGGAAGTCCCAATAAAAATTTTAAAATAAAATCATGTGAAAACTTAAAATAGAATCAAAAGTCATAAAGTAAAATTAAAAGATTTCTCTGCCCCTCCTTGCTAGGTCATCCATAATCACTTACCAAAAGTAACTTTATGTTTCTTAAAAAAAAATTTTTTTTTCACACACAAATGGGATTACATTACTTATACTGCTCTACAATTTATTATCTTGGCATATTTCTAGATTACATATAGGGTTTATTCACTTTTTTTGTTTCATATATACATAATTTTAATGCACTTTTTCATATTCAAGAAGTCAATGTTCCATCCAATTAATTAAACTAAATTAAAACTGAGAGACGATCACTTTCAACATCTTGGAATATCATCTTGCAATATCATTTCTGATTTCTTTCTGTGCCTGATACGTATGAGTCTTAGAAAAGCAACTACCATTTATTAAATACTACATATGTACTAACTGCTTTACATATGTTATTTAACACAAGATAAAAATATTAGCTTTGCATTTTAGCAATGAGGAAACCAAAGTTCAGAGAGGTGAGAGACTTGTCCAAAGTCACATAGATGGTATGTGACATAGCCTGGATTCAAACCCAGATCAGTCTGACTCCAAAGACCATGTTCTCAACCAGGTAAACTGACTCACCACTAAACCATGTGCATGTATATGTATGAAAAAGGAAACATAGTATACATATGACTTGGTAACTTTTTTTTCACTTGAAAGTATATCATAGATATTTTTATCACAATAAATTATAATTTCATCATCATTTCTAACGACTGCTTTGCCCTTCGTTATATATAGAGGATCATAAAATATTGAAGCCAATTCCCCATTGTTAGATATAGGATTGATTCCAATATTTTACTATTATAATAAAACTGACATAAATATTTTTATTTGATGTATGTTTTAAAGCATTCTTTCATATAGAAAATGTCTTTAGTGTGTGTCCTTTACCTATTCATGAAATAATTTCTTGTAGAACTTCAAAGAATTCTGCATTAAAATGAGCGCAAGGGACTTCCCTGGTGGCACAGTGGTTAAGAATCTGCCTGCCAATGCAGGGGACACGGGTTCGAGCCCTGGCCCAGGAAGATCCCACACACCATGGAGCAACTAAGCCCATGCACCACTACTACTGAGCCTGTACCCTAGAGCTCGCGTGCCACAACTACTGAGCCCACGTGCCACAACTACTGAGCCTGCATGCCACAACTACTGAAGCTCACACGGCTAGAGCCAGTGCTCCACAACAAGAGAAGCCACTGCAATGAGAAGCCCACACACTACAACGAAGAGTAGCCTCTGCTCACGGCAACTAGAGAAAGCCGGCACGCAGCAACGAAGACCCAACGCAGCCAAAAAAAAAAAGTAGTCAATAAATATCTGATAAATAAGTAAATGAATGAATTATTAAAAAAAAAAAAAAAAAGAATCCACCTGCCAATGCAGGGGACACAGTTTGAGCCCTGGTCCGGGAAGATCCCACATGCCGCGGAGCAACTAAGCCTGTGCACCACAAATACTGAGCCTGCGCTCTGGAGCCCATGAGCCACAACTACTGAGCCTGAGTGCCACAACAACTGAGCTGGCACACCTAGAGCCGGTGCTCCACAACAAGAGAAGCCACCGTAATGAGAAGCCCACACACCACAAACAAGAGTAGCCCCTGCTCACCACAACTAGAGAAAGCCCGCTCACAGCAACGAAGACCCAATGCAGCCAAAAATAAATAAATAAATAAATTTATATATTTTTAAAAAACGAGTGCAAGCTTCTCAAGAAATAATACATGTAAGAAGGCAAAAATAATTCCTTTTTGTTCTAATGCTTTACTTAGTTGATAACACTTAGTTTTTTTCTTTTGTGAATTTTTGAATTTTATTTTATTTTTTTATACAGCAGGTTCTTATTAGTTATCCATTTTATACATATTAGTATATATATGTCAATCCCAATCTCCCAATTCATCACACACACACACCCCCCACCACTTTCCCCCCTTGGTGTCCATACGTTTGTTCTCTACATCTGGACAACACTGAGTGTTAAGGGGAAATTGGAAACAATCTAAATGACTTGCAAACAATTTATTTTTTAAGCTATTGTATTTTTCATTTCATTTATTTATTTATTTTTGGCTGCATTGGGTCTTTGTTGATGCACGCGTGCTTACTCTAGTTGTGGAGAGTAGGGGCTGCTATTTGTTGTGGTGCGTGGGCTTCTCATTGAAGTGGCTTCTCTTGTGGAGCATGGGTTCTAGGCACGTGGGCTTCAGGAGTTGTGGCTCACAGGTTCTAGAGCACAGGCTCAGTAGTTGTGGCTCATGGGCTTAGTTGCTCCATGGCATGTAGGATCTTCCTGGACCAGGGCTCAAACCCGTGTCCCCTGCCGGATTCTTAACCACTGCACCACCAGGGAAGTCCCAACAATTTTTTTTTTTTTTTTTTTTTTTTTTTTTTTTTTTGCGGTACGCGGGCCTCTCACTGTTGTGACCTCTCCCGTTGCGGAGCGCAGGGCTCAGCGGCCATGGCTCACGGGCCCAGCCGCTCCGCGGCATGTGGGATCCTCCCGGACCGGGGCACGAACCCGTGTCCCCTGCATCGGCAGGCGGACTCCCAACCACTGCGCCACCAGGGAAGCCCAATTTTCTTGTTTTTTGGCTGTGTGGCTTGTGGGATCTTAGTTCTCTGACCAAGGATTGAACCCGGTCCTCAGCAGTGAAAGCATGGAGTCTGCCAGGGAATTCCCACAAACAATTTTAATATAAAGTATAAATCTCCACCGTCTAATATGGCAACCACCAGCCACATATGGTTATTTAAATTTAAATTAAATAAAATTTAAAATTCAGTTCCTCAGTTTCACTAGCCATATTTTAAGTGCTCAGTTGCCCCATGGGACAAGTGACAACCATATTGGATGGGGTAGATATAGAACATTTCCATCATTAGAGAAAATTCTATTGAAATGTGCTGATACAGACCACTCATACTATGAAATACTATACAATATTTTAAAGGAATTCAGAAGACCTATATATACTGACATGGGAGGATATAATTTTTTATTTGTTTTTAACTTTTTATGTAAGTGGTTATTGACTCATAGGGCCATGAGATTTTTATAATAATTATACAAGAATGTAGTCATGTGCAGTGTGAATTTTTTTGTGTGTGTGTGTGCGGTACACGGGCCTCTCACTGTTGTGGCCTCTCCCGCTGCGGAGCACAGTCTCCGGATGCGCAGGCTCAGCGGCCATGGCTCACAGGTCCAGCTGCTCCGTGGCATGTGGGATCTTCCCGGACCGGGGCATGAGCCCATGTCCCCTGCATCGGCAGGCGGACTCTCAACCACTGCGCCACCAGGGAAGCCCTACAGTGTGAATTTTTTAAAATAACTAGATTTAAAAAAAAACTTCCTATAAAATTAAATTTATAGAGTAGTGAAGGGACACAGTGAGGAGATGAGGTCACTTCAACTTAACTTATTGGGGAAAGTTTTCATGGCAGAGACAACACTGAGCTGCCTCAAAAAGTTAGCAAGTAAAGGGATACAAGGCAGAGAAAAGAGGAAACTTATCTATGGGGCTGGATGGAAGAGTAAAGCCACAGATGAGGATTTAAAGTCCAAAGTACTTTGACCAGTTTTATATTTGGGGAGTGTTACAAGAATTAAGTAATATAATATATAATGAAAGCACTTTGTAAACTATAAGGTACTGTCTAAACTAAAAAGATTGTTGTAGGAGTCAAAAAGCACAATCTGTATGCTTTGAAAATTGGTGTGCTTTGAAAACAAAATACATGTAAGATAACCTTCTTTATATGAAAATAAGTGAAATTACTGATAAATGCAATTACTCAAATAAAAAATGCCTATATAGCTTTACATATGCATTAAGACTGAATTAATAGAATATTTAGTTGTTTCATACATCTAACGAGTCACTATTATAAATGGATTCTCATAATTATGTGAAAAAAAAAAGAAAAGCAAAAACAACTATGCAGAAATATCATTCTTCCTCACGATGACTTCGTTTTTCTTTTGCATAAGCCTGGGTCTTTCAAATAATCCACAAGCAAATAGCTCCATTCTGTAGATGAGAAATTATAAAAGACCATGTAATCAGCTGACAAAGGAACTGAAAACAAGCCCAGAGGAAATGCATGGCTGTTCTTACAAAGTCACAATGTACTGTTCTGTTTGCCTCCCACTCTCAAAGTGTATATTCCTGACATTTCTTGTCTTATAATTGGACTTTATGAATGAGAGCTGTAGGATGCTGTCTGGTGAATGATCTGAAAAGGATATGCTGAAACACAGTGGAGGTGCTGCAAACACTGAATGTTAGGTTTTGTGTGGGAACTTGAATAAGTGGCATGAATTAGAAATTCAGAACCCCAAATTTTATTCTATATAAAATAAGGGCTATTTTCTCAGTCCTTAATGGAGACTTTGAGTAGGTTTAGGTGACATGTAACGTGGAAACCAAATGTATAGGCTTGGATTTCAGAATAGTCTGGAGTCCCATGGCTTCCCAGAGTTTACCGTTTACAAGTGCTTGGGCGAGAAAACAGGAGTTCAATAACTTTTCATCTTCTTTAATTTCATTTCTGCATCCCAACTGCTGAGCTACTATTAAAACACATACTTATTAACATTTCTATAGCATGTTGTTCTTTCTAACGCGCAATTTCATATCTCACGTGGTCCAGCTGATGAATACCACGAGTTACTCAAGAATTAGTTCACTGGGACTCTGCAAATAATCAGTCATATTCAGTAAACTTTTCCTGTGTGCCTACTATGTGCCACATGAGAACCAGCAGCTGGACAGTTTTATTCACATTCAGATGGGCCACAACAAGGATTCTCTTTTGTTGACAAAAAACTGGGGAAAGAAAAAGCATTTCCGAAGCAGGGCAGGCAGGAATCAAAAAGTAGGCTTGAAAAAATTCTCCAAGGAAACAGGCCATTATGTTAATGGTCTCTGTTTGTCTCTGGGTGTTAACATTGTGGGTTTTTTTCCTTCATTATGCTTTTTTTTATACTTTCTAATTTTTTCTACAATAAGCATATATAACGTATAAACAGAAAATAATAAAGTAAAAATCTTAAAAGAAAAAGAGTCTCCAAAAGACTACACAAAACAAGGAAGAGATTCAAATGTAAATAAGTCCATTGATTGGTATAGTTGACTGTCAATCATATTGATGGACAGCATGACTCCAGCTACTTAATTGATTGTTTTTTCTAAATCAAGCATTGGGCCTCAGCCTTTGCTAAGAAGGAAGTATACTATTCACCTTATGAAGGTATTAACTCTTCCTGGACTCTAGGACTTTGCCCTTCGGAAAGAAGAATTCATGCAATACCTCTCCCCCAAAGCCCTAAAATAACTTGAACTTTTCATCTGTTTTTATCAAAGGTAAGCATGAGACCCTAAGGAGAATAATATTGTATCATGGATTAATATACGGCATTTACAGGTTACAAACAACCACCGCATCAACAACAACAAAAAGTAGAAAATTCAGCCACTGCCTTTTGTTTTTACATTTGTGTGAACCTTTCTGCCATTAGAAATTTCTAGGCCCAGCTAAGTTCTGGTTAGTGAGAAAATCAGAGGGAGCCCCCAGTGTATGAAAGGGTCATTCATTGAGGGCTGAGCACGAAAGTCCTGGGTCCACAGTGAGTTATCCTGTGCACATACCCTCCAAGTACAGATGGCTCCCCGGGGCAGGAATGAAAGATGAAGAGAGAAACGGCCCTCCAACAGAATACAGTATGTTAATTCACTTAGAAGGCACAAGGGTGTGTCTGCTTTACTGACTTTTCCAAAGGCACAGAATTTGGCCCTATTTCTAGTTATAGTAAATATGTTTACTCCTTAAAATGTGCCTCTAAATTTCCTCCAAGTGAAGGCCATGGCTTATCACCAAATTCTAAGAGAGCTGCTTGCTGATTTGAAAACACTTGAGGCCACTTGGGTTTCAGAGACACTGGAGGCCCAGACGTCACCTTTGTCTTCACCCTCCCCCCAAAGCTCCCAAGAGCAGTCAAGGCCTTTCACTCATGAGTTCTGGCAGTTGGCTGAGGCCTCCCTGATGAGAAAAGAAAGGGGGGAAACTGTGCTGGGTGAGGTTGGCCTCTCCTAACGCTTATTAATAGAGAACATGTGGGCTGAGGCAGGGGCGGGGTCTGGGGTTGCTGAGTAAACAGGATGGGATGGGAAAGAGAATGATGCTTTTATATTCTTGTCTATTATAGATCCAGGGAGGCTCTTTAATGGAGATAAAAGAGAGAGACAGATTTAAAGGAGCTCGCTTCCAAAGCTAAACGTGCCAACCACTGATGTCTACTTTCCCATTTCCCATGAAAGGGAGCTGTGTGGTCAACCAGCATTGCTTACCAACCTGCTAACCAGATTTCACTAAAGTTTTCCTGATCTGTGGCTCTGTTACACCTCTATCATTTGAGAATTCTATTTTAGACCTTTCATTTATTTATTCATTCTGCTAATGTTAATTGAGTGCTACTATTGCCAGGCACTGTTTGGGGCACTGTGAACACAGCAGTGAACAAAACAGCCTTCATGGACAGTCTAGAGAGAAAGGTGAGGAATAAAGAATTAGCATACACGAGTGCAGACCGTGACACCAACCAGACACAGGTGCCCGGGGAGCCAGGTGATACTAATCCAGACTTTGTCCAGGGAGGAGTGGTCAGGGGGCGCACCCCTGAAAAGGAATCCATGACACCTGAATTGGGCCTGGAGTTAGCCAGCTGGAGGAGGGAGGGGAGGGCTTAAAGCTTGACAGGACAAGAACATTGCAAATGGGGATAAGAGTACCATTGCTTAAAAAAGTCATGTTCCTCTCAGGGATGAGAGAGAAGACAGAGGTACCCCAAGGACTTTAAGGAAGGATACTATAGAAACTACATAAAAAGTATGCTGGTGTTTCAGAGAACATCCAGGTGAGATGCCACACTTAGAGGAGGAATGAGAAACAGGGCTGTTTGCATTTGAAACTTTTTTCCACATGCTGACCTATTTTTTGACTCGAGCCCATAAATGCCTTTTTATAGAAAGGGAATTAAAGACTATGAGGCAGGCAGATATGTAAGGGAGTTTTTCCTTTCCTTATAGAAAAATGCTGATGTTTCTACAAATATACTGTTTAAAGTGTCTTCTTAAGTGTGTTTGCCCCTGTGGTCTTAGAAGCAGCGTTGCTAAGATAAATGATCACATTTTAAATTTTGTGTTGACATCTGAATATCAGGAAGGTTTCTTATCATTAAAATTTAATTTTTAATATTATCTATGTATCTCTCTCTCTATATATATATATATCATATATACTGAGTGTTTGGAAGATTGCTATATAAACTTGAATCTTCCCCCAAATTTTAAAAAATACACAGGAAAGTATATATGATCAAGTTTTAACCACAAAAAAACATAGCTAGTATTGGAGAACTGAACTGTTACAGATTTTTTTTTAAATTTATCAATTTTATTTCAGACAATATAAAAGAATGAGAACTTTGTCAGTATTAAAAAAAAAAACGCTTTATTTCATGCCATTATTTCTTTTCAATCTGCTAGCTAAAAACATGTCCATATCAAGCTTTTGTTTCTTGATCCTTATTATAGTCTCCATAAAAATCATTAGAAATATACTGTCTCAGAAAGAGAAGCTGATTCCTCTCCTGTCCAAATTGTTAGTTTTCTGATTGACTTTGAAAACCAAAACTTTACTCTCTTTGAGGGAAAATAATCTATTTTTCTAGAGAATTTCAATCTGTCAGTCACTCTGACAGACACATAGCTCCTACTGTATTATTTTTTGCTTCAGCTAACATATGTTAAAACAAAATCATTTTTAAAGCTGAAGACAATTCAACATTCTGATTAGCTCCAAAAGTTCTGTAGTCAACCAACTACTGCCAAGTTTCCCCAGTGTAAGCCATTATCCTGACTCATTTTCTTCAAGGATCAGACAAGTGCGTGTGTGATCTGCCCCAGAAATAAGCATTGCGTCCAAACATTCTGTCTTAGCAAAGAACTTAGAGCTGCTAAATTTGTAACGTGTATATTTTTCATTTTAAATCTCACAGAAAGATACTTTAGCTCCAAGACATGAGATGATTAAGAAGGGAAAAAAAAGTTCAGGAAGTCTTCACTTTTCATCACTTTTAGTCAATGATCCATTTGTATGTTGGTCAAAAAGTATGGCTACAATGAATTACTATATGCAGGCAGAGGCTACAGTTTTCACTGATATTTCTTCTTGGGGGTTAGAGAATTCAGTGCTTTGGTCAAAAGTATAGATTGAGTTTAGGTAGTTGGGATATTTTTCAGCAATTCTTTTTCATGGAAATACTGCTATGAAAAATTATTTTGGTTTACGTTGAAACAAGTTATTGTGCACACCAAGTGTTATATAAGTCAGTCATCCAAAAGAACCAAGACACCTGGAAACATGGCCAAGGTCACTAAGTTGCTATCCTGAAGATAGAAACCTGATTAAAATGTTAAACAAGGGACTTCACTGGTGGCTCAGTGGTTAAGAATCCGCCTGCCAATGCAGGGGACATGGGTTCGAACCCTGGTCCGGGAAGATCCCACATGCCATGGAGCAACGAAGCCCGTGCGCCACAACTACTGAGCCTGCACTCTAGAGCCCGAGAGCCACAGCTACGGCAGCCCCCGTGCCTAGAGCCCGGGCTCCGCAACAAGGGAAGCCACCACAATGAGAAGCCAGTGCACCACAACAAAGAGTAGCCCCCGCTCACCACAACTAGAGAAAGCCCATGCGCAGCAACGAAGACCCAACACAGCCAAAAAAAAAAAAAAAAAAAAAAAAAAAAAAGTGTCAAACAAGTCGGTGGAATAAAATGAGGGAACTAGCTTACTTGCTTGCTTTTTCTGCCTTCTTTCCTTCCTCCCCCACCTCCTGTCTCTGTCACTCTCTCTCTTTTCCTTTCTCTTTTTTTTTTTAATCTAGATATCTTTAGCCTGAAGCCTGTTTGTTACATGTTTTTATGACTCATCGGCATTAAACCACACTTCTGTCAGCTGGAATAGTTATAGCATACCAATTATTTAAATTGTCAGAACCCTCAGGTAAAAACGCTTCGGGGTCAAAAAGCAGCAAGTCTTTTCAGCATGTGAAGTTGCTTCTCCCCCGGGGTTGAACTGGTCTTTCCTCTGAATCAGAGGGAAAAACACACTTTGACTTCGAGCTGGAGCTTCTTCCCTGCCATCTGGAAATGGACGTCTGAAAGACAACATTGTCACTGACCCACCACTCCTTGGAGGTGAGCCAGGGCTTCAGGGAGACTAAGCAACAGGAAAAGGCAGACGCTAAACCTCTGGTTCTCAAAAGTAGCTGCTCAGCAGAGTCACCTGGCAAGTTTTTTAAAACTGTTTGGATGTCTGGGTTTGATACAATGGCCTTGGTATTTTTAAAAGCAGCAAAGCTTGAGGATCACTGTAATAAAGTATATGAATTTCATATTAAGGCCTTAGATAAATTAAGGTTAAAAGAAACTCTCCCTCATCTGAGCTGGAAAATGAATCCCCCCCACCAAAAAAAAAGAGGAAACAGTTCTTCCTACAGCATTCCTCGTAATTATTCTGTGGTCATGGCCACCTATAAATCCATTAATATTATTAATCAGTTTACTTGGCCCCTCTTCAGAAGCTCTATGTCAGAAACTTTACATCTAAGCAACTTTAAACCCCTATCAGAACAAGCACCTTGTTTCTTTGCTTCTCAGTCCTCCTTGCTAGAGAGGAATAGAAAATTAGGTTGCCAGGTACAATACTAGTGAACTGTTCTTTTCAGAGGGGCAGCCCTTACCCAGGTCCAGCAATTGTAGTCTGGCAGGAATGTGGGCCCAGGGACTCCAGATCTTCCTATTTTTCAAGAGAAGCCAGAAATCTTTGCATTTACGTGAAGTCTTCCAGTTTCTACATGTTGGCAAGTAATTCAATTGTGAATAATCAAAACACATCTGCCAACCAAAATCAAGCTGCCAGTTCGCAACTTCTGGCCTGGAAGGCCTTTACCTCACCATCTCACCTTCATGTGGCTAACTCATACTCAGCTTTCAATACTCTCTTCTGGAGACAGTTCTTTTGAACTGCCCACACCCCCAGCCTGTCCTTTACCCCCAGTCTCTTCAGCATACCTCACCTCCAAAGCTTATCTCCCTACAATGTATCTCTCTCCCCTAGTAACTATCCACCCCCTGAGGGCAGAGATAGTGCCTTAGTCTTTATTTTAGGAGTTAACTTTATTTTAGTATGTTAATCCCAAATTGGATTCTGACTCGCCAAACAAATGTTTATTAAATGCTTACTATGTGTACATATAAAATTTTTAAAAATTCAAATTACGTTCCCTCCGAAATATACATGAAGAAAGTACACACTAGGAAAAGAAGTTTCCTTCTCCGAATAGATGCCTTTACCTTTGTGATTTGCATTTTCTCCCAGATCTAACTCCCTTGTAAGCATCCTCAGAACATCTCCAAATGGCACATTTATCCTTAGAGTGTTGCTTAGTGGTTAAGAGAACAGCCTTGGAAAGCCAGTATGGGTTCAGATTTGGGCTCTGCCATCTGGGTGACCTTGGGCAAATTACTTGACTTTCTTATTCTAAATTTTCCTGCAGTATTTAAACTGGGGGGAATAATAGAACCTGCCTTAAAGGGTTGTTGTGAGGATTAATTATGCCAACAACTACCTACTGTGCTGGGCCATTACTCTTACCAATGATTGAACGGGTGCCTTCCAAGAACCCTGCAGAGTAAGCATTAATATCCCCATTTTGTAGATGAGGGACCAATGAGACTCATGTCAACTGCCCAAGTTCACTCTGCTAGTACATCACAGAACTGGGATGTGAGCACAGACCTGCCACCAAGCCCATTGCTTTTCCAGTTATATTAGAGAAAATTCAACCCAGTCTTCCCAAATGTTTACCAGATTGCCAGCACTTAAAACCCGCTCCCACGCATTAGGCTAGCCCCGTTCACCGTAACAAGTACCCAAGTACAAGTAAATTTCTTTTATCATTATATTAATAATAATAAGAGCTAACACTGTTGAGCTCTATGTTGTGCTAACAAGTGTCTTTCATTGTCTTCTTTAATCTCTGTGAGGCACTGATTATTATTTTCAGATGAGAACATTGAAACCCAGAAAGTAAAGTCACTTGCCCAAGGACACAAAATAGTGTTTAAGCCTAGGCTTTAAAGTCATTAAGGATCATTAACCTCTCCACCAGGCACTGGGATTTCCCAGATCAATACAGTTTCATTAAAAATAATAATAATAATAAAATTACAAACCCACTTACCAACTCCTTATTTCAATTCCATCAACTCATAAAATAACGAACATGCTAACACAAAAACCATGGAGAGTTCATAATCTCAGAATAAAATAATTAAACACATTTAACTTTATGAAAAGTTCCAGACACTGTTTTCACTTTTCTGTGTGAACTGGTGGAAGCTTTGTCTCCACCCTTTTGCCTCCCTGCTGCGGTTTTCTCTTGTCCTTCCCCACCTGGTCACCTGTAGCCATTTCACTTCATTTCTTCTCTTTGACTATGTTCCTCCTCCTCCTACTTATTCCTTCCTTCAGAGCCAGGATAATTGCCCCACAATTAGGCCTGGAATCATCTGAACTGGGAGGAGGGAACTCGAATGCCAGGGTGATAAGTGGGTTGGTCCAACCAAGGCAATGGGGAAACAGCCCAGCTGCCAGGACTTAGATGGTCCTGTGTGCAGAGCAAGTGGTCCTGGAGGGAGGCCATGGTGCACCATGGCACGCGATGCACAGTCCAGGAAAAGGGGGCATGAAAAAGGGCAGGACGGGGGCAGCCCCACCTTCTTATCCCCTACACAGAGGGAGGGATGAGTCTGTGGCAAGAAGAAGGCCCAGTGACAAAGAATGTTCAAGTTGCCCTGCCAACTGACCCGCAGGGCATCCTAAAAGGGTTCCTCCCACAGACCCCCCCAGATATCAACAGGTCGTTGTGCTTCATATGACTAATACCCAGAAGGATATTTAACCTGCACTATTTTGGTGAGTTCTTCTACTGACATATTAGCAACCAAGGTTACGTTCTTTTGGGTGTGTGCAGGGCTGGGGGAAAGGGATAAACGAAGGAAGAGGGATTCACCAAATCAAACAAGAAGTCAAAACCTGACACCTCCACCCCTTGTGTCAGGAAATGTGCACTTCTTTTATGCCCAATCTGTTCTGACCCTGTTTGACTTAGGTCAATGCAAGTATTGATAGCATGTGACCTGATGAAGTTAATTCTACAGAACAGTGGAATTGAGTTAGCAAGGCCTCCTCTTATTACCTTTCGATAACAAATTAATTTTTTCCCCCTCTCACAGTGAGTTCCTGACACTTTCAACTATTGGTGTTGCTAGTGAAAAGGGCTGAATTAAAGATGCAACCAAGTGCATTTCCTAAAACTCTTTGGTGGGTTTAAGGACATTTTACTTCTTTTCATTGAATGTTTCCCTTTCCCTACTAACTAACTTAAAAGGATAAAATGTGTACGTGGGGGCGTGGGCAGGATTTGACCTCTAAATTCAAGGGATGGCTTACTAATTCAATCATGCTTGCTATTAGATTCCAAGAGGCATTTGCCAACAGAAGGCTGATATTCTTTAAAAGCCAATCCTGAAATATCTCCTATGATATATTCGTAAGTAGAAAACAATTAGGAAGTAATATTCATTTTATCATCAGAATTTTGCTTGAAAAAATAAAACAAGCAAACATACATAAATGCACACACAAGTAAAAAGTTTAGAAGGAACTATACCAAACAGTTAGCAGTGGTTATCTTTGAACATTGAAATTAGGAGTAGTTTTATTTTCTTCTTTTTTGCCTGGGTCTCCTTTATAATTTTTCTACTTTTAGTAAATATTTGTCTTTTATTAGGAAAAAGAGTGTGTGTGTGTGTGTGTGTGTGTGTGTTTTAAATAGGCTTTTTTTTTTTTTTAAAGAAGATGTTGGGGGTAGGAATTTATTAATTTATTTATTTTTGCTGTGTTGGGTCTTCGTTTCTGTGCGAGGCAAGCGGGGGCCACTCTTCATTGCGGTGCGCGGGCTTCTCACTATCACGGCCTCTCTTGTTGAGGAGCACAGGCTCCAGACGCGCAGGCTCAGTAATTGTGGCTCACGGGCCTTGTTGCTCCGTGGCATGTGGGATCTTCCCAGACCAGGGCTCGAACCCATGTCCCCTGCATTAGCAGGCAGATTCTCAAGCACTGCGCCATCAGGGAAGCCCCGTGTGTGTGTGTTTTAAAGCTATTTTGTTTCTCCTAGAGAACTCCAGATTCCTCCCTGCATCCTGCATAGCTGGGTGTCAATTCCTCCCCATCCCTGCAAAAGACTGAAGATTTATTCTCTGAGAGTAAAACAGAGGGTTTCTGGGCTAGGGAGACCAGGCACATCTGAGGGCAGAAGTGCTGTAGTGAGTCGAAAGGTGAAGATGCAGAGACAATCCACACGCACACCACACCAGCACACACCCCGCAAGTGCTCTTTCTACGCTCAGATCCTGCCACGCCTTCACCCGATAACCAAAATATGGAAGCATCTTCTTAGACAACCCCAAAGGGAAAAATCTAAAGATACTGACCCTAGAGTTTCCCCAGCTAGAAGGTTTAGCCACCTTGCCTCCTAGTGAAGCTCTATCTACAAACCCCCAACAGCTTAGATATGAGCAGACAGGCAAGACTGACAGACTGCTCAGAAAAGACTCTAACATTAAAATAGTATAAAACTAATGGGTGGAAAATAGGAATTTGAATCAAACAAAGATTATACAATGAGAAGAAAAATTTAAAAAAGGAGAAATCAATACTATCATATAAAGCATAGCAATTATGAAACAAGGATAGAATTTGTTTTCATGAACATTCAGAAAACAAAAAAAGAATTACTGGAAATCAAAAATATGAAAAACACAGTAGGGTTGGAAGATAAAACTATTCCAGAAAATAAAGCAAAAAGACCTAAAGACAAAAGAAATAGAATATAAGAAAGAAAAGATATAGGTACAATATCCAAAGAATAGGAATTCCAGAAAGAGCAGATAAAATAAAAAGCCACCGCAATAAGAAGCCCACGCACTGGAGCAAGAGTAGCCCCCACTCACCACAACGAGAGAAAGCCCGCGCGCAGCAATGAAGACCCAGCGCAGCCAAAAATAAATAAATAAAATAAATAAATTTGTTTAAAAAAATAATAATAAAATAAAATAATCATGGAGGGAATTCCCTGGTGGTCCAGTGGTTAGGACTCCACCCTCTCACGGCTGAGGGCCCGGATTCAATCCCTGGTCCAGGAACTGGACCCACAAGCCAGAGTACGGCCACCAGCCATAGGGTGTGACCAAATATGTATATATATATATCATCAAGGAAAGCTAGAAAATACTTGAAAAAAAATTTTTTTAATATTTATTTACTTATTTATTTTGTTGCTCTGGGTCTTATTTGCGGTATGCATGTGGGATCTAGTTTCCTGACTAGGGATTGAACCTAGGCCCCCTGCATTGGGAGAAAGAGTGTTAACCACTCCACCACCAGGGAAGTCCCCTGAAAATTCTTGAATGAAACTCCTTGGTGGTTAATTAAGGTCTCCTGGGAGGCCTTAACCCAAAGTCAAGGCTAAGGCCTTTGCAGTCAGCAGGCGCCATCCTCCCTGCCCCCACCCCTCCCCTGCACAGTGCCCAGTCAAAACTGCTGGTTTCATTATGCTTTTATCACACCCATGGGATATCTATTAAGCCCTCATGAAGATTTCCTTCTTTCTTTTTTAATGTATTTATAACTACATTCATTATATTTTTAAAAAAATAAATTTATTTATTTTTGGCTGCGTTGGGTCTTCATTGCTGTGTGCAGGCTTTCTCTAGTTGTGGCGAACGGGGGGTACTCTTCATTGGGGTGTGCAGTCTTCTTGTTGTGGTGGCTTCTCTCATTGCAGAGCACGGGCTCTAGGCATGTGGGCTTCAGTAGTTGTGGCACGCGGGCTCGGTCGTTGTGGCTCATGGACTCTAGAGCGCAGACTCAGTAGTTGTGGCGCATGGGCTTAGTTGCTCTGTGGCATGTGGGATCTTCCCTGACTAGGGCTCGAACCTGTGTCCCCTGAATTGGCAGGCGATTCTTAACCACTGCGCCACCAGGGAAGTCCAATTTCCTTCTTTCTATACCCAATTGTTCCTCATTCTATTTTACTGATTGTGATGTGTCCTTGGTTTACTTTCTATTTTTTAAAATTTGTTTCCTTTTTCAAAATATACATTACCAGGCTTCCCTGGTGGTGCAGTGGTTGAGAATCCGCCTGCCAATATATTGAACCACTATACTGTATGCCTGAAATGAATATAATATTGTAAATCAACTATATTTCAATTAAAAAAAAAACCCACAAACTCAGCCAACTGTCCTTTTGCGGTATAACCTGTTATCCAAGGTTTTGGAGACCTTCCTAGGAAGAAGTAGTGCTGTCACAAGAAAAAAAGATACAACATATTCAGACTTCCCCAATCCAGCCTCTGTCCTTACCCCACAACCCAGGCCATTAGACAGAAGGATAACCTCAGACAGGGCAGGCTGTGTCCTCTGGCCACCCACCTCCAGCCATGTGTGTTCTGTGCCAGGGGCTGGGGTGAAATGTTCTTCACAGTTCAGGACTTCTCTTTTTTGCAATCATAGCTGTCCATAGACGTTAGGACAGTTTGGGCAATCGTGGCCATTTCAGGGGCTCCAGGTTGCTGCAATGAATAGAAGGAAGGCTCAAAGAAGTTGCCTCTGCTCATACCAAAAAGATCTAGGGCTACAGATTCAGTTGTTCACTAAATACTTATTAGACAACTGCAGTGTGAGTTTCCATGTTTGTGTTAGGCAATGTGAGGGATATAAAGATGAAGGAGACATCTACCCTGCCCTGTAGAAGCACACTATCTAGAGGAGGGATAGACTCAAAAACAAATAACTGCAAAGCAGGGTGAGAAATGCTAAAACTGATATATAACATGCTATGGGAGCACAGGAAGGAGTATCTCAGCTTACCGGAAGGGAGTGACTTTGAGTTGGTCTTCAGGCTGAGTTAGAGTTCCTCAGCTTAACAAGGGTGAGTGGGGGAAGGAGTCCAGGTGGAGAATACCTCACAGAGGCATAACAAAGCTCGGCGCATGCAGGGAAGAGTAAGTAGGTCTGTATAGTAGATAAAAATAACCAGAAAAGACATCTTGGGGTAGATGATTAATTTTGGATTTTTCCTATCAGTTTTAATTTGGGGTGTGTGTGTATGTGTTTTATGTGATATATATCTATATAAACACATAAAAACATATAACACATATATATAACATATAACACATATATATAAATATATAACACATATATGACAATGTTTGTGTAAATAAAGCATTGTTCTAGATTTGGGGGGTAAATAGAGAATTTTTTACAGTGCTTCTTAAAAGAAAGATACACAAGGACTTCTCTGGTGGCACAGTGGTTAAGAATCTGCCTGCCAATGCAGGGAACACGGGTTCGAGCCCTGGTCCGGGAAGATCTCACATGCTGCAGAGCAACTAAGCCCGTGCTGTACAACTACTGAGCCTAGAGCCCATGCTCTGCAACAAGAGAAGTCACCACAATGAGAAGCCCGCGCACCGCAACGAAGAGTAGGCCCCGCTCCCCACAGTTAGAGAAAGCCCGCGCACAGTAACAAAGACCCAACGCAGCCAAAAATAAATAAAATAAAATAAATACATTTATTTAAAAAAAAAAAAAAGAATCCGCCTGCCAATGTAGGGGACACGGGTTCAATCCCTGGTCCGGGACGATCCCACATGTCACAGAGCAACTAAGCCTGTGCACCACAACCACTGAGCCCGTGCTCTAGAGCCCAAGCCACAGCTACCGAGCCCGCGTGCCACAACTACTGAAGCCCACATGCCTAGAGCCCGTGCTCCGCAACAAGCCACCGCAATGAGAAGCCTGTGCACTGCAACGAGGAGTAGCCCCCGCTCACAGCAACTAGAGAAAGCCTGTGGGCAGCAACGAACACCCAACGCAGCCAAAGATTAAAAATAAATAAATAAAAGAAAGATACACAGAGGAAACAATAACTCATAGGAAGTAATTCTATAAGGAACCACAATAGTATCAGCGAAGTATTTCTTATGGTTTTTTGGATAGACTGCATGTCCTTCAAACAATTCCTTCATAGATAACATTTCTATCAAGCAGGATAGAAATGGGCAAAAAATGGTTGATTTCATAATCTTTGCAAATTCTTAAGTCTAAAGTTGGTTTTCATGCCAACTGGTAAGCATTGAAGAGCTGTAATCAGTAAGCTGATAGAGTTAATATGTATAAATTTTAGGGCGGGAGTTGAAGGAAGAGCCGGGAGATCCATGAAGGGTCTATTAAATTGTATAAGATGGAAAAGAAAAAGAAAAAAAAAAAAAAAGAAGACAGAATTGAATTAGGTAGTAATGGCAGATGTGCAGGAGTCTACATATATTAAAGAGATAAAATTGATAAGTTTTGTGACTCAGTGAGAAGAAGTGAGAGGAACGAGATTTCTGGCTTGAGTATCTGGGTGAGCTTTAATTCCCTTTACTAGAATATTAAAGAACATATTGAGAGAGGCAGGTTATGAGATGGGTTCTGGTAAAACTTGATGTTAAGACATGATGACAGATTAGATGTAATTCATCTTTTTCATACAAGGAGAATAATACTGAGACAGTGATGGGACCGTACATTGCTACAGCCACATTATGAGGCAATATGGCAGTATCTAATATTAATATGCACACACCACATAACCCATCAATTCCATTTCTCAGTATCAACCTCACTAGGAAGAATGTACAAGGATGTGCATTGAAGCACTGTTTATAATATAAAAAATTTAAGTTACTTAAACATCCTTTGATAGGGAAATGGTTAAATAAACCATGATAGTGTTTCCAGACTTGCTGAGTAGTAAAATCACCTGGGATATTGATGAAAATAATTTCTCCAGCCCCCTTCCCAGTCCTACTATGGAAATAGAATCTCTTGGGGAGGACCCGGAATATTTCTGGGTGATTTTTACCATAAGGAAAGTTTACAAAAAGAGTTATGAAAAGTGTTTCCAAAACTATATTTAGAAACAAACAGGGCTTCCCTGGTGGCACAGTGGTTAAGAATCCGCCTGCCAATGCAGGGGACACAGGTTCGAGCCCTGGCCCAGGAAGATCCCACATGTCGTGGAGCAACTAAGCCCGTGCACCACAACTACTGAGCCCGTGCACCTAGAGCCCATGCTCTGCAACAAGAGAAGCCACTGCAATGAGAAGCCTGTGTACCTCAAGGAAGAGTAGCGCCCACTCGCCGCAACTAGAGAAAGCCCACACGCAGCAACGAAGACCCAACACAGCCAAATAAGTAAATAAATAAATAAATTTATTTTTTTAAAAAAGAAACAAACAAATCCTAGGCAGGATTAAAAAAGAATGAGGGTACATCTCTGTGAAGCAACTCACAATAAGCTCCAAGATATATTGAGTGACAAATGCAAGGTGTAGAATGAAAGCACAGTATGATACCATTATGTAACCACAGACCCACACACAGAACAATATATTTCTAGAAGTAAATATGGGTTTCTGGGCAGTGATTTCAAAGGGAGCTTCTGTAACTCTTGGACTTTTTTATGATCAAAAAATATTTGTTGGGCTTCCCTGGTGGCACAATGGTTAAGAATCCGCCTGCCAATGCAGGAGACACGGGTTCGAGCCCTGGTCTGGGAAGATCCCACATGCTGCAGAGCAACTAAGCCCATGCGCCACAACTACTGAGCCTATGCACCACAACTACTGAAGCCCGCACGCCTAGAGCCCCTGCTCCGCAACAAAAGAAGCCACTGCAATGAGAAGCCTGCGCACCGCAAGGAAGAGTAGTCCCCGCTCACCGCAACTAGAGAAAGCCCGCGCGCAGCAACGAAGACCCAACACAGCCAAAAATAAATAAAATAAATAAAGTTTTTAAAAAAGTATTTGTGTATTCTGTAATTAGAAGCAAATATTTACTGCTGGTGTGATTGAGGTGATGAAGATAGCCTATGCAAAATATGATTTGTCCTAGACCATATACACCACGAAGCATATCCTGGGTAAATTTTATCTGTGTCATAATTCATCAGATATTTGAAATTGTTCTCTACATACATTGAAGCGGGTTCAGTGCTTTGAGGGGGCAGGGCAAGGGAGGTGGCAGGGATGGGGAAGAAGGGCCCAGCAATTCCCTGCTTCTTCCATATATCTGCCCAGCTTTCAAGATTCAAGTACTGTCTCAAGGATCCAGTTCCCACAACCTGAACTCATCTCTTGGTCCTCTAAACGCCGCCCCCCACCCCCAGTTCCTTCATCTACTTACATCTGCGGGTACAGGTCTCAGCCCTCTTCCCACACTACCTCCACTCCACTCCACTTTGTCTTTCCACAAACCCGTCAGTGACCTGCATACATAGCCCTCAGTACTCGATGATTGTTGAAGGAAATGCTTCCAGCTCTGCCTCAGAGGTCTGAGAATGGTCTTCTACTCTCCACTGTAGTTACCGCTCAGTGAAAGTCCCTCAGTGCTCTCTCTCCTCACGTTCTCACCCCACCTCTCCCTCCTCCTCACTGCTGTCTACAATTCTTTTTTTTTTTTTTTTTTTTGCTGTACGCGGGCCTCTCACTGCTGTGGCCTCTCCCGTTGCGGAGCACAGGCTCCGGACACACAGGCTCCGCGGCCATGGCTCGCGGGCCCAGCCGCTCCGCGGCATGTGGGATCCTCCGGGATCGGGGCACGAACCCGTGTCCCCTGCATCGGCAGGCGGACTCTCAACCACTGCGCCACCAGGGAGGCCCAACAATTCTTGCAATAAGAAACATATGGGGCTTCCCTGGGGGTGCAGTGGTTCAGAGTCCACCTGCCGATGCAGGGGACACAGGTTTGTGCCCCGGTCTGGGAAGATCCCACATGCCATGGAGCGGCTGGGCCCGTGAGCCATGGCTGCTGAGCCTGTGCATCCGGAGCCTGTGCTCCGCAAGGGGAGAGGCCACAACAGTGAGAGGCCTGCGTACTGCAAAAAAAAAAAAGAAACATATGAGTTTCAAAATTCAAACTCCCCCCATCTCCAGGTTGCCTCCCATCTTTCTCAGAACACAGGATGGGCAGGAGGGAGAGTAGAGAGAATAAAAGGTGAGGGGCAGGGGTGAGGCATAGAAACTCTGTTGATTCCTTACAAAGGAAAAGCAGGCCAAAAAAGGGGGCTTTGTTCATAGGTCTGCCGCATCAGTCACACACAACCACTCCCACTTCTGATCTCCATAACTATCCTAATAAGAGCAATCTTGACATGAGACAGCTTATTTCAAGGCCTTCCTCTTGAAGTCAGTCCACCCATGGAGATGGAGAACATCATTTGATGGTGTCGCCCTTCAATTATGTCATGAGTGTCTCGCTTGGAGGCAAGGCTGAGGACACTCTCCAAGAAGCTATCCATGTCTCCATGTGGTTCCAGACTAGCAGCCACAGCAACACAGACCAGCCATTTTTCTTTACACAAATCATATGCTCTGGAACGTCATGTCTTTCAGCATTAGTGCCATGATAGCTCTACCCTAGCCTCCCCCACAAACACATTGATTGTATTGCTTATTTAAGTTATGTATCAGTTCAGGGCCTGGCAGGAAACATTTGGTACCTCAAATTGGGTAACTGAGGGAAAGGTAATAAAAGGACTCTTCGTAAACAATAAGAGATGGTCCCATACCTTGGTGCTTTCACCCCGAGAGAGGGAGGGCTCACTGATCCCAGGGAGAGAGAGCTGTGCGAAAAAGTTGCCCAACAGGGGTTGGGATCTTCCATCAGGGGAATACATACCCCAATCTTAGTCTTCTTCCTTTTGATTTCTTCCCTGTGTCCCTTGGCCAAAGCCTACTGGAAGCTGGAGGGCAAGGGAGCCCGTTGATGTGGTCCACAGCCAGTCAGTCCCTAGGTCATGAGCAGACAGAGGTGAGTGAAGGGCGAATCTGGAGGGGCAGATGGAGGGTGTCCAGCACAACTTCATTGTCTGCCTCTTGCTCAAGACACTGAGACCAGTGGCATTTGGGTGGACAGCACAGCCTTTCCACCTACTCTCCCACCATTCTTAACCACGTGACAGTGCTATGCTCAAGACACGGGATGACATCCCTGCCCAAGTCTCAGACTTTGTGTCCACCTTGTGCTTCCTCCTCTGCCTGGACCACCCTCCCTCCCTTTCCTCCTGTAGAATTTCTACCCCAGTTTCAAGATGAGGCTCCAGTACTTCTCTTTGAAGCCTCGCCTGATTTTGTCCTCTTCACATGGGCTTCATCGCTCATACCTTCCTAATACTGAAGCGCTGTGAGCACATACTTTTATTCAGGACTTTATTCATAGACATTTTCCCTTCTGCTATGATGAGCATGCCTCAAAGATGAAGCCTGCATCTCATCATTACTAACAACAACCACTATCATCATTTTCTGAGGACCCAGTATGTTCCTGGCCCAGGCCCTTTAATTCATGTTCTCAGTTCATTCTTTTGTCAACAAAACAGACACTTTGTTTTTATCCAAGTTACCAGTGTAGAAACTGATGTTCAGCGAGATTGATCAGCTAGCACAACGTCACTCAGCTGGTAAGCAGTGGTCACTTAAGCTGCTAAACTGGGTTTCAAACCCATGTCTCTCTAACTCCCAACCTGAAAGTTGAAATAGAAAATAGCCACAGTGAACAAAACCCCTCAGCTTTGCATCCCCAGAGCTGGCCCAGGTCTGGATAACGCATGATTAGTGTCCAAGATATGTTTTTGAATAAACAACCGGAAGCATAACATGCTGACAGAAATCTTTTGACTATGTGTATATTTCTCCTGATATGAGCTGGCACACGCTCTTGACTTTCTTTAGTCTATCTCTAGGCTGATGGTTTATAGTCAAGTCCCATGTTGCTGATAAACTTTGTCTTGACTACGTTTAAGTGCCTTTTCAGGACAGAATCACCAGCAAACAGAATCCCTTAGAAGACTAAGGTATTGGCTTTGCTCCTAGGCTCCTGAGTTAGAAAGTTTTCCCCAGGACTGGAACAACTGTGTATCAGGATCTTCTAAGCAACATATCCTTGTATTTTTATATATCATCTGTGAGAGTGGAGCTGAAGGAGAATATTTTTTAAATTGATCCTGTTATAACAGTAACAGCCACCATAGATTGGGTACTTACTGTGTGGCCAACTCAGTGTTTGGTGTTTTACATACATTATTCCTGATTTTTTAGCAGCCCTGCAAGGTAGGTCTTACTATCCCCATTTTACAGAACAGGAAACTGATGCTCAGTGAGCCTAAGTTACTTGTCCAAGGCTTCCCAAACACACATAATATCTAATTCCAAATTCATGCCTACATTTGCATGGCTTTACCCTGACTAGAGAAAGAAATTAAACACCATCAGCTGTAACAGAACCAACATTATCATGAGAATAATCCCTTAGAAACTTGGAAATTCTATGGCTTATCAAAGTAATTCTAATTGTCAAATATAATTACAATACACAACGTCTTAGAATCTTTAAATAACATTTTTTTCACATAATAACTTCATGTAAACGTTCCTTTTATATCTTTGCAAAATAAAGTAGGTAAGAGCAGTGTTATGATCCCATTTATGGATGAGGAGATTAAAGCTCAGGGAAACTAAGCAGCAGGTAGCAAAGGGATTGGAACACAGGCCTTTTAACTTTCTAACCAAGTAAACTTAAATACAAAAGAATTTTTACTGTGAGTTTTCGAACTCAAAAGCTGAAAGTCTGCCACCTACAGAACTGGTTGTTTCTAAAGAGTTGGCTCTTGCCCACTCCCTCTTCCTCATCTGCCCCCTTCCATTGTCACCTTTTTTTCCTTACTATTTTCACTGGTTGCACAAATATTATAACAAGAATAAGGGAAATAATTAGAAGAAAGTTGTTCATAATTTCAGGAGCCCAACATACTAACTATTTTTAGGTTTCTGTTATTGCTGTGTAGTCCTTACCCAAATATTACAAAAAAGCACACATACACAAATAAATATTTCAGCTCTTCTGGGGCAGTGGTTCCTAACCTTTTTGGCACCAGGGACCGGTTTCATGGAAGACAATTTTTCCACGGACGGCGGGAGGGGTGGGGTGGTGTGTTGGTTCAGGAGGTAACGTGAGTGACGGGGAGCTGTGGGGAGTGATGAGGAGTGACGGGGAGCAGTGGGAAGGGACGGGGAGTGACGGGGAGTGGTGGGGAGCGATGGGGAGTGACGGGGAGCGACGGGGAGTGATGGGGAGCGGCAGATGAAGCTTCGCTCGCTCACCCGCCGCTCACCTCCTGCTGTGCAGCCCAGTTCCTAA
Organism: Mesoplodon densirostris; assembly: GCF_025265405.1. Taxonomy (NCBI): domain Eukaryota; kingdom Metazoa; phylum Chordata; class Mammalia; order Artiodactyla; family Ziphiidae; genus Mesoplodon; species Mesoplodon densirostris. Next base: position 104,283,279 of record NC_082665.1, on the reverse strand, counting down.
CAGGAGTTGGGGACCCCTGCTCTAGTGGACTTCCCTGACTGTCCAGTGGTTAAGACTCTGTGCTTCTAATGTAGGGGGCATGGGTTTGATCCCTAGTCAGGGAACTAAGATCCCGAATGCCACGCAGGGCAGCCAAAAAAAATTTTTTTTAATTAAAAAAAAAAAAAAACTCCTCTAGGAAATTTTGAAACTTGGTGGTCACAGGCTCATAATTCACAGAATCCAGACAGAGCCTTGCACGTAGTTTCCTCTGAGATGGCACAGATCTCCATATCACGAGCCAGGGAGCTAGAAAGAAGAGATAGCAGTGAGCAAAAGACTTACTCAAAGTTAGCGAGCATTCTTCAAAAGACTTTTAAAAGAGTCACCACTACCACATCCAAATTCTGATTGTGACAATCATTCCTCAACAGGAAGCAGTGCCTGGTTCTCTGAGGTAGAACCTTCCTTTGAATGTTATCTTAATCAGAGTGATATTGACCAAAATGTTAACAGTGGTTATCTCTAGACGGTGAGATTACAAGTGATGTTTATTTTCTTCATGATTCTTTTTTTTTTTTTGCATTTTCTGCAATGAACATGTACTATATTTTTAGTAAGATTAAAATGAACAATAATACTGATGCTGAATAAGATGTGAAGCTGATCTAAAAAAAAGTCTATAAAAATTAGAATCAAGGGTATAGATCATATAGTCCCTACCACTGGAGGGACAACCAGCCCCTTCCTCAGATCAGAGAGCCTAGAACACAGGAAGTACTATTTCTAGTCCAGTTCTCTTTCTAATATAACATCTGCTAACAAGCTTGGGGTTTTTTTTTTGTTTGCATTTTGTTTTTTGTTGTTGTTGTTTGTTTTTGTTCCTTAACCATTTGTCAACAGAGAAGATTCGATTCTGAGAACACGTTATGGATTTTCTGTAGCAACGGTTCAATATAATTTTGTAGACAATAACACCCATAGAAATGTGTGGGAGCTTTGTTGTCAAGTCCTGTAGTGTTTTAATAAAGGTACATGTCATTTTTCTTCAGCTAAATTTCAGCTAGAAATAATATTAGATGAGTTCTCATTGCCATTCATTCCATAGCCTTTCTGCAATTTGGACACCTTAATGATTTCATGCAAAATTCACTGTCTAAAGAGTCTTGGTGGCTTCTGTCTGATCCTGGTTTTTCCTTTTGATGCGGATTACTTACGCGCATCCATCATGGTAAAAACAGCAGAGTTTGGGCAAACACTGCTCTCTCAGACCCCTGCTCCCTTTTAGGCCTGGAGATCCTTCATCTAACCCAGTTCCATTCTTGTGCCTCTTCCCGCTGACTTCCCCAGTGCCATTTTTATTAAAGCTCCAGCTCATCCCACATTCAGCTGCATGACTTCTTACAGGCTTCAGAATAAATCACCACGTTGCTCCGATCTTGGCTTCTCTGCCCTCGGCTTTCAATTAAATTTAGAATTGACTTTAAAGGTACAACCTCAATGTACATGGTTGAAAATGACCTTGTTTCCCCTTTCCCACCACCTGCGACTTCCTGCGCAGGGCTCTTATACTCCAGCTCCTGGTTCAAAAAGTAGAAACAGGAATTTGCTACATGCTCCTGTGGCAAACTATAAGTCTCAAGCTGTTTAAAGTCTTTAAAGTCCCATCCAAAAGGTAAAGTACACTCTGCAGAGAGAAATCTGGGGGCCTGAATCTCTGGCTGCCTGTGTTCAGGAAGAGACACAGAAGGAGAGGAAGAAGAAGAAGAGAAGAAAAAAAAAAAAAAAACCTTTGAGCTAAACACTTAATTTGTTTAATTTCTACAGTTTACATTCAGGATGATTAGTCTATTTATAATATGCATCACTATTAAAGTAATTATGTTGTTAATATAAATGATCTATGACAAGATTACAAGGACACCAAAGCAGACTTGAACATCAAAACTGACTTTCATCTTTTGTCTTGTCATTTGGCTTTCCACTCTTAGCAAGGAACAGAACATAGTAAGCTGCAGATTTGGGCTATTTAGAATTGGGCATGCTCCTGCCAATTTCTCCCTCCTCCCTTTGGAAGTCTTTACCAATCCGAACGAGTGAACTAGAAAACCCTTCTTCCTCAGTTCAAAACCCTTAATATTTTAAGACACTTAAGTTGTATCTAAAAGCAATAAGGTCCCTCCCAATTCAGAAGAGAGGGAAGAATGATTTGATTGCCTGAAAAAAAAAGATAAAACAAGGTCCAGTATGTGAAGAGGATGTGTAAGTTGAAAGGGCTCTGCAAGTGTAACAGGCCAATTTATTAACTCGACCATCAATTAGTTACTGAGTATCTACTTTGCATCAGGTTCCAAGGAAGCTTTTGTACAGTGTTTAAAGAGTTTGAACCTTAGTTTTCTCACTCTAAAATGGAGATGGAAACCCTTTATTTCAGGGTGTGTGATAATTAAGTGAAAGAATAAGTATAAATCACTTAAAACCAGTTCTTAGCACATAATAAATATTGAATGAATAGCCTTATATAAAAATGTGAAAGAAGTATTTCCAAATGCTAAGGGATTTGCAGCCTAATGAACTATTATTCAAAACTTCTGGGACTTCTCTGGTGGCGCAGTGGTTAAGAATCCACTTGCCAGTGCAGGGGACATGGGTTCGATCCCTGGTCTGGGAAGATCCCACATGCCGTGGAACAGCTAAGCCCATGCGCCACAGTTACTGAGCCTGCTCTCTAGAGCCCATGCGCCACAATTACTGAGACCACACACTGCAACTACTGAAGCCTGTATGCCTAGAGCCCATGCTCCGTGACAAGAGAAGCCACCACAATGAGAAGCCCGCGCACCGGAATGAAGAGGAGTCCCCGCTCGCCACATCTAGAGAAAGCCCGCGCGCAGCAACGAAGACCCAACGCAGCCAAAAAATTAAAATTAATTAATTAATTCAAAAAAACAAAACAAAACAAAACTTCTGCCTGTTGCGTTTGACCCTAAAATTTGGGAAACTTCGAAGATTAGCCATGCAAATGTCAGATCAAAATACTTTCCTACTGATTGCCCTTTAGAAAGATTTACTAAAAATTGTGGGTGCTTTGCCAAATAAGGAAGAAAGGGTAAAGGAATTAACACTTACTAGTTCACTAAGTGTGAGATCTTAATGATTTTGCATCTTTTTTCTCATTGCAATCTTATTAAATCCCAATTAATAGACAGGCATGAATAGTCTCATGTCCTAGATGCGGATACTAAGTCTCAAGGAGAATCAGTAACCTCCCCATGGTCACAGAGCAAGGAGGGAGAAGATAGAATTCAAACAAGGTGATGGGATTTCAGAGCCCATGCTCTTGGTTACATCATCAGCTGCCCCCTCCACCCTAGGTCCCAGGGGGAAAGATCTTTAATCCTTACCTGAAAACACAAGAGATATTTGGGATCTTAAAGTAGAAGGGGAAATTTTGAAGAAGAAAAATGTTGCAATAATTAATTTCTTGCTCAATCTTCTGAATAGTAAGTATTATAGTGAGATTCCTTCCTTTCCATTTAAACTCTCCAAGGTAGAACCTTCCTTTTTCAGTTCTAAAAGATTACTGTTGACAGGGACATGTTTGAAGACTTTGATTTTCCTTTCCTTTCTTTCAGTAACACACTTTTCTGGGGAAGGAAACCATACAAAAGTTTAAAACTGTGACTGGAAAAGTTAGAGAAGAGGTTGCACCATACTGACCCTGTTTTGAAAGGCTACAGCCACCCCCTAGGTTAACTGGTCTTTCCACAGCAGCTCTGCAACCACTCTTCCTAAATGAACTTTTTGGACCCTCAGCCAACCTTCCTCCCTGGACTGCAGGAACAATGGTGATGGCCAATACCAAGTTCAACCCAGGAGGCCAAGTGCCTAGAGAAGCTAAAGACTTCTCTGTTAGGCAGGCTAGGCAGGCCTCAATAGACAGCTCCTTAGGATTAAGGATGTTAAGGAGTTGGGTTCTTCTATTCCATGCCTACCCCCAACTATAGCACGGTTAGACCACAATTGGTCACAACCAGCTAATTAAACTGTCACTCCACAGAAGGCCAAATGGCCATGCATAAATAGAAATTTCTCTTTCTTACCTGCCCTGCAGTCTTCCTTCCTTTCCTTCTCTCTTTTTTAGTTTCCAGAAATAATTGTTCTTTTTCTAGTGCCTAAAAAGAAGGCACCCCACAGTTCATCTTACTTGGCAGTAGCCTAAACAGCTTCTTATCCTCTCAATATAGTCTTTAAAGTTCATGGATGAAAAAGACTGACGGGTGAAAATACCATTCACCCTTCAAGGGTGTTAGCTACCACTTAGCTAACAGAAAGTTTACAGTTATTTACCACTCCAATAGTTGTGTGTGTGTATGTGTGTGTTTTAATATTCCAAACCTCAGAAAATGAACCCACCGTTTACTAGGGCATTTTGTTAATAGCCAAATATATATATTTATAATAAATTTCTGGGAATTTAATAATTTCTTTTATGTGTATATCATTTTCCTTTTCAAAGCACTTTCACATGTACCTGAGCTAGAGTTAAATTATAACACCCATTTTACAGATCGGGAAACTTGACTCAGGTGGACTAAGAGGCATACGAAGGTCACAGAGTTAATTAGTTGCAGCATCAGAATTAGAATCCTGGCTTTCTTCTTTATTGTGGGTTTTTGTTTTGTTTTGTTTTTGTACTCCACTATATACAAGGTTTATATCCTAGTCTTTGAGATTTCCTCATGGAAAAAAAAGAAAGTGCTATTCCACAAATGTGCCTTGGAGGTTCTGTCAGGAACTGACTTTTAACTGGAATATACTGTTGGCATACCCTATTTAATGACTTATGGCTCCAAGGCATTGAAAGACATTTTGTGGAGAAAAGACCTGAAATCACCTCTTAATACAATATATAACCACAGAAAAGTTCTTTCACCTCTCTGAGTCAGTTTCTTCACCTGCAAAATGGCAACAGCATTGCCAATCTCATAGCGCTGGTACAAGGCTTAAATAAATGGCATTTATAAAGCACTCTGCCAGTAGATTGTAGTGTTAGAGTTCTTTCTCTTGAAAAGTGCTGTCAGAGTAACAGAGTTAGGAGAGTACGGTTAAGGAAATCTGGTGTGCTAGGATTCCCTCATCCTCCTTGAGGACACTCCACTTGCAGAGCACAGCTCCCTCCCAAACTGTAAAACTCAGATAGGAGGAAGGATAGATAGGTAAAGGCCAGATCATGCGAAGCCCTGCAGGCCTCGGGATGGAGTTGGCAGTGGCCTGATCCAAAAGCAGTTCAAGGTTCTTCTTTCTGTTCCTCCAAGTCACCAAGCTTGTTCCTACCTCGGGGTCTTTGCATTTCCTGTTTCCTCATTTGAACCTCAGATGATCACTCCCTCACTGCATTCAATGTTACTCCTTCAAGGAAGCTATCTCTATCAGAGTTTATTAAAATACCATCTTGTGGGGATATATGTATACGTATAGCTGATTCACTTTTTTGTACAGCAGAAACTAACAGAACATTGTAAAGCAATTATACTCCAATAAAGATGTTAAAATATAATAATAAAATAACATCTTCCCACCTACTAGTCACTCTTCAAGCCCCTAACCCCTTATCTTTTTTTGTTTCGTTTTGTTTTGTTTGTGGGGGGGGTGGTTTGCGGTACGCGGGCCTCTCACTGTTGTGGCCTCACCCATTGCAGAGCACAGGCTCCGGACGCGCAGGCTCAGCAGCCATGGCTCACGGGCCCAGCCGCTCCGCGGCATGTGGGATCTTCCCAGACTGGGGCACGAACCCGCGTCCCCTGCATCGGCAGGCGGACTCTCAACCACTGCGCCACCAGGGAAGCCCTAACCCCTTATCTTGATTGTATTTTTCCTCAACACTTACCAATACCTGAAATTATATTGCATATTTATTTAATTGTTGTCTATCTCTTCTGCTAGAAAGTAAGCTCCGTAAAGACAGGGACCTCATTCACTCTGCTTCCCCAGTACCTAGAGGAGTAAATGGTTAGTCTTAGGTGTTTAACAAATAATGAATGAATGAACATGATATTGTTATATAAATGAAATAATGTTATTCTAGGACCACTTATTAGCATTGTGGATTCCTCAGACTGCCACCTTCACATTAATTTTAATCGCTAAGTACATTTTCAGCATTACATTAGGATTCTTATAAAGATGAAAACTAAATGACATATTCAAAGAAATTGTAGAAACATGAACCATTCTTTAAAATTGATACATTTCACTTAGAATAATGTTCCAAGGTCAAGACAGCTGGGAAAACTTTAAAATGTAAATCTGATCTCGTCATCAGTCCGCCCTATTCTTCAATGGCTGCCATTGCCCTGGGCAATACTTAAACAGCTCCACTCTGAAGGATCCTCAGGATCTCTTCAGAGCTCTTGCTGCTCCTTAAGCATCATCTCCTGTTCCCCATATAATGATTCATATCACCTCGTTTCAGTCTCAGAAGTGTCCTGGTTTGAGTAATGATATATATGGTCATCCTACCTATATATCCTTTTCTGCAAGGCCTTCACTCCAACCAGACCCATCTAACCAGCAGGTCTCCAAACAGCAGAGGCTCTTTCATATCTTTCTTTGAGCAATTTTCCTTCAGCCAAGGGTATCCTTCATTCTTCCTGATGCTGGTTCTAATATCAGCTCCTCTAGAAAGGCTTTCCCAGAATTTTCCTCCAGCCTCATTTAGATTAGGCAAACCCTCCAGGGCTACTTTGGAGTTGCCTGAGGAGCTTTTTGAAAATACAGATTTCTGGGCCACCTGGATGGGTGGGGCCCAGGAAGTCTGTTTGCCTTGCCTAACTGTCCCTACAACATCTCTGCATACTGTTATGACCAATTTACCCATCTGTTTCCTTCATGGGACTAAAAAATCCTTGAGCGCAGGACCCATGACCCTCAACTTCAGTGTATTTCCACTGACTGAAACAGGTACTCAGTAGACGATACATCAACACATGAATAATAATGGCAAACATTTACAGAGCCCTTACTATGGAACAGGAACTGTTCTATGTGGTTTTTGTGTATTAACTCATTATTTCAGAAAAAATTTTAACCTTTAGGGTTATAATAGCCTGAATGACAAAAGATATTAGGGACATTATGGTACTAAGAATTAACTCTTAATTTGGCATCCAAATTAATTTTTTTAAGTAAACATTTATCTTAAGACAGAATACCTCTTGAAAGTCTTCTGTAGTCCTATGCACACTGAGGAGTGTTGATCATTTGCTGGGTGAGCACCTAGTGTGCCTTGCAGGAGGACTTTGTAAAGATGACCAGAAATACCTAAGACTTCATCCCTACTGCCAAATTTCCTGACTGTTTTGTGCTTGGTCATCAGATGCACCTTCCAGTGTTTTATCTTTTTTTTTTTTTGCGGTACACGGGCCTCTCATTGTTGTGGCCTCTCCCGTTGCGGAGCACAGGCTCCGGACGCGCAGGCTCAGCGGCCATGGCCCACGGGCCCAACTGTTCCGCGGCATGTGGGATCTTCCCGGACCGGGGCACGAACCCATGTCCCCTGCATCGGCAGGCAGATTCTTAACCACTGTGCCACCAGGGAAGTCCCAGTGTTTTATCTTCTATCTCAGACCTCTTTAACAAAACAGCTTCCACAATGCTGGGAAAGAGAACAAAGGTTCTGCTTTGCTCTTTCAATCAACACACTTCAGCTCCAAAATTTAGCATTCTCTGTGGATATCCTATAAAATTAAGGAGAGCTTATGAAGGACCTGTGACCCACAAAGAGCTTAATGCATTTTAAATGTACAATTCTAGTAACAGTGTCAGATTATGGATTTCCAAATGGCAGCCACAATCATGATTTAGAACAGATGGTCAAACCACAGGCAACGGAATCAACAGAATTTTCTGCCATTCCCAAGAGGCTAACAGAATCCAAGAGAAGTATCTGACATCACCTAAATTGGTAAACAGCTCAAAACAATCCTAATTAACAGTTTGCTGGAGCACTTAATGACAAAGAGCATGCCTCAGTAGAAACTGGTATTCTTAGGCAGTGTTTGTAGATTATTAACCACATAGGAAGATGGTCTAAAGCCCTGGGAAAAACAGTCAAAATTAGGAATTAGGGGATCTTAGTTTGGGCCCAAGCTCTGACACTGCATGACCTTGGTCAGTAATTTGAACTTTCTGAAGCTATTTCCTTGTCTATAAAAGAATGTCTAAGTTACCTTCTCTTAGCTTTAAATGTATACCCAAAGCAATTAGAAAATGGGAAGGACTTTAACCATAAATGAGTAAAGTAAGAATCACGTAAACATTTTAGATTATAATAAAGTAAAATTCATCTTTCAATATACAAAGAGGCTACAGTAGGTGAAAGTTAACTACTATTATTCATTTTGCTACCAGAGTTACTATGGCAGAGGACATTATTTTTCTAGAAATATTAATGCTCGCAGCAGAGCAAACCACAGTGCCTATGGGTAAGGAGGCTTTCTTAAATCAACAAAATCATGTAACGTTGTCAGTTAAGAAATGTTGGACTATTTTTTATATAGTCATCTTTGGTTCTCTGTGTTGTCAGTCTTCTGGAATAGGCTTTGAAAAGAATGGATAATCTTTTCAGCACTGCTTGTTATCCAGTGCAAGAAACTCTGATAAGGAAAGACTCCACAATGAGCCTCCACAAGTAAGCAAAAAAAGTTTCAGCCTGAAATAACCCAGAACTAGTTAGGTCTAGATGCCAACAGGCAAATTTACTCTGTATTTTTTGCACCCTCCCTATGTTTCTTTGACAGATTTTTTTTTTTAAGGACTGTGTTCAACTTTTCACGAAAAGTTATGTTAGGCATGTATTTTGTGAAAGTGATGGAAGAAGAGAGGAGAGAGTTTGAAGAGAAGGGACAGGGTAGGAGAAGGGGACAGAATTAAGCTCCTGGGAAGGAAGCCCACTGCTTCTCAAGTTACCATTTGTAAACCCTTTACCCGGTTCTGTTTGGGCTATTGTCCTGGGTAAATCATCCATTGAAAATCAAGCTCTTCAGCTCATTATATATTCTTCATTTGAGGTGACCAGAACTATTTCCTGAAACCTGGTTTGGGTGCTAATTACCTGCTCAAACACCTTGTAAATACCTCCGTGGATTTGTCATAGGAAAATTTCACTTTTTTATTTTTCTTAAATTGAGCACACTTATTGCAAGTTCCCCTTTCAGCTTCCTAGGCGTGACACTACAAGCCGCCTAAGTAGAAGAGGCTTCTGCTGCTCTGGTTACTGTGAAGAGACTCTCACTTCTCCTCAGCTACCCTAAGGCATAGCTCGCAGTTCTGACTCAACTGTAGAGAAATGTTTACCGTGTATTTCTATACAGAGAAGTAAGTTGCTTTTACCTCCCCAGACCTCTCTCCCTCCCTCTGCAATGAGGCAAGAACCCCTTTTTACAAATACCCGAAGAACCTTGTACAAAAGACACTTGCCCTCACAGACAGTTCTTTCTCTTTAGATTTTAAAATAACCGTTTCTGTCAGCCTTCATCTTCTCCTAACCCTCAGACAAAAAACCTCAAACTCATAGCATATGTCTTGCCGTTGGGATAGGATGACATTTCTATCAATTTTGAAACTGAATAAAAAAAGTATTTTACTGGGGAAAAATGTTTATTCATTTATATATCTCTGATTGATTCGATACAAAATAGTGTTGCCTTTTCTTTCCTTCCCACATCTAAATAAATTTATGTCCAAAAGCTTGAATGTAGGTGTCATCTTCAAAAAAATTAAGTGAAGTCAGAAAAACGTGGAACAAAACCATGCCAATAGAACCAATATAAGTCAATATTTTAAATACACGCACTTCAATCTTTTATCCCTGGAAAAGAACTGGAAGATTGGAAATACTGCATCCTGATTACGCAAGATTTTTTTTTTCGCCTTTCCTTAAGAAAGCTGAAGGTGAAGGCTGTCTCTATGTGGCACTGTGGTATAAGTGACCGCTGTTGTGGAGGAGAAAAGCCCATGAAGCTTAAAAATTTTGCAAAGAGAAAACAATCCTCCTGCAGACCACAGTAAATAAAATAACAGCAGTGGGGTGATTTGCAACCATGTAACGGGGCTTTTGTCTGGGTCTATTTCTCTAGGCCTTGAGGGTTTCTGTGTTCCTTCTCGGCAGGATCTCAGTGTTGTGCCCCTCCATTACAAAGGCCCAGGGCTTGAGCCCCTCCTCCAACTGTTCACCCCCAATCTTGCCCATGCTGAGGCTTACTTACAGCAGACTGAAGAGTTTCAGTGGGGTGCAGGGCACTGCAATTTAGGATTTCTGCAGTACAGGGTGAATTTTCAAGAGTGTATCAGAGAGGGGAGCCAGACTTAAAAATAGCCTTTACTCATCCTATTAACCATTTCATTGCTGAACGGGTTTTTAAGGCCAGGCCAGCAGGGTTTGTTTTTCTCTAGCAAACACCAAAATTGCTACAGTTGCCTCTGACCGGTTGTATAAAGGCAACACTTCACTATGTCTTGGATAACAACTGAATAATTGTTCTGACTCCTTGCAGAAAGAACTATTAAAAAAATCATTGTATTCTTCTATACGCTGTGTTTGAAGGTGGGAAAGAAGGGAAAGGATTAGAGAAGCAGAGGAAAGGGCAAATGAAAGAAAGGAGAAGGGAAAGAGAAATCTTTGTGAATGGAGAAGTTGAAGCCTCTTGTTCTGGTTTGTATTGATCTTATTTAAGCATAGGGAGAACTGATGAGTCTGTGATTATTTTAATGACCATGAAACCTGTGCATTCAAAGAGATAAATGAAGCTATGTAATCACCTTCTAAGTAATATCAAAGAACCATAAAAGGACTGGGGGAGGGGTGTCATTGTATAATAGTATTTACATCATACAGGGCACCACAGGCAAAGGTAAACCAGGGGTTGAAGTATTTCCAGGGAGACAAGAGACTAAAATTCAATACTTAATGGCCCTGACCCATCTAAGTTATTGAAGCAATAATTGTTTCTGTTTTGGTATTTTAGCAAGGAAAATGCTGTTTTTTTGTTTTTTGGGGTTTTTTTTAGGTTTGTGAGTAGTTTGTACAGCAAGTAAAGCTTTGGAAGTGCAACAACACAGAATATACCAACAATGGGCAAACTGAGTCAGAGAGTGTGTACTAGGTGAAAGCTATTGGGAAAATATGCTCTAAATTTTATATAATAATGAAAACATACTTGGTTCAAACAAAAGACAAACTTCTGATTATCTTAAATAATATGACATTCTTTTAATGTGACATTATAAAATTATATGACTGCTTGTCTAAGGGAAGATGTTAAGAAGTATGAGATGCTGACACTGCCCTTAAGATTAGCAAGAAAGAGAAGGCAAATACACACACACAGAGGACTAGCAACGTGACAGTGTTTAATATGAGTTGAAATTAACTGATTACATCATTTGTGACTTTAATGAATGTTCACATTTAATAAGCTAGTGCAGCTAAAAGGAGAAGTCCCAACTCTGGAAGCGGACAAACGTGGTTTTCAATCCTAGTTCTCCTGCTTAGTAGTTGCCTAACTCAAGAAAAATGATTTAATGTCTCTGGGTCTCAGTTTTCTCATCTGTAAAATGGGCATAACATCGTCTGCCTCTTCAGGTTGCTGTGAGGATTAAATAAGATAATAAATGGAAAGTACCTGGTTGTATTTGGGCAAGTACCCAATCAAAATAGCTATTATCATTCACCCCATTACTCTAAAAAGGTGACAGAAAGTCTTAAGGAAATTAGGAACCCCAGAAAAATAAAACCTATTAAAAAAAAACAAACACCTAAGCCCTTTAAACCATGAAGTTTCTGATCATGAATTTGTCATTAATCAAGCTCTGCTACAAATACAATTGCCAGATGAAAAACAGGACACCCAGTTAAATTTTTTTTTTTTTTTTTTTTTTTTTTTTTCCTGTGTTGGGTCTTCGTTTCTGTGCGAGGGCTTTCTCTAGTTGTGGCAAGTGGGGCCGGCCACTCTTCATCGCGATGCACGGGCCTCTCACTATCGCGGCCTCGCTTGTTGCGGAGCACGGGCTCCAGACGCGCAGGCTCAGTAGTTGTGGCTCACGGGCCCAGTTGCTCCGCGGCATGTGGGATCTTCCCAGACCAGGGCTTGAACCCGTGTCCCCTGCATTGGCAGGCAGATTCTCAACCACTGCGCCACCAGGGAAGCCCCCCAGTTAAATTTTAATATCAGATGAACAACAAATATTTTTAGTATAAGTATGTCCCATGCAATATTATAATAAAAATATATCTGTTGTTCATCTAGATTTCAAATTTAACTGATTGTCCTATTTTTTATTCACCACATCTGGCAACCTAACTGCAAACAGTAGAGACCTGAGTTTTTTTAATTCCTACTTCCTTTAGCCCAGGTCCCTACTGAGGTGACAGGAAAGAAATCCTTATTTCAGAAAGTAAAAAAAAATTAATAAATGAAATTAATGTAATTAAAACTTTTCAAATATCTAGAACTTAGCTTGTTAATATAAGAGGAAAAACAACTGCCATTTTTCCATTTTATAGTTTAGCCAGTGGCTTTTGGTTTTTAATAATCTCTCACCCAAACCATGGCAATGTGCTGTTTCTAGTTTCCCTTCGCCAGTTCTAATTTTGTTTTGTTTTGCTTTTCCTTTTCTCTTTCTCCAGTGCAGGGCTCCATGGAAACTTGACTATGCAGATAGACCTGTGGAGCTGAGAGTAAACTGACAAATAAGACACCCAAATTGAGATGCTTTGTCAAAAGGAACGGTCCTTTCCAGTAAAGTGGTATTATGTAGGTAAGTTAAGATGTATGTCCAGGAAATGTTTAGGTCAATGGAGTAAATGTTAAAGGGGTGTTATGAACATGTTTATGACATTTTGCATTCACTTGATTAACACTTGGTATTCCTTTGTTAGTTTATATTTTCTAAATAGGGTGACAGGGTGAAGGCCTACCACAGTTTAATGAATTCAGAAACTTACATCAACAATAAAGTTAATACTTGAAGCATGAGCTTTGAACTCTTAATTCCATGAGACACTACCTATGTATGGAGAATATTAATAAGGATATCTGATTTAACTTTGTCAACAAAAGACACCATACTAAAGTTTGCTTTCACACATATTTACTTGGCTTCATGATAACATGGTTGATAAGACACATGCTTACATATAAATTCAGGTATATTGTTCACTAATATGTAAAAGGAAAAAAGTTTTCAAAAGTAGTTTTATTTTAGTGTTTAAAAATGTTAAAAAGTTCAAAAGTTGCCGGTTTTGCCTCTATTAAATTCCCTTATCCATCACTGACACAGATATGTTCTCTTAATTTTTTTAATTTATTATATCCCAGTATTTATTTAAACTCCACAAATCTCTTTAACCACTTCTAAGTAAATGTTAACGACTGGTTGGCTTTGAAAACTCTGTACATGTTATTATCCCATCAAAATCCCTATTTCATCTCAATTTAGAATTTAAAACAATGAAACCAAAAAAAAAAAATAGGAAAAAGAATTGTGAAAGCAAACAAAAAGCCAAAAGAACATTAGAACAACGCATTTTCCTTTGAAGGACGGAGAAAAATCATGGGTAATTTGGGCGAGTTGATTTCTAGAGAACTCTAGCTATCAGAATGACTTTGTCGGGAGCAGCCACCCAACGGTCCTGGCCATTACATGTCAATCTGTCAAGCCAGCAAACAAAAACACCACAGGCTTTAGCACAAATGGCATATGACAAATGCAGATGTGCCTCTGAAAAGAATCTTTGCTTTTTAAACACCTGCAAGAATTCCAAAACAACTGGCATGCCTTCCACTCTGCCATAGCCACTCTCCTGACCCTGAGTTCGGAGTGTTAAAGAAAAAAATGCCTAGAATGTACAGTCTTCCATTCTTATTTGGCAGAGCAGTGGGAGGCTGATGAGGAACTAGTACAGTGTTGATATCACAATGCCATGCACCTGCTTTGGATGTAAAATGAAAGAGTTTATTACAGAAACTGCAGCACTTTTTCATCTTCTCATTAAGTAGTTGTGAGCAAATTCAAGTATGTTTCCGTTTGATTAGGTTAACCCATCCTGAATTAAAAGGGCTTACTGAGAGTTTTTTCCCTTTTCTTCCCCAGCAGGTATATTGTCATCCTTTCACAATTAAACTGTCTCCTATATTTTGGTTTAGACAGATGAGTCATTTGTAGTACTGTTGCAAAGCACTGTTTTTAGACAGTTAACTAAAAAGTAAAATTTAGTTTACATTGTTATTGATTTTTTTAAAAAATCAATCAATTATTGTCTTTTTAAAAAGACAAGCATCCCCCAAATACCTTTCTATTCGATGAACACTTTTGTGTCTAAAAAATATATTACTGAAGAAGCATAACTCATTCCCAGGGAATATTCCTTCTGTGTGTTTCAGCTGGTATCTCTTGAAATATCATCCTTATAAAACTCGTACTGTGAAACAATGGCTAATATAAATGTCTTTCAGGTTATCAGCTGGTAGAGGAAAACGTCCCTTGAATCCAGTCATTTTGTTTGCCAGAAGCAATTTGATAGTATTTTTCATCTCTTCCTTAATAACAGTCTGTTATAACATCTATATGTAGTTACCAAATAGAATCTCTTGGCTTAGTAGTCAAGCTATAAATACAGATAGGGCACTACTATGTTATCAGAAAGAATGTCAGCGAGAGCAGGTTGCCCAGTAGCAAATTACAAAGTTTTGGCTCCCAAGAATGAGATGCGTTGTTTGCTCTTGCACACTGCAGCTGCCTCCCCAATCCACCCCCCTTTTTTGGTGGTTTATTACACACAAGCTACTAATGAATGGGAGCCGCTGTTTTACAGTACACCACACTTACAGGACTTATCTCTAGGCCTACCACAGATTTGACTGATCAACAGCAGGGCACCGCCATCATAATTCTTCCTAGAAACAGGAGTATAAAAAGGGGTTTGTTGGAGGTTGGCTGGGTCTGCAGAGAATCCTGCCCGCAGGGCCTGCCGATGCCATCACTAGCTGTTATGGTCTTTGGCCTAATAAGGTACAGAAACAAAGATTGTTCACTTATTCAAGAAGACTAAAGCACCAGAATGATGGAAAGTAGAGGCAGTAGGGCACACATCCAAGTGGGATTAAGGCCACAAGTGCAACTTTATAGGGCTGTCTGGGTGGCAGAATAAGGATCTGCAGCTGAAAATCCAGTTCAAACATAATTTATTATATGTCATTCATAGTTAGAGGTGGCTGTCATTAGGAGTTAAATTGTTGCATTGTACCCTACTGATTTTGATAAGTATTTTTGTAAGCTTCTTACACATTATCGCAATTCAGAAACAGAGGCAGAAGGTAAATAACAGACTGATAAACTGACATCGTGCTGTCTAAGAAATATATCTGGAAAAGGCCATGGTGCTTCACTTTTTCCCCATTCTCTACTATAAGTCACACTATGTCCTTCACATTTCTAAATTTTGGCATTGCTCCCATAGCAGTAAAAGATCACAACTGGCATCTCTGAGGCTTTCTCAAACTTTCAGATAAACATCAACAAAATGAATTCACCTATTTCCCAAGAAAATAAACACACTAACCCTGTTTTATATAGGAAAAAACTTCAACTAGGAGAAGTCATTCCCCCAATCCTAAAGACATTGAATGACCTAGCTGAGAATAAAATTCTAAAGTTAAATACTGCTGGAATTAGAAATGTGGGTTATAAGAAGGGTATTTCCACAATGAGCCCTGTACACTTTGAAGTCATTGTACAATAGTCTCTTGTGTGAGAGAGGACTATACTTGGCTAAGGCTTCATTGTATTATAAATGGACTATATGTTCTAAGATCACAATAATTTAAAGTCAATTTAATTGGCTTTTATATGTACTTGTAGTTAATGAAGGTTTGATTATCTTAATATTATTTAATAGAGTGTGATAGGTTACAGAGTTTGGGTATGGGGGGGTATAGGTATCAGTCATAATAATGCCAGATCAGCGTTAATCAAGGGTGTACCATCTGGGAAGACTAGAATTAAGTGTGGCAGTTTTTCAAATACTGGGTTGGCCAAAACATTTGTTCGGGTTTTCCATAAGATCTTACAGGAAAACCCGAACGAACTTTTTGGCCAATCCAATAATATTCTTCCAAATCGTCAAATAGCAAGTCATCCTCTCTACTCTCCCTCCCACCACCATATTTTATTTATCCTGATTTCAAACCATTTAAGCCTTTAAGATTAGTGCCATAAATTTAATATTACCTTTAGTACTTAGGACATGGCCAGGTTTACTATTTTATTCAGTCTTTTAGCATATTCCCTTATATCTCCTGCTCATGCCCACTTTGTCAGCACAGTAACTTGTAGTTGCCTGGTGCTTATTTCAGAAAGCAGAAATGTCTTATTGTGACATAAGGACCACTATGTTTGTGAAGCTTTTCTAAATCAAATGGGAAATTTTGAGGTAAGACAGTGTGAAACTGTGTTAAACTAGTTCTCCTCTGAACTCTGTTACTTATTAGCTATTTGACCTTAGGCAGTTTGCTAAACTTCTCTGAGCCTCATTTTGATCGTTTATAAAATGCGGATACCTTATATGCCTGCCCTGTCTGCATCCCTTGTTTTATACTCAAGGACAAGATATTAGTAGTGGCTTGCTGTGTGCCAAGCACTGCTCTAAGCTGTTCACATATAAACTCAATCCTTACAATAAGCCAATGTGATTGCACTGTTGTCATCCTCACTTTTTTTTTTTTTTTTTTTTTTTTTTTTGCAGTACACTGGCCTCTCACTGTTGTGGCCTCACCCATTGCAGAGCACAGGCTCCGGACGCGCAGGCTCAGCGGCCATGGCTCACGGGCCCAGCTGCTCCGCGGCATGTGGGATCTTCCTGGACCGGGGCACGAACCCGTGTCCCCTGCATCAACAGGCGGACTCTCAACCACTGCGCCACCAGGGAAGACCTCATCCTCACTTTTATAGATGAGAAAACTCAGATGAGATGACACATGTGGTGAGTAGTAGAGCTGGGACCCAACCCTTGACTGTCTAGATCCAGAGTCTATGTTCTTCACTATTACCTATCTGTCTGCCTTTCTATCTATCAATCTATCAGCTCCCTATCATCTATCTGCCTATTTTCCCATCCATCCACTCATCAATCCATCCACCCGTCCAGCCATCCATCATCCATCCAACTTTCTATCTGAGATCTGGAAGATACACAATTTTGGAGAAGTGACAAAGGGCACTTTCACTTTTTATTCTACACATCACTTTCACTTCTATAAACTTTTGTATTGTTTACTATGCTATAGTCAAGTTTAGAAGTAGAGTACTGGGACATATGATATAGAGATGCAGTAATTATAAAAGAAAAGCTTTACAAACAAGTGGTCCTTAAGTGGGTATTAAAAGCAATGTCAATAATTTACTTTGGGTGGGGTCTTAAACATGAATATTGCTTGTAACTTTGAGGGCAGGGTGTATGACACCTTTTCCTCTTAATTGTAACACCTTTTTCTTTCAACAGCGCCTACATAGCACTTTGTCTCCTCAAAACTCAAAAGTTTTGTTTACTGACTGAAAGGAGCTTATATGTGAAAGGCTTCTGTTAGAGCAGGGCTATAATTTGAGGCTATGTAGCAGGGCAAAGTTAAATTGAAATTAAATATATGATTCTGGACAATTAACCAGTGCTTTATCCAACTTGATTAACCAGCCACAGATATTGTTTCTTTTACCCTCACAAACTCTCATATCCATCCACAGTATTTGCCTCATATTTTATTCTAATTTGGTGTTTACATTTTCCCTGTAAAATATTTCTTTTTTAGATTGGATTTCTAATTAGGAAGATTGACACTTATAACAAACAATCCATTCCTGGATTCTTGTGCATTACATCACCAAAAACATTTGTATTAGTTTACTAATTTGATTATTACAGGATGAGTATGATGTTGCTAGAATGTATTTAGTGTGTCTTTATTCCCCGCTTCTTTGCATTTAATATCTTTTTATCAAAGATTTTGAGGTTGTTCATACAATTGGCTGATACTTCCTGATTGCAAGATATCTCTGTAGACTTTTAAACATATTTAAATGTATTTCTAAATTTTCATTCACTTGCATAAGCATGAATGTAGAACTTCTGAATGGCAGAATTTAAAAAATGATTTTTTTTTCCTCTCTTAAGCTGAAGATTCATTCACTTAAAAACAATACATTTTAAGGGCCTCCCTGGTGGCACAGTGGTTAAGAGTCCGCCTGCCGATGCAGGGGATACGGGTTCGTGCCCCGGTCTGGGAGGATCCCATATGCCGCGGAGCGGCTGGGCCCGTGAGCCATGGCCGCTGGGCCTGCGCATCCGGAGCCTGTGCTCCGCAACGGGAGAGGCCACAACAGTGAGAGGCCCGCATACAGCAAAAAGAAAAAAAAAAAAAACAAAAAAAAAACAATACATTTTAAGATGCAGTGTTTATTTGTAACTCTATAATGGAACTCTGAGAGCAAGTGGCACATAAGAAGTGACCCATGAAATATCTTTGAAAAAGAATGATTGATTTTCCATACAAGTCCTCAATTTAATAATTGAAATGTTATTTCACAAATATGAGAAATAGACATCCAGATGAGGATACTGAGGAACACAGAGACACCCAGATCCAGGAATAAGCTAGTATGAGAAGTGCTAGATTTCTCACACTTAATCCTCATCACTAAATTTTAACTCTCTTTAAATGTTTTTATTACTAGTAAAATGTTTTCATGGCACTTATGATGACAGTATTTACTGAATGAATAAAGTATAGAATGGCCCATTAAAACAGATAATGTTCAGCCTCATTTTGTGTTGCTCTAGAAACTTTATTTTAAATCCATTAAATAATTTTCTATGGCACACTGTACAATCTTGCTTCTCTACCTTTCCCCTCTACCTAGAATATGGTCTCATATCTGTCTATCACAGTCCTACCCACTCTTCAGGGCCCATGTTCTCCATCAAGTTTATCCAGGCTACTCCATATTTTCATAGCTGTTTGTTCATACTTTTACCATAACTTATTCTGAAGAGACACTTGTATACATGCCAATTTCTCTTTCCTGGATAGCTGGGCCCAAATCCTGAGCTTTTTAAATATTTTTAAATTCTAATCTTTACTTCCACAAAATTCCATGATGGCAAGGATTTAGTCTCTTCATCTTTGAATAACTTGAAGGAATACCATATACCTACTATAGAGGTAGTCAGTTATGCTTATTCACTGGATAGTAAGCACTGAACATAAACAGGTTTCTCTAGTTAAGTTCCATAATCAGGAATTGTATCTATTAGCAGTCAATTATATGAGATATATTCACAATATTGAGAGATAGAGAAAAACCTGATATTATAGTATGCAAATAATTGACTGAATTTTCACTATACATTGTGATCTTCTACTACATATATATATATATATATATATATATATATAATATTCCTTTCAGAAGAATACAGAACATTTTTGTGCCTGGTTGACTTGGTTAAAAACCTCATTAGGAAAAATGTTTGTACCATTTAAAAGAAAATCCTATTTTGCCCAAATTATATTAATTTGCCCAGATTGATAACAGCTTCAGGAGGTGGGGGGCAGAGAGAGAGAGAGGAGGAAAGAAAGAAAACATATCTTTGATAACACAGTGTATTGGGCAGGAGTAATTTAAAAGAAAAATGAGGAATTTCTGATCTTTATTTATGCTTTCCAATGTTAGTGTGGTGTTTTTATGTACTTACAAGCAAATGTTATGTAGCAATTGACAAAACTTCTTTTTGGATTCCTAAAATAATTCTCCTCTTCCTCTTTCTTCATCTTCCTCTTTTGCAACATGAGAAGTTTACATGAAAACTAACCAATAGCTTAGGTGACTTAGAAATACTATAAAGACAGCAAGAGGGACATCGCCCGAATCTATAACATTAGAAGTTGATCCCGGGACTTCCCTGGCAGTCCAATGGTTAAGATTTCGCATTCCAGTGCAGGGGGTGCGGGTTTGATCCCTGGTTGGGAGCTAAGATCCCACATGCCTCACAACAAAAGACCAAAAAACATAAAACAGAAGCAATATTGGAACAAATTCAATAGACTTTAAAAATGGTCCACATCGGGCTTCCCTGGTGGCGCAGTGGTTGAGAGTCCGCCTGCCGATGCAGGGGACACGGGTTCGTGCCCCGGTCCGGGAAGATCCCACATGTCGCGGAGCGGCTAGGCCCGTGAGCTATGGCCACTGAGCCTGCGCATCCGGAGCCTGTGCTCCACAAGGGGAGAGGCCACAACAATGAGAGGCCCGCGTACCGCAAAAAAAATCTTAAAAAAAAAAAATAGTTGATCCCTAGGAGTTGGTTTTGGTTGTCAGAGAACTCTTGATATTGTGGTTATGTTCTCTGGCTTGTACATTAAACTGTAGTGAGGGTTGTGATGTGCCAAATACCCACCTGGCATAATACACTGCGTTATATAAGCCCCTTAACCCAAGCTGCCCTACATTAAGAAAAACTACCTAGAAACTGATGAATAACACAAGAAGGAGGGAAGGTGGAAAAGAGGGAAGGAGGGAGGGAAGAGAAGACAAGAAGAAAGAAGGAAGGGAAGAAGTGGGGAAGGAAGGAAGGAAGAAAGGGAAAAAAACTGTTTTGGACAGTGGTAGCTGTTAGACAGACATGAACAAAATGAATGAGATTGGTAATATAGAAGACAAAAATTTCAAAGGACATCTAAGCAAACATATCAATGTTAATATGAGAGTTTTTATTTTTGCATTTCTTAATTTGCAAATTGTAGAGAAGACACTAGAAGTTTGGGGGCTTGAGCATATATTTCCAAATCAAAATAAACAATTCTCAGTCTAACGTCATATTTTAATTGAAAAACCTTGGCACAAAAAAGGGTACAATATATGTATGTCATTATTGATACACAATATGCAACATTCAACCAGAACTGTTGCTTTTCCTTTTCTGGACACTATTTCATTTTTTTCTAATCCTAAAAAATTTGACAGGATTTGTCTGGCTGCTAGCAAAATTCAGGGGCAAAGGCCTTGATTTAAGTATATATAAAATGACTAAGTTAGGTATATACAATTTAAGAAGTAAAAAAAAACTCCATATTAACATCCACACACCTACATTACATAATTAAGACAATACAATTAAAACCTAATTAGAATCACATGGTGTAATCCTTTTGTATTTCTTGATTCCTGTATGTTTAGATAGGTTACATCAATATCAGGTTAACTACACCTTTTATTTATCATTCCTAGGGTAGTTTGTAAACTTTTCTTAAACATGGAAAGTAAAAATCCAAGAGAAACAAAAAGTAGCCCTTCACAACTTTGTTTATCCAGACTTGCTAAGATATCACAAGATACCAGTCTATCAACACTAGAAGGCAGAGCTGGGGAGTGAGGGAATTAGAGAGGTTGATAAAAGGTACAAACTTTCAGCTGTAAGATGAAAAAGTTCTGAAAATTTTATGTATAACATGGTGACTATAGTTGATAAGACTATTGAATAATTGAAGTCTGTTAAGAGAGTAGAACTTAAACGTTTTCCTCAAAAAAAAAAAAAAAAAAGATAAATACATAGGTGATGCATGTGTTAACTAGATGGGAGGAATCCTTTCACAATGTATGCTTGTATCAAATCATCATGATGTACATTTTAAATATCTTACAGTTTTATTTGTCACTTATAACTCAATAGAGCTAAAAAACAAAAACAAAAACCACTAGAAGGGAAACCTCACCTACAATATTATTCATGGTTTTCATGTACATTTTAAAAATTTCAGGTAGTTATTTAAATTATATAGGGCTGCCCCTGTTTGACTTTTAGAGATTAACTCTGAAAGACCATTGATTGATAGATAGATAGACAGATAGACACACACAAACAAAGGAAAACAATAATTAGCAAAATTCACTTCTAAACGAATAGAATTTTTTAAATAGTGTCTTTTAACTTTTTTGTGAAATACAAAAACTTTGCTCTTTAATACAAAATCTTGATTTTCAGGGATATAGAACACATAAAAAATTAAAAAACCTATTGCTATAGTTTAATCACTTGAAACAGAAGCTATAAAATCTGAGTTAGTATCCCAGTTCTTCTATCTATCAGCTGGATCACAGTGTGCCAATGACTCAGCTTCTTCCTTGGTAAAATGGGATTAATGATATTTATTTCATAACATTATTCTAAGGATCAAACAAAATTATGAACTGAGAAGTGCTTTGTAAGCTATAGGGCATTAAACAAATTTAAGATGTTTTGAAGTAATAATTTTATCTAGTTGAGAAATTATGATTTATGCAAAATATCATTCCTAATAGTGAGTTTGATGTCTAAGCATGGGTACCCCTTTGAAAACATACATTTAACCAATAGGAAGTAGAGTGTCTTTCTGGTCACCTCTCAGACAGATTAACAACCTGTAAGAAAAGGATCTACAGTTAGAGCCATGCTGTATTAGGTGGACAATGTAATCACTAGGACAATTCTTTTTTTTTTTTTTTTTTTTTTTTGCGGTACGCGGGCCTCTCACTGTTGTGGCCTCTCCCATTGCGGAGCACAGGCTCCGGACGCGCAGGCTCAGGGGCTATGGCTCACGGGCCCAGCCGCTCCGCAGCATGCGGGATCCTCCCGGACCGGGGCACGAACCCGCATCCCCTGCATCGGCAGGCGGACTCTCAACCACTGCGCCACCAGGGAAGCCCCTAGGACAATTCTTAATACAAAGAAAGTGGAAACATGAGTCTGAAGACGGGAAATATAAAAGGTATTCTTCATCAAGAGTAAAACTTTGAAATCCATCTATTTAAGATTAATCACTATTCTTTTAGCTAAGCTGTTGTCATCTCTAACTTTCCCTGAGTAGAAAATAATCTGCACTTCCAACTAAGTTATTCATGGTCCAATTTGTTCTCAGAATACTATAATAGGCTTTGTGAAGATAAGTTTTATAATAGGGATTTAACATAGTGAGAAGCCAAGACACAGAGGCCTTCAAACACAAAGAGTATATATGTGTATAAACTGCTGAGTCCCCTCCCCCTCTTCTTCCACTCTCCCTTGTCCCCTCTCCCCGAAAAGACATTCACCCCTACTTAAAATCTAATTTTTACAAAGGATTCGGATGAAATGCCATCTCAACAACTTCACAGTACAATCAGTTTAGCTACTGCAGGGTTGCTTTAGAGCCATTTCAGCAGAGCTGGGAAATGGGGGAAACTTTGAGCAAAGTACCACTGGAAGAAGGAATACTGTGAAGGATTTTAAGAAAGAGAAACATTCAAAATCTTCCCTATTTGCAGTTCCGTCTTGCTTGATGACCACATTTACATACTGAGTTCACAGGCTAGAACTCTCAAAGAGAACTCTTCTTTCCTGGAGAAAATAAAACTTTCAGGGTGGCATCTTGGGGAAAAAAAAAGAAGAAGAAGAAGAAGGAAAAAGAATCACTGATGATTTACACACATGATTTTCCAAGCTTCTGATATCTTAAACTATTGAAAACACTTAAAGTTAATTCAGAGACACTATTAATTTATTGTTTTCTCCTCTTTAGCTCTATAAGATCTGTCTTTCCCTACTGATAATTTTTATCTCATTTATATCCAAATGAATGTATTGGCTATTTGTTTTACAAAGTAGCAAGGCACTTAAAGTGAAGTGCAAGTTTATCTTCATTCAGGTGGTGGCTGTTTCTTTTTAAGGTTCCGTATTTTCACATTTTAAACAGTTCAAGACACAAGCACATGAAATGTAATATTTAAAATACTTGAAAAAAATAAAATACTTGAAATTCTTTATCTATTAATGTATTTTAACAACTAGCTTCCCTTTTCCCTACGTGTAACATCCCTGCTGTACCTATTTTGTTGCAAGTTAGGCTATCTTATTTGCATATTTGTAACAAAGTATATAAAAGGATGAAGATGTGTGATTCCTTGAGTATTTATACTCAAAACTCTTCTTTGATTTAAAAAATCTTACAAATCACATAGGAATAATATAAGAAATATACATTTTAAACTTTTCTTAAGCAAAGAAAAAAATTTTAATTGTTTTTTAATGTGCTTTTAATGATTTCTAGCACTCACACCTCCTTACTTGCTTTCCAAACTGTTTATACTGTCCTCAATAACACTCAGTGGAAAGCTGTCACTCCTGGCTAAATCCTTACTTAGGGTGGATGCTATGCCTCCATGAGACAGGGTCAGGGGTCAAAATCGATTTTGGAGGCCACCTGGAGAGTCCAGGCCATGAACTGACTCAAAAAATTTATATCAGAGCCGGAATAGTCCACCTCCCAGGGTCAGATCTGGCCTGACACTCCAACTGCAGGCTGGGGCATGCTAGACCGAGCTCAGAGAGAGGCCAGAGTTGTTGACCCTGCTAGCTGACCTCTTCAAACTTCAGGAGAATTTTTTTGGCAGTTACCACGGTGACTGGGTACTCTAAAAGCTTATCCTTCTTACTGAAAGGAGGAAAAAAAAATTAGGAAAAAAATATGTTAAAACCTACCTTGCAGAAATGCCTATCACAGTTAAAGTTAAGGGAAAAAAAAAAGGAAAAAACTGAAGGAGCTCTAAATTGTCTATGACTTTAATCTCCTCTGCTGTCCTAAAGAAATTGGAATTTGTAAGGTCTTTCAAAAACCAAATTCACATTTGGAACAGATACTGCTTTTTTTTTGTAAACCAATATCTGACAACAATTTGAATAATGTATTAAAATACTTTTTAAACAACCTAATTTACTTGGAAATTCTGATATCTCTCTGCTTTTCTTTGAGAATAATCAGCTTTGAAATAAGGTCCACCATAAATGCTAATTTAGTAGGGGAAAAATACTGTAACTAAATAATCATTTTTGTGTCAAAAACATACTCGATACTATTTTTCCTGAGAGAAAAGTGTCCATTTTTGCTTGACTGGAAATAATAAAATTAGAAAAACAAGGGGTCATTATTATATAGTTTAAAAAAATTTTTACCAAATGACTTAATAAAATAATATTTACATTAAAAACAATGTCGTGAAATACTCTAATATAACAAAAGAGTACTAGGAGGAAAAAAATCAAGGTGCAGTTTCTTTTAGAGCAATTTAAAGTGAAAAAAAAGCCATAGAATATTCTTCTATGTTAATACCAAATGCTATCTTCTCCTAAAGTTCCACAACAATGGGAAGACTCATGAATTAAAATTTAATTCCCCATGGGGTAAACCTATGCACATTATAAAACTCTACTAGTTGATTTTTGGTGACAGATTGTAATGCAAAATACTTTTAAATGGCTCCTATATGTGACTTGAAATTAGATGAGAATCATAATAATTTAGAAGTATGATATTATTTAATTGTAATAATGCTTGCTTTAAAAAAAATGCCTGTGTACTGTATAATGACTTTTTGTAAAGTGAAATAATTGACTCTTAGTGTTGCTACTGCTCTGGCCCTCCTTTAATTTTCTCATCTGCCTCCTACATGACCCAGGTCCTGGAAGTCTTGAAAGGACTTTCTCCAGCAATTCTGCGTGTGTGGGTGTGTCTGTGTGTGAACATAAGCACACACAAATGACTAAGCATTGGTGAGGGGAGGGTGGGTTTGCATTTTAAAAAGCGGTGGGTAGGTAACAAAACAACGTCTTTGGTCTAAATATCATTTCTCATCTTGACTCTAAGCCAAGAAAGAAAAAATGATGAATTACAGAAATGTTGTAACTGACACTCCAAAAATGAATACTGAAATTTCAGAGGAATGTTTTAACCTAATCTTGAATGTTCATTTTGCTGTGACCTATTTTCATTGCTTTGTAATCACCACTAAATTCTTAGAACAGAATGGACATAAAACCAAGTATCTGTTAATTAATCTTAATTTCAAAAAAAAATCCAAAATTTAATTCAGAATATAATTTCCTTTCTTGTCTTGTGTTAAAACATCCAGTGAAAGGAAAGACTGGAGATGTATTTTGAGATGATTTTGCCATGTGATCCAATTGCACTTTGCTAAAACACAGGTCTTTCAATTAGATAGTGTGGTTCTTGCCATTGTAAAGAGGGCACTGAGGTTGGTGAGTCACTATAACTGTGGTGCCAGCTCATTCTCTATGATGAACTCAGATTGTCCTTCCCAGACGGGAGCTCTTGGCAAGCTTCCTTAAAGACCCGGAGGCTGGCAAAGCATGAAGAACTATCAAACAGGAAATGAGGTCCTCCTCAGGTTTTGAAAAGAGATGATAGAAGTCTTAGAGTGAGGCAAGCCAGACCAGAATCTCCTAAATCACAAACCTTATCTTGAGTGAAACATTATTTCTAAGTTGGATCTGAAAAGGAAAAGAAGTTGAAGCATAAGACACTGGTTCATTTGTATGTAAGAAAAGAGTGCCAAGTCTCTTAGTTTGGTTCCCTCAAGTCAAAGTTAGGATCGCTCCCAGGAAAAGACCAAAAGTCATTTGTCAGTTTTCTGCATAAATTTCTACTAAAAGGACAATGAAATAGATATTTAGAAGATCCATAGACCTGGGTCTTCTCTTATGTTGAAAATTCACCCATTTGTTATAGAACTACAGAATTCAGGGACTGGGAGGGATTTAAGAGATTATCTGGTCCTATCTCTTTCCTTTACGTATGCAAAATATGAAGCCAGGAACATAAAGTTCCTTCCTTACACATTATTAGTTACATGCCTCAACTGGAACTTAGATCTTACTCAGTACTTCTAGCCTAGTGGGTTCTCCACTATAATCTGTGGCCTCCTCACTGGCAGAAAGGATATTAAAAGCCCATACCAGTAGACCTATTCAGAGCCTTGAAGACAGAGTTATTCTGGAACTATGGTATAAAATGATTGTAAAACTCATTCAAGTTACACTTCCAGGAAACAACTTTAGGTACCACACAAGTAGAAATTCCACAAAATCAGGTAGTGAAACAATATGATAATATGTGCTTAAGGAAGCTTCAAAATTCTCAGGAACTTTGGTAACAAGGGTATGTTGTTAATATTATTTCTCCAGCTAATTGTTTTTATTGATTTGTTATGGCTAACAGGCACTGATTGATTTTCTTTTAATTGGTACAGAGTCTCCACTCTGCCAGGTTTATAATTAAATACTGAGAAGCAGGGCTTTTGGTGTTAGTCTAAGCTTCCAGTGGTATGAAAGTCTATCCAAATAACCATGAGCTATGTAAGACTTGATGGCTGCCAGTCCAGAAAGGGCTCAACCTGGTCTTTCTTTAATATTTCTCTTATTTAGTTCAGTTTTAACTTGTTTCTATTAGGATCAGTGGATTCTAAAAATGAAGTAAAAAGAGGCCTGTAGAAAAATGGGAATTCATCGCTGATACCCCAAACTGCCACTTGTCAACTGCATTCAACTATACAATTTACTTTCTATATCATGTATTTTCATTGCAATCCCCAAACTCCCCTTCTAACTTGGTATGGCATTTGGGAGAAGATCATGATTTAATTCTGAGAATCTGGCTCAGGGCCCCAGAAGGAAAAAGAGTAAGGGGTAAGAATTTAAGGGGAGGAGAAAAAGTACGAGGTATGCTGAGGGGTTTTTATAGGGAAGGAGGCTGGTAAATTAGGAAGGCAGTTATGTATGATTAAGAGGTGAAGGCAATAGGAGTCAGGTAGTCCTTAACTCCCATCTAGAATTTCAAAGAAATGTTATATCCTTTCCATAGGTTCCAATGAGTGTTACTTAAGGGAGGCATTTTGGGTACTAATTACATGTTAATGTTTTGGAGCAGGGAGTGAAAACTCTGAGGTTGAGTCAGAAGAATGTTTGCTTGGCTACTCGAGGCTCCTTATGAAGTTTGGCTACCTACCCCACATTATGTGTGTACATCTATCATTTTGTTTCTCAAAACAATTTAGTCTTCTCCCCTTTTCCCAGAAGCAGACTTCACCCAAAGGAGAAAGAGCTGTTAAGGGAAACTCCTTAGCAGAAGAGAACTTTCAGATTTAAAAACTTTTTTTTTTTTTCCCTTGGAATCAAGGAGGAGAGGCCGGTGAAGAAATTAAGTGAGGAATTGTGAGATTAGAGAGTGAGAACTTCCCACTTGGTTCTGAGCTCCACCCCCAGGACCAACCAGGCTGTGCTCCAGGGACAATGTGCATGAGGGAAAAGCTGGCTGCCTTCCCCAGCTTCTTGACCTGCCTTAAGACTTTGCCACACCTCTTCCCTCAGTCCAGGTGGGCACAGCACTCTGTTTTAGACACTATCCACTGCACTGCTCCAGAAGGGCACAGCCTAGGGCAACTTGGCCAGTGCCTGCCTTCTGCTGAGACATGACCACTTGAAAAGGGGCCCACTCTTTTGGCATCCTTCATAGGCTCCTTAGGAAATTGTTCAAGACAGAAATTTTGAAATTGAATTTTAATGATTGAGAAAAGAGGGGCGAGGCACAGCAGCTGCTCCATCGCAGCTGCCCCAGCTGCTCCATCCTCAGGAAAGGCCACCGCACCCGCCAGTCCCAGAAGAAGGGAAGAAGAGGGACACAAAGGTGAAGGGTTCAAGTTTAGAGTGAGGGCCTTGGCTCTGGGTGTTTGAGAGACATCCACACCCACAAATGCAAAGGAAAAGGCAAGCAAAACAAACAAAAATACCATAACTTAGTCCCAGGTTGCCGAAATGACTTGTGGGCCCAAGAACACACATTTGGGGGTGGGGGGTGGGAGATGGAGATGAGGGACCCTTTTGTGAAGGACCTCGGGAGAAGGGGAGAGTTTTGTAGGACATGAAACCAGTTTTCTCTCCTGGATACCCATGGCTTGTGTGCTGGAGTGACTGCAGTCGGATTAACGTTCCTTCTCCTTCTTCTGCCTGCCTGGGCCACGTGGAAATGAGAAGCAGAACACAGGACAGTGCTCGCCCACCACCAGTTTCCTCATCCGAAAACTCAAGTGCCTGAGAGTGAAACGCCACCAAAAGTTATTGCTAGCGACAAATTCGGGCTGACAAATTGTCGATAATTGCGCCTTCAACGTTCAGGACGGCTTGCAGGCAATAAAGAAGCAAGACGTACGAACGGGTGGGCAAGGCGCGGGCCGCAGCCGGGTCCGCGGTTCCCAGGTTGCGCCCCGCCCCCGCCCGGCACCACACCGCCCCCGAACCAGGGACCGCGCTCAGTGCAGGCCCGCTGGGCTCCCACCCGCCTGCTCCAGCTCTGGCTCTCTTTCTTCCCGTGACTCATACAGACTGCAGCAGGAGCTTCTCTCTTCCCTCTCCTCCAATTAACCCGCTGGGTGCGCGTGTCTACGGTCTCAAGCGCCCTTGATTTAAAGTCAACGTTACCCGAGTTTTCTTTTGTTTGAAATCCTGGGCCCGCAAGACTTTGGCGTGTGTCGAACGTCTAGTTACTTCTGCAAGCCTGTCTGTATCCTGCGACAGAGAAAATCATTAGGAATTAAGGCTCAAGAGAAATAATAATGATATTTTCACCTGTGGATGCATTGGAAGAATGTGTGCATATTACATCATTTTAGAATTTAAGATAAATCTGAAAAAGATCTTTCAGAGTGTTTGCATGTTAGTGCCTCTATCAACAACTCCCCCCGTCCCCGGTCCCCCCACACACCGGATTCACAGAGTGCCCTTTGATTTGTTTTTTACGTTTTGGATTCACTATGTGTTTTAAATTTAGGAGCAACTTGAAACACATACACTGATCTAAATATGAATTCTCTATGTAAGATATGATTTCTTGCATGGTTTGTTTACAAACCAGTCGCCTAATCATATGGCTTCAGATTCAATTATCAGTCACAGACCTCCTTGGAGGTTGATTTAGCTATAAAAGTTTGAGTTCACAGTTAAATTCTCTCTCCCACTTTCTCCAACTTGAATTTTGATTTCTGCATTTAAATACAACACAGCATTTGAATTAAGGGTCTTCTTGTTAAACTGGAAGCTTTTTTCATTTCCCTGAACTCTATAAATGAACTGCATTGTCACATAATCAATAGGAAAAACTCAGCTGTCACAGATCCTAAGCAACCCCTTGCCACAGAAATAACACGATCTGGCATTTCTGAGTTTGAAAAATGTGCTGTTTGGATGACACGAGACCAGAACTACCCAGACGGCTTAAATGTCAGTGGTCTCTATGATCGGCTAAGGATGGACCTGCTGAGATATTTCAGATAGGCTTCTCTCCTTGTTGGAGACCAGGTGCTCCTTTTTTCTTCTATAATCAAGTAGTATAAGAGTATTGGGATCTGGGATTCAAAGCTATTTCTAACCTCATCTAAGTCTGTCTGTTTTCATAGAGCTGACGACAATTTCAAATTAGGCATTTCCCTCCCTGAACCAATGAGCAATTCAGATTTGGATTTTGGAGTTGAAATCTGAAACTAAATGTTCAACAACTTCAACACCCATCCTTTGAAGTCCTACATCATTACCATCAATGAGATCAGGATATCTGCAGTATATAAATCCTTCAGCTCAAAAGTAACTGAATGGCATCTGATCATAAGTAGCAGGAACCCATACTCTCCAGCAAGCTCTTTCCCTGCCTCAGTGTCACTGTCTCTAGTTGCATTTTGGCCTTCTCTCTACAATCTGCCACGTACATGCTGCCATATCATGTGAGAGCATGAAGAAGATGTAATCCTTCCTTATCTGTATTTTCTCCCCTTTTATCTTCGATGTAGTACTTTAAACTCACTGACTTCTTTGAACACTAGCATTAAAAAAAAAAAAAAGTAGTACTGGGTGGACCTACTGTGGAACCTACCCCACTTGATAGATTAGTTTATGTGATTAAAAGGTTAATTTATCTCACAAGAACCTTGCCAAGACGCCTCATGACCTTGGCATACTATGAATCCTTTACGCACCAAAAGTGAAAGGTAATCTCATTCATAGATTTGCTCTGCCAGTGAACTGACGTATTAAATAGTACAGTTACCCTTAGCCTACTTGGACCCACCTATACAAAGAAAAGTGCTACAGGGGATCAGACAGTAGCAAGCTAGGTGAGACAAATTCTGTTTATAATTTCAAAGCATGAAGGCGTAAAACTTGTCCTTTCTAAAACTAAAGCTACTGGAGCCTGCATTTCCCACATCTACGACGGCTAAGATCTTTGGGATGAACTAAGAAATGCCACCTCTAATTAGTTCATTTGTCATCAGAGAACCACTGCATCAAGCCAGGTATTTTACTCCTATTCAACTCTAGAAGAAAATGGGACAACGTGGGCTATTATAAAAAGCTCAGCATTCAGTGCCAACATTTCAAATTGGCCTCATTTTACAAGTTCTCAGAAACCCCCAAGTCATTCAGACTTTGTCTTGGCAAACTTGCACTAGACCCAAAACGGGACTGTTAACACAGTAGAGTTTATCCATTATCATAGTTCACAGGCTTCTCCATAGCTGCAGGTTGACATTTGGAACCTGTGTCATGCAGAAGGGGTGAAAACCCATCCAGGAACCAAGTCACTTATTTCCAAAGTAACTGTCCTGGGTGGGTGGGGCCAGGGGTGGAGCAGGGGAGGGGGAGGGGAAGAACTAGGCACACAATGACCAGGCTGGGATTGACTGAGCTCTGATGTCCATTAAGGACATCCAGATAACTGATGAAAAGAGTTCTCTTCTTGGATACTTTTTCAGTGTGTGAATTTACCTTGTTTACAATTATCAGAAATGACTGATCCTATCCCAGCCCTATACACTGGAGAGTATTATTATTATTCTTATTACTTAGAAATGTGGTGCACTAAACCATCTTGTCCTTGATTCTTAAGACATAAACCAAATGAAGTCAATACCACAAACTTGAGGATTTGCCTGAATTCTTAATCACACAGTGCAGAGATATGATACTCTGGGTACAAGAGACGTATTAGACAACCCCAGTGTATACATGGCTCTAAACTGTTAAGTTGTTCATTTCTCTCTATGCTTTCATACACCCCCCAACTCCATCCCCCCCAACACACACAGAAAATATTTCTTTCCCTTACTGTCTGCAATCTAAACTTAAGAGCACACAAACCATGAGCTGGAAGAACTGTTTGTTCGCAGTGCTATTTATGTAATACTTCTCTTTTTTCTACCCAGGCATCCACCCCAAGGGACTGAGCAATGCATGGTGCTACTCAACTAGGTCTGAGAGAAAAGGGGGGTATAGCAAGAGCATCTTCACCACTGCAGTGTTCTAGCTGCACCTGTTTTTTCACCCAGGTCCCCAAACTCACTCTCAGCTTAATTTTACGCACATACTATCTGGGTCTCCATTTATCTGTTAAAATGGTCCAGGGTGTTTGCCAGGAGTATTGTGCCACCATTGCTGGCACATTTGTCTCTTCTGTCTAATGTCTGTCATTACACAAGGCGTTCTAAAAAGCTGATTTCCAACTCTGAAAATATACTCTTACTACAGAAGTCATTACATTAGCATAACAAGCCCAAAGTTCCAAGGTGGTAATTTGGTTATAGATCTCAAATCCTTCCTGTTCAATCATATTGATGTTGAGGTATGACGTTGCCCTGCTGCCACTAGGATCTGAGTCAGTGGATCCCCTGCTGGAGGGAGGTTCTTCTGGCATGAACTGTTTGTCCTTGGGAATTCAAAGTGAGGTAAATGTTTCAAGTTTCACCTGCCCAAATTGGGACATTTCTTAAAGATGCCGCCATCTCTTTTTTTCTTTCTCTTTCTGTACCCTTCTTTCCTTGACCACCAAGAAAATATGTATTAAACGATATTCTTCCACAGGTGTCTCATTGGACACGGACAAACATCGGTACTGCTCTCATAGGCAACACGAGCACTTTTTGGTCCTTTTGTTGGGGGTGGGGTTTGGGAAAGCCAACCTCAGTCTGCCCTGCCAACTGTGGCAGTGCAGATTAGCTGAGACTCTGCTGAGGCCCGGATGGTGATGGTGGTAGCAAGGGTCAGTAAGGTTGAGATGTATTCAGATGTTAATTTACACCTGAAAAGACTGAATGCAGTTACCCACACGGGGGGTGACTGGAGTTTCTCAGGAACACTGGCCTTGAGTGATTCCTTGGGAAATGTGAAAGTTGAAATGGAGGGGGAAAGCTGTCTGAAAGTTATGGGAGCAGGAAGAAGGGCGGGGAGTAGGGACAGCCTTGACGAACCAAAGGAAATGTATTTAGCCACCAGTTATAAATCTATGTTCAACTTTTCCTTTTTAGCATAGTTTTAAGGTACAACGGCCAGGTGGTAACTTCCTCTTTACTAAATATTTGGAGATTGTCTATCAAATCCAGAAATACTGACGTGGAGGTAAGGATGAGGGATTAGCCTCATTTTATCTGCCATCGGGATGGGTGTCCTTGTTTTGCTCTATGTTTAACAACTGCTACCTACCTTGCTTAGTGGAATTCCAAAGTACCTCATGAGTAACTAAGAAAGAAAAACCTTCTGCATTCCAATACTGCCTTTAACCTCAAACATGGTAAAGGGTTCATTCAGACCCCAGGACCACACTGAGGCATTAATTAGGCTGATGAAATCCATCGAAATGTATGAATTCAGCATAATCAAGTTTCTACCGCAGACTATCGTTAAGGAATACGTGAGCAGCTGGGAGAATAGAAAGTACTGTTAGAGTTAAGTCATGCATGTAATTGAGTATATTTAACATAACCATTTTAATGATCAGTGATTAAAAGTGCATCTTACTTAAATGGTATATCCTCTGCAGTTTGTTCATATCAACTTGATAATATTCTCAAAAGGAAAAAATAGGGATACACATTTCTAAATAAGATCTTTTTTGAGTTTGGGGAGAAAAAGCAGGAGAGTGAACTGGAAAAAAAAAGCGGCTTTTGCATGCAAACAGCCACACTGGTGTGATATAAATTAATCGCTGTTTTAGGTACCTTCTGTGCTCAGATCAAAGTATTAGGAATATATTACAGGTGATTTTTTTCATCCCTCAAGAAGAATGTATTTTATTAAAGACGCTTTCTCTGTCTGATAAGATTTTTTTTAAGAGACAGGGACAGGGGTCTGCTCAAATCCTGATGATTTTAAGAGCTTCTCCTAGGAACCTGGGAAGTTCACCTTTCCAATTCCACTTCCAGCCTGTGGGGTTGGCTGATCTTAGTGGAACTCACCTCTGTGAAGATAGTATTGTGAAGGAGAGAGAGTACATCACAAGGAGAGAGATGTGCCTGGATATGGCTGTCTAGGGCCACAAACAGTAGAAGCCCTCAAAGGGAAATGAGCTGTTCAAATCAGCTAGCGGCCTGAGCCTAAACTCCACACACGCAGAGGCAGACCGCTCTTCTCTATTCACTCAGAACTGGCCGGATAAATGACGTCATTGTGGAGCCACTCACAAGCCAGCCCAACTCTTTTTGTTGTAGTTTCTCAGCTTTTGTGCTCAAAACACGCAAATCACTGATTACCTAGGAAAGAAGAGTTAGATCTAGATCTATAGCTAGAGGTATGTACATCCCACAACATGTACACATCTATGCAGGCACTATAAAAGTAAGGGTTTAAGAGAAGGGATGCAGTTGGCCTAGCTCTCAAAAGTTGCCTCACGGGGCTTTTTATTCTCCCTGCACCCCTGTCTCCACACCCATAAAGATATCAGTCTATTCTCCCACTCAAAACAGGGTTAGAAGAGTGGCACGTCTTGGATGTCTGGGAGTTGCACCACGACTTTTTACAAACCTAAATCGGGAGAAAGGAAGGCACAGGCACATAAAACTATATCGGGTCATATGATCTGCCTGCTGCAAACAAAACAAAAATATTTTAAGGGGAAATTTATTTGAAGCCTTCCTTTCACCCAGTAGCGTGTCTTCCTTGGCTTGGAGGGACAGCTTTTGAGAAATCAGGTCTCTCAAGGGGCTCTCCTGCACCCAATGTATAGTCTATAAATATAGTGGAAGAGTCATGCCAGGGGTAGTCAGTGCAAGAGAATCTGGAGTCTTGAAAGCATCTTTTTCTTCTGGCTATGGTGGCACTTAAATGATAATGCGGGCAATGGAGCTAGGAGATTTATATCTTTTGGAAAGTAGGGCAAGCCAGATGGTAATAGCGTCATTAACACACAAACTTGGGATGTGCAAGTGAAGCTTGAAATTGGGAAAGAGATCAGGAGAACAAAGGGGGCTGCTGTTGAAAGGCTACCCCTCTTCTGCCGGCCAAAGCTAAGAGCCTCGTGGTACTGGGGTCTGCTCCTGCCCAGAGCTGGATAATAAACGACAGCTTTCCCCCTCCCCTGTTGTGACTTAGAAAGCACCGAGGAAACTTTTGCAATAGGCAAATGTGGCACTTATTTATGTGTAACCCTTTGTAGTCTGAAGTGGCAGGAATGGGCCTTTAATTCAACTGCACTCCCACCCTCCACCCCCTACCCTAGTTGCATAAGCTCTTGCAATTGTTGACATGTATTTTATGAAATCAAAGTGCCGCTTGTTGCACATTTCAGACAAAAGTTCATTTTCCTCCTCTTATGTAAACACTCTAAGTAAATATTAAAGGTTGAATAGCACTACCTTTTTCATTTTGGTGATGGGGGTTGATGCGAAGGTGTTGGCGAGGGTTAAACTAGAGAGTTTTACTTTGGAAAGTCCTAATGTTTAAGTTAAACTCCCACTTGCCCAAACAGATACAATTCAGAGAGAATACAGAAGGAGTTAAGACAAGATTAACAATGGCATTAATAATAATAATGCAGGTTTATAATAAACATCCACACAAACATCTATAAACAGGCAGGGCAGTTTGGAACTAAAGAAGACAAAATTAATGACTTTGTTTTCACATATATATGTATATGTACGTCTGTATATGTAAGACAGCAAAGGTAACGGTCATTAAGTACTGAATAGCTTGAGTGATGCTTGTTAGCGACTCAAAGTTGACAATGTCTAAACCAAAATCGAAAGTTTTTCTTTTTTTATTCTTAAAAAAAAAAAAATACTGGCGCTCTTTAAAAGCCCGAAGGACTTACCCTCAAGGCATTATTCAGAGTAAAACTGAGACTGGCCGTTCGTCACAGGCAATTGTAAAGGGTTTCAAAGGGCCGATCAAACGATCGCCAGAGTAATCTACATTCAAGTCCGGATGGTGGTGTTACGGCACACACCTGCGGGGTGTTTGCTGTCCGTGCCCCTTGCCGAGCTACAAATCATCATTAAAGCGAGCTGCTTAAGCTTCTTCCCAGCTTCTAGACAAGAGTTACTTGGGACAGTTCACTTTGATATTGCTACAGCTCGCAATTGACAACAACGCTATTTTGGAGTTCAAGCCTGATCCCACACCCTAGTTCGCGCGCGGCAAAGTAAGGAGGGTGGTGTGATGGGGGTCAGGGGGGAGTGAGTCCATTGTAAAAGTCTGTTTCTCCAATTTTCTGAGCACACTCACCACGAAAATGTATAGGAAACCAGGTTAGAAGCACCTGAAACCCGCCTTGAGTCTTCTACTGAGAGTCTTCCAAAACTTCACTGTCTTTGCCACGACTTTTAACCCACTCAGAGTACAGACAAACTTCACAACCTCAGTTTCTCTCCTTCCCTCTCTTATATACGCACACTCGGGCCAGCACACTCTCTCGAGTGCAAGATAGCATTACTTTTCTCGATCAGGACGGGGGATCTACTTTGAAACTTTCACTTTTGATTCATTCGTTTGGGATTATATCCCCCCCCCCTTTCTATGCGACCCTGCCCTTACTGCCCTCACCTTGAGAGAGAGAAAAAAAAAATCTGGAGTTGGGTAAAAAGGAAGGGAGGTGGGGGTCGGACAGTTGGAGCACGGGAAAAGGCAGGAAGGTCAGTTTCTGTCTGCTGCCTGCCTGGGTGTCTGCGAGCCCTCGGCAATCCGTGTGCGCCCCATTTGGGGTGGGGGGAACAATCGGCGGCCGGTGAGGCCAAGATCAAGCAACACTCGGAGCGAATGTATCAATAGACCAATTTTCTGCTCCCACCGCGAGCTTTTTCATTTCAATCCAGACTGGAGGCGTCTGCGCTGCGCAAGACTCAACAACACGGTAGCGTCGGGAAAAAGAGGGCGCTAGATGCCGGAGGCGCAAATATGGAAATTAACTCATTAGGAAGGGGTGTGGTTACTGCGAAGCCCCCTCCTCCATCCCTTCCTTTCTCCCTTGCTGCCACCGTCCCAGCTTGCTAAATATGAGATTACAAACAAACAAATAAAGCAGAAGCTGATTACGCAGCCCCAGATCAAACACGCTCCAGATAATTCGCTTCACTCAGCGCTGCGGCCGGACCTGCGGCGCAGCGCGGGCCCCTAACCCCTGCCCGTGGCTTCCGCGCCCGCTCCACGCCAGCCAGGCTTCCGCGGCTCTGAAAGCCAGGGCCCGCGGCCGCGTTTCGAAGGCACAGCACGTGGCCCTGGCGCCCGATTTGGTATAAGTTTTAGAAGAATAGACAAATGCTTCCACCAATATGGTAACCCGCCGAGGGCTTCTGCTGATTCCAGAGGTCCTAGCCTAAGGCTGCTTGGAGGGGAGGGTGGTGGTGTTCTCTTTGGGGAAAAAAAAAAAAAGACCCCAAACTAGAAAGTAGCGTCCCAGAGTGCCTGGCCGGGGGGCTTTTCCTGTGGCTTGGCACCCCGAGCGGGGAGTGGGGAGTGGGCGTTGAGAAAGGCTGGGGCCAGGCTTGGGTCGATTTGAGCGTTAAAGACTCGGGTTGAGATATTATTAACCAGAGACCAGGTACCCAAGAGTGAGGGCGAGGGGGTAGGAAAACCTAGGCTGACTAATTCTGTGTCGAAATAAAATGTTTGGATGACGGGGGGTGGGGGTGAGGGGGGATAAGAAAGAAACAAAGCGCAAAACCTCTCACATACCCCTCCCCAGCCGCCCTGCCCTACCGTCCTTAAAGCGGGCCTCTGTGGAGGGCTGCTTTTATGGTTTTTCTTCCTGCATGGCCCGCCTCCCCGGCCCTGCTCCTTGCCCGGCGCTCCCCCAGCTGCGGGCCCCTTGGAGGAAGGCCGCCCAGTCCCCTCGTCTCCCGCTGCCTGCAGGCCACCGAGCCTCAAAGCGCGCATTGTCCAGCGGGGGCGGGGAGGCCAGCGGGCCCCTAGAGAAGAATAACACTGCGCCCAAGTCCTGTTAGGGAAAGTTTCCTAATGCACTCCTTGTGGTAAAATACACTTTTAACAGGGCGGGGGGTGGGGGTGGGGGGATGGGGGGATAACTTGAAAATCCATGGCCTTCTCTCAATTTCCCAACTCTTCTCCTTGTCACTTTTTTGGTTCTCAGAAAGGCGGAGAGTGGACCGGAAAGAAATTGGAAGGGGGCCAAAAATGTGAACATGACTCTAGAACCGTCGATGTGATGGTTTTAAAATGCGGATGGGAAGGGGGGGGGGTCTCCACCCAGGTCTAGGCCGAGGACAGCTGCACAGTCGGTGCGCGGGGGATGAGGGGAGAGGGGCCCCGAGGGCGCGTGTGCAGGCGAAGCATTTCGCACCTCCTGTTTATCTTAGAAGCGAGGCGGGCGGGCGCGGGGCTGGGGCCTGGGGGGGGGGCGCGAATTGTTCTGCCTCCCGACAGGCAGTAGAAGTTGAATAAAATGGAGAGGCGGGCACACGCAAAAACAAAACCTGCTGTAGACTCGGAGTATCTCTCCTTGTTCCGAATTCCAAATGGTGAGGGTTCCCCATTTGCAAAGAACTCCGAAGTCTTAAGACCCCAGAGACAGCCGTCCTTCTGCTACGGCAAGAGCCGCGACGGAGAGCCATTAGAATTGAAGCTTTGGGGGCAAATGTGACTAATCTTTCTTTCGGGCAGCGGGGACCCATTCCTTCCAAGCGTTGCCATCTGCATTTGAGGGGTCTCTGGGTTTCGTCCGCTCTTGCAAGCAATTAGCAAAATAATGGCTCGTGCCCCTGGCAAAACTCTGCCTGAAAAAGTATATTCCAAGACACTGCGTTGGTGAATCCGTTTTTTGAAATCAAATCAAAACAAAATAAGACTTTTAAAGAGCCCCAGGCCGGTGCTCTCGGTGTCCAACAACCAAAGTGACCGAAGGGGCGCATTAGTGGCTGTGGCTCTTTAGGAGTTGCGCTAATTTGATATGTGGACTCAATGTCCTGATGCTAAATCGGCAATATAAAGGGCTGAAGAGCAAGCCCGATAAAAGCTCTAATTGCTACTGGAAGATTTAGGTGGTTGCTAGGATCTGAGGACCACCACCACAAAAAAACCTCCAATAGAGTGTTTGGGCTGTATGCATTGGGGGTTGGGGGTAGAGTTTCTACGGCGAATAGGGCCCACATCTGCTGGAACTTCCATATCTAAGCTGTTCATTTACGGGAGCCAACTTATGAAATCTCCACAATTAGATCTTCATTGTTCTTCCTCCACAACACTGTCTAGAAAGAAAAGGTCTTCTCGGTCGGGGCCAATCCAACGAAGCGTTTGACGTTATTAAATAATAAAGCGATTGTGATTTACATTGTTGTTCAGAAAAAAAGGCCAATTATCCACTGTTATGTTACCATAAAGATCATATTAACTCGAATTAGTAATCAAACAATATGCGAGCGTTTAAAAAAGTACAGCCGAACTGGGTGACAGCTACCGCGACGTCTTCACTTTCACCAGCGAACCCACCCGCGCCGGCAGCCGGAGAGGCAGTCGCCGCAGACCCGAAAGGAGGGAGAGAGCAGCAAAGTGGTGATTAACGGTCTCCAGTGTTAATTATTCTCAATTAATCCCAAACAGTGCAAACGTTCCCTGGTTCTCTGGAAGTTCCCTGGTTTGGGATGCTCTGAGAATTCCGCCTTTCTGGGAGGGGTTTGTAAGAAATGCGGAAGAGGCAATCTCAGTGAGCGAAGGGTAGGGGTGTAGGTGTGCGTATGGATGTTGCGTGCGGTGTGTGCGCGGGAGGTTTGCTGCCTTTCCCGGAGCTGGGAGCGCACCCCGAGGCGGGGGCCTGGGGAGGGCATGGCCCGCAGCATCCTTACACGCCTAGTGAATCTTGCGTCTTCTCTACTCAAATCACTCTCTCTCTCGCTCTCTGTTATTAGGTTTATAACTCTTTGCCCACTTAAATTTGTGCAGCCAACCAAGGAAATCTAAATAGGTTTGAGTCGCCCCTTGGGTGCAGAATGGAGGCTTTAATAAGAAAGATTAATTGTGGGTGTGTACCTGCCGGAAGACGCGGCAGCTATCAAACAGTGGAGGGCGGCGTGTCGAGGGGAGGGAGACGCCTCTCGTCCGAGGCCCAGACTTTAGTAGGCGCCGTAGGCATACTCATCGCAGCCTACGGGCAACTGGTTGCAGTCACAAGCAAAGGGCGCCACAGAGATGGTAAGACCCGTCTCTTCCTGTGTTATGTGAGGTTTTAAAGAACTTGGCCCCTATTCGCCCTGCACACCAGATCCTCCGGCCCTGCGCTCTGCCCCGCCGGACTCCCGACTCCTTGCCTCCACGCCCGAGGCGGGAGTTGGGTAAAGCTGTGGCTTCTGCCCTGGGAGGTCTGCCTATTCCCTCCCCCCACCCACTGAACAACAATGTTCAGGCGAATGATGAAGGTTTTGCTCCGAGGGCTCGAAAGTTGATATTTTTGTTGCCGCGGTGAAAAATGTATATGGTTACATGGTTTTTAAATAAGCGAACAGGGAGCAATTTTCCTCGGCGCGATGCTTCAGCAAGTCCGAGGACAGAGGGAAATCAGCCAGTGGCAGGGCCGTAGGGATCTCTCCCCGCGCGGCGGCGGCGGTGGGGGAACCTTCCTGGCCTACAAGGTCCTTTCCTCCTTCTTTCCTCCCTCTTTCTACTAAACGCTCGGATCCCAGATTAAGAAGTGTCAGAAGGGGGTGGGGCGGAGAAGAGTAGGAACCAGGTGGGGAATGGGGGCAGGAAGGGATTGACAAGAATAGTTTCTCAAGTAGCGTTCCCTCCTTCAATAATTCCATTTAAAACTTGAGGCCCCGAGGCCCGAGTTTAAACAGATGTACAGTAAAACCTCCCCAAGGTCCGGCCCTTCAGTGGTGGGGCAGCCAAAGAGTGGTCGCATCTTTGCCGAGAGTTTTCGAACAGTTGCTGCCTTTCCTACCCCCCCCCCTTCTCTATCTCCCAGTAAAACCAATTCAAAAGGGGACAGACTCCACTCCACAAGATTAATGTTCGTTCATTTGCAGGATTAATCCTCTCACGAAGCACAATAAAATACTAGGGTTCTTTTAAATTTAAATAAATACACGAAATCCGTGCCTTCCCTCCTTTCCTGTTTAGTCTCTCTCCAGCCATCAGAAAACAGTGCCTTGGAACCTAGTAAATCTCAGAAGAACTTTTAACTCAGAGTTTTCAGATCATCTGGGGGCTGTTGTGGGCATTGATATTGGGAGAGAGTGGAGAGACCAGCTTAACTTTAAATATCTATGGCTATACATTTTGATTTGGAACTCGCGATTAAAAATCTATTTGTTCCTCCCAGGGCTCAGCAGATTTCAATGTTGGACATGGAGCCACAAAATGTTCATTAAAGGAACCTAACCAAGGCTACTGTATGGCCACTTTGTGAACTCAGAACTATGGATGGGGGAAAAGTATGAAAGTGTGAGTTGATGTCACGCTGGCTGTCAGTGTGTGGTCTATTGTGGAGAATGGTGCTTTTTGACTGAACAGAGGGAGCCCCCCTCCCCCCTTCCCCAGCTCTACTGCACCTGCACTGGATGAGGGAGTCCCTGCCATTCAGCCCATCGCAGATTGTTCAAACAGAAGACATCTCTGACAGCACTCAATTCATTACATTTCTTCCTGCTTTTCAAACCAACACACACACACAAAATGAGTATTGCCAGCCAGTGACAGCCAAAAAAATCTTAAAATACTTTATATGCAGCTAATTTGGAAGCTCACACAACTAACTATGAAATATTTTGTATCCTTAACTTGTAAGGCTTCTCGAAAAAAAAGATTACCTGATGTTTCCTATTGAAAACATACCTCCATGGTTTACATGGGCAGAGTAAGTTTTGCAGAAAGACACTGCAGCATGGTGCATGGAGAAGTTTTAATGGGAATGAAAGCAGAAACTTGCAAAAGAGAAAAGCCCCTGATTTATCTTATCAGAAGGGCGGCTCGAAATGCATTCATTATTTATGCTGGTGAACCAGCTTGCTAATAGAAGTGAGGTACCCAAGAGCCAGGGGCGGGCAGTGAGCAAAGCAAGAAAGGGTAGTACGGGAGGCATCAGGCTGAAGTGTGAGCTAAACATTTAAATCAATTTTCTAACAACGATGTCTTCCCCCCATATGCTCAGGTTTATTTTGCCATCTTAGACTCCAAGACGTTTTTGCACCATTTTACAAAGCCGATGAGAGAGTGTTTAGAAAGCTGATGAGAGTGTGTTAGCCTAGTTTAACGGAAGTTGGAGTAAACAAACTCTCACAAGGAAAGCTTAATTTTAAGATATTTTCCTTGGAGGTGGGAGTAAGGCGGAAACAAAGAAAGGAAAGAGGACTT
This sequence comes from Mesoplodon densirostris, assembly GCF_025265405.1. Classification (NCBI taxonomy): domain Eukaryota; kingdom Metazoa; phylum Chordata; class Mammalia; order Artiodactyla; family Ziphiidae; genus Mesoplodon; species Mesoplodon densirostris. Next base: position 104,240,771 of record NC_082665.1, on the reverse strand, counting down.
TGAGCAGAAGGAAAACACCAGTTTGCCATTTAGTATTTCAGGCTGATTAAATTGTAATGTTATGCAATAACCCAGATTTGAGTTATGTGTGTTAGTCAAATCGACCTGGATGTGAGTTGATACTAAACTGACTGCATGTGAAATATTGGCTAATTCTCAGTAAATCATTAGTCTGAACCAATATCAGAACATAAGGCATAGTTTCCAGAACCCCTTCCATTGCAAGAGCAGTCAATGAATTAAATCGGTTCGTAAACAAAACTTGAGAAATGCAGAGGTGCTTTCACTCAACAAATAATTCTATCCATTTTACATGGAGTGCACGGACCAAATGTCTTTCTTATCTACAGTTTAAATCACTGTTCCAAGGCATTCTCTCAGCAATTTTTTCTTGATTCTAAAAAGATTATTAAAAGCTACACAAATTATTAGGAGTGGAGAAGGAATGAGAAAATGGAAATGGCATAGCAATGGCAAGCCAGAAGCAATTGTCCTAAGCATGGCTCCATATTAGAACCGGAAAACTTTGGGGAGTCCAATTCTCCATCCACCACTGAAACTTATGCAGGGCTAAATAAAACAAAGATACGGTGTACTTGGTAAAGGCTTTTAGTGTAATTTGTTGATCATCTCAAAACAAAACAAATGTAAACCCAAATCAACTCATTCAGACCTCACAACAAACTCTACTTAGCAAATCAAATAACTATATAGTTGTTTACCTATATATGTAAATATATAAATATACATATGTATTTATATTTATATAAATATATCGAGTGCCAAGGTGACACAGTGATGAGTGTTGTGTGCGTGACCATGTAAGTAGTGAAGACTCTGGCTATTTGTGTGTTTGGTTATGCTGAGGGGCGACAGCCTCTGTAGCCTCAAAAGCTGGAGCTGGGTTCTGGGGATGGAGACCAGTTCCCCTGGCCTCTCCCTGCAAGTGTTCGCATTGCCCTTTCTGGAACACTCAAACGAATCATTTCATCCCCGAGGCCCTGCAGACCCTGACGTCATGAGGTGGAGATGGGGGCGCAGTCCCGCTCTGGCCTGGCCGCCAGTGATAAGAACCCTTGGGAAGAATTCACCGCTCCTTTTAATACAGTAATTATTTTTCTGCCTTCCGGGGGTGGGGGGCGCGGCTCCTGCCCGGAATGTCGGTATCCCTCCCTTCAGGAAGAAGCCCAGGGGTGGCAAGTTTGCAGGATAACTTCCTAGGCGAACCCTAAGCCAGGAAGGGCACTGGAAAAGGAAGAAGGGTGGTCTGAACAAGGCTAATTTCACCGCCCAAGACCAGAAAGGAGAGGAAGAACCCGAATTTCTGTATTGATCTCTGGAGTCTAAAAGGAGAAGCTTTTGCCTTCCCTAGCTCCTAATTCCAATGGACAGTAAGAAAAGTAATAGCTATCAATTAATCCTATTTAGCGTCAGTGGCTTTGTACTCATCTTCTGCCAAGTAACTATATATTACCTTTATTTTATAAATGGGGAAGTGAAGGATCTGCATCGTCCCATCCTTACCTACTCTGATCCTAGAGGGGTGCAGTATTCCGGGGAGCCCACGTAGCTCCTGTGGCTTCCCACAGTCATGCCAATGCGCAGCCTCTGGCATTGGGAAGGGCTAAGAGCGAGATAACTCATGCTGAGCCTCGGCACCAAACAGGGACAAATAACCCCTTTAAAATAAGGGTCTGAGATTAAAGGCAAGAGGAAGGCAGAACGTGAGTCAGTCAAACTCTGATTTGGGAAGCTTGGGGCCTAGAACCATCTTTGGCGTCACGAGGTCAACGTGGAGAGGGCTGGGGTACAGGAGATAGAGGACTCCGGAGGGGTGAGGGACTTTGCAAACTTGCCCAACGCGGCACGGTCCAGGACCGAGAAAGGAAATCGGGCCGTTTGGGTAGGGTTCGGGCGGAGAGAACTCGAGCCCTCCGCAGCACCTTCCCAGGCAGCCCCGTGGGGGCCGTGGCCAGGGCCGCGGTGACGTCAGGTCCCCCGCCGGGCGCTTGGCCGCCTCAGCTTCCATCTGCCCGCGCATCCGCTCCGGGCGCTGGGCGCGGCGCGCTCCCTAGGGCTAGCGGGTGGGAGGCCCGCGCGCTCACAGTCCTGCGCCGCGCCCCGCACCCAAGCCCAGGTAGGGAGGCAAAAGATAGCTCAAGGCGCCTAAATCTTTACTAATAGCGCACATTTCATTCTGTACATGCAGGCAGACGAGGGTAATGAAACGAGCGACTCCTTGGACCTTTTAAATCACCTGACACTTCTTTGCAAAGTAGAGCAAGATCTCAAGTCCAAAATCCCAGAAGTAGCAAATATCTTTGAGTCCTGAAATGAGAGGACCTTCCATTTGCTTTTGAAGAGAAACTGAGTGCACCGCTCACTGAATCAGAAATATTACCATTGCACCAAAATGTAAAAATAAAATCCATCTAGACCCGCATACATAAAGAGAGCTCTCTGCCAGTGAAAATCGTGGCCTTGTCTTAGTAACCCACCCACCCAAAGAGAATTCTTCTCTTAGTTAAAACAAGAAAGTCGAGTCCATTATTTCCTAAAGTCCAAGTAAACCAAACATAAAGAAATTGAAAACAAAAATTGTAAAACCAGAGAGCATCGTCAGAAGAGAGACAGGTTACAAAGTCTCCCTGGGTGATATCAGAGGTCATATTTCAAGGAAAGTTTTTAATAGAAAATAACTATGAAAGATACTAAACCAATTCTCTGGTTTGGGCTATTTCCTTATATTTGGAAAGCTCTTTCCACAGTTGTTCACTCTAGAACTCCGGAAGCTGTTTCCCTTTGGACTTTAATCCATATTTTCATAGTAAAGGTCAAGAGTTTCTCCCTCTTCTCCTGTCTTTAAGGGATCCACCTCATAGACGAGGTCCCTAAGGAAATCCATCCAGCCATCTTCCAACTTTGGTCAAAAAAGAAAGCAACGAAAAGAAATCAATCAACCGCCACCCCCAATCTCACTTGTAGCTGTCCTGAAAAGCAGCCTTTGCTCTGAGAGCAAGGAAAGGCAGCATAAAAAAATGAGATGCAAATTATTTTAAGGCAATAATGGTGGGGTGGGGGGGAGGAAGTGCTGGAGAATGTAAACTCAAGCCTCTGCTAAAGCTCATGGCAAAGGAAATTCTTTCCACAAAACAAAATATAAGAACCTGTTTTGCAAAATTCTCCAAAGCAAGAAATAAAATGGGGGGGATATTAAAAAATATTTTAATTACAACAAATAAATAAATAAGCAGTGCCAACTATCAGGCGATCAAACCACAGTCAAACTTCAATCTCAGAGCAGTTAGCTATAAATTGTTAGCAGCTGAAAAGTAAACCTTGTGCACACAAAGGCACTGTTTAATTTTCTTCTTGTAAGGATTCTAAAAGAAGACCCCATCACTATACAGTTAAGCGGTATTCTTGTGCCCCTGAGGCGCTGATCAGTTCTTTATAATGTGAGAAAAGTGGCAGCTCAAAACCCCGTCAATGGAGCTCCCACAACAAAAGTTCTGAAAAGCTGAATGAATTGGGTTTGTAATTACTGCATCCCGCCCCCCCACCCCTTGCAGCTTATCTCTTATTCATTCACCTTATATTATTGTCAAAGAATCTTACTCTCAAAATCATTCCCTTCCCATTTTACCTGGGGTCACAGAGGAACTTATGACATGGCAGAAATGGAACACTCACCCCCACTACACCTGGAAATGTTCAGACCAATAGGTAGGGAGGGGAGGAGGGATTATCTGGTACCCCAATTTACTCTGAGACTACTAGAACTCAAGAGTACTCAACCTATGGAGTCTTCCATTTTAAAACCCGAAATTTATTGGCAAACAGGAATGTGTACCCTTGCTAAACTCAGAGCCTGCCTGAGTTTCCGAAATCCTGTGACATCTCCACTTAGAAAAGGCAAAGGTTATAAATAAATCTCCTCCCCTCTCTCTCCACATTGCAAGGCCCTAAAAGACTATGCCAGACATGATGTAGAAATTAAGACAACTTATTATGCTCTTGTTTTTTTCTTTTAAACCAAAAATGGTAAATAAAATAGAAAAAGAGACTATAATCCCCCTCCCCCGATACACACACGCGCGCGCACACACACACACACACACACTCCCAGTCCAGAAAAATGTTTTATGAAAAAGTCAGCTATAGAATGCTAGGGCTCTGTGTGTATTTCAATCCAAGGCATTGCTGATGGAGAAGATTCTCCTGAGATTTCCTACTGTAAGATTGTGTCGGTTCTAGAAATAAGTACAGCTATTACAACCAAATCTACGAGCAGACTAAATAATTAATTGAAGCGTTGCTCTTTGACCCTTGAAAAGTCCAGTAGGGACACGTTTATAGTAATAATACCTCCGAATGAGCCCTTGTCAAATATTCATTTAGTGGTTAATGTGAGCCATTTCCCCCTGGGACCGTCTGTAATACCGGCTTCCCAGCATTGGCAAGAAACCTTGCTAATCTACTACAGCTCAGCAAAATATTTTAACACCCTTTATTTAAAGTATGGGGGGGGTGCAGGGAGAGAAAAAAAATTGCAGAGGGAACAAACTATAATCTCATCCTTCTGCACATTTCTATTCTGTGTATACGGTTAACAAAACATTAAATTCACCCCTTTGACTGCAAATTGAATGGTTTTAGTGAGCAGGATAATATCCCGAGGAAGAAACTGAACACTCAACAACTAACTTTAGCACTGGGAGATAATCATCTCTGGGCAAGCTTAAGGGTTTACCCCCTTCTTGGAAATCATGTTATAATTAAAATATCATATGTTCAATATTGATCTAGCCATGAAACTACACATCTTGGGGGAACCATTTAACCCAATCAAATGAGTGATGAAATACGTATCATTTTCCTCAAATGCAGTTTATCAAAAGAATTTATATCGGCAAACAAAATATTCTGGCTTTCATTTGGTTAGGAGATATGGAGGTCTAGGAGGGGGAATGGGAGTTCTCTCGTTTTATGCAGACAGTAACAGTCATTCAAAACTAGTTCAACTTCCCACAGTATTGCTCTCCTCCCTCTTGCAAAATATTTGAACCTGAACATTTTCCCAAAAAGTTAAAAAAAAATTTTTTTTTTTTAGTCTGATCCTGTGGGCTTTTTAAACTGGTAGGTTAGTGCAGTGCAATTACTCTAAACCCCAGTACATATTTCTAATATATCTCTATTTTTCAAATATATACACACCATATAGTTGATTGGTTCGAATTCCAGGAATATTCTCCCCACCCCCCAGCAAGATCATTTGGATCTTTATTCAAAGTTTCTTTTATTCGTATGTGTGAGCAAGAACTGGCGAATGTGCTCATTACCACGTGAATAATCCGTATATGCATTACAATGGCTGGCCAGGCCGGGGGAAATTCTTTTAGAGTCTCTGCATTAATTAGGGGGGGAAATGCCTCACTTAGAATTGGGAACTGGCATAATAATTGTCCTTTCCCAGTACAATATTACCCTTAAAATGAGGATTAAAAAAATGAATAAATAAAACCCAACAAACACCTAAAATAAAGCAATCCATACGAAATAAAAATACATAAAATATGAGAATATCCTCAGCTGAGTCTAGAACTAACATTAACACCACCAAGAGAAAGAAATACTTCCTTGGAAAACGAGAAGATGCGAACCAACGGGATGAACTAACTTAGGGGCTGCAGCCGATACTTTACTCAAGGGTGAAAGGCGCAGCTGGATTCCAACTTCTCCAAAGTAGTAGCAAGTTCACACAACAAGCCCTTGAAATTGTAGGAAGGAAACCCACGCTCCTAATGCTGGACCCTAGGCTCCTGGTCCCCTTCGGTGGGGGAAGATAAGCGAGGTAAGTAGTGAGTAAAAGAAAAGTTCCAGAGTCGGTCTTTCAGATTCTCTGACTGCGCCAAAGTGCGCGGGTCGGTTGTGATGCAGAAACATTGCTAATTCAAAGACCATGGCGATTTCTCAACTTTTGCGCTCCCACTGAGGACAACTATAGTCTTTCTTTACCTTTCCTAGGGCAAAAGAAAACAACAAATCCAATCCTGTTTCTCCACCCCTTTCCCCCTCCCCCTACTTCTCTACTACTGTAGTAAAACATGGTCAACAGATCAAAAGCACAATCATCTCCAAATGTGATTAGACCGGACAAAGTAAAATATCTACCTCAGAGTTGATTGTTTTCTTCTTTAATATGGCTGTTGCCTGGCTTCTCTTTTGCTTGTTATCAGCTGCAGAGATTATCCGATTTGGGGCTACAGGCTTGGACCCGCGCTGCCAATTTAAGAAACAGAATTCGTGGAGAAAGAGAGAGGAAAAAAGAAAATAAATAATAATAATAATAAATAGCTGTGATAAGTCGGGGAGTTTTGCAAGATGCTCTTTGCTTTCCCTCGCCCCTAAACAGGAAAATGTAGAAAAGAAAGTTTATGAAGTTAGGGAACAAAGAAAGCAAACCACTTGTTTCTTAGACAATAGCAGGGCCAGAGTAATCCAAACACCCACCCAGCAGATGAGTACTTTGCTTGTCTAGTTTGCAATTATTCCTATACAAGAAGCATCATTTTCCCCTATAACCACGTTTCCAAAGGGCCATTGTGCTGTGCAGAAATCGAAAACAAAACCAGCCAACCTGGTTCTGATTTGGCTCAATACCCCATCTGCTAAGCTACATGAAATTTTTCAGAATTGACTCCTTTCTGGCAACAAGTGGCATAAATCAGTTTAAGTCCCCATCATGCTTATTCATGCTGCTTAGAAAAGGAGGGGGTGGATTTACAATATAGGTCCCTAGTTTCTATTTTGGAAATGACATAAGCATTTCCATTTTTTCAAGAGTACTTAGTCAATTAATCATCCAGCCATTTATTTGTTGCACTTAACATTAGCACATGCTACTGGACTAGAATACCAAGGTTTTAGGTACTTTGCTTTCTTGACTGAGCACAGTATATTCCCCGAGGAGTTGGGTATAATCACAGTGTTATCCAAATAAATGAAAGACTCAAGCATAATTTCAGTGTCCATATTTCAAAAATTTATTTATCTCAAACTGTGCATAATGGAGTAAAAACTTAAGTTGAAAATGTACCTGTTATAAGGATGGTATTAGTTCAAATATATACATGGATTCTCGGCAGACTGATTCAATAATACAGAGCCGAATCTTTAAAATACAACTACGGAAAATAAAAGGGGGAAAACCTTAAAATATCACAGTAAATTTACAGAAATATTACAAACCATAAGAAAATATTCCAAACACAGTAATTTCATGTTGTTTTTTTATCTGAACAAAATGGAAAGTTGGGAAACAAAAAAAAAGCTATTATAAATTACCAACGATGTCAACCTGCATGGCCATTTTTGCTTTTAACAGTAAGTTAAAAAAATTTAGTACAGTCTAAAACTTTTGCCCCTTTAAAGACCACGGAGATGGTTTTGCCAGTACTTATTCTAATTTTTTTTCCTTTTGTACAATTTTTAAACAATTAAAATGTCCAAATCCGATTAATTTTCTTCTTTCCACGTTTGCAACTGTCCTAAATTTCAGCTGAAGAATCAAAATTCAGCAAGAAGCCTCTCCTTGAAAAATATTGGCAAATTCTCAGCTTATAAACAATGGACATTTTGATTGCCATGTTTATCTCGATAAATACTGTACAAAAGTTGCTTGCAAATATTAAAACATTTTTTTTCGTCGCTTGGAGACTAGCTCTAAATATTATTGGTAAAGACTTTTGCAAACTTTCTGCAAAGCTCCTACCGTATCACTAGAACTTTTAAAAAGTTTTGCGTAGTTTTCTTTCCTCCAGATCTATACAAGGTCCATTCCCTCGCCCTCCCCACCCCCACCCCAGGTTTTCTCTGTACAAAAATAGTCCCCCCAAAAGAAGTCCAGGATCTCTCATAAAAGTTTTCTTGCCGGCATTGCAGTTTTTGCGTGAGTGCGGATGAGACTGGCGTTCTCTTTTGCAGCTGTCATTTGCTGTGGGTGATGACTTTTTTTTTTCTTTTCTTTTTTTTTTTTTTTTTGAGCGTACCGGGTTTTTCTCCTTGGTGTTTCTTGCTCTCCTTCCATTTCCCTCTTTTTCTTTGAAAATTTCTAACCCGCCCCCTCCAGTTCACTGTCCGGACCTCACATGTGCGAGAGGGGCAGTGTGCCGTTAATGGCCGTGCCGGGCACCGGGCCGCTCTGGTAGTGCTGCGACATGTGAAGTCTGCTGGGGGCGGCGGGCTCCGGCACCTCGGCGCCGGGGAGGTACATGCTGATCATGTCCCGGAGGTCCCCGGCCTGGCAGGGCGCCCTGGAGTGGGAAGAAGAGGTAACCACGGGGGGGCTGGAGCTGGCCTCGGACTTGACCACCGAGCCCATGGAGCCAAGAGCCATGCCAGGGGTGCCCTGCTGCGAATAGGACATGCTGTAGGTCGGCGAGCCGTTCATGTAGGTCTGCGAGCTGGTCATGGAGTTGTACTGCAGGGCGCTCACGTCGTAGCGGTGCATGGGCTGCATCTGAGCGGCGCCGTGCGCGTTGAGGCCCGGGTGCTGCGGGTAGCCCAGCTGGTCCTGCATCATGCTGTAGCTGCCGTTGCTCCAGCCGTTCATGTGCGCGTAGCTGTCCATGCGCTGGTTCACGCCCGCGCCGAGGCCGGCGCCCACCCCGACCCCGCTCGCCATGCTGTTACCGCCCGGGGCGAGCAGCCCTCCCGGCAGCGTGTACTTATCCTTCTTCATGAGCGTCTTGGTTTTCCGCCGGGGCCGGTATTTATAATCCGGGTGTTCCTTCATGTGCAGCGCTCGCAGCCGCTTGGCCTCGTCGATGAACGGCCGCTTCTCCGTCTCCGACAAAAGTTTCCACTCGGCACCCAGGCGCTTGCTGATCTCCGAGTTGTGCATCTTGGGGTTCTCTTGGGCCATCTTGCGCCGCTGCCCGCGGGACCACACCATGAAGGCGTTCATGGGCCGCTTGACGCGGTCCGGGCTGTTCTTCTGGTTGCCGCCCGCCGCCGCCGCGGTGGAGTTGCCGCCGCCGCCGCCGCCGCCGCCGCCGCCGCCGCCCCCCGAAGTTTGCTGCGGGCCCGGCGGCTTCAGCTCCGTCTCCATCATGTTGTACATGCGGGCGCTGTGCGCGGGCCCGGCCCGCCGGCGGCCGCCGACCCTCGGCCCGGCCGGGACTTTGGGGGGCCCGCGGGCGGGGGGGAGAGGAGGAGGGGAGGCGGGCGGGGGTGTCGGGAGCTCAGGGCTCCGCGAGGAAAATCAGACGAAGAATAATTTGGGGGAAGAAAAGAGAGAGGCAAACTGGAATCAGGATCAAAAAAGCGCTTCCCTCCTCTTCTGGCCGGTCCAGCCGCTGCCGATGATTGTTATTATTATTTTTTGGAAAGGCTTAAGCCTGGGGCTCAAACTTCTCTCCCTTTCTTTCTCTCTCCTCTTCTTTCTCTCAGTCCTAGTCTTAAAGAGGCAGCAAACTACTTTCCCCCTTTTGCAAACACTCTCTTCTCTGCCTTGACAACTCCTGATACTTTTTTGAACAAGTTAATAGACAACCATCCATGTGACGGGGGCTGTCAGGGAATAAATGGGTTTCCAGCGACCAATCAGCGCGCGGCGGCTCCTCCACTCGAGCCCAGCCTCGCCGCCGGGTTTTGCATGAAAGGGGGCGGGGCCTGCCGCGCCGCCGGCCTCGCGGGGGAGGCGGGGGGAGGCGCGGGGAGGAGGAAGGGGGAGGCGGCTCCCACAGCCAGCCTGCCAGCCACTGAGAAACCTTTGTATCCTCTCTCGCAGCAACAGGTCACACCACACGCCTTTTCGAAGGAAGTGGGTAAACAGCACTAAGACTACGATTTCTTCTTCTTTAAACTTAATCTTGATTTACTCTTTGGTGCGGGCTGCTGAAATGAGGAGGGGGCGCGAGAAGCTGAGGTGGGGTGGGGGAGGGCAGAGAGGGTGGCTCAGGGCGACTGTCCTAGTATATCAGGAGGAAACCGGCCGTGCTGGAGTTGGTGTGTCATTGTTCTCCCGCTCCTCCGCACACAGCCCCCAAATCCAGCCGCTCTAGCTCTTCTCCCTAACCTGGCTCTTCCGCTCGCCCCTCTCCCTCCACGGGAGCAGACCCTCGCTCACCCCCTTCTCACACTGTCCCGACAAGAAGTTAGGAGACAGAAAGCTCTGTCCTCAGAACCCTCCTTGCTTCCACGTAATTCGCTCTGTTTTAAAAATAAACTCTGCTCGGATCTGTGCGGCCTCTAGAGCTGAGGCCGGGCCGGGCCTGGGTAAGCAGCTGAATCCACGCTCTTCCCTGCCCAGCTCAGCCCTCTGGGCCGGAAACCACAGCTTGGCTCTCACCCCAGCCACATCTCCCACCCATCGTTCTCCACCCAGTCGGGTGCAGAGGGGACGCTCGTCTTCTCTCCCATTTTCTTGAGCTTCCCCCAAGGAGGCCTCTCAGTGGTGTGGGGTTCCAAAGGGGGCTGGGGGAAGAAAAAGATCCACAGAAGGACGCTCAGAAGTGCTGTCTATGGGGGAGGGTAATCTCAGCTTCCTGGCATCCTAGGGCACTGCTTGGAGGTGGCTTTTGAGCCGCACTCACAAACTCCCTCCCACGCAGAGTTCCCAAGACTCAAGCAGAACCAGCCCTGGCATTTCCCCCACCTACTTCTACCGCGGTGGCCCATCGCCCCGACAGCCTGGGGCTGGAGCTAACCCCGGAGGGGGCTCCGGGCCTGGGAGGCGGGGGTGGTGCTCTCCAGGCACAGGTGCAGGCCGGGCCGGCTGGAGGAAGGCGACCAGGATTGGGGAAGGGGGGAGCCCGGCAAGGCCCGGGCTGGAGGAGGATGGGATGGGGGGCGGGAGTAGGGGCTCAGGAATCCTGCCCTCCTAGGACCCAAGAGGGTAATTTTAGCCGCTCTCCCATTGTCCCGACGTAAAGATTTCAATAGGTAGGCGCTCAATGCGCAGAGCAATGGCAGCACGTCCGTTACAAATAGGTAGTTTTGTTTCTCTTGTTGTCGCTACACGGAGTCAAACAAAGCCCCGTCTAAGTTTCCTTCCACTCTCTTGTTGGGATCTTTGTGGCTAAAATGCACTTGACTACAAAGCGGGGGGGCGGGGAGAGGAGAGGAAAAAAAAAAAAAAAACCTCGATGCCATTTCTTTTTTTATAAAGGGCTTAAACCATCAGGGTTACTTATTTTCTTTCTTCTGTAACACTCACTCCGCCTCCCTCCTCCCCGATCTACCCTTACTCACCCTAATAAAATGTACTGAATAGTATCTGTCGGCCACGTTCCATTTATTATTTTTACAAAACTGTGCATTGTTTTGTTCCTTACTAATCTTCTTCCGATAACCTCCAACTTCTCCAATCCCTACCTTCCCAGGCTTTTCTGTTCTTGTCAAACTCAAGATAAGTATGCTCACTGGAAACCCAGAAAAGTTGTGAAAAAGTTGCAGACTTTTCTTAATAAATTATTATTTCCAATCAACCTCTCCTGCCCCTGCAGTTTCTCTTTTTTGCTCTTAAATTATGTTTTGTTTTAGTTACTGTGAATCCGGGAAGGATGAAACTAGCCTTCTGAAAACTCATAAATATATAGTACTCTTCAAAATAAAGCAGTGTCTTCTGTTTATTCGAGGTGTAATATTAAGCAATATTAAGCTAAACAAGGACCTGGAGATTAGGAAAGAGAAAAGGTTAGAAGGTCTGGAGAAGAGAAGGCGGCCACCGGCTTTTCAGCGCGTCTGGTTTCAGGGATGTGGCTGGTGCGCCCCCTACTGGTGAATTCGCTTTTCCCAAGACTCTTGCTTTCACCTTTAAAAGAAGGTGTTTGGAAATAATTAAAGAAAAATAAAATGAGGGGGATGGGCGTGAGAGCAAAGTAATTACACGTAATCTAAACAAAAGAAAAGTTAATATATCGTATAAGCTATGGGACCAAATCACAAGAGTCAGATTTAATTTTCTTAACTTAGAAATGTACATATAACCTCGAGATAAGTGGGAGGTTAAACCATGGGAGAAAATCGGTACAAATTATGAGATTCAACATATGAACGAATTATGATTGTCCAGACGCCATGAAGGGCAGGCCAAGCATTCACTTTATGATTGTGTACGCATTGGTCTATGCTTAATAGCATTATTCGGAAAACTAAAAAAAAGCTTATGGATAATTAAGTTTGAAGAAAAATAAAGCACAAGGGGTTGATGTGGATAATGGTGGTGTATATGCATTAAAATAAATATTAATAATGGATGGTTATAGAAGCAAATGTTATTAATCTTCTCTCTCTCTCAAAGGTAATAGTAAGAGGCACAAATTTTTCCTTGCTATGATATATAAAAGCTTTTATACATTCTCAGATGCATGTGTTTGTGCCTGAACTCTATAATAATGCGTTTAAGAGGTTAAAGGGGCTGGCTAGGTCTTTTGTTAATTGCTTTTATCATATAAATAAGCTATGGAAATACATTACAATTGTGTTATCATTGGTTGCATTTATTTACAGCTTTATTTTAATTAAGCCTGCTGTACTTATCAAGGCAATAAACTACTGTGGCTGGCGTTTATGCATAATAATGTGCTATGAAAATAAGATTAAAGAAGATGGTGATAGCAGAAACAATTTTCTCATTAGATTTTTTAGAACATATGCATTAAAAAAATCAGATCACCGGCCACTGTTTCAATCCAGCACCATCACTGGGCCCTAAATATAATAATAACTATAGCAATCATAATAGATGACAGAAGCAGCTCTGTTTTAGGTTTATAACAGACGGCTACAGTACTAATAACAATACACTGTTGACTACTGGGGCATCAAAATAAGACTTGGAATAGGGTGCTTCATCCTCTGAGAATTTAAAATGTTGTCATTGGTACAATTTATGAAAATTGAAAGTGCCTAATCTTAAGACAGTGTAACATTTCCCTTCCTTGGGCAGCAGAAAGCTACACATTTTCAGAGTAAGATTAGAAATTAAAAACAAAAATCCTTAACTCCCAGGATATTCTGATTTGATTTTGTTTTATTATAGGCCCCAGCTCCAAATCCTTAACTGATTAAGTGTAACTCAGTTTTATTTAAAAAATCTTTTGCATTGATATTTCCCTCCTAAACTCCTCTCATCTCTCCTCAAGTGTTATAGCTGAAGCCAACTAACAATTTTGTGGAGACAGGGGACTGTAGACTTATTTTTTCTCCTTAGTGGCAAATAGAGGTTTAACTTGCAGTAATTAGGTGAGAACTAGCCAAGCATCTTACTATTATGATGCTTGTTAAAAAACGCTTCTTTTCTGCATCTGCATTTGAGTGTGTTCCCCTCCTCTCTTAATCTTCTTATGGAAATGAAGGCAAACGGCAGGGAACCTGCAGAGTCTTGGAGAATGTCCTTGTTAACTGGAATTTCTCAGCATTGCTAATTAGCAGAGTTTGACGACCACCAGTATTGGGGGGAAAGCTCTGTTTAACCACTCACAAACCATTCCGAGGAAGAGCAGACTAATTTTATTTTGTAATTAAAATCTGAAAAGGGCCCTATTTGACAGTTAGGGCTATGAGAGTTTTATCTCCCTGTGAAATAATTACTGCCTTGATAACTCAATTTTCTGAAAAATGTCAACTGTGGGCTCCAAAAGTTTTAATTTCATTACGTAAGGGAAAAAAAGAGAGAAAAATAGAAGAAAATATACAGAGAGGATTTCTAATTCTGGAACTTGTTAAATATATTAGGAGTTAGATCTGGCCAAATGAAGGGGTTTTTTTCTCCTTTTTTAAAATCATGTTTCCTTCAGATCCTAACCTTCCAACCAGCTCCAGGGAAAGTGACCATAGTAGTGATCATACTGGAATGAAAGAAATCATACTAGTAGTGTATGAGGCAAATAAAACAAAAAAGAGAAGTACGGCAACCCAAGGAAAGTTCCTGATTTTAAAAGCCAAAAATAAAGGAGGATTTCAATGTTTAGGACAATGTTGGTACAATCTGGTAAGATGAGGTTTTATTGACATTTATCCCCAAACACAAGAAAAAAGAAAATTGGGAATTATAAAGTAAGGAAATCGGGTATAAGCCAATTTTTAAAGTGCTTCCTTCTCCCTTCTAAACTGCAAAAAACCTCAATCACTCCAAACTGGATTATGCCATAAGACTTTCAAAATGATCAACACTTGATTCTCCAAGATTTATGAAACAAACATAGATAAATGAAGGTAAAGAAAGGTATTAGAGGATTTCTTTTCCTTAAAAGAGCATCATATATTCCCCCCTCCCCCAAATCAATAAAAAATAAGCTGGAAAAAGTTAGAATATTGAAAGTAAGAGAAAAAATTAGAATAGAATTGTACTGTTATCAAACTTCATTTGCTTTAGACTGTGAAGGATCCCTCACAGGAAATCCTAGAGGGGATACTTCAATTTTTATAAAGCAATTTTCAAAATCATAGAAACTCTTTCATCTACATTTCCTCCATTTTCTTCCTATGGCCAAACTTGTCAGATTTGGGAAGCATGAAGGACTATTGACAGGAACAGAAATAATAAATGTTTCTAGCTAATACAAAGAACTAGCATATACTTCTATCCCTTTTTATTTATTAAGGCATAGATATGCATATGGATGCATGGTAGATTGACAATTTAAAATTGCTTAATCATATTTTTTTCTTCTTGTCTCTCCCTTCAGCACCTTGCCTTTAATTTCCAGAAGTGGTATTACACATAACAAATGAACAAGGGGATAACAAATGCTATTTCAGTCCAGACCCAATTTCACCAAATAATTTCACTCAAGAGCTGTAAGGACTCTTGAAACCTAAGGAATGCAGGGCTGCTCTGCATTCAGCTCCTTTTTATACTCATTCTCTTTCATGTAATTCCCACTGATGAAATAAATACATTTTTAAAAGAACTCAATAGTTAGAAAACTAAATATATTTCCCCTTTCAAATTACAGCAACAGAAGTTATACACAATCACTTGTGTATGTCCTCAGGGTTATATATGATAATAATCATATTGCTTACAGTATTATATATGTACATCCTTCATATACTCCAGCTTAAATATTTTCTGGAAAAGAGGGTTCACACTTCACAATTTCATTTCCATTTCTGAATTATCAAGCAATTATAAGATTCTGTCTCTGCACTGCAGCTATTGTCCAGGGAAAAATTCAGTGTGGCCATTAAATAATCTAATTATTTAAACAAATTCTCTTTTTAAAAAGACAAAATGAAAATTTAAAGAGCTGCCACCAGTGGTTTTCATTTGCACTGAAAAAAATGAACCTATGATTTTGATATTAAGATTTAGGAGAAGCAAATGAAAAACAAAAATAAAAACCCAGCAAACAGATTACCAGGAACTGCAAATGGGCCAAAAAACCCATGGGCCTTTTCACACCTCTAAATCATTGCTTGGGAGTCTAAATACAAATCTCCCTGATCCACCACACTATCTTGTGCAATTAATCATACCAAAGTAACAGGGTTTCCTTAGAATCCTAATTTTCCAGTGACCAGGGTTGTTACCCTCATTTTAGGAAAAAGACGATTGTTTCAAATTCTCCCACTGTGATTATTTCATTTAGTTATGACCACAACTTTTGTGTGAAAAACAAACGTAAGCCCTCCTTAAGGTTTCTCTAGGCCATATTAAATGACACATAAATGACACCCCAGTGCGTGCCGGGCTTCACACACACTGTACTGGCAATCTACCAAGTAGAGAGAAACATCTTTCCCTTAGCCTGGTCCCTTCCAAGCTAGAGCAATGGGATTTAATTTTCTTCCTTCTGGAGATCTCATGGTGCATACTGCTCCTGTGTTACCTGCAAAATCTCCTTTCCTGAACTACAGTCAGGCATAATACAAAGTCACAAAAGTGACAACTCAACAACCTCAGAAGGCAGAGGTGCTTGGCACCCCAAAAAGCAAGTTGGGGGAAGAAAGCTCTGCTTGACGTGTGTGTGAGGGATAGGAGTACTGCCAAAGGAAAAGGAAGAAAGCCTTTCACCTGTTTCCATGAAAAGACATTGAAAGCAAGCCATTAAAAAAAAACACCCCACAATCACCATCAGCTCTAAACAAAACTGTTACCCACTTTTTCTCCAAGATGTGCAGCATCATCTAGCCCTGGAAAGTGCTCTAAATGAAAGTATACACCCATCCTGGGCGGACTGGCATCAAGGCCTCCCATCGACATCTGGAGCCCTTGCCCAAAAGCTCTTCTGCTCTCAAAAGAAATGTCTGAGAAGTCTGCCTTCCCAGGGGTCCACTTCTGCTCAAGCCCTACTGCTCCCCGCCCCCCCCCGCCCCACCTTCCAGCCCCGGCTCAGATGGAGTTGGGCTTCCAAACCCATCCCAATGGAATTCTCAGATTGTTAGCCCGATAATCTTTAAAGGCTCCTTCGGAGCTGGGGCTCTGACTTTTATCTCCCCTCCCACCCTTCTTCCCTTTTTGTAGGCTCTCCCCACTCCTTTTCCCTCTCACCCCACCCCCCCTTAATTTGAAGATCATTGACACGATAGGCTGTAATGAGTCCTTCAGAAACTGTTATGATCTACGGTGACAATCTCTGCACCTAATTCACAGATTATTGACAAGCACTGTGGGCTCAATGGTGTCAAGTTGTACTTGTTTCAACACCCTTCAGCAACCCACATAGCAGCTGGGCCCTGGATTAGGACCCACAGTCTGGCAGTGCTTATCTGCCTGCTGAGTGGTGGAGAGATGAGTATCTGTCTATACCCCAGCTCCTTCCCAAGCCGGGCTGTGCTTTCTCCCTGGCGCCTTGTCTGTCTCAGGGTTGGATCAAGTGAACTAAAGGATCTTCAAAGTTTAAAGACAAAGTAAAAGAGCAAACAATGATAAATGAGGGTTCATCCTTATAATCTTGGTTTTAATAATCAATCATTTTCTCCATCCCCAAATAGCTACCAAACTCCAAGCCCCATATACTCGCTTTCAGAATGAGGTTTGGGTTCACCAGGAAAGGTGTGAGGGATGGAGGGGAGAGGGAGCTGAGGACTTAGCACTCAGTGGGCCCAAAGCTAGGCTGGCCCATCCTCCCGGATCGCCCTTAGAATAGGGCAAGATTGACCACTTACAAAGCAGGGCGCCCAGCCAACAGGCTCGGGCTCTGGACTGGACACTGGGACAAGAGACCAAAAATGCCCGCCCCGCCCCTAAAGGGCGCTTTGCTGCTGCGGAGAAAACGCAGAGGGTTGCCAGCGTTGCGGCTCTGCCTGCTGCTAAGGAGTCAGTCACTAGCTGCCCCCTCCCCAGGCCCCAAAGATGGAAGGGCTGCTTTCCTGCTTGCCGCCGTGGGGTGTGAGATTCCAGTAGGGGCTGAGGCCGCGTGAAACCACAGAAATGACACTGTGCTGGGAGAGGTGGGTGGTATTCCCAGGCCTAGGCCACCCACTTGTTTAGTTCTTTTTCTTAAACTAGGGGTTGCGCTTTCTCCCTGGGTCCTGGGAATTTGGAGGCTCACTGCCTGCCCTCCCTCAGCCAGGTGCGGTTCCTCCCCTAGCCTTCTCCCTATAGGTTGGGACTACCGCGGGGCAGAAGGGGTGTGTGTGAAACCTCAGTCCCTGCTTTTGCAAATTCTACATCACTTCCGAACAGCAAGCATATACCCTCTTTAGCTGGGCACCTCCAAGATTCTGCTGGCTTTGGCCTCCCCACGCCGCGGGCAGCCTGGGGCCTCGGCTGTCAGAGCACTGTTTGTCACCTTAACGGGGTTGGCACCAAAGTTGGCCCGGACTTAATGTTTCTGTACTGGGGACTAGTCTTTTGGTGAAGCAAAGGGTGAGGGGGCCTCTCTAGCAGGGAATCCTGCTTACCCGTCATTTCCATAGAATTCCGGGTAAAAATTGATTTAAAGCCTTGATTCTCTCCCTGCCACTATATCCGAACTCATTATTGAGAAACATAAGCCGAGATTCGATTCTGGCATCAGAGGGAGAAAGCGTCTCTCATCTCACCGAGCAGCAATTTCCCTGAAAACACAATCTCAGATCTGCTGACTGTGGGAGGTGGGAAGAATGAACGTAAGACCAACGTTAAAAACAACTTGAGTAGCCACAGTATTAAATATTTTAAGAAGTAATTCTGTTATGAAAATTAGGCTAGTTTCCTTCAATAGGCAAACTTAAAAAAAAAAAGCAAACAAGCAAGCCGTAAACTTCTTGAGGTTTTTATCTAAAAGTTAAAATTGTACGTACAATCCTCAAGATCCAAATCATCAAACACCTTGTTGAGACCATTTGTGTTCATTTTTTAGCACACACATTGTTTCAGTTTGATCTTAAACACCTAAATAAACCCATATTTTCCCACTGTTTTAAGTTCAGAGGATGTGTCATTTAATCTTTCTGAAAGAATTCAAAGTGTACTTTTGCCCTCACTCTCAGACCAAAGAAAAAGTCAAAGCTCTTTCTCATGTAGACAGGTAGTTTTTGAAAGTGTAAAAAATACTCCACTTCCCCTAGGATAATTTGGATTCCTGGTCAATGAAAATACTGAACTTAAAAAGAAAATACTCTTTATCATTGGCACACCTTTCCTGGAATCCTACAGTTCAGGAAAAGAGAGAGAGAGAGAGGTGTCAGGCACCTGTTTCTTAAAGAACATCTGGAATTTAACTGCTAGGTGGGAAAGGAAAAGTTTGATCAAGATTGATTTTGGGGAAATGAAACATTCAAAGAAGAGACTGACCTTTTAATTACACTCTGAAAATAAAAATTTAAAGGAGCAAGTTATTTCGTTTACTCAGAGACTCCGTTACTATACTTGAAAGGGCCTCTGAGGGCATTCAAGATGCTGCTGACAATGTCAAAACAGCATGCAGCAGCATCTTTCGTTTTATTTTTTGAAATGTGGACAAAACGGGAGAAGTAACTTTTGCTTGGTTCTCCACTATTACAGAGGAAAATTCTCACTTTCTCTCTCTCTTTTAAAATCATGCTTCTCTACCTGTTTTAGTACCGCTAAATCTTTAAAAAGAGTCCCAAATCCAAACGGGGGTAGAAAGTGGCTGCCAGGATGTGAGGAGGGGGAAGAGATTCGTCTTTATTTTATATTGAATTAAAATTGCGTTATCTCCTTTTAACATTTTATTGAATTAAACTTATATTATCTTTCAAGGATATAAGAACTTATTTCCCCTTCCCATCTGCTTTTTGGAAGGTAATAAAAACTTTTCTCTAACCCCAGAGCAAGGTTCTAGTGATTTCCAGGACTGGCGCTGCGCAGCTCCTACTGTGTCCAACAGGGGGCGCTGGCCACGAACCTGCGCAGCGGCTCAGCCACGCTTCACATCTGAGCCGGGTTCTAGCCCCTGAAGGCGAGAGCCGCTCGCGGGGTCGAGTACAGAGCTTTAGTCTTCGTGGATAAAAAGAGATTAAAGGCTAAATTCTTTTTTGGGGTGTGTGTGCGTGCGTGGGTATGTGTGTGTGTGTGTACGGGGGGCGGTGGTTATCAATTTTAACCAACTACGAAAATGTAGAGCTTTTTATCCTTTGATGTTCTCATAAAGAAACTCCTATCGGTGGGGGAATTACACGGTTTCTGAGCCAACACTGCAGCTACAGTGTGGGGGAAATTATTTAATTAAAAATATATTTTTCCATCTGTTCACATGATCTTTTTAGAAGTACTTAAAAAGCTGACACTGATCCCTTTGGCCTGTTCACCCTGCCCCAAGTTTCAAATACTTTAGCTATTTCGAAGGCCCTTCTATTAATTTGAAGGGGGAAAAAAGAGACCCAAATATTTAAATGCCCCCAAACAGTTACTCCTCTGCATCCTTTCTTTCTTTCTTTCTTTCTTTAAATAGGGACTTTTATGTGATTGACACATTTCACATTGCCTATTCTGCAAAGCCAGGTATAAATGGCAAGAAGCGACTCTTAAAAATTTTTTTGATGTTGGACTACATAACGCCCAAGTATAAGATGAAATCTAATATAAAATTGTAATCCACCCACCCCCACGCTAACTTAAAAAAAAAAAGAAGAAAAAAAACCTTCACCTGTATTTAAATAGCGTGTCTTTAATTACAGCAGTTGGGGATGCATGAGGCTGAAATGAAATTAGCAGTCATTACCAGTCCTTTAACTCTGTGGTGCTTTTGATCAGCACTAAATTAGCTTTCCAGTCCTAACAAAGACTCTACAGCAAGCAGTGGGCTGTAAATAAGACAGCGCGACCTGCCCTCAACACCTTTTCTCTTGTCAATCATAGCTCTATCATTCAGCCCAAGATTAACCTTTATCTACCAAATTTTTTTTAAAAAGGAACGAAAGAAAGAAGAAAAAGAAAAAGGAGGCGGGAAGGAAAGCCCCCTTACCACCACATGTCGAAATAACAGAGGTTCCTAAGAGCCCCCTTTAAATTGTATTATAATGAGCCCGTGTCAGAATCTGCAATTTCCAAATCATCCCTCCCCACCCCACCCCGCTACAGCTCTCGAGTATATTAGAGGAGTCAGAATGCTGTTCAGGTAGGAAAGGAATCCCTTTCCCCGAATTACTAGTTGGGCATGAGCCACCCTCCGTAAGTCAATTTGCCATTAGCCTCTCCTATTACTCTAACAAAATTTCGGGAGAGAAGGAATGTTTGAGGAGAAGATATTGATAATTTTAAGGCATGTACATAAGTTTCCGGGATGAAAACAATCAAGTTACTCCACTAATAGTCTCTAGTTTCTAAGTCTGCGGAGAAAAAAACCACCAACAGCAGCAACAAAAACCCAGCTGCTTTTCCCAGTACTGAATTGAGAAAGTAAAACATTGGTTCAAATTGCCATTAGAGGGCGCCAGAGAGCAAGCCCCTCTCCCTCGCACAACTTCCCACAGAAGCCCTCCTAGCTTCCAGCTTCGCCATGCTCTGTAATTCCTTCTCTCAGGTAATATTTCTTGCTTATCCTGCCCTCTTGCTTCTCTAGCCCCCTCAATGTCAATCTCTCATAAAGAACAAGGTGTCGCCATGTCCCTTTCCTTTTCTTTTCACATCCTTCCCCCCAGACACCACCAAAATAGTAAGATGCCAGATGAAACGGTAGCAACCCCTTAATGATATATACGTTTTGACTCAAATCACTCTTTCCACTCTATGTAATCTTGGTGTGGAGAAGGTTCTTTGTAGGGATGAAATGTTGGATTTTAATATTTTTTAAATGGAAGCCTGAAAATTTCATTTCTGCATTTCTCTCTGGAGGCTCACGGATTTCTTTATTTTCATAGAAAAGGAAACACACACTATTGCATGGCAGCTGATTCTGCTCAGTGCTAAAACTGCTCAGAAGAGAATAAAATAATGTCATTTCATTTCTGCATTTGTCAAAGAATTCAAAATTAGTATTTAATCCCAAAAGTTAACGCTTTCAGACTTAAATCTATCTGTGTTAAATGACTGCCACACAGGGTGTATTTCCACATCTCTTAAAGGTCAAAAGAAAAAAAAATAGAATGAGAGGAGAAGAAAGTGAGTTGTGGGGGTGGGCGGAGAGGAGTGAGCTAGCAGTGAATGTCAAAGTTGGGTTGCAAGCTACTTACATGTCCATGTCAGATCAGGGTGTTGTCTTGTAGCAGTTTGATTGGCAGGTAAAAAAGCGAAAGAACGTGAGGGCTCCCTGAGCCTCTTGTCAGCCCAAGCTTGATCACTTCTCACCGGACAGAGCGAGTTGAAGGAGCTTGCAATTCCCCTCTCATCCTCCATCCAAAGCACCGTGAATCCATTTCGGCTTTTCTTCCCCCCAGTCTCTCCATCAGCCTCCTGCCTTCAACCGCTTCGCCTTACACCAGCCTCCAAGACCTAGCCTAGCTTTGCCACTGCAATCCCCTGCAACAAGAAAAATCGTTTATGGCTTAAAACCCCAAATGGCTGATTTTTTAAAAGAGAGAGAGAGGGAGAGGGAGAGAGAGAGGAGAGAGAGGGTGAGGGGGAGAGAGAGGGGGAGCGAGAAGAATGCACCCAGAGAACAACAAAAAAGTCAGTTATCCTAACACTGCTCTATCCCCCCACCGTACAGAAGAAGAATAAAAAAAAAAGCTTTATGTTTTTTCAGTGGGTATTCAAAGATAATTTGATGCCATTGTTTCTGCTACAGATGGTTCTTTTAAATACAATAACACGGCTCTTTGTGCAGGCTACCCACAATAAAAATCGAAAGCGTTCCCCTGAATAACCATTTTGTTCTCTCTTGTATGGGGCCAACAAAAGATGCCGTGAGGTAATGGGTTCTGTTTATTGAAGCCATAGAATAGGGGTTTGATAAAGATTTTTTTAAAGCAGAAGACCTTGCAAGGTCAGGCTGATCTCTTCATATTTTTTTATTAAAATATTTGTCCAATAGATTATTCCTTGGTGCAGCTGCAGGTTTCCTCCTCGATTCTTAATCAGCCCAAACATCTGTCTCTTTGAGGAGGCTTTAAAAAGTCTGCAATTGTATCAATGGTGCAGGAACCTTATCAAATACTGAGTTTTTAGGCTCAGTGCAGGCAAAGGCAATGGAGTTTCAATTCTATTTGGTCCTGATGGGGTGAGGTGGAGGGCTGGGGGGAGAGGAAACACACCAGCTCCAGAGAGAGTGACTGGAGAAAACCAGGTTTCCTCCCCACCTCTCCCCGCTCCCCGTTGGCCATGCATAACTGCACAAGCCAGACACACAGATCACTGAGGACTTGAGATGTGTCTGCTGATCTCTGCAAGCTTCACCCGTACATGCATGTTGGACAGGGGTTAGGCATGTTTTCTTACCACGCTCCCCTTCTCTAGTTAGGTCTCCAATCCCAGAAAACCTAGGGTGGGATGCCATGGGGAGGAGTGGAACAAGCTAAAGGTTAGACTTTAGCACCCAAAGGGTCCTACTCTTGGCTCTCTTCCATTCACTGTTAGTTAGCTTTGACTCATTGATTGCTATTCTGCCAGGGGACTGGTGGCCACAGGTTTCCTGCTACAGTGTCCCATACCCTCAGGCTTCTTCTTATAGTCACCCAGCTTCCCCCTCAGCTCCACAGAGAACATCTGCTTCCCCTCGCAGGGGAAGCCCTGCCACCTAGACCCAGCCGAGGTCTGTATCAACTTGGAGCCCTGAACACTTAGGCAATGAGGGTGCTGCAGGGGAAGTGCAGGGGAAGATGGCTAGGTTTCTCTACCTTTCTATGGGAATTAATGCCAGGACTCTCTGCGTCTCCAATAGCCCAGAGTAACTGTAATCCACTTTCATGACTTCTGCTCTGTGTATCATCACTTGTGGCAAGACAATAGTCTGGGGAAATGGCTTTAATCTTAAAAACAAGTTTTCGTTGGGTTCTCTATCTCTGCCCCCTGCCCCATTTAGTCCTCCCTTTCTTCCCACAAACCATTCAAAATAAAAGAAAGATAAACCCTCAAATGAATCTCTTGACAGAACTGATCTTAGCTTCTACCTTCCCTTTCAGAAACAATAATATTATTGGTTTACAACTGGTCTAAAGTAATCTAATAAGGAATTCTTGAAGACTATTACTTAGACACCAATTAAAGCCTTTCCTACAAAACTTGAAAAACAAACACAAACAATAAAACAGAATATTAAACAATATTTCACATGGTTGTTTCTCAATAATTCATTTTATATCTCAGGATGAACACCTTAATATTAGTTCAAAAGGAATGAAAGGACAATATTAAAAAGTTATACACATCCCAACACTCTCTGGATCAAGAAAACTGTGCCTATATAAGTGTGTGTTGGTGGAGGGAGGGAGTGGAGAGTGTAAATCAAGAGCAAACTTTAATAGAATAGGCTGAGGAGTGTGTTGCTTTCCTCACTGTTGGAAAGGTGGGAGGGGACGCATTATGCAAAATGGAAAGTCAACAGTAGAAATACCTACTCCAACTAAAGGTGGAGTGGGAGACAGTACATGTAAAATGTTTAATCCAGTGTTTCATAACTTTGCACTACAAAAGTAATCCACTGAAATAACGGAATAATCTCTTCCTGCTTCCCTCGTCATATGTTTTTTCTGAATATCAAAACTTATAAAGGATGCCCCAACCTGATGAAAGCTATTTTCCTTTTCTTATAACTGAAAGAAGAATCTGAACTGCTTGTCCTCTTTCCAGCAAGGGAGGAGCTTGGGGCTGAATCTAAGTCTGTAAGATAGGAAGGCATCAGTGAGTACCCTAAGGTGTCTAAAAGTGAGTAAACCTTACACATCTTATCAACTGAATCTATTCAATCCCAGTCACAAGGAAGTTTAAAATCTCTCAGGTGGCCTCACTCTCTGGTTAAGGATAGGAAGACAGTTTTGTAGGTAAGCCTCCAAAAGTTGTCTCAAAAGCTGTAATGCAATGACATTCTGACATGGGGGAAAACTTCAGCCTATAACTAAAAAATGTGGAATGTGTCACGGTGAAGGGCAAAAGTGACAAACTGCCTTGATAGGTAAGGGAATCAAGAACCAGTGGCCTGCAACTGGAAAATTGCTTAAAACAACAACAACAACAGCAACCTTTCTGTATCCACAAACTAATCTAACTGGTCAGCTCCTCTCTCAGAGCAAACACACACCACCAAAACGATTCTAAGTTATAGAAACGGCTTTCTGACAGGGTTGGGGAATCCGTGTGCACTGATTTATGGGCGTTTATAGGTGGCTCTGAAATGGAAACTTCACTATTCAAAAGGGCTTTGGGGGCAGAGTTGAGCTCTCCAGTTCTACAAGCAACAAGCCGGACTGGGGAGATGGGGTGGGGAGGGGATACTCGCCCCCCCTGCCCCTCCTACTGGGATGCATTCAGCAAGAACAACTCGGATTGAGGAAGGGAAGGAGAGAGGGAAGGAAAGAAGAAAAGGAAGGAAGGAAGGCAGAAAGGGAGGAAGGGAGGGAAGAAGGGAGGAAAGGAAAGGAAAGGAAAGGAAAGGAAAGGAAAGGAAAGGAGGGGAGCGGAGGGGAGGGGAAGGGAAAGTAAAGGAAAGGAAAGGAGAGTAGAGAGGGGATAAAAGAAGAGGATTTAATGGCAGAGGGGATTAGCAAGAGGGGTACCCGGGACCTGGTTTTAAATTGGCGAGTGCTGCTTATAAGGAAACACTGTACGCACGATCAGGGTCTGGATGTTCCAGGAAACCAGTGACCGTACAAATCATGAGTTTCACAGAGATGGCACAGTGCCATGGTTTAGCCATCAGCTACCGTGAAAACCGTAGCTTCCCTCTCGCAGGCAATCCGTCATTCACTACTGGCCGCTCTACCTCTCCACACGGAAAAAAGTCCGACTCGGACAGCCTCGGCGCCGGCTGGGCCCCGGGGACCCTCTGGGAACAAGGGCTCGCGGGCGGTCGGCCGAGTGCCGGCCAGCAGGGCTCGGATAGGAGCCGCCCGCGCCAGGTCGGAGGGCGACTGCTTCCCCAGCCTGCGGATGGTACCGGCCGCAAGTGCCTCCAAATACACCACGGGACTCTGAACGTGTTGCCCCCGTCAACTCGCCCAACACGATTCAATTATTCACTTAGACAAAACCAACACCACACAAGCCCGCCACTTGATGAGCTCTTAAAATGACAGGCAGGGGAGCGCGGCCAGGGCGACCCTCCGCCGGACACAACCCGGGGAGGGCCGTGGTTTAAATGCAAGGTCTTTAGATTCTAAAACCTAACCCGGGAGCGCGCGCGAGTGTGTGAAGAGAAAACCTCAGTTTTCAGAGCCACTAGAACAAACTTCTCGCTGAGCCTCGGCCCTCTCGCCTCCCGCAGCCTTTCCTCGGTCAGCTGGGGCTGAGGGTGAACAAGTCTCTTGGGGTCGGGCCGGCCTTCTAGGCTGGCGGGGCCCTGCGGAACCGGTCCGCCTGACCCGACTGCGCTCGCGTGGGAAAAGCGGAGGCTCGGCCGGCCCGGCTGCGCTTCCCCAGCCCCCGAGCCGCGGCATCCCGGCCTGCCCGCCGGCCCTCGCGCGCCGCCGCATTTCCCGCGCTCTCGGCCCGCACGTCCTGGCGCGGCCCGCACGTCTGGGCGCGGCCGGCGCGGCTCCGTGCGGCCCCGCCTCCGGCTCCGGTTCCGGCTCCGGCAGCGAGAGGGAGGGCGGAGGCCCTCGGCGAAGGGACGGGCGGCGCTGACCGAGTGAGTGGAAGCCTGGGTCCCGGGCGCCTGCAGGCCCGCTTTCCCGGCCGGCTTTTCCCACGCTGGGCGCCCCGAGGGGCGGGCGGGCGCGTGTCCCTGACTCTAGGCTCAAGCGTGTTGGGACCCGCTTGTTTCAGCAAGCGCACAGTGTGGCGGGTTCGGTTCGTTCCCCAGTGCGCCGCGTGTGGAGACCGAGCCCGGGAGAGCCCTGGGAGCGTGGGGAGCCGGGCGTCCTCCCCGAGGGCTGGGCGGTGGGCAACTCGACGACTCGAGGGGTTCAGGGAAGGAAGGTGGGAGAGGAGGGCGGGCGCTCCCAGGGGAGGCGGCTCGCGGCTTCTCGGCCACGACCTGGGAAGCCCAGGTGTCGAAGGGGGGCCGCAGGCTGAAAGGCGGCCTGTTTCCTCAGTGGTCACAGACGCAGAGTGGTCTCCCTCTCCACTCGTGTTCCAACTTGTGGAACTCTCTGAGGTTTCCCCAGTCTTTGTTTTACGCTAAGAACGGACTAAGAAGGGTGTGTTTTTATAATTAAGGGGAAAGCTGGAGGTAGGAGTAAGGCCTGTGGGTAGCGTTCCTTAAACTTTTCTTGATATATACAAAATGAAATTATACCTGCAATCATATGTTTGTGTTTATGTGTTAAGAGTATTCATTTAAAAATGTTGAACATTTAAAATATGCCACAGATTTTGTGACTTTAAAAAAATTTTCTCACTTTATCAATATTGTAGAGTTAGAGTAAATGGAAATGTCTCTGGTCTTTCAACCTCTAAGGGTAGTGGAGCGAGGGGAAAGGACGGTGGGATATCTGTCTTGTGTCCATTTGGCACAGTCTTACTAGTACCATGCTCCCAAGATAAATTAACTTGCATTTTAGTTAAAATATTATCATCATCTGCTGGACCTCAAGAATAACGTAAACTGAGGATATTTTCCAAGTGTACACCTATGCAGTATTGTAACTACTAGTACACAGTTGGATTTGATAAGTTTACATTTGAACCAGAATTTGTATAGTGCAGCTCCAGGAACACATTTGCAGACCCAGTGCAAAAACTGTATGTACATAAATGTTTGGAAAGGTATACCAAAGTGTGATTATTCTTTGTCTCTCTATTTCAGAGGCCCAAGAATGGGCAGTTGGTATGGATGGCTTACTGATACATTCTTCTTCTTTTTTTAAATGTGTATATATATATATAATATATATATATTTTATATATTTTAAATGGAGTATAGTTGATTTACAATGTTGTGTTAGTTTCTGGTGTACAGCAAAGTGATTCAGTTATGCATATATATGTATTCTTTTTCATATTCTTTTCCATTATAGTTTATTATAAAATATTGAATATACTTCTCTGTGCTCTACAGTGGGTCCTTGTTGTTATTCTATTTTATATATAGTAGTGTGTATCTGCTAATCCCAAACTCCTAATTTATCCCCTGCCCCATCCCCTTTGGTAACCATAAGTTTGTTTTCTATGTCTGTGAGTCTGTTTCTGTTTTGTAAGTAAGTTCATTTGCTGATACAGTCTTAAAGAGAGTAAAAACTGTAGTGAATTTTGGGAGAAAAGGAGCATCCCATTTATGGTTTTGCCTGTGGAAAGAAGTTAATGATCCAAGGAAACTGATTCTAGGGAGAATTTCTATTTACATCTTCCCTTCCAATCCCTTCTCCTAACATTCTCCCTTCACCCTCGAAGAAAGAGCAACATTCTGTTTGCGTGAGGGTAATAAGAGCAAAGGAACTAACCTTTAATGGCCATCTATTATGTACCAGATACTTTCTCTTATTTAATTCTCATAATAATCTTATAAAATTGGAATTTTTATCCCCCCCCCCTTTTTTTAAACAGAGTAAGGGAAGATCCAGCTGATTTAAATATCTGTGGCTGGGAAACAGTAGATCTGGGTTTGAAATCTAGCTCTATGATTCTAAAACCCATCATGTTCTTTAAAATCTGCTAAACTGAGTCCAGATAGACTCAAGCAAGCACCACTGGTTACTGACTATTGCAGGTTCAGGAGGAAACTGTGAACAGTGTGTGGTCTTGTCTTTTTCTTCTCTCCTTTTTCTGGAAGGCAGCTTCCTAATTGTGGCTCTCCTTAGGATCTTTTGGCTATGAAGAGATTGATTTGAAGCAGGGATATAAAATTCTATGTGTTTTTCCTGTGCCATACCAAAGTTGAACCTAGAGTTTAAACTCAGTTTTCTGCATTTAGGTCTCAATTGGCATCAGGTTTAAGGCTACCCATAGGCTGGCTTGGTCAAGGTAATGATTTCATGAGGACAGACTCAGATAGGTCAAACTAAGTATCACTCTTAAAACTCCAGCCTCAGAAACCAAAAGGGTGGGAGGGAAATATAGTAATAACAGAACACATGACTGCTAATTAACCTTATTAACAACTTCAAACCAGTGAACATTTATATTTTTATTTTCTCAGAAAGGCAATTAATTTTTTTTGCCTTCTATTAACTACCTTTCCCCCCCAGATAATCACCTATAGCAAAACCACCCTTTAAAAGGTCAGTAGAAATTATTTTAAGACATTAAAATATAAAAAAGTATTGTTATTTTAATAGGCACTGTGGATAGTTTAATTTGTATCTTGTACTAAATTAAACATATGGTGAACAGGGTATAATAGATTTTCTATAATTTAGCTGCCAATGTGGCAACAGCAGCCAGTTACTCTCACCAGCAGACTTGTCAGTGGTTTGTTTACTAGCTTATTTGAATTAAAATAAAGCTTCGCTTCTGCTGACTGCACATCATTATCTATGAGACCATAATCCTGCTAGCAAATCCTATATCTTCCAGAACTGGCTCTTTTGTTTGGGATTACTGAGAGCTTAGCCTATAACAAAGAGGAATAAGGCATCCCTCTCATCCTCATAATTAAGTGTGGGGACTAATTTAGAAACAAACCCAGAAAGATGTACTATTTGGAGTTATATTTCTATACAGAATGGAAGAGAAACAGGATAGGCTAAACACCTGATTGTTAACAGAATGTTTAAACTATTAAGCAAGTGTACTACAGGAATCCAGTTTGTTAAAATTAAGAGCAACAGCAAATAAGGCATTGATGGCCTTTGCACGGGGCAGTAATTCTGTATGAAGGATCTGAAGGTATGTTTGGGAAGAGGAAGTATTAGGGTGTCAGGCAGGAGAAGATGTGCTGTATGCTTTGTGAATGACATTTATTTTGTTCTTTCATTATCCTAACAGACTGCACAATTAATAGTTATTGTTATGAGCAGAGTTATTAAAATACTGAAATAAAAATAACAAAACAGTTTGTTATTCACTGGAAAAAATATAACTGTCTTTGGAAATTGTTAACATTTTACTAACAAGGTGCATAAAATTTAGCGAAAAGAAAAGAATGGGTGATTTCCTGGCTCTTTCCATACACCAGCTCAAAACAGACCTTCATGAATTCTGGTAGCCCAATAAAATCTATGTTTAAGGAAAGAATTTTCACAACTAGGATGTACATAAAAGCAGCTTTTACAATCCACCATCCATATATAAACTGATGCCTGTTTGTTAAAGAAGAGGGAAAACACAAGGGTTGATTTGTCAATGTCCTTAACATTAATTGTCACAGATGGGAATTCTGAGGACCTATGTGAAACAGAATCAGACTCTGGTGAATTATAAAGCAGGTCCTTAGACTTTAAAAACATTTAGGCAAAGTGACAGTTCAGAACATCTGTTAGCCTTCTGTCTGAGTATAAACTAGATGTCATGGAGTGCACAGCTGTAGGCATTTTAGGCTTTTTTGCCAACATCTGTCACAGCAGTACAATAATATAGGTAATTATCAACACCTTATATAAACTATTTGCTATTTTAATTTTTAGAAAGAGTAAAATTAGTGATACAATCCTTGGCAAAATAATTGAGATGAATATAGTCATTTTGCTCTAAAAGATGAATAAGTGATCTGATCATTCTTTGAAAAACACACATTTTAAATATTTTCTGCAGCCAATATTGGTGTTGTGCCATTTCGAAAAGCAAAATTCTAAGTGATTTTTTTGAAAAGATAAAAGTACAAGTTAAATAAGAGGGAGGGCAGAAGAGGCCAGTAATTTGCTTTTCAGAGCAACCAAAGGTGTGATATGTTTTGTGATAAAAAGAGTTTAATACCACACAATTGTGGCATTAATTGATTCCATATTCATAAAGATTAATAATTCATTTTATAATGTCAGTGTAGCAAAATCTGTATTGATGAATTATAAAAAATTGTCTCCCTCCCCTCTCCTTGCTCTTCTCAGTCCTAGAATTTTGCAGAGAAATGGCATATAAAACTATAATTCACATCTTGCCATCTTAGTAACTAAAGTTAATTTGAAAGGGCTGGCGCATCATGCAAATCCAGGGACACTTCATTGTTTTAATGCCACCTGGATATGGATCATCTACAGTGCTCATCCTAAGGTACTGGTAATTATTGTCTCACATCTGATTCCCTTGACCTGTACAATAGTTGTGTTTCAGTCTAAACTCGAAGCAGCAAGACTATATTCCAAAGCACCTGTTCTGGGGAAGATGCCAGTCAATAATGTCTTATTGAAAGATCAGGTCCAGCTAGAGAAAATAAAGGAATTGAGCTGCAGTTGGATTTCATCATCTAAACATGCAATGTAATCTTAACCAATTCATTACACACTCCTTTTGTTTCCACTACAAAAGGGATGTTGCCTTTATCAGAGGTTGTAATTCCAGTATGTTCAAGCAAAGACAAGGGAGAAATTGAAAAAGTTCTATCAATTCTACCCACAGCCAGGAAGAACTGTAGGGTCAGAAGGTCATTATCACTGTCCCATGTACAGTTCAGACTAGACCACAGACAGCTCAAGTTTCCACACTGCAATAGAAAGGTATAATAAAGGAGACTCACAGAAAATACTGAATAGGAATAGGAGTAGGAAATCATACTCTTGAACACATTTGATTTAACACATGAAGAATCCAATGAAGTGAATCTCTATTTGGAAAATAGTCATGGATGCTTAAAATTATGCTTGCTTGTGAAGGAGGGAAATTTTATTCATGAAAGGCCAGCATGGCAAAAAAATGAGTCACAGATGTCAACGTTCATAATCTAAAGGTCTGGAAAGGGTCAAATGAGAAAGAGAAGGAGGAAGTAAATATAGATATAAAAGGCAGACAACTTGACCTGAAAGGAAGGATTAAAAATGAAAGAAAATGACTACAGGAAAAGAAAAATGTGATACATACTGATGAAGAATAAGGCTTATGGGGATTCAGGGAAGAGTAAATGAAGATATTGATTACCAAATGGGGTATTAGGGACCAAATGAAAGTTTAGGGCCTTGTGAGTGTCAGCACTTCCTAAAGAGAGTTATCAGCTGTAAGAAATTAGTCTTGCAGAGAGAAACATTTAAAAATAATTGCTTAGTAGTATTGTTTTGAAGTCTGCTAAAGTGAGTTCATTTGATACTTCTTAGTGCCATATTTCTTTATCACTGAGGAGAAGTCAATGTATTTTGATGTCTAAGAGAGGGGTGAAAAAAGAGAAATTCACCCATTTCCCAAACAACTTGGATAATACTTTATTTCTAATGATGAATTCTAGTCCTTAAGGACATTACTTTTTTCCCATCAGGTTTTAAACATTTGGGACAGAATAATAGAACAAGGGTATCTGCAATATCAGATATCAGAGTGAGCTTCAAAATGATTGGATTAAAACCATCTTCACTACAGTGGTGGTTTATAAGGAAATACACACTATCTCAGAGTTTATATTGTGAATATGAAGGTATATTTGTGTTTAAATATCCCTCCTTGATTACTTGGTTCTCCTTGATTGATAAGAATGATACTTTGTTAGGGTCCATTTTATATGTTGAAAATTATTTGCTGGAAGTCAGAGCTAGCTCTAATCAACCCTCTGAAATAGGCATAGTTTGCTGTCAGCGTGCTCTCATCTTCTCCCTCTTTTGTGCTACCGCTTCTCCCCGCTTGTGCCCACTGCCCTCATCTTCCTTCATTAAGTATCTTAATCCAGGCTGATCTTTCCTAGATAGTGTCCCAGGCTTGCTCCATCCTTCGGTTTTCAAAATCTGAAACAAATGGCTAATAAATAGATTCAACCTAATGTAGTAATGACTGGTAATAACATTGTGTTCTTTCTTTAAAGTTACTAGCTTTATGCCAGAAGCTCTTTGAAGGGGGAGGTGGGCACAGATCTTAGTCATTTTTGTATCCTCTGTATTACTCAACAAAGTGCCTCCCCCATAATAAATATACATTAACTCCTAAATGAATATTTGTTGTTTTATGTTTTTCTTCCAAAATCTGTATATAACTGAGAGTAATCTTTTTTTTATTTTTAAATTTTATGTATTTATTTTTTAGGTTCCAACAGTTAGAGAGATATAGCAGTCAAGCAGAATTAGAGTCTTTAAAAGTGATATTAATTTTTTTCCTTACTAATATTTATTACAAACACATTAAAGGGAAAATTTTAAAGGAAAATGTCCTTTATAATACAACCAACCTAACAACATAACTTAAATTTTCTATATTCCTTTCTGATCTTTAGTCCACAGATAATTAAAAATTACATTTGTAGTACACATATTTTTGGATTTTTGTGTTTGTTTAATTTTTGTGTGTTTTGAAATTGAATTTGTCATAAAGGGACAAAGACACTAAATATTAAATCTCTAATGATGAAATTTTAGACCTTCACAAAAAAATGGAATATATTTTTGGATTGGGGAGACTTTTTCAGAGCTCGCTAAGGGCAGTATATCTGAAAGTAGCTAGTCTTTTATAGTCTAAATCATAGGATCTTCCATTTTAGATGGAGAAACTGGAAACATAGGATTTTAGGGACATAAAGTAGGCCTTAGAGAAAGAGAAGGTTCAAAATGAGATTTAATAGTAGGTACCAGCTTCTATTTTGAATATTGATAACTGAAGGTATTTACCTGTCCTTCCCAGAGCCTATCTAGAAAAAAGCCTCAGATCTGAGTTTTTCTATCCTTATTCCAAATACATACCTTATAACAGAGTTTAGTCAAAAGGGTTTGGATGTGTAGACCATACTCACCGTGTTAAGAGAAATCAAATTAACATTTTTTATTATTAATTTGATCAGTCACTATCACTTTTGTAACACTCCAGAGCCCTTTACAGAAAGAAACACTGGAATGTTTTGTTAATCAAGGGATCATATTGAACGCTTTCAAGTGTTATATAATTAGTATTTTTTACCACTGTTAAGTCAAAAAGATTTGGAAGAACTGCCACATGTAGAGTTTAGCCTTGAATGTCCATTATCAGCAAGTGGAATGATTAGAAGAATATGATAAACTAGTATATTAGAAATATGCACTGTAATGCAGTCCATTTCTCTCATTTCCACCTACCCTGTTATGATCTTACTATTCTGCTGTGGTACTTATATATTCAGTGCAAGTAGTGATCCCCTTTCTCTCTCTCACACACAAATGTGTGTGTGTGTGTGTGTGTGTGTGTGTGTGCGCGCGCGCGCGTGTGCGGGCTGCCCCTTGACACCCAAATTGCAGGAGAATGATTCATTGTGCTATGCAATTTAATCCACCATTTCTTATTTAGGTAGGATGGCATGTAGAGTATTTTTCCTTCCTAATATAAAACTAAAATCTTACAAGGCCACTGCCAACATGTAATATTGTCAGTCTAAACATAGGAGGTTGCTTCCTTCTTAAAGAAGGTTAGAGTTCATAAGATCATAGAGCAGAGCCCCCTGGAATTCTCTCCCTTATAACTCAGCTTGCCTTGAAGGGGCCAGAAATCAGGCCACAGCCCAGACAGAGAAAATTGTGCTACATGGAAAATGCAGAGCTGATTCCAATCTCACACCTGCAGAATCTGCTGTCAGCTGTTCAATTCTAAGTTCTGTGGCATTTCTCCATTCCTGCCTGTTTGGCTTGCTAATTTATTAACTCCTTGTTATCTGCAGCAAAGACCGCATAGGCACATATTTATGGGATCAAGAAAAACATAAAAATGAAAGAGTGATTGAGCAGCCTGACTGAATATTGTGTTTACTTCACTAAACCATTGCTGAGAGTTGTCTCAACAGCTGCACACGGTCCAGGGTGGCATCTCAAAATTCAGCCTTGACTCCCTAGCCTAGCTTCCATTCATTCCACCTCCAGCAGCCATCTAGCCACTCAGTACACCATCCTCATTTTATGTTGCAGGCAAAAAGCCAACCAACGTATGGTCACATTTAAAAGCCTTTTAAGTAGTGAGCACCTCCCTCCTTTCCCAATTGTTCCCTGCTTTTTCACATTCCTAGTTAATAGGTTTTTAAAGCAGTTTCCCCAACTCTTTTCCTGCCACATACTGTCTTGCCTGGCATCTGTGCAGCAAAAGGCTGTTCTTCAAGAGGCTTTTAAATCCATTGTACCTCTTTGTGCCTTTCAACTGCTAACTCTTCAGGTATGGGCTATGTTTCTTGCTTAGCATATTTTGCATGTTCCAAGCCATTCACAGCAACTACAGCAAAAGTGAGGATAAAAATATAAATAATAAATACAATCATTTAAAGTGATGTTTAGGGCCATGCGTGCAGTTCTCTATTTGCTTAAGGTATCTCATAGATATCCAGCAAGAGGAACATTTTCAAGAAGTGTACAATTTTGAGTTGAAATATAAATAGAAGATTTCTTTTCTTCCTTCCCTCTTCCTCCCTCCCTCCCCTCCTCCTCCCCTCCCTTCTTTCCTTCCTTCCTTCCTCCCTCATTTTTTTGAGAATTAAAGTTCCCTAGTAAGTCTTGAGGCTTTAGTTTGTTGAAACACCAATATACCATAAATTAGGCTGTTTGGAAATACCCCCTTGTTTTTACCAGTAGGAGGAGGATAAGAAAAGGATGCAAATGATGAGCATTAAAAAACTCGAATATTGAGAGCTGGAAAGGATCTAAAGGTCTGTATTTACATTTTTCCGTTAACAAGTGTTTATTCTCTGTTATGTGCCAGTAATTGTGCTTGGGCAGTAGATATAAAGATGAATAGGAAATCGTTTTTGTCCTAGAAGAAGCTCACAGTCTAGAGAGGAAAAAGCCAAGTAAGGAAGCAATTACTTAAATATGTATTTTGAGAAATAATGCTTTGTGGCTTTGCTTGAAATTAAAATGATTTATTTAGTTCAGAGATAAGAAATCTCAGGCAGGTAAGTATCCTGTTAAAATATGAAGTAAACAGGCATTTTCCCTCCTGACTACAGAAAATAATTATGACTAGTGCTCAACTTTTTTTTTTTAAATACTAAAAGTACAATCTTTTTTTTTTTAAATTTTTATTGGAGTCTAGTTGATGTACAATGTTGTGTTAGTTTCAGGTATACAGCAAAGTGAATCAGTTATACATATACATATATCCACTCTTTTTTAGATTCTTTTCCCATATAGGCTATTACAGAGTAGAGTGCTATACAGTAGGTCCTTATTAGTTTAGCCCTCACTTTTAAATACTTACAATCGTATGTTCTTTTCAGGCCCTATATGCTTTTTCGTCAATTTTGAGACCAGTGATCTCATCATTTTGCCTAAATGAACTGAAGTTTTCTAAGTAATATAGCCATTATAAATTATTCAAATACTTAAGTGTTATAATATACTCTTTTTTCCTGGTTTTGTCTGGTGGGTGATGTTTTATAGTAATTTATAGAAAACTAGATTAGCAAAGGCTCTCAACAATAAAACTGTAACGATAATTTTTTTTCTTTTTCTGTGTTGCTGCTATGCCTGGCACAAACTTTACATTTAGATTATTTTCCCATCATTTGTTTATAATTCTTTAAAGAAGGGTTCATGTCTTTATCCTACTTGATATCCCTAGTGCCTACCATACTGATTGGCACATAGGATGGGTTTAGGAAGGAAGGAGTGAAGGCAGGAAAATGTTCAATCTTTTCTTCACACTGAAATAATACACAGATTATTTAGCCACCTGTGTCACTCCATCTCTGAAGCCACAAGTTGTTCTTTTATTTATATACTGTATAACACTTCATAGCGTAGCTTTTTTTTTTTTTTTTTTTTTGCGGTACGCGGGCCTCTCACTGTTGTGGCCTCTCCCGCTGTGGAGCACAGGCTCCGGACGCGCAGGCTCAGCGGCCATGGCTCACGGGCCCAGCCGCTCCGCGGCACGTGGGATCCTCCCGGACCGGGGCACGAACCCGTGTCCCCTGCACTGGCAGGCGGACTCTCAACCACTGCGCCACCAGGGAAGCCCCATAGCGTAGCTTTTAAGATGAGCTGGTCGCTCAATACAGTCAACTTCTGATAGCCAGAAGTACCATATTTATTTTTTGTTTGCACTGGTTATCTACAAAAATACAATTAAGGTAATTCCATTCAAGTAGGTTTGGATAGTAGTGTCACTAAAGAGGAAGTAACCACACAGAGTCTTTCAGTTAAAGGGCCAGGGTTCTTATTCTCCTTTTTCTTTAAAGAAAGACTGGCTTGTACCAAAGTCATACTTATTTTAGGTTAGAAATCATACAACAGTTATGGTTCATGTTGTGATCAGTCATGCCTTATGTTGGACTTTGTCTCCTGTATGTAGTTTATATAATTTATAGTCTTTTAAAAATTTAAAATAAACAACTGTTACAGAATATAGGTGTGCATGCATTTAAAAAATCTATTTAAAAAACACAAAAAGCAAGTGGTTTCTAAATCTTCATTAAAGGAAAGAAAACCTGTTTTTTTTTCTTTCTGATGATTTGTTTTCATTTATTGATTAATTCAAGAATTAATTATTATTTATTGACTACCAGTACTGTAAAGGGGTTACATAGGTGTTGTGAGGGAAACAAAAATGATTAAGAAATAGTTCCAACCCTCAGGGAACTTTTAATCTGGTGAACAGGATGACAGTACACATGTAATGTAAAGAAGAATATGATTAATGTCTCAAGGGAGGCACATTAGGAAGTAGAATTTGAGCTGGACCTTAAAGGATTTAAAACAGCAGAGATGTGAGGAAGACTTTATAAGCAGAGAAAACAGCATATGCTAAAGCTCTGTGATAGGAGTATGGTGGAAGTACTGGAATGAAGGCTTGTGTAGGTTTAAGGTCATATAGTACGGACATTTGGATATAAACCATGAAGTAGAGACTAAAATTCAGGGAATACTGGGCAGTTATTTTTTAATTTAGAAAATAGAAATGTTATGTTTTTTAGGAAGATTAGGTTGTCAATCTGTTGGAAGGCTAGGTATGAGGGGAGGAAAAACTAGAGGTGGGGAGCTGAGTTGGGAGGGTGTTGTGAGATTCCAGGATAAGAGTCTCATATTCGATTTTGGCTGTTGTGACCAAAAGGAGGAAATGAATATTGGATGAATATTGTGATTATAGGAACTGCTAAAATTTGTCAAAGTAGAAGGGATGGATAGCAATAAAAGAGAATCAAGTATGACACTAAATTTTGGGCTGGGATGACAAGGAGAATGATGGTATTAGTAGTAGAAAGAGGAGAGTCAAGTGGAGGAACTGGGTTAGTGGAAAAGATGTGAATTTGGTTTGGATCCTGTTGTATCTGAATAGTTGTTAGTTTGTTCAGGGTGAAGATAGCTATTGGAGAGTGATGAAAGTGGAGGAACTTGGGAGAGAGGTCAGAACTAGCGACAGATACCTTGGAATCATTTGCATTGTAATTATAGTTGAATCTCCGTGGGGAACACAGTCTCAAAAAGAGAGAGAAGGTTGTGAGAGAAGAGAACTATGGACAAAACCTGAACACTTAAATGGAAGAAGATAAGCCCGTAAAGGGAGACAGAGGTAGAGCTGTCAAAAAGATTAAAGGAGTATCAGAATTGTGCAGGGTTATAGGGTCCAAGAAAGGAAAAAGTTTAAAAAAATGAGGTGGCGTCAGTAGCAACCAGAAATGTTCACTTTTTAAAAGAAGTTCTCATTTTATAAACATTGTGTTTTATCTGCATTTTTTGGTGTTATATTTGTCACAAATATGTTCTGTGTTTGGAAGGATATACACCAAACTGTTAGTAATTGTTAATCTGGAGGAGTTGGAGGTGGATTTTCTCTGTCACCTGCATATCAGTCAGGATCTCAGGAGGAAACAGATGGCACTTTCAAATTAAGATAATCAAAAATGGTTAATAATATCCTAACAAATTAGGATAATCAAAAATGGTTAATAAAGAGACTACGTACAAACAAGTGGATGAGGTGTTGGGAAACCACAAAGATTAGTGTAGTATCCCGGGGTTGTTAACACCTTAAGGCCTAAAAGGATGAAGAGAAGGAGCAATTTCTGGAAATAAGAGACAAAGAGTGGTGGAGGGAAAACCACCTTGGAAGGAGCTGTGACTTTGGTCAAGAAGGAAACAAGCCTGAAGGGACCTCCAGGAAGGAGACGAGGAGAATAAATACTCTTGTCCCTCCCTTGGATTTCCTGTTTCAGTTTGGCCTAATCCAGTCAGGGAGCTAGATGTCTAGGCAACATGCCTATACGGGGCAGCCTCCTGCGGCAGAGCAGGGTGGGAAAGCGTTTGGATGGGCAAGTGGAAGATATTTGTCACAAAGTGTGTTGTATGAATTTAAAAACATTACTGTGTATTACTTCTCTGGTTTTTTAAAGGTGTGTGTTATAATCTTCTGCATAACTTATGCATTCACATAATATAAAATTTATAAAGCACATCAGTGTATAAATAATGATTAAAGAAAAATAATCTATAACCTCTCCACCAAAAAAGGCCCCTAGCTTAGATGGTTTTCCAGTGGGATTTTACAAAACTTTCAAGGGACAAATAATATTTATTTTATATAAATTGTTCCAGAAAATGGAAAAAAAAAATAGAACAAGAAAGAAGCTGCCCAGTTGGCCAGCTCATTTTGTATGAAGCTTTATAATCTTGATTATCAAATCAAGATAAGGATGATGAAGATATAAGACAGATAAGGAAGATACAAGACAAGAAAAGCATAAACCTATTTCATTATGGATGTGAGTGCAATAATTCTAAATAAAATATTAGCTAACCAAATCCAACAGTTTATTTTAAAAATTACTTTTTTTTTTGGCTGTGCCACATGGCTTGCAGGACCTTAGTTCCCGACCAGGGATTGAACTTGGGTCCTGCCAGTGGAAACACTGGACTGCCAGGGAATTCCCTAAAAAGTACATATTGATTGAGTAGTATTTATCCCAAGAATGAAAGGATAGTTCAATGTCAGAAAAAATGTATCAGTGTTTTTCACTTTAGTATTAGCTCAAAGAAGAAATATCATATGATGATTTCATGAGACACAGAAAAAACATCTTCTCTGTGATAAGAGTTGCAGAATAAAGTATTAATACTTATTTATGAAAAATTTACAGAATATTAGGAGTATCAAAGGACTTCCCAGACAATTTACAAAAAAGTTACTGGAATAAATTAGAAGCATTTCCATTGAAATGAAGAACAAGAAAAAGATGTTTACAATTTTCACTACCATTTAAACAATATTAGAGGTCCCACCTATCTTTTAAGGCAGGATAAAGGCATGTTAGGATTGGAAGAAATAAAACTCATTATTTGAAGGTGATATTATCTATATAGAAAATCCAATTGAATGAACATACTATGAGTACTAACAAAAGTTTAACAAGATTAATAGAAGTTGTATACTTGTATATTTGTATATCAACTCAAAACACTCCTTTTAGGCAAACTATACTTATAATAAAAATAAGGTATTAAGAAACATAAATTCTCCTTTTTTTGTTTCCTTTAGTAGAAAAATAGAAAGGGACATAAATAAGATTTGAATAAATGGGGAGAGATACTGTGTGCACGGGGGGTATGATTTAACCTAATAAAGTTATCAATTCTCTCCAAGTACACATGCAAAGTAAATGAAATTCCAATCAAAATTCTAACTGGATTTTTGAGAAACACAACAAATTCTAAAATTTATATGGATGGCTGATGGCCCCAAAATTTCTAAATATGTGCATAGGAAAAGATGAGCCAAAAAGATAGTAGTCACCCTCAATCATCAGATAAGACATGCTATAAATGGTGATGGTGATGATGATGCTGTTGTTCCAGCAATATGTAAATAAACCAAAACAAAACAGAATTGAGAGCTTAAAAATAGATCTAGGTATATATAAAGACATATGATAATGTTTGTATCACAAAGTAATTGAAAAAAGGCAAATAATTTAGTAGATGATGTGAGGATCATTATATGGAGAAAAATATAGACTGCTAACTTACGTAAAAGTTGGCTCCAGATAGACTAAGAACCTAATAATATGAGAGATAAAGATAACGATATAGGACTTCCCTGGCGGCACAGTGGTTAAGAATCCGCCTGCCAGTGCAGGGGACACGGGTTCGATCTCTGGTCTGGGAAGACCCCACATGCTGTGGAGCACCTAAGCTCGTGCACCACAACTACTGAGCCTGCGCTCTAGAGCCCATAAGCCACAACTACTGAGCACGCGTGCCACAACTACTGAAGCCCGCGTGCCTAGAACCCATGCTCCGCAATGAGAGAAGCCACCACAATGATAAGCCCGTGCACCACAACAAAGAATAGCCCCAGCTTGCTGCAACTAGAGGAAGCCCACGCGCAGCAACGAAGACCTAACGCAGCCCCAAATTTTAAAAAATATATAATAGGGCTTCCCTGGTGGCGCAGTGGTTGAGAGTCCGCCTGCTGGTGCAGGGGACACGGGTTCATGCCCCGGTCCGGGAAGATCCCACATGCCGTGGAGCGGCTAGGCCTGTGAGCCATGGCCGCTGAGCCTGCGCGTCCGGAGCCTGTGCACCGCAACGGGAGAGGCCACAACAGTGAGAGGCCTGCGTACCGCAAAAAAAAATAAAAATAAAAATAAAAAAATAAAAAAAGATAAAGATATAAAGATAGTAAAGGATAATAGAAGAAAATGTGAAATAAAATCTTTGTGACCAAAGGGGAGGAAATTTAATTTTAATTTTATTTATTTATTTATTTTTATTGAAGTATAGTTGATTTACAGTGTTTGTTAGTTTCAGGTGTACAGCACAGTGATTCAGTTATATATATATACACACATACATACATATACACATATATATGTATATATATATTCTTTTTCAGGTTCTTTTTCCTTATAAGTTATTACAAAATATTGAGTAGAGTTCCCTGTGCTATACAGTAGGTCCTTGTTGGTTATCTATTTTATATATAATAGTGTGTATATGTTAATTCCCACCTCCTAGTTTATCCCTCTCCCACCCCAGAAAAAGCTTTTTAAACAAAATCTCAGAAGCACCAACTATAAGTCAAAAAAGAGTGGCTGGATTTGGCTACACCACAGGTTAAAGATTTTGTTCAATGTAGTGTTCCATAGATGAAGTTAACAAACAGATGTTAGATTGGGAAAGGATATTTGCCATGTTTAAAACCAGCAAGGGATAATATCCCCAAAATGCAAGAACCCCTTAAATCAACATGAAAAATATGGAGACCCCAAGAGAAAAATTCATAAGAGGTTAAACAGGTAATTCAGAGAAGATGTCTGCATAAATAGCAAATATATGAAGAGTTGCTAAAGTTCATTATAAAGAAGTGAAATGCAAATTAAAGCAACAATAAAATATCATTTTACAAGTATTTGCATGGCAGCAGTTAGAAAGGTGGATAATACCAAGTATTGGAGAGGATATGGAATAGTGGAGATTTTTGCACTGCTGATGGGGATATAAGTTGTACAGTCATATGCATAGCAATCCTACTCATGGATCTGTTTTTCCAGAGAACTAGGAAAAGTTTTAGTGAGGACATGTTCATGGATGTTATAATATCACTAATGGAGGTAGAGAGTTAGGTGCATCCGATAAGTAATTTTAATCAATAAGTAAAATACAGTGGATGCATACTGTGAAGTACTATGCAGCAGTAAGAAGCAGTGGACTCATTGATCATGGAAAAATCTTAAAAACAGAATCATGAAAGAAAAAATAGGAAACATAATGAGAGTTATAGTACAAATGCTATTTATTTAAATAGAACACACATAATTCTTTACAAAACAACTATACCTATTTTGTAATGCTATACACATTTAAATATACATTCTAATCTCTTTAAAATGGGTTAATACTCAGAGGAGGGAAATGAGTGTGAAACTTGAAGAAAGAGTGAAGTAAAGAGCAAAGTGAAGAAAAAGTAAAGCAAAGGAAAGGGATCATACATGGACCAATGATGACAACATGCAGACAAATTAAGGCCACAATTAGATCAAACTGCTGTCTGTGCATCTGAAGTTCAAAATCTAACAACAAACCAAACATTTAGGTGGTTTTCAGTCATTTGCTACAGTGGCTGTCTTTGTCATACATTATTTTATAATAAAAAAAGAAACATTTTTCTTGTACTGTGCATTTCTGAGGTGTCTTCTCTACTCCTATTCTTTCCTGAGAGAGACTCATAGTATTCCAGGCAGAAGTAAAATTACAGTTATGTGCCTAGCAAACATCAGGGTATTCGCATGAAGGGTATTCGCATGACTTCCTTGACTGATCTGAGGTTTCAGTGATTTGAGAGACAAACTCTTTTTCAGCAGCTTTCAAACATTTTGGTCTTGGAACCCCTTTATATTCTTAAATTATTGAGGATCCCAAAGAGCCCTTGTTATTTACCATATTAGAAATAAAAATGTTAAATATTTAATAATTTAAAAATAACGATCATAAAACCATAAAATGTTAACATAACATTTTTTAAGTGAAAAATAATTATATTTTGCAACACAAACATTTAGTGAGAAGAGTGGCATCATCATGTGTACAAATCTCTTTAATGTCTGACTTAATAGAAGACAGCTGGATTCTCATATTTGTTCTGCATTCATCTCTTGTAAAATGTTGTTTTGATTGAAGTATATCTAGAAAATCCAGCTTCATAGACATGTAGTTAGAAAAGTGAGAGGTATTTTAACAGCTTTTTCAGTTAATCGTGGATATTTGTCTTTGATATTGCACCAAAGCTCGACAAGTGATAGTTTCTTGAAGGTGATTTTCAGTGTGAAATCTGAAACTATTATCAATGAACTTTTTGTAGTTTGTTATATTAAAATTTATTGGCATGTCTTGTACTTTGATGAATCTTTTATCCA
Organism: Mesoplodon densirostris; assembly: GCF_025265405.1. Classification (NCBI taxonomy): domain Eukaryota; kingdom Metazoa; phylum Chordata; class Mammalia; order Artiodactyla; family Ziphiidae; genus Mesoplodon; species Mesoplodon densirostris. The sequence goes on along the minus strand of NC_082665.1, from coordinate 104,197,482 downwards.
TGCATGATTTTGTAATTTCATGCACTGGTCAGTTGGAAAGTGTTGGTTTACTGAGTTATGCATGTCAAATACAATATTAAAAAAAATCACATTGTTAATTATAACACTGATCTCATCAGAAAAGTACTTAAGTATTGGGAAGCTGCGACTTTCACAGCAGCGGATACAGGTTTTCCAAAATTGTAGTTTTCATTGAAAGTTATCATTGGCAACTCTCATTTTTTCCCCTTGAGGTTATAGACTCGCTTTACTTTTGAGAAAATACCAAACACCTGAATAAACCATAGTTTGTCTGCAGTTTTTTCTTTCAGATAAAAATGGTGTTCCATGAAAAAAGGCGCTAGTAGTTCAGCTTGCAACTCAGGTGCAACTCATAGTATCATGAGATATCCACGGTCCTTTGTTCAGAATGCAGCAGAAGTGCTGTATGCATACTTCCCATTTTATAACACAGAATCTTAAAAAGGGCTTGTACTGAAGGGTTGAGATTTAATAAAATTAATAATTTCTACTGACTCATCGAGCACATTCTTAAATGAATCTAGGCTTCCTCCCTGCGCGGTGGTGAATGACAGTGACAGAGCGGTTTTGTGCCACTATCTTTTTTTTTTTTTTAAGTGTATCATTGTGATGTGGATTATTTTATTTTATTTATTAAACTATAGTTGATTTATAATATTGTGTTAGTTTCAGGTGTACAGTTTCAGATTCTTTTCCATTTTAGGTCAGTACAAGATATTGAATACAGTTCTGTGTGCTATGCAGTAAATCCTTGTTTATATGTAGTGCTGTGTATCTATTAATCTCATACTCCTAATTTATCCCTCCCCCTCCTCTTTCCCCTTTGATAATAAGTTTATTTTCTATGTCTGTCTGTTTTTGTTTTGTAAGTAAGTTGATTTGTATTATTTTTTTAGATTCCACATATAGGTGATACCATATGTTATTTGTCTTTCTCTTTCTGGCTTACCTCACTTAGTATGATAATCTCTAGGTCCATCCATGTTGCTGCAAATGGCAATATTTCATTCTTTTTTATGGCTGAGTAATAGTCCATTGTACATATATACCACATCTTTTTTTTTAATTTAAAATTTTTGCTTTGTTTAGAATGAAATTAAATGACAAAACAAACACCATGGCAAATTGACAAAAAGAATGTGGAAGAAAAGAAAAAGCTTTACACTACCAAATGTAAAATAGATAGATAGTGGGAAGCAGCCACATAGCACAGGGAGATCAGCTCAGTGCTTTGTGACCACCTAGAGGGTTGAGATAGGGAGGGTGGGAGGGAGGGAGATGCAAGAGGGAAGAGATATGGGGTATATGTATATGTATAACTGATTCACTTTGTTATAAAGCAGAAACTAACACACCATTGTAAAGCAATTATACTCCAATAAAGATGTTAAAAAAAAAGAAAAAGCTTTATATTTCTGAACTGCTAACAGCACTTTTTTCTAGCTTTTGAACAAAAGCTCCACATTTCAGTTAGCAATGAGCCCCACAAATTATGTAGCTAGCACTGGTAAACAGCTATTCAAAAAATTAAGATAAACAAAATCAAAGTAAGAGAAAAAATCATACAGATTCCCAAAGATGATCACTGTTCACTTCCTTATATAATATATATCCTCTTGGGATTTCTCCTTACATATGTAGTTTCTCTTCTTCTATTTGTCACACTCCTTCTTTTAATAGAATTATATATTGCAAAAATAATATTATCCTCCCCACCTAAAGCGTTCTCCCAATATCTGAATGATTTGCTTCCTTACCTCTTTCAGGTGTTCATCCAAGTATCTCCTTCAGAAAGGCCTTGCCTGACCACCCTATTTCTCCAGCCCCTGCCACCACCAACAGCCATGGCATTTATTCACCTTTAATAATCATCTGACATACCACCTAACTTTGCTAACTTTTAGTTTATTGTTTGTCACTCTGTTTTAGTCTGTCCAAGCTGCTATAACAGAATACCATGAACTAGGAGGCTTGTAAACAACAGAAATTTATTTCTAACAGTTCTGGAAGTTGGGAAGTTCAAAATCAAGGAGCTGGCAGATTTGAACCACATCTTCTTTATCCATTCATCTGTTGATGGACATTTAGCTTGCTTCCATATCTTGGCTATTGTGAATAGTGCTGCTATGAACGTTGGCTTGCATGTATCTCTTTGAATTAGAGTTTTTAGTCTTTTCTGGATATATGCCCAGGAGTGGGATTGCTGGATCATATGGCAACTCTGTTTTTCATTTTTTAAGGAACCTCCAGACTGTTTTCTGTAGTGGCTGCACCAATTTACATTCCCACCAACAGTGTAGGAGGGTTCCCTTTTCTCCACACCCTCTCCAGCATTTATTATTTGTAGACTTTTAAATGATGGCCATTCTGACTGGTGTGAGGTGATAACTCATTGTAGTTTTGATTTGCATTTCTCTAATAATCGGCATTGTGGAGCATCTTTTCATGTGCCTGTTGACCATCTGTTTGTCTTCTTTGGAGAAATGTCTATTTAGGTCTTCTGCCCATTTTTTGATTGGGTTGTTTGTTTTCGTGATACTGAGTTGCATAAGCTGTTTATTTTGGAAATTAATCCCTTGTTGGTCACATCATTTGCAAATGTTTTCTCCTAGTCCATAGGTTGTCCATGTATCTATCTATCAGCATATATTTTATTTTGAAAAAATTTTGACTATATTACCCATTAATTTAACAGATTAAAAAAATGCTTTATACTACCTGGCAAGTACTAAATTTCTCTTTATGGTTACAAAGATAGAAAATGGGAAGAAGAAGAATACATCTGTTTTCTGATGAGGTGAAATTGAAATGATGTACCTAATGGTGTCTTATTTTCAGTAGTCATATTGAATACATATTGAATGTATTAATACATATTGAATGAATGAGTGAAACAAATGGACAGTGACATTGCATTACTATTACGTAGTTATGATAATGGTACACATGAGATAAAACTCACTTTTAGCTCCACTGTCTTTCTTCCTTGGGACAGTATCTTCTTTCCTATTCTTCTTTTCTTCCTCCCTCTTGTCATTTTCATTTCATGAGCTTCCACTTATTCTCCACTTCCCAGAGCTTAATAAAAATATGTTTGAAGGAAGACCTATTCCATGTGAATGGGCAGATATCTGTATGAGAGCTGGTGGTTCTGAATTATGCCTTTTTAAAAAAAAACAGTAAAACATTGTCTATATTATACCAAATAAACTGACTAAAAATTGAAAAATTTATTTCAGTCTTTGTGTACATGTAGACAGAAGCTGGATTGCTGAGTTCTGGGACAAGTCACAGAGCTTGAGATTTTATAATTGATCCACTGATTCCTGAATTTGCATACTGTTCTTATGCTGGTCAATCACTTGGTCAGATAGAAAATATCCCATAAGAACTGAGAGTCCAGTAAATCAAAATATATTTACTGGAATGTAATATATATTTAATGTATGTGAATAATAACAGAATAAGAAGCTTCTTACTGTTTCCTCAGTTAAATTCATAAATTACCATACATAATACAAATTATTATTGTAAACTCCTTGTACCTATACTGTAACTGCCATAAGTTTTCTCTTACTATTTTTTTTTTCTTTTCCTATGGGCAACAGAAGTTCAGCATACATTTACATGGTGTCAAATTTCTGACATATAATTGGAAAACAGAACAAAGATGCAATTCAGTTTGATGAAGCTTTTTACAATTTTACATGTCTTTATGGGCATATACATATGTTGATACAAAGTAATACATTTACCACTTTTAAAAATGCTTTCATTAATGAAAAATGCATGTTTATAATTGACGTAATTGTAGCATTCATTTTTTTAATTGGGGTATAGTTGTTTTACAGTGTTGTGTTGTTTCTACTGTACAGTCAAGTGAATCAGCCATATGTATACATATATCCCCTCTTTTTTGGATTTCCTTCCCATTTAGGTCGTCACAGAGTACTAAGTAGAGTTCCCTGTGCTATACAGCAGGTTATAGCATTCATTTTTGACATAGCACCTTCATCATTAAATTATTCCTTATTTTTCCAAGTAATAATTATTATCTTACAGACTCAACTTTAATAACTAAATTAAGGTCAACATTCTCTTGAATTTATTCTATGTGATGAGATCAAACTATATCATTTTTATTTCAAATTAAGTTTTATTTTTGAAAAAGTAGGATGTAAATCTTTATGTTTAGAAGAAAAACCAGAAATCATTCAAATGGGGGCGGAATCAATTTTTAAATCTTTTTTGGTGTTGCACAGAAATTTCTGGGAATGTCATCATTTCAAACTTGGAGGCATCACTGCTCTATTTCCCCATATGGTTGGAATGAATTCCCTTGCAGCGACTGCCTCCCATTCACACATGGGAGGAGCCAGAATACAGCTACGGAGTAGTCCATCAAAGGTGTTTTTCATTATTAATAGAAAAGTTATATTGTCTGCCTGCCTGAGAATGTTTATGGAACTGTGTGATTTCTATCTCCAGAATTCATTTTTGGGAGTGCATGGAAATCAAACTATTGAATAGGTAACAGATATTTTGCTCCCCTACAGACACAACTTGTAGTCTTATATACAACTATAGCAGATCTTCAAAGTTTTCCAACACAGTTGGAAAACTCCAAGATGGTTTATCCTGAGAAGTGTTGGAAGCTCTTAGAAACTGCTTTTAAAAAATAGGATAGATTCTCTCATTTCTAAAATGGCTTTATTAAAACCTTACCTAGAAGCAGAGGTGGGATGGTTTTTATTTTTGTCTTAAGAACTTATAATTATTTTTGTCAGCAAAGCCTAATAATAATTAATTTAATCTAAAATTTAAAATAAAGGCAGCCAAATTTTCACAAATATTTTCAAATGCAGTTCCTAAAGTAATTGATATGTCTATACTTGGCATTATCTATACCAGTGGTTCCTAAGTAGTGATTCATGATTAAATTTTCACCTATCTGTGGTGAAATAGGAATATTAGGACAATATAGTGAGTTTTTCATCATTAAATTTATCCAGTTTAAATTAGGACTATCCTTTATACTGAGAATATGTTTTCCTACTTTTAAATGTTAAAATGTTCATTCATTTATTACATAACAGTGGTGATAGATAATTGTTTTTAACATCTTTTGGTGGCAGTTTTTTGTAGATCTCTAGTTTTTAGAAGTTTTATGGTAGTGAAATCCAGAAGTGTAGGAACTCTATTTCATACAATATTAAAACATCTACATAAAGAGTGAAAGTTTAGTGCCAAAAAACATTTAATTTACTAAATGTTTAACTTTCTATCAGGACATTGAGACATATGCTTTAAATTAACAGTTAAATATAGTCTGCTATATATACACAAAACTTAACGAATAATTCTATTCAAATGGTCAACATATAATATGAGGTGAATTAGAAAGGGAGTTTAAAAAGGGTGAAAAGTGACCTTGGCCTGGGATGGATGGGCTAAGGAAGAAGCTAACTGAAAGGTCACACTTGCCATGACTCTGAAATTATTTTATGGGCTTGGCTTAAAGAAATGGGATTTTATGTTTAGTCAGCTAAATTTAGGATTAGAGAGAGGAGAGTTATCACTTTTGCAACTTTGATGAATTAGGAATGGTATGAGCAGCTGGTGATTAATGAAGGCTCAAAGGTAATTCAACCTGGAGTACAAAATCTTTGCCTGTTTTATTTGCTGCTCTGGTCCTAGTGCCTAGTAGGTGTTCCATAAATATATGGTGAACGAAGAACATGAAAGAAGAAAGAGAAGGTAGCTGATGGGAAAGTAGCGGTAGAGGACCGTGTAGAACACCAAGAAGATGAATTTTAGGAATAGCTAATAAATTTAGAGTTTTTTGAAGGCCTCTTTTAACCTAGACAACATAGTCTTATTTATTGTCAGTTGCTCTGCTAACTACAGTATGGATGGTGAAATGATTTTGTATTGATTATCAGCTACTACTACTAGAATTTACATGATAACTAGAAGGTAACAGAATTATGGTTTAAGACGGTCCTAAATCCATTAGTAATTCTAAAATTTTAGTGAACTTTTTCTTAATGCAAAGAATTTCACTTCTAGTTACATATCTATGGACCTAAAATCATTATCAACTCCTTAAAATCACCAAGTAATAGAGTTGGAAAGTGATTCCAAAGATTATCTATATCATCTTTCCTGAAAAACTAATTTTCAAAGATCTTATTGATATTCTGTACCATATTGAATCAGGCCTACTTTATTTTTGAAAAAATTTTAATTATATAAGTTTCAGGTGTACAGTGTTATAATTCAGCATCTGTATACACTACAGAGAGATCACCAGCACAAGTCTAGTTACCATCCATCACCATGAAGTTAACTCCTTTCACCGAGTTCACCCACCCCCCTACTCTTCCCCTCTGTTAATGACTAATCTGATCTCTATCTCAGTGAGTTTGTTTTTGTTTTATTTTGTTTGTTCAAATGTTTTTTTTTTTTGGCCGCACTACATGGCATGTGGGATCTTGGCTCCCTGACCAGGGATCGAACCCATGTTCCCTGCAGTGGAAGCACAGAGCCCTAACCAGTGGACCACCAGGGAATTCCCTGTTCATTTGTTTTGTTTTTCTAGATTCCACATATGAATGAAATCACACAGTATTTGTCTTTCTCCATCTGATTTATTTCACTTAGCATAATACCTTCAAGGTCTATCCATGTTGTCACAAATAATAGAATTTCATTCTTTTTTATGGCTGCGTAGTATTCCATTGTGTATTTATGTACACATCTTTATCCATTCCATCATCGATGGAGCCTTAGGTAGTTTCTATATCTTGGCTATTGTAAATAATGCTGCAGTAAACATAGGGATGCCTGTATCTTTTTGAATTAATGTTTTTGTGTTCTTTGGATAACTACTCAGAAGTGAAATAACTGAGTCATGTGGTAGTTCTATTCTTAATTTTTTGAAGAATCTCCATACTGCTTTCCATAGTGGCTGCACCAACTTCCAGTCCCACCAACACTGTATGGAGGTTCCCTTTTCTTCACATTCTCTTCAATATTTATTATTTCTTGTCTTTTTGATAATAGCCATTCTAATAGGTGTGAGGTGATATCTCATTGTGGTTTTGACTTTCACTTCTCTAATAATTAGTGATGTTGAGCATCTTTTTATGTGCCTGTTGGCCATCTGTATGTCTTCTTTGGAAAGACTGTCTATTCACATCCTCTGCCCATTAAAAAATTTTGTTGTTGAGTTTTTATATATTTTGAATATTAGCCCTTTATCTGATATATCATTTGCAAATTCTTCTCCCATTCAGTAGGTTGACTGTTCGTTTTGATGATGGTTTCCTTTGCTGTGCAGAAGCTTTTTAGTTTGATGTAGTCCCATTTGTTTATTTTTGCTTTTGTTGCACTTGTTTTTGGACTCAGGTCCACAAAAGCAAGGCTAAGACCCATGTCAGTGAAATTACTACCTATTTTTTTCCTAGGAATTTTATGGTTTCACAGCTTACGTTTAAGTCTTTAATCTATTTTGAGTTAATTTTTGTGTATGGTGTAAGATAGTGGTCGAGTTTAATTCTTTTGCTTGTGGCTGTCCAGTTTCCCAATACCATTTATTGAAGAGATTATTCTTTCTCCATTGTATGTTCTTTGCTCCTTTGTCATAAATTAATTGTCCATATATGTGTGGGTTTATTTCTGGGCTCTCAGTTCTGTTCCATTGATATGTGTGTTTGTTTTTGTGCCAGTGCCATAACTGTTTTGATTACTATAGCTTTGTAGTATAGTTTGAAATGAGGGAGCATGATACCTCTGGCTTTGTTCTTCTTTCTCAAGATTGTTTTGGCTATTTGGGAACTTCTGTGGTTCCACAGAAATTTTAGAATTATTTGTTCTAGTTCTGTGAAATATGCCATTGGAATTTTGATAGAGATTTCATTTATTCTCTAGTTTGCTTTGGGTAGTATGGACATTTTAATATTAATTATTCCAATCCATGAACATGGAATATCTTTCCATTTCTTTGTGTTTTCTTCAATTTCTTTCAGTAGTATCTCATAGGTTTAAATGTACCTATCTTTCACCTCCTTGGTTAAATTTATTCCTGGTATTTTATTCTTTTTGATGCAATCGTAAGTGAGATTGTTTTCTTAATTTCTCTTTCTGATAGCTCATTATTAGTGTATAGAAATGCAACAGATTTCTGTATATTAATTTTGTGTTCTGCAACTTTACTGAATTCATTTATTAGTTCTAACAGTTTTTTGGTGGAGTCTTTATGGTTCTCTATATACAGTATGATGTCATCTGCAAATAATGACAGTTCTGATTTGGATGACTTTTATTTCTTTTTTTCTTTCCTAGTTGCTCTGGCTAGAACTTCCTATACTATGTTCAATAAAAGTGGTGAGAGTGGGCATACTTGTCTTGTTCCTGATCTTGGGAAAAAGCTTTCAGCTTTTCACCGTTGAGTATGGTGTTAGCTGTGTGTTTGTCATATATGGCCTTTGTTATGTTGAGGCATGTTCTCTTTATACCCACTCTGTTGAGAGTTTTAATCATAAATGGCTGTTGATTTTTGTCAGAAGCTTTTTCTGCATCTATTGAGATGATCATATGATTTTTATCTTCCATTTTGTTAATACGATATATCATGTTTATTGATTTATGGATGTTGAGCCATCTTTGCATGCCTGGAATAAATCCCACTTGATCACAGTGTATGATCCTTTTAATGTATTGTTGAATTCAGTTTGCTAATGTGTGTGTGTTTTTTAAATTAATTAATTAATTAATTAATTTATGGCTGAATTGGGTCTTTGTTGATGTGCGCGGGTTCTCATTGCGGTGGCTTCTGTTGTTGCGGAGCACAGGCTCTAGGCGCATGGGCTTTAGTAGCTGCGGCTCGAAGGCTCTAGGACACAGGCTCAGTAGTTGTGGCACACAGGCTTAGTTGCTCTGTGGCATGTGGGATCTTCCCGGACCAGGGCTTGAACCCATGTCTCCTGCATTGGCAGGTGGATTCTTAACCACCGCGCCACCAGAGAAGCCCACTAATGTGTGTTGTTGAGAATTTTTGCCATCTGTGTTCATCAACGATATTGGGCATCAGGCCTACTTTTAAGTTGCTTATACTTATTAAAAACAAACTGCTATTATATATATGCATATGTTAATCCCAATCTCCAAATTTATCCCCCCCCATCTTTTTGTCTTTGGTAATCATAAGTTTGTTTTCTACATCTGTGACTCTATTTCTGTTTTATAAATAAGTTCATTTGTACCATTTTTTTAGATTCCACATATAAGTGATATTGTATGATATTTGTTTTTCTCTGTCTAACTTACTTAGTATGATAATCTCTAGGTCTACTACTATATATGAAATAGATAACCAACAAGGACCGACTGTATGGCACAAGGAGCTCTACTCAATATTCTGTAATAACCTATATGGGAAAAGAATCTAAAAAAGAATGTATATATGTACATGTATAACTGATTCATTTTGCTGTACCCCTGAAACTAACACAACATTATAAATCAATTATATTACAGTAAGAAAAAGTAAAAACAAAACAAAACAAAAACCAAACTGCTTATAATTGATTCTTATAAGTTATTTTGCCAAACAGTCAAAATTTGGTAAGGAATAAGTATGAATGAGATTCATAAAAATTTATTTTTTTGTCAAATTAGCTTTTTGAAATATGATTAAATATAAGATTTAGGTTTCATTTCTCTTCACTTTACAGGACTTAATTTCCCCATAAACCAAAAGAAATACCACTTTATAGGCTATTGTCATAAGAGAATTGCATCTTGATGATTTAATTTACAAATATACAAAAGCCCGTAGAGTTCTAATAAATAAAAAATTTTGGTGTCCAATATATATATGTGATAAGTAGACAACAGAGGACTGTTTCTGTGGGATATTAGAATTTTCAACAGTAAATTTGCTCTCACCACTTCATCTCATGTTAGCATATTTACATTCCTTTCCCCAACTCCCCCGCCCTGTCTCAACACATGAGGTACAACACTCACTGATTATTTCTACTGTGTGTTAGACATCTGAAACTGTGTGGTCGTGCAAAACTATGAGGCAGATTGGAATTCTTTATAGCATAAAGTTAGTGACATGTAGTTGCTTCAAACCATATCCACTATTCTGGTAACCGAAAGAAATGCAGTGAAATAATAAAGGTTGTTTCCTTGTTTATGAATAATTAAAGGTTCCCCCAAAACATTTCTAATTATTATTAGAAAATAATTTCTCTCGTTCAGCAGAAGAATTTGGGTTTGCAAAGTGTATATTGTTTTCCTGAAGGCCTATTGCTTGTGAAACATGTACACATACCTGCATAAGATGTCGTTTAATTGTTAAAAAGAATCATGGAAGCAAAGACAAAAATTTACTTAATCAGATTAGCAGTGATGAGACCAGTTTAGCTATTCAACATGTTCTTGATGTTCTATTTTTTTTTTTTTTAACAAATTGTATTTATTTATTTATTTATCTTTGGCTGCGTTGTGTCTTTGTTGCTGTGTGTGGGCTTTCTCTAGTTGTGGCGAGCAGGGGCTACTCTTTGTTGCGGTGCTCCGGCTTCTCATTGAGGTGGCTTCTCTTGTTGCGGAGCATGGGCTCTAGGCACGCAGGCTCAGTAGTTGTGGCTCACGGGCTCTAGAGCACAGGCTCAGTAGTTGTGGCACACGGGCTTAGTTGCTCCATGGCATGTGGGATCTTCCTGGACCAGGGCTCAAACCTGTGTCCCCTGCATTGGCAGGCGGATTCTTAACCACTCTGCTACCAGGGAAGTCCTTGATGTTCTATTTGTGATTATAGTGTTCGTCCATCTTTGTAGGCCAGGTATTCCCCAGGAAGGGGCCTCACCAGTATCTCCTTCCTGTGATTTACTCAGGCTTGAATGGAATGTACCTCAACTTAGCCATTCATGTTTTCTGTTTATTTTCTCATTTGGGGTCTACTCTCCATCCCTGCCTTTGGTTGTCTCAGGTGGAGAGCATCTTAGTTCTAAAGTATAATTAATGTCTGTCATGTGCAAAGGAGGCACTCGAGGATGAAGTTACTCTCACCTCATTCCCTATTCTCCTCTCACTGCTGTTGCTTTTTGAAAACCATCCTCTATGTCACCTTTCACCAAAGTATGCTTTACTAGTCTGGAGAGATTTATGATTGTATATCTCAACTCAAATAAAAGGAGCAAGTATGCAAGTGAATCCTAACAGGGACTGTCCAATCATTTTCTCACAAGTTTCAAGCAACGTGTTTCTAGACTCTAAAAATAGAGTGCATATCACAAAACAGCTTATATCCAGTAAACTATCATTTAATCCAACCATAAATTATGGAACCTTGTTAAAAGCACTCCTGCTGTATTCTTCTCTTTCTGGGCCAAGGAGGGTGTGCATGTACAGGAAGAAGATGGGGACATGAGGAAGAGGGGAGTCTTTTCCTACTCTCTTCTTACACACTGAGCCTCCTGAACAGGAGTTACTCATGAGTGTGGAGAGAAGTAGTAATCTATGAGGATTTTTTTAATGTAAAGTTAAATTGTATCCAGCTGCTCCAGCTGTTTTCATTTCATATTTGAATGTTTACTATTTTACTGAAAAAGTAAAGCAGCTATTGAGTATTGCATGTATCATTCTAAAAAAGGAACTTTTTCTGTCCTTAATAGCTAGAGTACCAGAACTGTCCAGGAGGTCAGAGACCAAGACTATCTATTCAACACTGAATTTCCAGAATCCAGTCTGGTACTTGATACCTTGTAGGTGCTCAGTATATATTTAAGAGAATGAAGAATGATCATTGCTCTCCTACTTGATAAAATAAATAATGATGCCTACACTGCAAGTTTGTAACATTGTGAAAAGCAAAAGATTAAGTTGCCTTTCATTGTGTTTGTGTAGGTATATGTATTATAAACAATATAATTAAAGCCTTTCAATTGTTGATTTGCTTATTTTATTTTTTTACTAAATTTTAAGATCTTGGAATCTGAGAAAATTTATAAGAGGAATATTTACAGCAGTTTTTCTGTTGCAGGGCAGTTTGAAAGATACATGAATTATAAAGTTTTATTTTTTGAGGCCTTGTCCATATCAATTGTTTTGATCTAATTGACCAGACTATTTCCTAAACAGTTAACCCTTGAACAGTGTGGGGTTAGGGATGCCAACCCCCTCGCACAGTCAAAAATCCAGGTGTAGGGCCTCCCTGGTGGCGCAAGTGGTTGAGAGTCCGCCTGCCGATGCAGGGGATACGGGTTCGTGCCCCGGTCTGGGAGGATCCCATATGCCGCGGAGCGGCTGGGCCCGTGAGCCATGGCCGCTGAGCCTGCGCGTCCGGAGCCTGCGCGTCCGGAGCCTGTGCTCCGCAACGGGGGAGGCCACAACAGGGAGAGGCCCGCATACCGCAAAAAAAAAAAAAAAAAAAAAAAAAAAAAATCCAGGTGTAACTTATAGTGGTCCCTTCCGTACATGGTTCTTCCACATCTGTGGTTCCTTGGTATCTGTGGTTCCAAATTTGAGGATTCAACCAACTGCAGATTGTGTAGTACTATACTGTTTACTATTGAAAAAAATCTGCCTGTAAGTTGACCCACGCAGTTCAAACCCATGTTGTTCAAGGGTCAACTGTAGTTCAAAATTCAAAACAGAAAGGTTTCCTCCCATCCTTGACCCCTAGCCACTTAATCCCCCTCCTCACAGTTGATGTTAGTTTCTTGCATAGTTTTCCAGGAAGAATTTATGTTTTTAAAATTCAACAGCTAATTTAAATCTACCTCTTTATGGAACTTTCTATATCAATTCATATAGAGTTTATTCATTCTTTTTTGTGGCTTCATGTTCTGTTGCCTGAATCTACTGCAGTTTAAACAATTCCTTATTAATGAACATTTAAGTTGTTGCCAATATTTTAGTGTTATAGGCAATGATGACATGAGTAACTTTGTAAAAAATGTCATTCTATACACAGGTTTTTCCTTAGAATAAATTTCTAGATGTAGAATTGTTATATTAAAATATATGCATTTATAGTTTTGATAAATATTTTCCAAATTGCCTAAAGGATAGGTTTCAGTGATTTTTTTTTAACAGTTTGCCTGACTCAAACTATTCTATAGGCTGATTTTTTATATTCTGTAGTCACACCATAGAAAGTTGAATGCTACAGTCCTTAGGTGGAATAAGCAACCATGTTGATGGTGCAATTTAAGGAGCATTGAGTGTCCCACAGTCAAAATATCTGAAAGTCAGCAACCTGTCATAATGTTATCTGGGGCAATCCTTTCTATATGATAATCATACCCAACGCTTTATTTTTTTTTGGTTATAGTAATTAGTTACTAGTATTCATACCTTGATAAACTATAAAATGTCTCTCCAAAACTTTTGTTTTTCTTGTGTATATTTCCACCTTATCTACTGAAAGAGTGAAATGACAGCCCATGGCCTTTTTACTATAATAACCTGTGGAACATCCAAGTTACACAGAATATTGATATCACTGTGAGGGGTGGGAGGGGGAGCAAGGGAGGAAAGGAGGGAAAGAGAAAGAGAAACTTAATTCTTCACAGGTTTTTTTTTGGTTAAAATGCCATGGAAAGTTCTAGATTTTGATGGAGATGTCATTGTAAATCTGCCCAGTCATTGTTTGTGACTTGTTCCTGCTGACGGAGTTACTTTTGTCTGGGCAGATGAATGTCATTCTGAAAAAAAGAGTATTGTTCCCTGGGGACACATGCTGACCCCCAGCCCTAAAACACTGAACATTAAACAGCAGAGCAGAACGCAGGCCCCACTAAAGAGTTGACAGTTAACTTAAAATTGATAATTTCTGTTTAGACTAAATAGTATGGTTGTAAATTGTGGTCATCTAGGAAGGATTTTTTTTTCCCTAAGGTTTACAGTATTTGTTAGCTCTTTTTCTTTGAAGAAGGTTGGTAATACCTCAGGAAAGTCATACACCACCTCAGAGGGTATGGGTGGAATGGGAATGAGGGGTGCAAGGAGAGTAAGATAAGAGCAGGTGAAGCAGAAAGGGATTTCTATATAAAAATGTTAGGAACAGTTTTAAATTAGTCTTGGGTTGCAAATGAGAAATTAAGCATCATGGAAAACTCAAGAATATGAGCAAATATACAAGGCTTTGGATAGAATGAGATTATGAATTGAAGACTACTTTTCATTGCTAATTTCTATCACTAAATTCTAGTAACTCAGTGAAAAAACATTTTTTCCCTTTCTTCTTGATAGTCTGTGTATGTTTGTTGTCAAATATGGAAAAAAAAACTGTGATTGACGAAGAAAGCTTTTGAGATCTGTGGTTTTGGTTTAGGTAAAGCTGCTCTACAAGCAGTTTCTTGTTGGGTCAACAAGCCTTGTGTGTTTTGGCATGGAACTAACAGTGCTAATGCCTAATCCATTCAGAATAACCCTTTCAGGGATGTTGAGATATCCAGGCGATAAATTGACAGCAATAGAGGAGGATGAAATGTTAAGAGAACTAAATCGACCATTAAGAAAAGTTGCAAAAACTGGATTCGCTGGTTTGTAGACTTGCAATTTTCTATCTAGATGGTTATTGGAATTTCTGTTATAACTTTCAGAGAATCGCTTTCTCTTGGGATAGTAATACACACTTATATCAACAAGGCAACATGGTATAATGGAAAGTGTGGAACTTGGAAACCAGGCAGATCTGAGACTGAGTCCCATCTCTGCCACTTTTTAGCTGTATAAATTTAGGCAAATTACTTCACATCTCCATACCTGTTTCCTCACCTGTGATATGGAGGACAATAGTTGTAACTTGTAGTCTTTATAGGGACTAAATAGGGTAATTTACATTAACCATCTTCCACAGTGACTGAACTGTCAATATAATAAGACTCCTTAAGAGTAGTCCTCCCTCAGCTGTCTTCTTTCTGACTCCAGAGATATAGGCAATTGAAGTTTTAATAAGTATGTATGTATATGTGTTCCAGAAAGGATTTAAGGTAGTTATAATTTGGTGATTGGACCCAATGGTTTCCTAATAAAATTTGAGAATGAGGAAGTTAATTTTCCTTTTTCATGAGAGACATTCTAAGGCTAATAACATTTACTTTTTCTTTCTTCCATTCTGTGCATTATATTTGATGATCTTTGGGATAAGTGGTCTAACAACATATTGGCAAATTGCACAACAGTGTACTAAGTGTCAATAATGGTAAATTTTATGTGTGTTGTATCACAGTAAAAAAGAGGAAAGAAAACTATAGAAATAGATATTGTTCTTCCTTAAAAAATATTCACAAAGCCAGTGGTTCTGGATAAATAGCATTTATTCATCCACTGCTTTATAGTTAAAGCACACAGCTGAAACAAATTTTTTAAAAATGGCTGAAGAGTTTGGATTGTGAAGAATTTCTTTAAAAACTCATTTATTACAAAGGTGTTTATCACAGAATTATTTATAATAATGAAAAGATTGAAAGCAATCTAAATGGCTTATATTAGAAAAATGAGTAGCAACAGTAATAATTAAAAGTTATTGAGCACTTACTATGGCATAAAAAATCAAATATCCAGGCAGGGTCATGTAAGCAAGAATAAGAATATGAGTAGCGATCCTCACAGACTAGCAGACCAGAAAGTGGTTGGGGCAGGATAAAGGGTGATATCTCAGGTGCAATAATATACTTTAAAGTATTTTACATGGATTAACTCATTTAATCCTAATAATAAAACTATGAAGTAGGTAGTACTATTATTCACATTTTACAGATGAGGCCCAGTGATGTTAGTAAATTGCCCAAATTCACACTGCTGGGAAGTGGCCAAACAGGATTCCTACTTAGGCATGTGAGTTTGTGCCCAAATTTGAGGTATTGATATAATGTAATATTTTGCAACCTTAAAATGCTGCATAAGACATTTTTTGATGACACAAAAATGATTATGATATAACAAAGCAAAAAAAATGTAGGGTAAAAGTTGAATGTGCAATAAATTCTCAACTTTGGAAAAAATCTATGGAAGAAAGACTGAAAGAAAATGTTTATGATGGTTGTCTCTGGAAGAGTAGAACTATGATTATTTATTTTCTCTTGTATATATGCTTTGATACATTATTTCTTCAGTTAATTTACATTCACTTTATATTCAAAAAAAATAATTACAATAGTATCTCATTTACTTAGCATTTGTATGAATCTCTAAATTATTCCACATAGAACTTCCCTGGTGGCACAGTGGTTGATAGTCCACCTGCCAGTGCAGGGGACACGGGTTCAAGCCCTGGTCCGGGAGGATCGCACATGCTGTGGAGCAACTAAGCCCGTGCACCACAACTATTGAGCTCTAGAGCCCGCGAGCCACAACTACTGAGCCCGTGTGCCACAACTACTGAAGCCCGTGCGCCTAGAGCCCGTGCTCTGCAACAAGAGAAGCCACCACAATGAGAAGCCCGTGCACCGCGATGAAGAGTAGCCCCTGCTCACCACAACTAGAGAAAGCCCGTGCGCAGCAATGAAGACCCAACGCAGCCAAAAATAAATAAATAAATATATAAATAAAATATTTAAAAAATTAAAAAAATAAATTATTCTACATAAATGAAATATTGTTTTAGTTTTGGAAAGGCCCATCATAAGGTGATTTAATTCAGTTTTCCAGCCAATGCTTAAATCCATTCAACAAAACCCATAGCAAGAGGCATTTAAGTTATATTTGAATACTATTTTGTTGATGGAAAATCCACTACTTCTCAAAGCAGTGCAATCCATTTATAAACATTTTTTACTCTGAGAACTTCCAAAGACTAATCTTTTATGAAAATAACCTTTTCTTTTTATATTTTATAAATTTTATGCGTGCTGGTCAAATGGTCTGTCACTGGATATTTGGCCCCAACTCTGGAAAGAGAACCTTGTTATCCATGGTATTCTATTACTGCCCCTGAGATAACCCTTTATCCTGCCCCCAACCACTTTCTGGTCTGCTAGTCTGTGAGGATTGCTACTCATATTCTTATTCTCACTTACATGACCCTGCCTGGATATTTGATTTTTATGCCTATAAAAATTAAAGCTATATGCTTATAAAAATTAAAGCTTAAAGTGTCTCAAATATCAAATATTTGATATTTGATTTTTAAGCCATGACACTTGATGCTCTAAATTGTCTCTGTTAGCACCCCATAGGGGGAGACCCAATAGTGATAATCTTGTAACGTTTCTTGCCATTCAGGATGACATTCTTTTTAAATAGAACATACAGAACATGAGTAATAACTTCCATTGATTGAGCAGCTCCCATACGACAGGCACAGTGCTAGACTTTTTAAAAACATGATCCACTTCATCATCATTATCATCCTTAGGTATGTATTCTTCCTGTTTTGCAGATGATGCTAATGCTTATAATGCTTAGAGGGATTAAATAATTAACCCAAGGACACGAAGCTAGTGAATGGCAGAGTTAGGACTATATCCTAGGTCTTCCTGACTCTGTTGTCAGTGTTCTTTCAATGTCACTATACTGCTTCTCTACTTAAATTACAACTTTCTTCTTGACTCAGGATCATAATGATGATCATCAGTTATTTTACTGTGCTGTAGAACAGTGACATCTTTAGAGGCTATAGTTTTATAGGCCACAGAGACTATGCTTTGGGATTCTTCCGTCTATCCTCTAATAATGAGGCTATCAGGTTCTCTGCTGCTTATGCGTGTGCCAGGCCCATTATATTTTCTGATATGCAACTTTTATTCCTATAGAGCATGGCTGGCATTAGTTGAATGAATGTGTTAATGGATTACATTTCATGGAAGATTGAGTAAACTCTGAGGGAAGTTTTGAGGGGCTTCTCTTTTTTCTCTTCTTAGGCATATGAATGTTAACAGGTGTGCTTTGCCACTCAGAAACTCAATTCTAGGCTGTAGTCCATATAGCTGAGCTTGCTGAATAAGTCAGATGAGGTATGTTTTTAAGTACTTTACCAAAGTCCTATCAAGCTGTAACACAGTGGGCAGATTTTATAAATATATTTATCAAACATTGTCTGTTAAATGCAGAAAAATAATGTTTGTCCATATCTCCTTACCCACCACTACCTCTGTTCCAAATCTTATTTTTATCCTTTCTTGCCTTTAGGTAGGGTGGCTATACATCTGTTTTCCAGGACTATCCTGGGTTAATAATTTTTATAATTATACATAATTAATAATTATTAATAGCACCACTTTAATTGTTAAAAGAGTTAGAAGTGATAAGGTATATGATCACCCTACCTTCATGGCAGTGCTGATTGTGTTGGACTCCCTCTGTGTGCGTCTGTTCATTGGAACGCCAGACACTTTGAGCTTTAAGATCTTGGTATTCAAGAGTAATTGTCAAGACTTTTTTCTTGCCCTCTTGTTTCTTAGAATCTGTTGGGCTGTGAGATACTTCTTTTTTTTCTTTAGAGAAATAAGAGCATACAGCATCTACTATTTTATGGGTCTTTAATATTTAGAAACTATTGTCAGGTTTCCCTTACAGATTATGAAGATCTCTTTAAGGACTATGAGATAGGTACTAGACAACCATTATTTTGAACCACTTTTGACTGCCTTCTCACATGGCAACCTGATTTAGTCATTTACTTAACAACACAGGGCTAGAGCAAGGCCTAGTTCTTAAGGGAAGTGAATAAAAAATTCAGTAGCTGAGAGAGAGAGAGAGAGAGAGAAGGGGAAGAGGAAGAAGGAGAGGAAGGCGGAAAAGGAGGAGCAGAAGGAAGAGGAGGAGGTTAAGGAAGAAGAGGAGGAAGAAGAGAGGAGAGGACAGGAGAGGAGGATTTGCTCCAAGTTCTGCAGCCTAATGGCTTCCGGCATTACCAGATACAAGACAAGCTTAGGTTCAAACTGGTCTAGATGGAGTGAGTGGAATGGAGACCATGTGTACATGATACCAGTTATCCTAATGAAAACTCACTTATGAAGGGAGTAAATCCATACATTGGGTCCCACTTGGGTCCCACTTAGCACATTTCCAATTGAGAAAGTAGAACTACATTGTCTTGCTACAGTGCCTTCAAGTTTTCCTCCTGATACCCATTTTAACTTGATTTCACTAAAAAACAAGGGAATAAAATAATAAGAGAGAAAAGAAAAGTGGCAGGGGTGTTTGATAAGATCATGGTTTGGTTGAAGGTTCATGTTTGATGGTGATTTTGTCTCAAGAACTACACCCCTGGAAGTGACAAGTGCAGATTTCATTGTATGGGTCTGGCAGGCTCAGCCCATTGCACTAGGGATCCCCTAGATAAGTACATTGTCTGGGAAAAAAGTATGACTAACCTTACAGGATGCTTTTTGAAAAATGGAGACAGTAGGTTTAAAGTAGCTTGCTTTGTTCATCCTTTTTGTCAAAAAAAATTAATATTAGCTTGCTCAAAAATATTTATTCCAATGTGCTTTAAAACAGTACCTGAACTTCTAGGTAATTAGACAATAGAGAGAAATCATTTTTATCTCTCCACTGGTATATCAGTTTTTGATCATTGGAAAAGGACAGCTGAATTTTCGTATTCTAACTTACACAGCATCTATTTATGGGAATGTGTTCTTTAGGCAAAGCCATAGGGAGTCTCAAAACTTCATTTTAAATAATTACCTTTGCTAGAATAATAATCTTTACTGCTCTAAAACACTATTTTATCTTAGAATTATTTAGTGTAATTACTTTAAAAAGTGCAGTATGTGTTCCTTGCTGAAAAATCAGGAAATATAGTTAGGTAAAAAGAAAGTAGAAAAGACCCATCCATCTAGAGACCACCATTTTAATGTTTCTCTCTCCCTATTAGATTTTTACATTTATTTATATAAATGTGACTGGTTCACATTTATATTCTTTTTTTTTTTTTTTTTTTTTTTTTTTTGCGGTACGAGGGCCTCTCACTGCTGTGGCCTCTCCCGTTGTGGAGCACAGGCTCTGGACGCGCAGGCTCAGCGGCCATGGCTCACAGGCCTAGCTGCTCCACAGCACATGGGATCTTCCCAGACCAGGGCACGAACCCATGTCCCCTGCATCTGCAGGTGGACTCTCAACCACTGCGCCACCAGGGAAGCCCCACATTTATATTCTTATTATTCTATTCACATTATATATTATTCTTCAACTTCCCTTTTTCATATTAGTATTTCACTAGCATCTTTCTGTGTCAGTACCTACAGATCTTCTAAAAGTTCCAGATTTGGAGTGAGACAGTTATATGTTTTTGGGCCACTTAAGCTAAGTCTTAGCCCTATCATGCTTAAAATGAGAATTCTAATTATAGCTACATCAAAGCATTGTTGAAAGGATTGAATGAGATATTGCGTTTAACTCAGAGTTTTGCCAGTGGAACTCAGCAGAGGTTAATTTTAATACTATCCATCTTAACAGCTGTATAGTATTCCATTATATAGAAGCACCATGATCTATTGAACCATTTACTTACTGATGGACATTTAGTGTCCCCCCTTTTATGTGCAATTATAAACACAAAATGCCACACTGAACATCCTTTTACACACATAATTGACAATGTATACAATTATTTCCTTGGCATAAACTCTTGTAAATGGAATTGCTGGGGTACAGGGTATCTGCATTTTAAATGTACATGTTAATGGATTTCTCCCTAAGAGATGCTGTAGCCATCTGAACTCCCCCAACCATTTTTCTTTCAGTTTTTCTTAGTGTTATTTGCTATATAGAAGTTTGTTGCTGTTATTTTGTCATAAAGTTAAAGCTGTCAGAAATTTCCTTTATAGTTTCTGGCTTTTACTTAACCTTAGCAAGGTTAAAGAAATATTTTCATATAATTCCTTTTAGTAATTTTATAGCTTAAAAAAGTGACAGGTAAGAAACATAAGAAATATATTTTTGCTTTGCCTATTTTCTCCCCTTTGGGGTTTGGAGAGTGATTTAGACTACAGAAAACTACAATGTAAGAGTGAACATCATCATAACTGGAGACCCAGGGGATACAGATTTCTAGAACACACACTATTTAATTATGGAAGCTTTATGGTGTACTGTGCTATCTGGTAGAAAAAGACCTTTCTCAAATTTCTTAACATTTTTTAGACTATTATCACACATTTATTCTTCCAAGAAAACTTTAGAATTACTCTCTAAGGTTAAAAATGGTATTAGGGTTCTTATTTTGTTTATATTAAATTTATACATTTACTTGGAAAGAATCTGTATATCATTTTGAGTCTTCTCAATCAGAAAAATGGTATATCTTTCCATTAAAAAAAATCTGCTCTTGTGTTCTTTAGTAGAGTTTTAGAGTTGTCTTTATACATATTGTTCTCTTTTCCTAATATTATTTTGTTCCCATTTAAAAAAAGGTTTGATTGAAATATAACTATAATAAATGTTCCCAAAGTGAAATGGTTTTACACACACACACAGTTGTTGTGCTAAGTAGAGCTAGCAGAAGGCATTAGAACTTTATCTCATAGTCATTGGAAAAAAGCTGTTTCTAGATTCTTTCATCATTGGAGTAGAGTTCAAAATTCTGTGTCCCATGGGAAAATAGATACTGTTTAATATCTTGGCTATCTTTAACATTCATTTATGTGAAAATATTGGTTTCAAGTCACTTGTAAATAATAGACCTTCTCTTAATGATCTTTCTTTAATCAGAGGAGATTTGGAATAGGATTATTAATGTGTAATTAGCCATATTAAAGATATTCCCATGAGACCAACTGATGAATGTCTCAATATTTCATTGTATCACATATATTATAGAAAAGCAACAAATGCTACTTGTGGGTTATGGCATTATCAATGTGACTTCATTTCTTATTTATAAAATTTAATATTTTCTAAAATATTTCAAAAATGTTTCAAAATACCACCAGAACATAAATCCCCTTTATCCCACATTTCATCTTCTTCCCAAGGCATTTCTGGATGGAATGAGTCCCTAATACCACCAAATCTCAAGATGGTTCCCTGTATTCTTGATGTTGCTATTGTTTCTTATCATCATGAGTAAAATTATAAAGTCCATATTCTTTCTGGAGACCTACTGTGGAACTAAGGTCACCCTAGATTCAACAAATCCTTATTCGAAGAGTATGTAGAGACTAAGTTATAGTTCTGTCCAGAGCCCAGGACCTGGATATCCAGAGTTGATTGGAATAACCTCGTAGTATTTTTCTGACTAGGGACTGAATTGCTTCTCTCTCAACTAGGGTTGTTTGGAGCCTCATAGTGTCTGGCTAGGAGAGGCTGCCCTTGGGATAACCATGGACTCCCTGAACCTTATGGTGGCTTCAGATACCTTATTTGAATGGGATCAGAATTCACAGCAGCCTAGATATCACTGCAAACTGAGGCCAAACTAAAGCAAGTTGGAAATCCAAGAGAATAGTCAATAGAAAGGTCATTGTTTAGAACTTCTAGCAACTCTCAAAGGTTCGATTGGCTCCCGTTTGCTGGTTCATGGGCCCTCCTGGGAAATCTTTAAGAATTAACATGGTTTTAAAGAGGTGGTGAAGTTGAGATAAAAATGTCAATAAGAGAAGCCAAACAAAGTGAGGTGCATTAGGAATTAAATTTGATTTTTTTTTTTTGTCTCTCACCATGAATTTAAAATTGGGAGTTACTATTTAGTGAATTTCAAGAATAATCCAGGTATTAGGGATTTGAAGGAGATACAGTTTCTTTTGCTTATTATGGAGTTCAATTCAAGTTCTGTTAACTATAAAAATCAATGTAAAGTATATGTATTATGTGACAGTTCCATCTAAAGTATCTTGTATAGAATATAGGGCAAATACAATGGAGCGGCCAAGCACATGTAATTTACCCCACAAATCTAAAGCACTTCCACATTGATTTTTTTTGCAGTTTTTTAGCCCCCAGTCACTGAATAGAGAAAAAATAGCTTACTTTCATAGTGTGGTGATACTTACGGCTACAAAACATTCATCTTAGTGCCCTCTAATTCAGGACTATCTTTTTGCTACCTTTCTTGATGGGCTTTTTTAGGTCATTTAAAAAATACTTGTCTTCTCTAAAATGTTATGACAAGAAAATAAAATGGTTTTTAAAATGTTCTGATTTGTTGATTAAGTTTGCCCCTAAAATTACATTATACTAGTGTTGTTTTTAATGCTTTAACTATTTCCAAATGCAATTACCTTGAAATAACTATGAATAGAAAATTGTATATAACTGAAAAGACAGGCTTTCATAATGTATTAAAGTACCTAATTTAGTAACTAAGGATGAAAAGGACACACAAAAACCATTTTTAAGACTGTAATTATAAGTTAAGTCACTATTAAAATGACATGCATATATATTTCCAGTTTAAAATAATTAAAGCTTTTTTTCCCCCAAATGCTTTCCCTCACAAGAGGAGACAGTTGTGAACTTACGAGTTCATATATACACAAAAATGTTCCATGGGCTTACCTACCATACATAACAAAAAAGGATCTATCTGTATGGTTTAGAGCAGTATAAACAAGTGATATTTGATTCCCTGCACCTCACCAGCTTCACCAAATGCACATTTGCTTACATTTTAACCAGGGTAGCCAACTGTGAAATACAGTCAGATTACTATTTGAAAATCCGAATAATAATAGTAGAGCGACAATACTTAAACATAACCAAGCCTTAGGGATGTTGTATGTCTCTAGCTGTAGCTGCCCCCTCCCATTTTATTTACTCATAAGTATCATTAATACCAAAGATATATAACCTTTGGTGCCAATATGTCACTTTCTGTCTTCAAGTCTTTAGTAGTTGTATGCTTATCTATTTCAGTCAAATGTATTTCTTATCAAAAAAAGAGTGAGAGACCTGACAATACAGTGTTATCGAATTTTTTCAGCTGAGACCCACATGTCATTCAGCATTCAGACATGCTTGCGCTTGATTGATGGATGGGTTTGTGACAAATAAAAACTAAGATCAACAGCTTTGCACCTTTCCCCCCATCAGAGGCCAGAGTAAAGCATAACTCTATAACAATAGTGGGATTAGGGATGCATTAGCTCTCCATCGACCAAAACCATCCATTCCCATCAATACTTTGCACGTAATAACCTGAAGCTATGATAAGGAAACAAAAGAAGGAGAAAAGGGACAGGAGAAAACAAATCAATAAAAGAAGGGAATGTCTGAAAGATGCACTGTCCAAATGAAGATTTTTTTCCTTCATTGCTGGGCTAATGTCCCTGAATGTGGAAACAATACCTCACCCAGAGTTTTGATGGGGGAGCAGATTGGCACTTTGTTTAAACACAGGTTTGGCATCTGTGGATTGATATTTAGACTAGGTTTTTTTTTTTTTTTTTTTTTTTCAGGGCAAAAGAAGCATTATAGTATTTACTGTTAACCTGTGTCCCTAAAATTGCTCTTAAAGAAACGGGTTGTTTTCACCTGAATGATTGAGACCCTGTGGGGCCAGTTCAGGGATAATTGGAACATGCTCCTGTGTGGACACAGTTTTAATGTCCAGATGCTTAGCAGAGTCACAAACATTCCCTTAAATATGGGTTAGTATGAAGAATCTTAATTAACCAATTTATCAAGATTCACACAAAGCATTTTTTTTCTCTTACCAGACACAGACTAATGCTCCTTTTATGAAAACTAATACCTGTCCTAGAAGAGTCTTACTTTTCTAGGTAGTTTTTTTTTTTGTAAAATCTTTCCACATAAAAATGTATCTTCATTCTCAATTCATAGAATATTTTGATGATAATTTCATCATTTTCCCCATAAACAATGGACCGTTAAGCTTATTTATTCAGTTTTTTTGTTCCTTTTCTTTAGAGAGCTTTTGATTTTTGTATTACCTATCATATTTGTCCTAATTTACAATTTATTCTAATTGGCCATTGAGTGGGCCAGTATGGCTTTCTCCTGGTGAGGATGAACATTAGTGATATTTGTTCAGAAGAAGAGGTGTG
The DNA here is from genome assembly GCF_025265405.1 of Mesoplodon densirostris. NCBI lineage: Eukaryota > Metazoa > Chordata > Mammalia > Artiodactyla > Ziphiidae > Mesoplodon > Mesoplodon densirostris. Next base: position 104,172,490 of record NC_082665.1, on the reverse strand, counting down.
AAAGGAGGAAAAGCCCAAGTTCTAATTGTGGAGCCACTGATCTTGGGAAAGGCACTTCATCATTTTGCTTCAGTTTTCACACTTAGAATAAGAAGAGAATTATATTGTCTAATTCATCATTATCATCATCGACACCATCATTATTAATATTATCATTATTCTACATTGACGTGCTGTAGTGCTTCATTTTTTTAAAGTTTGCAAAGTGTTGAGAAGAAAAAGCCATTTAGTTCCATTCTCTTTTTCTAGTTCTGTGGGAAGTTGGATGCCCGTTCCCTTTATTTTAGGAAAAGTAGAAGGAAAAGAGAGAAACTGCCCCATATCCAAACAAATGTGTACAAAATTCTTAGGATAGTTGGAGTTCCTTCTAAACTATAGACCAGGGAATCCAAGAGATTAAAAGAATTTCCAGAATAAAAAAAAATTTAGGGATGTTCTACTATCTTATTTGTAGAATAAATTCTAGTTTTATTCCTTGGGCTCAAATCTTATTTCAGGCAGTAAAAGTCAATTATGTGTGGTTATGAAATCCACTGTATGTGTAAAGGCAGATTTTGGCTTGTATTATTGAAGGTTATGGGTATAGTAGTCAGGAAATGCAGTGGTGTTTCTATAATTATAAAGAGAACAACTGCATTTTAATTATGATTTTAGAAGTTTTCTTTGGGCCTAAAATAGTTAAAATTATTAAAGCCACATATATCTGACATTACAGGTCATATAGCATTTTTTATATATATCATGATAGCTGACACTTTCTCTGAAAATTTCTGTCTGAACTGAAAACCTTTTAGGTAACAAACCTGATTAAAGGCATATGGTCCACTTTTTTGGACCCCAAATTTGACCTATTTTATAATTGGTAAAATCCAGTGGGTATTTTCTTTCAGATCCTAATACAAGGCCAATCTTGGGGCACTCCAAGTAAGTGATTTTGTGGGGCACCTCTGCTGAAGATGAATGAGCCCCCAACATCCAATTCTGATACTTGTGACTGGGTTTGTTTCATCCTCAATAAGACCACTCACTACTTGCACATCTGTTCCCTTAAAATGTAAATCAGATGCTGGCCTCTAACTCTAGCCATCTTTATAACCATATAGAGGAAGAGTGCCAGGGTTTTCCAGTGTCTTAATATAAAAGGACATTAATAAGCCTAGTCTATGTTTTAATATAAGTGGGAGCATGACCTCTGTTACTGTTATAAAATATATAGTATGTGGCTGATTGATATCTTTTCTTTACTACATAGTCAACTTTCAAGCTTTCTGTGAAAGATTTTTTAAGCACTCTTACATCTATGACACTCTCCAGAACTCTCTAATTTGGTTCCATTTAAGGTCCCGTAAGTGAAGATGCAAGGTTCATATATATATGCATGTATATGAACCCAAGCAGGACAAAGCAGTCCCCACTACTTGGCAGGTATATATGTAAATCTTGGATGAAATTTGAATATTTGTTACTATATTATCTATTTCCTTTGTATACATCTTCCAGGTCAGAGTAAATTCCTGGAGACAATGTTTGTGTCTTGTCCAGGACTCATTGTACACAACCAAATATAGTGCATGTAGGCATTCTAGAAATATTAATTATATGGAAAGGAATATACAAATGTATTCATGAGGATAAATATACACACATTTCTAATGGGATTAAAAATCACAAATAATTATAATGTTTTTGGACAATTCATACTAAAAAGCAAAGCATGCAGCATAATGTTAAATGGAAAGGTCTATTTCTCTGTCATTGTGGAACTAAGTAACAGCCCAAAGACAAAGTATATGATGATAGGACTTCCCTGGTGGCGCAGTGGTTGAGAGTCCGCCTGCCGATGCAGGGGACACGGGTTCATGCCCCGGTCCCAGAGGATCCCACATGCCGCGGAGCGGCTGGTCCTGTGAGCCATGGCCGCTGAGCCTCCGCGTCCGGAGCCTGTGCTCCGCAATGGGAGAGGCCACAGCAGTGAGAGGCCCGTGTACCGCAAAAAAAAAAAAAAAAAAAAAAAAAGTATATGATGATAACTAGAGTCATCATTATAAAATTTATACCAGTTTGCTTAATTGAAACTATGTATACTAACTCAGGTTATATCTGAATATAAGCATAACATATTAAAACCTAATGTAAAACATTGTGACTAGAATATAAAGTAGATATTCTCACAAGTTGAAAAGTTTTTTCTTCTCTTCTGTGCCAAGTGCCACATCTCTTCCTGGTTTCTTTCATATTCAGAAAGGATCAGAGATACTCTAAAACTAGGCTTGTCTAACTAGTGCTTGCCTGCCTGCCACCTGTTTTCCTAAGTAAAACTTCACTGTAACATAGCCATGCCCATTTTTTAATGGATTTTCTATGACTGATTTTGTATTACAAGAGCTGAGTTGAGTAGCTAGGACAGATACTATATGTTATAGGTTGAAATGTGTTCTCCCCTCCCCACCAAACCCATATGTTGAAGTCCTAACCCCCAGTATTTCAGAACGTGACCTTATTTGGGGAAATAGGGTCATTGCATATGTAATCATTTAAATTAGGATGGAGTCACACTGGAGGAGAATGGGCCCCAATCCAATATGACTGGTATCCTTATAAAAAGGGGAAATTTGGACAGAAACATGTACACAGGAAGAACACCATGTTAAGATGACAGTGGAGATAAGGGTAGTGCAGCCAAGGAATGCCAAAGATTGCCAGAAAACCACCAAAAGCCAGGGATAAGACATGAGACAGATTCTTGCAGCCCTCTGAAGGAACCAACCCTGCGGATACCTTGATCTTAACTTCTAGCCTCCAGAATTGTGAGACAATACTTTTCTGTTGTTTAAGCCACCCAGTTTGTGGTACTTTGTTACAGCTGCCCTAGCAAACTAATATACTGTATAACTCACAAAGCCTATAATATTAACTAATGGCTATTTACAGAAAAAGTTTGCCCACTCCTCCTGTAAGACTCTGGCTTAATCTCGGTGGAATTAGAAGTAAGAATTAGTCATAGGTGACTTGATGGTGGGATATGGATCACTCTTCCTGAGGGCTTTTTGCTGGCTTCAGAAAAGATTAGAAATGATGCTTGTTGATTTTGCTTGTAGACATGTTTTAAAACACACACACACACACACACACACACACACACACACAGGTTCAAGTCTCTGACTATCCTAACTTTCTATGAGGAAATATCTATAGAAGATAGTGAAGAAATTGACTCAATGATTAAAAATTAATTTAACCTGAATCTGTGAGGTCAAAAAGGGTCATTTGAATGGATTTAGACTTTTCAGATCTGAATGCTGTTCAACTTAGCTGTTTGCTAAGGCCCAACTTTGGTCTTAGCAAAACACTGCCTGGTAGTTTGAAGCTCCTAAACAATCAAAAACCTTTTTATGAGAAATGTCAATGATTTGTCAGTGGAACACAAACATGTGGTTTACATTTCCTTTGAAATGTGCATGAGATTAGAATTAAAGAACTGGTTGCTCGGGCGAAGGTCACCGTTTGGCAAGAAGATGCTTGGTTTTGCTGATCCCATCCCTATTTGGAAAGCAGATGGAGACATTCTGCCTACCTCAAAAAACATCTCAGTCCTTTAGTTTGTAATTAATGAACAGAAAGGAGAAGCCAATTTTGGATCCTAAGGGGAAAAATCATCAAATCAAATACTTAAGGATTAAAAATATTTTATGTAATTCAAGATAGAATATCTATGCCTTTTTCCTCAGAATCAATACTTATTTTCAAACATGTTATTGACCCATGATCAAAATGACAAAAGAAACTAAGTTAAAGGAAGATCCCTGGAGAGTTTTCTTGTCCTAGATAAAGAGCCTTCGTGGCAATTAGAATAGGTGTCCTCTAGACTCTGGTTCCTCAAAGTGAGGTCTGCAGACCAGCAGCATCAGCATCACCTAGAAGCCTGTTAGAAACACAGAATCTCAACCTGCACCTTGGACCTAACAGATGGGTCCTCACTTTAACAAGATCTCCAGGTGATTCATAAGCACATTAAAATTTGAGAAGCAATGGTCTTTGTTTCTGAACTGTTGAAACATAGACCAGTGAGACAAATTTTAACCACTTCTCCATTCCCACTGCGTGATATAAAAGTGTTTACAGCTTGTATTTTCTCTCCCCCAGGCCCTTTCCCTCATCCTTGAGGTCCTTGTTAGAGAATTGGGCTCTTACCACGTGTTAGTCACTTTTCTAATTGCTTTACATATATTAAATTATTTAATCCTTGAAACAAACTTATGAAGTAGCACTATTAACCTCCAAATTTGACAGATGAGGAAACTGAGGCACACAGGAATAACTTGCCCAAAGTTAGACAGCTTGTACATGATGAAGCCTGGGTTCAAACAAAACCACTAATCACTACACTGAATTGCATCTCAGTACAATGTAGACTGTGAAAACCCTGTTCTAAGTAGTATCCATGAAAAGTAATAGTAAGGAAGACACCATTTCACAGAAATGACAAAGGAGTCCTAAAATATATTGCATGTAAGAGAAGCATCTTGGGTCATGAACTTTTTTTTTTTGAACTTAAAAAGTATAGTTATTTTAAATATTTTTGTATTACCATCTGTATTTTTTCTCTTTATTATTTTTTAAATTGAAGTATAGTTGATTTACAATGTTGTGTTAATTTCTGCTGTACAGCAAAGTGATTCAGTTATACACACATATACATTCTTTTTTTAATATTCTTTTCCATTATGGTTTATCATAGGATACTGAATATGGTTCTCTCTGCTATACAATAGGACCTTGTTGTTCATCCATTCTATATATAAAAGCTCACATCTGCTAACCCCAACCTCCTACTCCATCCCTTCCTCAACCCCCTCCCCCTTGGCAACTACCAGTCTGTTCTCTATGTCTGTGATTCTGTTTCTGTTTCATAGATAGGTTCATTTGTGTCATATTTTAGATTTCACATGTAAGTGATATCACATAGTATTTATCTGTCTCTTTCTGACTTCACTTAGTATGATAATCTCTAGTTGCACCCTTGTTGCTGCAAACTGCGTTATTTCATTCTGTTTTATGGCTGAGTAGTAGTCCACTGTATATATGTACCACATCTTTATCCATTCATCTGTCGATGGACATTTAGGGTGTTTCCATGTCTTGGCTATTGTGAATAGTGCTGCTATGAACATAGGGGTACATGTACCTTTCTGAATTATAATTTTGTCTAGATATATGCACAGGAGTGGGATTGCTGGATCATATGGTAATTCTATTTTTAGTTTTCTGAGGAACCTCCATACTGTTTTCCACAGTGGCTGCACCAACTTACATTCCCACCAACAGTGTAGGAGAGCCCCCTTTTTGCCACACCCTCTCTGACATTTATTATTTGTGGACTTTTAAATGATGGCCATTCTGACCGGCGTGAGGTGGTACCTCATTGTAGTTTTGATTTGCATTTCTCTGATCGTTAGTGATGTTGAGCATCTTATGAACTATTATACTTCAGTAGAATAGAATCAGCCCAAATCAGTAGGTTGAATCCTAACGTGTTAAAAATAGAGGCAGAGACTGTAACTTACAGAGTTCATGCTGCTCACAATTCCAAGTAAATTTATTTTGACAGGTTGGAAAAACCTGGTCTTATATTCATTTCAGTTATACTGCTGCAGATGTAATTCTGTCTTCATATTGTTCCTATAAAATGCCAAGTCCCAAATCCTTTGGTTTGTCTAAATATATTTGGATACCCTGAGGGTACTTTATGGCATGGTACTCAGGGTTCATTTTGTGAGACTGTTCTATGGAACTAGTTCCCACCCTATTCTAGGCTTACATGGCTACAGAGGACTCAGAAGTTCTTCTGGGTCATTTTCCGGTGAAATCAAGGAGCTGTGGCCTTTGTTTAATCAGTTTTCTCCATCCAAGTCCTTGCTCTATTCAATAAAATCATTCTACCCTCTGTGTGCCCCCCAAAAGAAATGATATCACATACATGTTAATGGAAACCCATCCACAAACTCATTGCCTCCCTCAGTGAAATTAATTTCAAATATTAGCAAGCAGATAGGGGTATATTTGTATGTGTTTGGGAGGGTTCTCCCATTGTACTCTAAGCTGTTCTGGTCATGTGAGAAGTAGGGGTAGAGGGGATTGCTTGAGGAGGTTAACGGATCTACTTCCTGCTCTCCTGAGGAGGATAAGCTTCCTGTCTATTCTCTGAGATCTGCTGGTCCTCAGCACAATTCAGCATCACTGGGAGATGTAAAGTGGTGGTGTAGTACAAAGAGCACTGCATTAGGATTTTGAAGACCCAATCCCAGCTATGTCACTTACTGGCTATATAAATTTGGGTGAGTTATTTTGACCATACTGGAAACAGGGGTTAATGTTTCTTACCTAAGGATCTTTGTGAGAATTAAATGAGGTCTCTTGTGTGAAAGCCCCAGCATGATGCCTGCTACATTGTAAGTACTCAGTATGTGTTCATTTTTTCCCCTTTCTTGCAGCTGCCATCTTGGGACTTGAGGTCCATTCAAGCATAAGTTGACACAACTGGTGAGTTCTCCCCTCTGTCCTCCACTCCTTTAATTCATCCCCGCAGTCTCCCCCTCCAAGATTCCAGGAGAACATAGAGCCCATTTTCAGTGTACTGCTCTGGCTTTGGTTTCTCCTTACCCCAGTTCCTGTAGTATGACCCTTATAACTGACATCAGTCCTGTGGCCAAGAGTCTCAGCTGCCTTGAGTCCTGCACTCCTAGCAAGCTGGGCAGGAGCTAGATGATCAGTAGAGAGCTAAACCAGTGAGGACCAAAGAACTTGGGTGCTAATGGCTTGGGTTCTATGCATATATGTGTTTTAGGGAGAAACTACTGATTATTAGTAATAAAACATAAAAATTTTATGGAGTACTTATCATATGCCACATGCTGTAGACTCCTTTCCTCATTCATCCTAATAGCAGCTTTGCAAGATAGGTATTATTACCACCACTTTGCAAATGAGAAAACTGAGGCTCTGAGAAGTTAAGTAAGTTGCTTAAAGTAATACAGTTAGTAAGTGCTGTGGCAGAGAAAATGCTCTGTATTCACCACACTATTTTTTCTAACTGGGCAAGTAGGAAGTTGGTATTTATCAGCCTCCCTTGTAATTCGGTTCGAGTCGTGTGACTGTGTTTTAGCTAATGGAATTGGATGGAAGTGACATAAGTCATTTCCAGGACTGGTTCCCTCCACGTTCTACTTTCCCTACAAAGATGACTGTGGAAAGCATGCATTAGATAGCAGAGCTACAGGATAAAGGAAGGCCACCCAGCCCTTATCAGACCTATGACATGAGCAAGAACGAATCTTATCAAAGATTTTGGGGTTAACTGAGTGACAGACTGGGTTTTGGAGCCAAGCTGTTGGGACACCAAAATTCCAACACACTGTGCTGTAGTCTCTTGATATTGACACTAATGACAGACATCAGAGAGTAAACACAATTTGAACAGAGAGAAAGAGAAAAGCTAAAAATGTGCTTTGGTTATGAAAAAAATAATACTGATTACAATTATTCAAGTGAATTACCACATAATTACCACTCAAAAGATAATGACTAACTATTGGTAAGCTTTATTTCATTTCAGAGTTTATTCTCTATATTTAAAGGTGTGATCAATAAGTTAAAAGCCATGCCCAATCTCAGTGCTTAGAGATACTTGCTTGATGGCCATAGTTGTTCTAGGCACAACAGTCATGTTCATAACTATAAAAAATTAGAATAATATAGGTTACAAGTGAACAAATGTTAGAAGGAGGACATCCATTTTAAAATTCTTAATCATAACGGGTACAGGTTGACCTATAGTATACTGAATTTTAAGCCATAACAAGATATTATACGGACACCCCATAAGCTGTTGGAAGCAACCTCAGACTTATTTGATTTTTTTTCCAATCATGTGTTTGCTGATAGGTAGACTAGTTTTATCAGTTGGGTCACATGATTACGAATAGCCTCAAAGGCACTGTTTGTGTGTGATATGTTTTATATAACATATAAACATATATTTATATATAAGCCTCTAATAGAATTATAACAGTTACCTTCTTGAAAAGTAAATTGATTAGAATATTCCCTTTTAGTATCAGAAAAGTCAGACCTTTTTAAGGAACTTAAACACAAGAAGGGTGTATTTTCAATAATAGCAAACTTACAAAGGATTCTCTATAGACAGCTCTCATTTCATTTTCACAACAACCCTAGGAGGAAATGGAGGCCACAGAGAGGTTAAGTAACTTGTCCAATGTTACACAGCCTGTAAACTGAAGAGCCAAGATTTGAACTCAGCCAGTTTAGCTCAGAATCTACGCTCTTTAACCATTCTGTGAATGCTGCTGCCTCTCTACAACACTGCTGTAGTGCTAACCACAGGCCAGGGGCTGGTGAAGCATGCTCACTCTTTATTCCTCTTTTTGTCTGCAGATAACTTAATCTGACAAATCAGTGTGGACTTTCACAAACCTTTATTTTGATCATGTTTCAGATTTATATACCCTTAGGGTCAATATCTTGCTGCCAGAGAAATTAGAGGAAATTTGATGAACAATTCATAGGCAGACTATTCCAACACTAGGATTTTGCAAAGAAACTAACTTCCAGTTTTGGCAAACAAAAATTATGACTAAAGGACAGGAAAATGCCAGAGATTATGAAAAATCATACTGTACAACATTAATGGGTATTATTTATTGAAAGCCTTCTGTGGGCCAGGTTCTAGGTTTTATATCGTTATTTATATCTCAGAACAACTCTATGAAGTATATATTACTTAATTGTATCTCAAATGTCATAGATTGTAAATTCCACAATTTATGTACTAGTAAGAAAGAAAAAAGCTTTGCTATTTAAACCAAGACAAATAATCAGTTCTAAGATGTATTCTGATATCAGAGATGTTAAAATGTGAAAGAATATGCATCTTAACTCTGATGAAATATGATATAAATCCCCATATTACAGATGAGGAAACAGACTTCATGAGGTTAAGTTGCCGAAGATCACACATGGTTAGCCAGGGGTAGACCCAGGGCTCACATTCATGTGGGTCTAAATTGAAGCCCATGCTCTTAACCATTTGATGGCATGTGTCTCACTTTGTGTTTATGCCTCGGGAAGTGAAATTAAATATCTCTTTGTTATTAAGTTGATCATCAGTATGCTGCAGACTGGTAACTTAAATCTCAAGGTGACTTTTCAAGATCTGATCACTCATTAAGGCCAAATAGGCCAAGAAATAGAAACCAATCTCTACTTCATTTACAGCTATGTAGACAGTGTCAACATTACAACTTTCAAGTGATAATTTCTGTCTCTTGTCCTGGAATCATCATTTTAGCTTATAATGAAGAAGAACATTTTTTTTATACAAAATCAGATCTTTCTTTCCGAAGACATTGCTTGGTCTGCTGTTCAGTTCACAAAGTACAATTTTTCTACTTTTAATAACTCAAGATGTTTCATAACTATGTCATGGTTTGAGCTTTGAGAACAAGCAAACAAGACCACACGAAGCTTAAAGAAGCACAGAGCAATTTCATAAAAATATTTTTAACAATAAAGACCCACAAGACAGAAAAACAGAAAATGCATACATACTTGACTGAGAATCCCAGTTTTTTTTTTCCATTCTTTTTTTTCCCAGGAGGCGACAGCAGCTTTAAACATTGCCTTCCTCCTATATAGGACAATACATGTACAGTATATAACTTCAGTTCCTGTTCTAAAAGCACTATAAGCCATTGTTTTATGATTGTCTCTTGAGGCTGAGGGAAAATGTTATTTGTAGTCTGAAAGAATAGGTTTTAATATAGGCATTTAATTTTCTTTCCATATACTCCCTGATTAAAACAAGGTTTGCCCCATATTCTTTTTTTTTTTTAAGTCCCCTTTACCCACATTAACAAAACAACATACTGACTATGGCCGTGACTTTGGCTTTGACTGCCTTAAGTTTAGATAGAACTTGGTTCTATCTCTCATGCTGTGTCCAGGCATTGAGTGAAATTTGGTTACACTGACAAAATTTAACTTTTAGTTATAAAAAAATTATTTGTCCCCCATCTTAAACTGAATGTTGATACAGTTTATTGATATATTTAGTTGTTTTTGAAAAATATTTTTTTGTTTATTTATTTATTTAGGCTGCACTGGGTCTTAGTTGCGGCACATGGGATCTTTTAGTTGTGGCATGTGGACTCTTAGTTGCGGCATGCATGCGGGATCTAGTTCCCTGACCAGGAATTAAACACGGGCCCCCTGCGCTGGGAGCACAGAGTCCTACCCACTGGACCACCAGGGAAGTCCCTATTTAGTTGTTTTTAAAATTAATTGATACGAACATAAAAAGAATGAACTGCTCCTTAGCAATTACTGAAATAAGCAAAACATTTAAGTCCACAAGGGCCCTGAACAGTCAAACAAACAAATAAAGAAAAAAAATATATATATACACACACACACACACATATATAAAAATATAAATTCAGTTTACAAAAGTGGAGATTTGGAGCATTGAAAGTTATTGCTGTCACTCATGATAGTATTATTATTGTTTCTAGGCTATGGAAATAATATGCTCTTTATTTTAAAAAATCCCCAAAATATAGACAAATACAAGGAAGAAAGTGAAAACATCCCAAATCCAACTTCTGAGATTGTTATAGTTTGGAGAGATTAGGAAATTGCAAGAGAGTGGCAGTTTGGATTCAAACCCAGGTTTAACTATAAACCATATGATTTTTTTTTTTTAAATCATACTGTGTTACCTTTCCATTATCACTTTAAACTATACTCACTGGGAGCTAGATCAACAAATGTACTTTGATTTGAAGAGGGCTGAATATGGAATATTCTGATAAGACTTAACACTGATATAAACATAGCCAGAAAAGAAAATGTTAAAATGTTCACATAAATTGGAAGCCTGGGCTTGGGTTCAGTTGTTCATACGCTAGAATACATGTCTGAGTTCTGTTGGGATTACATGGTCAGTTCTAATCTATTCAGTTTCACTCACATGAGCTCTTACTATGTGCTGGATACTGTGTGAGGTATTTTATATGTACAACATTTCTTCCCAGTAACTCTGCAAGTTAGGTATCATTGGCCCCTACTTTAAAGATGAGAAAACTGGAGCTGAGACAGGTTAGGAGACTTGTTCTGGTAAATGGTAGAGCTGAGATATGTACCCAGGTCTGTGTGCCCCAAAGTTATGGTCTCACTACCATGATATCTGAACAATACCCGATCCCTGTCCTCAAGGAACTTAGAGTCTAATAGGATATGGGATCATTGTAGAAATAACTAAAACATAAGAAAGAATACAAAAGAAACCATCCATAGATATAAACAGTGTTATGAGAATTCAAATCCAGAGAGACATATCTAGATATGTGTGGCAGTTAGGAATGAGAGGAGATAGAGAGCAGGAAAACACTCCCATTAAGAACCTGGATGGGAAAAGGGACTTAATGGAAGAATGAAATAGATATGATGAAGACTGGGTGGAACAAAGCTGAATCAAGAAGAAGAAATAGGAAATCTAATGTGTTGGTTACATATAATGTGTGAGTAGGAAGTAAGGAGAGATCAAGTTAGAAAGGTGACTTTGGCTATACCATTGAAGGTTTGAGGCTCAAAGGGAGGAGTTTGTACATGATTCACCAGGCAGTGAGGCTCACTGGAAAGTTTCTGAGTGGAGGGAGACCTTAGGAAGATTGATCAGGCAGTAGTGTGGAGAGGAAGAAAGCCAGTTCGTTGCAAGTCAATTCCCTTGGCTTTCAGTAAGATACATATTACTATCCTCATTTTAAGGATGAAGAAACTGAGGCTCATAGGGGCTAAGTAGCTTGCCCAAAGTCACAGTAAACAGAAGAGCCGGGACTTGAGTCAAGTCCCCCCAACTCCAGAGCCTCACTCTGTCCACTAGGCCTAACTACTGCAAGTGAGGTCCGTGGACCGCAGCTTCAGCCCCCAGGCCACCTGAGAGCTCATTAGAAATGCAGACCTACTGAATCAAAATATGCATTTTCACATGATATATGCACATCAAACTACTGGGCCACATTTCTTTTCCTTACAATGACCTATATAATTACTGGAAAAATCATTTAGTTGGCTGCAAATCCAATTGTTAGGTAGTTTCCTCACATAAGAGTTAAGAACTACATAAGAAAAGGGGGCCTTCTGGATTTTGTTCTCTCTGGCAAACAAGCCAGGAATTTAAAAATTGAAATTGTAACTAGCTGTGCGGCCTTGGGCAAGTCACTTAACTTCTTTGAATTTTAGTTTCGTCACCTGCATAATATTTAGCCTGAAAAAATCAAATAAATTGATATCTGTGAAAAGAGCTCATACACTGGAAAATAATTATAAACATATGAAGTGCTGTTATTAGGAGACATAGCTATGAGGTAGCTTATTTCAAAAAAGCAGAAAGAAAGAAAAAAAGAGGGAGGGAGGGAGGGGGAAGAGAGAGAAAGGGGAGGAGAGAGGAAAAAGAAAGGAAGGAAGGAAGGAAAGGTGAAAAGAAAGAAAGGCAGGGACAATATTAAAAAAAAAAAAGAAGCAAAACCAGGTAAAAGAGTCTGGGAAATCTAATTTCTGTTCCACACAGGTGTTGATGAATATACCGAGACTTCACTGCACATGGAATTGGGAAGAGTGGTAACAAGGGCCTGTGTGGTCTTGGCCCAAAGTCACAAACTGGAGGCCAGTAAAGTCATAAATAAATTAGTCATGTAGTAATTAAAGGAATGAGAAACAGTTCATTTGAGGAAAAATTAGTATAGATTTTTAATCTTGAGCAGAGAAACCTACATTCTGAATTAATAATGCAACATTTGTTACCCATTTACTGTAGTTACCACATAAAATTAAGACACATTAACTGATTTCAAGCAAGAGACTCTTTAGTTAGCCCAGACTGTGAGGGAGGTTAGACAGTGAACACATTAAAAGGAGATTATTCCTAATGCTTTTGACATATACTTCTTGAGGGCCTACTATTTCCCAGACATTGTGCTAAGTGCTGGGGCTACAAAGTACATAATATATAGTTACTTCCTCAATTAAGTAATAATTCAGAAGAGAAAAAGATACAAGTTATTATAATGCAGGGTAAAAAGTGAAAAGGTCCATAAAATGGTTATAAATAAGAGGGTATGAAAATTTGGAGGCCAAGAAAGTATTAAATTCCGATGTAGAAAGTATTAAGAAAGGCTTCCTGAATAAGGCACACTACATATTTTTAACTTTTATTCTTTGGTCTTCCAAGAATCAAGGACCTGAACTAATCATCTGCTGAGATTCTTTCTTATTTTCTAATGCTGTGATTGTTATTATCATGCTATAAAACAATCGATTAAATTTTAATACATCTGGAACTGAGGAAAAACTAAGGCAGCAGTTACCCTGACATTATTTTGGCATAACTTGACTCTGGAAACCCATATCTATACAATATTTAAAAAGTTTAAAAAAAAAGAAAAAGAAAAAACATAACAAACTAGTTTTAATTCAGCCAAACAGCCAGTCAATTTATTGAGACATTAATGTCAATTCATTCTGTTGATTTGTTGGTCCCATGCTGACACAAACCTATAAAGAGAATATAGATGTATAAAAAACTAATCAGTCAACAACCCCCTTTCCTCCCAACCCCAGTTAAATTAAAATATTTCTGAGGCAAGGAAGGGGAAGTAATGGTTATAGTATGTACTGTGCAGGTAGTTTGTATGGATGAAGCAGTTACAATTTTTTATATTGGTCACCAGGAAAAATCTGGGAAAACCTGCCTTTCTACATGTTGTAAAGTTTTGGCATATTCAATAAAAATCAAGTGGAACATACTTAAAGGGTTCTAGTTTATAAAATCTGCTAATCAAGTATCCCAATTCAGGAATTAAAAGCTTAGAAAGAAGAAAATACTGAAAACCAGGGAATATTTTTTTTTTCTGTTTTTGTAATTGCTCTAAGGCTAAGTAATGCTCTTTGAGATAATTTTAGAAGAATTTAGTAATATTAGACATATTAAAGATATCTGGATGGGGGGAAACCCTTTAGAATTTATCAACAGAATGGAATAGAATGTTAGTCAACAGTTTTTTTAATGTAGTTTCACATATCTGATAGATGAGCTGAAATTTTTTTTGGAGGAGTGTTAATAAATGCATAAGCTCTGGGCTTGCTGAACTTCTGAAGGACATGTGCCTGTAATTGGCCTTTCTCATTTCTGTCTTGTTAACAAGTATATAAATAAGAGAAGCCTTCAGTAATTGGCTCAGAGTTACTAATGAATTAATTAACTTCAGTCTATTTTACCTAACCTTTAATAATAAGAGTCTTTTTATTTTTTTGGTTCAGCAATAGGTCTGACAGACTGAAAAAACAGACATGCAGCAAAGCTCTTGAAAATTAATGAGAAACGAGGAAAGAATCAATGTACATTCTGCTTGCAGAGAACTGACACAAAAAAGACACAATAAACCATGAACAAACACAGTCAGTTTAAAAAATAGGTTAGAAAAAGTGGGCAAATTCAATTATAGAAGTAATTAGAAGATATAGGGCAAGGCTGCCTTTTGGGACTGTGCCAGAAAACATGAATTAATATGAGTGAATAGAAAGAACCCATGTAGTAATTAAGAAGCAATCACCTATGGCAATGAGTACCTGAAAACAGTCTGCAAACTATTAATTCAGTGATCAAAAATATTTTTAGATGATTAATATGGCAAATTTATTTAAAAGACTAATTTCTGGGAAGATATCAAGACAATAGCACACTATTTGTTCCTCTGGCATTTATATAGCTAATTAAATTTTATAATTTGCAACAACAGTCATTATTATCTGAAAACAGTAAAAGCAATATTTTGCCTCCTTTTCATAAAACAGTGGTTCTAAAATCAATAAGTTAAATCCAGCTCCTGCTGTCCTCCTATAAGTGCCTAAGCTTTGATTGTTACATTCTTTCAATGTGCATTTTTCTTATAAGTCTCTGTTTCAGTAACATTAAGCATTTGAATTAATGTACATATCCTCAAAGGTTTTATATGTTCCCATACCTGGGCAGGGATTCCACACCCTGTTTAATTTCAACAGTATCGAATAAAAGCAGTTTAATGAACTATTTGTGCATCAAAGACTTTCTTACTTGGTCAACAGAGGTCTGTTACTTCAGTACACACCATTCCTCCCCCTAGAATACAAAGGCATAGACACGTTATAGTGAAGAGTGCTTTACAACACACAGAAGGCTAATGGCTTCTGAAATAGGTGATTATCAGAGCCCTGTAGAGCAAGATGAGGGTCTGGCTGGTAATAAATAACCTCGCAATATGAATTATCCTATTTCCACAGCTTTAAAAAAAAAAAACGTACATTTCATTTGTTGACCAGAAAAATCTGGAAAATGCTGTCTTTTTGGAAATAACAGGGAGCTACTAAAACAAATCAGTGTGTCTGTGGGGAGTTATTGAGCACCTACTAAAGGCCTAAGGCACGAAAGTCAATCCTGAAATGCTAACCTTGTAACAAATAGTTGTGTGTGTATGTGTGATTTCCTTTTGGAAGCCAATAAACAAAACCTTTGTATGCCATGCTTTAGAGATGCTAGATTTTTAATTACTAGATTTGCTCATGGATTAGTGCCGTTTGTGAGGTTAAGGTATAAATTCATTACCTACAAAACAAGATCAAGCTTGAAACTCATTGAGAGTCACTATTGCAGAGGGCATGGAGGGAAAGAGTGTAGGTATTTGAGAAGAATAAAAATGAGAGATTTTAACAAGATACCAAATTAAGCAGATATTAGATCTGTCCAGTTCTTTCATTATCTGTATTTCTCTCATTTTCTTAAAACAAGCCAGGTGCTTTTGAAAAGAACATATAAGAGAAGATAGCCTCTAGCAGAGGTCTCTCATTCTCTGAGTTTGCTTCATGTTGTTAATTATCAAAACTTAGGTATGACAACAGCAAACAAACATCTCCTCTGCCAGCCAGATGACGCTGATGACAGAGAGCTCCCCAGGAGGCAGGCAGTTGGGAACTAGTGAAGTGAGTACAACTTAGAGGCGTGGGGCTGAGAGGGGCTGCCAGCTGAACAGGACCCACTCACCATGGAATGTTAATGTGTCAATGAAGGGGAAAAGCATGAATGAACCACAAAGAAACTGAAAATAACTCAGCTGGTTGGAAATGGAATTTGGG
Source organism: Mesoplodon densirostris (assembly GCF_025265405.1). Taxonomy (NCBI): domain Eukaryota; kingdom Metazoa; phylum Chordata; class Mammalia; order Artiodactyla; family Ziphiidae; genus Mesoplodon; species Mesoplodon densirostris. The sequence goes on along the minus strand of NC_082665.1, from coordinate 104,156,251 downwards.
CTCTTTGCCAAAGTAAGGTGTTTGAGGGCACACACCCTAACACCTAGGGAAAAAAAGGCTGCCCCTGAATTTGAAAAGACAAAATATTTTGAAGAAAGAAGACAAATAGCTTTTTTCATCAGAAATAAACTTCCTTTTTTTCTTTTATTCTTCCCTTCCATGCAACAAACATTTTCTGAGTTCCTACTTTTTTCCAGGCTCTGGGTTACGAATGAAGAAGGAAGAGAGGGAGAATGGAATAAATATAAAAGTAAATGAGGAGCCTGGTTCAAGACGGCAGAGTAGAAGGATGTGTGCTCACTCCCTCTTGTGAGAGCACCGGAATCTCACCTAACTGCTGAACAATCATCAACAGGAAGACAATGGAACTCACCAAAAAAGATACCCCACATCCAAAGACAAAGGAGAAGCCACAATGAGATGGTAGGAGGGGCGCAATACAATAAAATCAAATCCCATAACTGCTGGGTGGGTGACTCACAAACTGGAGAACACTTATACCACAGAAGTCCACCCACTGGAGTGAAGGTTCTGAACTCCATGTCAGGCTTCCCAACCTGGGGGTCTGGCAATGGGAGGAGGAATTCCTAGAGATTCAGACTTTGAAGATAAGCAGGATTTGATTTTAGGACTTGGACAGGATTGGGGGAAACAGAGACTCCACTCTTGGAGGGCACACATAAAGTAGTGTAGGACCCAGGGGAAGGAGCAGTGACCCCATAGCAGACTGAACCAGACCTACCTGCTAGTGTTGGAGGGTCTCCTGCAGAGGTGGGGGGTGGCTGTGGCTCACTGTGGGGACAAGGACACTAGTAACAGCAGTTCTGGGAAGTACTCCTTGGTGTGAGCCCTCCCAGAGTCTGGCATTAGCCCCACCAAAGTGCCTGGGTAGGCTCCAGTGTTGGGTTGCCGCAGGCCAAACAACCAACAGGGGGGGAACCCAGCCCCACCCATAAGCAGACAAGTGGATTAAGGTTTTACTGAGCTCTGCCCACCAGAGCTCTACCCACTACCAGTCCCTCCCATCAGGAAGCTTGCACAAGCCTCTTAGATAGCCTCATCCACCAGAGGGCAGACAGCAGAAGCAAGAAGAACTACAGTTCTGCAGCCTGTGGAATGAAAACCACATTCACAGAAAGACAGACAAAATGAAAAGGGAGAGGACTATGTACCAGATGAAGGAACAAGATAAAACCCCAGAAAAACAATTAAATGAAGTGGAGATAGGCAACCTTCTAGAAAAAGAACTCAGAATAATGATAATGAACATGATCCAGGACCTTGGAAAAAGAATGGAGGCAAAGACCGAGAAGATTCAAGAAATATTTAACAAAGACCTAGAAGAATTAAAGAACAAACAAACAGAGATGAACAATCCAATAACTGAAATGAAAACTACACTAGAAGGAATCAATAAGCACAATAACTGAGGCAGAAGAACGGATAAGTGACCTGGAAGACAGAATGGTGGAATTCACTGCTGTGGAACAGAATAAAGAAAAAAGAATGAAAAGAAATGAAGACAGCCTAAGAGACCTCTGGGACAACATTAAACGCAACAACATTCGCATTATAGGGGTCCCAGAAGGAGAAGAGAGAAAGGACCCGAGAAAATATTTGAAGAGATTTCTATCAAACATTTAGAGAAGAGCTAACACCCATCCTTCTCAAACTCTTCCAAAGAATTGCAGAGGAAGGAACACTCCCAAACTCATTCTACAAGGCCACCATCACCCTGATACCAAAACCAGACAAAGATACTACAAAAAAAGAAAATTACAGACCAATATCACTGATGAATATAGGTGCAAAAATCCTCAACAAAATATTAGTGAACAGAATTCAACAACACATTAAAGGGTCATACACCATGATCAAGTGGGATTTATCCCAGGGATGCAAAGATTCTTCAATATATGCAAATCAATCAATGTGATAAACTGTATTAACAAACTGAAGAATAAAAACCTTATGATCATCTCAATAGATGCAGAAAAAGCTTTTGACAAAATTCAAGACCGATTTATGATAAAAACTTTCCAGAAAGTGGGCATAGAGGGAACCTACCTCAACATAATAAAAGCCATATACGACAAACCCACAGCAAACATCATACTCAATGGTGAAAAACTGAAAGCATTTCCTCTAAGATCAGGAATAAGACAAGGATGTCCACTCTCGCCACTATTATTCAACATAGTTTTGGAAGTCCTAGCCATGTCAGACAGAGAAGAAATAGAAATAAAAGGAATACAAATTGGAAAAGAAGTAAAGCTTTCACTCTTTGCAGATGACATGATACTATACATAGAAAATCCTAACGATGCCACCAGAAAACTGCTAGAGCTAATCAATGAATTTGGTAAAGTGGCAGGATACAAAATTAATGTACAGAAATCTCTTTCATTCCTATACATTAACAACAAAAGATCAGAAAGAGAAATTAAGGAAACAGTCCCATTCACAACTGCAACAGAAAGAATAAAATACCTAGGAATAAACCTACCTAAGGAGGTAAAAGACCTGCACTCAGAAAACTATAAGACACTGATAAAAGAAATTAAAGATGACACAAACAGACGGAGAGATATATCATGTTCTTGGATTGGAAGAATCAATATTGTGAAAATGACTATACTACCCAAAGCAATCTACAGATTCAAGGCAATCCCTATCAAATTACCAACAGCATTTTTTACAGAACTAGAACAAAAAAATCTTAAAATTTGTATGGAGACACAAAAGACCCCGAATAGCCAAAGCAGTTTGAGAGAAAAAAACAGAGGTGGAGGAATCAGAATCCCAGAATTCAGACTATACTACAGAGGTACAGTAATCAAGACAATATGGTACTGACACAGAAACAGAAATACAGACTAATGGTACGGGATAGAAAGCCCAGAGATAAACCCACACATCTATGGTCAACTAATCTATGACAAAGGAGGCAAGAATATACAGTGGAGGAAAGGCAGTCTCTTCAATAAGTTGTGCTGGGAAAACTGGACAGCTACATGTAAAAGAATGAAATTGGAACACTCTCTAACACCATACACAAAAATAAACTCAAAATGGATTAAAGACCTAAATGTAAGACAGGACACTATTAAACTCTTAGAGGAAAACATAGGAAGAACACTTTTTGACATAAATCATAGCAAGATCCTTTTTGACCCACCTCCTAGAGTAATGGAAATAGAAACAAAAATAAACAAATGGGACCTAATGAAACTTCAGAGCTTTTGCACAGCAAAGGAAACTACAAACAAGACTAAAAGACAACCCTCAGAATGGGAGAAAATATTCATAAATGAAGCAACCGACAAAGGATTAATCTCCAAAATATATAAACAGCTCATGCAGCTCAATATTAAAAAAACAAACAACCAAATCAAAAAATAGGCAGAAGACCTAAATAGACCTCTCTCTAAAGAAGACACACAGATGGCCAAGAAGCACATGAAAAGCTGCTCAACATCACTAATTATTAGAGAAATGCAAATCAAAACTGCAATGAGGTATCACCTCACACCGCTCAGAATGGGCATCATCAGAACATCTACAAACAACAAATACTGGAGACGGTGTGGAGAAAAGGGAACCCTCTTGCACTGTTGGTGGAAATGTAAATTGGTGCAGCCACTATGGAGAACAGTATGGAGGTTCCTTAAAAAACTAAAAATAGAGTTACCATATGACCCAGCAATCCCACTACTAGGCATATACCCAGAGAAAACCATAATTCAAAAAGACACATGCACCCCAATGTTCATTGCAGCACTATTTACAATAGCCAGGTCATGGAAGCAACTTACATGTCCATCGACAGATGAATGGATAAAGAAGATGTGGTATGTATATACAATGGAATATTACTCAGCCATAAAAAAGAACGAAATTGGGTCATTTGTAGGGACATGGATGGACCTAGAGACTGTCATACAGAGTGAAGTAAGTCAGAAAGAGAAAAACAAATATCATACATTAACGCATATATGTGGAACCTAGCAAAATGGTACAGATGAACTGATTTGCAAGAACTAGAGACACAGATGTAGAGAACAAACGTATGGACACCAAGTGGGGAAAGTGGTGGGGGGGCGGTGATGGGATGAATTGGGAGATTGGGATGGACATATATACAGTAATATGTATAAAATTGATAACTAATTAAGAACCTGTTGTATAAAAAATAAGATAAAATTAAAAAAAAAAACAAAACAGGAAATGAGACCCAACCCCTCTTTGAAAGCTCCTATCCTAGAGAAAAGACAGATATAGGGAGCTATAATAAAAGATAGTGAAATAAGTGCAAAAGAGAGGAAGAGGTAAGTTGTAGTGATAGTGGGGAGGAAGGGGGCAATTAGCTGGGGAGCTATAGCAGATCAAAAAAGGTTTTCATTAGAAGAGGTGGCAATTATGCCGATCTTGAAGAATAACAGGCAGAGAAGGAAGAAGGAGAATTTTAGCTGGAGGGAACTTTCTTTTATCCTGCTATCATCTCTAACTTCCTCTTTTCCAAATCAAGGTTATTTCAGAAAGAGCAAGTAGACAAGACAAGCGTGAGGCATATATATGAGGGTGGTGATTGTGTGTGCTGGGGTTGGGGAGGATGGGTGTGAGAAGAAAGATTGGATTGTATGGGGATTTCTTTAGAGTTTATAATACGTTCTCTTCATATATCAAATTTTATCTCCTCCAGGTTAGTATGTTTTTTAAAATTTTTTAATTTTGGCTGCGCCGTGCGACATGCGTACCCTAATTCTCCGACCAGGCATCGAACCCGTGCCCCCTGCCTTGGGAGCGCAGAGTGTTAACCACTGGACCACCGGGGAAGTCCCAGTATTTTTTTTAAACACACTCTTTCACTATTTGAATGATGTTTTGATTCTGTTTTATTGGAAAATGGGACTTTACAATAGCTTTTATTTTTTATGTTTGTTGGCTTAGTCATTTTTGCCAATGATAAATCCCTTATTCTAATTTATGGCTTGATGATTCCTGTGGATTATGCTATATTTATTATACCTGCATCCAATTCCTTTATTAATGTATCCTTTCCTTTTCTCATTAAATAAATATTTAAGTACTTACTACTTGATAAATATCTTGCTAGGCATAGTTTATTCTTTCCTTGCTTCTAGCTTAGAATATGAAACATGGAAGTTATTTAAAATGCAATGTCTAAAAGATCAGACTTATGCATATGATTGAACCTTATCCAGCACTGAACATCAAAACTAACCATGTTCTTGACTGATATATTGGTCAGTGGGACCATGTATACTGGTCTATTTAGTTCTTAAGATGTTTTCAAAGGAAGACTATAGAGCAAAAGCCTAGTTAAGGCAATTCGGCAGGCTTACCTATAAATAGAGAAGAATTTCAGGCTGGCGTGGGTCAAAAGTTTCCTATGTACAAAACCAGACTTGCTTACTAGACATGTAAAATCTTAGTGTCCATGTCTCTTTAGAGGCTAAGAAAAAAGAAGTATCATGCATGAACATTAATTCATTCAGTGGATTTTTAAAGTAGTACTCTGCTTGGAACTAGGGATACAAAAATGATTAAAACATGAGCCTTGCCCTTAAGGAACTTCCTCCCACAAGAAGCACATGAGTCAGATAAGTAAATCAATTATTATAATATAACTGTGATGAAGTATTAAAGTGCAGCATTCTATGAAAGCACAAAAAAGGGATATCTAAATTAGATTGGGACAGTGGGGTAAGAGGATAAAATGCCAGAAGTGAGTTTTTAGGAACAAGAAATTAATTAGCTGAAGAAGGGGGCTAAGGAAAGGTGACGTATAAAATAGCATGATGAGCTTGGGAATGCCTTTTTGCAAACTTACAAAGAATTGGCTCCATATTCAAAGAAGGGTGGGTGGGATGGTAAAGTATCCCTTATACAGATCAGACTCTCTCTGAGGTTTTCAGGGCCTTGACTCATTTCTTTTTTCCCAACTCCTTTTCTTTTGCCCAAGGTTTTTGGACAGAGCCATATAGAAAGTCTATTCTGTGGCCATTTCAGTATTTGAAAGCTGCTGGCCTGGAGTGTACTGATGGGGTATGTCAAATGTTCATGCTAATGACCTAGGTGAGAGCCCAGAAAAGCAGTAATGGATGGGATCACAGAATACTTGTGTGTGCCTCAGCAAGTTGTTGACATCTATGGAAATTTCTTTCTCTGTACCAGTGTTTCCTTTTGTCTGAATTCAGAGCCTTGAATAGGCTAGCTTGTTGCAAAGACCTCAAAAAGTTTTCTGCATGAACAAGATCAAGAAAAGAAGTCAAGATAATTCTCAGGATTAGCTCTAGTGTATCACATGGTAAAGGTGTTTATTAGAAATGTCCACTCCTTTTATGAATTCTCTGCCTACCTAATTCCTACTCATCTTTCGGGAATCAGCTTAAATGACTTTTTTCTGAGAAGCTTTGCCTCACCTTCTGTATTAGGTCATGTCTCTCTGTTATATGCTTTCTTAGTACTCTGCAGTTTTCCTTTGTAGCACTTACTGTGACTCCAATTAAATACTGAATTATGTAATTAATGTTTTCACACCAGACTCTTTAAGTAGAATATTAGCTTCATGAGGGCAGAAACTGGGTTTTATGCTGCTGTATCTGCAATGCCTTGCAGCATTCTTGGTTCATAGTAGTTGCTCAATATGTATTTTTGGGAAATGATTCAGTTACTCATTATCCCAATTCCACTGCATCTAAAATGCAACAAATTGAAATGCAGCAGAGCTGCTAAGTAAAACCAGATCTGTAGATCCTAGAGCTAACTGGAACTCCCAGAAATCTCTCAAAACTGACACTGGCTTCTAGGAGAGTTCAAATGATGGCACTGGGTTATCTCCTCTTATTGCTCCACCTGGCCTCTCCCCATGGTGTTTTGGCTCAAAACTCATCCAGCATCTTTCCATTCGTCTGTGTCAGCAACTTGTTATTGCAACTTGTTTTCCTCAGGCCAGAGCTTCCTTCATTATTGAGTGCCAAATATTCTGGTCAGTGTGCCAAGCATTTGGGATAAAAACATGGAAAGGCATGGACCTGACCTCAGGAGAGCAGTAGGCCGCTACAGAGTGGCAAGATCAGAGTAGGCTTCATTAGTCTCCAGGGAACCACTGCCTGTAATTATATCATAAGGCCATTGCCCTTTTAGCATTAAAGGATTTGATCACTGTTAAAATGCATGTCACCTTGGAAATCATAACTACTTTTAGCTATTATCAAGCACTTTTACCTTCATATGATAGAAGAGCAGGCTTTGGCCTAGAGGTGTGGAGGGACAGGGAAAAGGCCTTTGGGAGTGTGAGAGGAAGAGGGACAGGAGTGCCAGTAAGTTGGGAAAGGTGTAAAAATGAAATAGCTAGAGCAACCGTGCCTAGCACATAATAGACACAATTTACTCAAGGCAATGCTTGGGTAAATAAAAGATAAACTGCTTTCTTCAAATTGGTTGAGGCCAGGTTTTACCTTAGGCTGTTTCTTTAGGTAGCTAGCAATTTCTGGTTGGGAAAAAGTTTACAAAGTAGGAAACAGATGGCTCCAGCTGTTTGGGGTTGATGCCAAATCCCAATTAAGCTCACACTCTAGGACTTCACAAGGAGAACGTACAAAATTTATTTTTTTTTCCTTTTCTACCACCATGAATTCGAGAGGATGTCCATTTACCAGGGGGAAAAGACTGGGGTACAGAGAGGTAAATTGGGAGATTGGGATTGACATATACACACTGCTATATATCAAATAGATAACTAATAAGGACCTACAGTTTAGCACAGGGAACTTTACTCAGTACTCTGTAATGACCTATATGGGAAAAGTATCTAAAGAAGAGTGGATGTATGTATACGTATAACTCATTCACTTTGCTGTACACCTGGAACTAACAACATTGTAAATCAACTATACTCCAATAAAAATTTTAAAAAATTCAGTATCAAAAAAAGAAATATTACAAGAAGGTGTCATACCCTGTTTTCAAAGGTTCCATGTAAGCTTGAGTTTAGATGCATATGCTGGGTTCTCTTAGCTATTCCAAACATTTTTTTTAATCAAAGAAACTCCAATAGACTTAAATTGGTCATGAGAACTAGTGATGATGTTTCAAAAAAGGACAAATATACCATACTGGTGTCTGAATACTAAGATTCTTTTCTATGTCTGTGAGTATAATGCTTGCTTACACATAGTAGCAAAGAACACAATTAGCATACTAATTTGATTCCCTACCTAAAGAATGAAAGATTCCTTTGACACAGACAGCTGTCCATGAATGGCTGGGGTGACCCTTGGTCAGTTTTCCATCTGTCTTAGAGTAAGAAGTCCAGACTTAGACGCATATTAGCTGTATGACCTTAGGCGCATATTAGCTGTATGACCTTGAGCAGCCTTCTTATGTTGCTTTTTCTCAGTGTCTTCCCCTATAAAATGGAGGCACATCTAATACCTGCTTGATGGGGTGGTGGTAAGGATTAAGTTAGCACCTTCCTTGCAGTAGACATTCCATATATTTTTTTTCCACTCTGGTCTGAATCTGTCTATTCTGAGGAAGTCTGTAGTAGGTGTAGGACTCTCTACTTCTACCTACGTCTAAAGAGAGAAGTAGAGAAAGGTTTTACTGAATCAATTTTAAGAGAATTCTGCAGTCATGTGGAAGTCACCACTTCCTTTTTGCCCTGGCTCCCAGGAATATAAGGCTCTGAGGATGGATGCACAGGGAGACAGGGAATGATTGCTGTTGGGGAATGTCTAAGGCCTATCTCCAGTGCCATTGGCAGCTCTTAGAATATCGGGTTGACAAATCTAAATAACACCAATTATAATTGCATGACCACAGTTTCTCAGATCTCCCTGTACTGACCTCTCTCTCCTGCCCTTTCCCCTTCCTTAGACCCATGGGTCTTAAGCTTGTTTACACATTGTAATCACCTATGGAGCTTTAAAAAATGCAGATGCCTTGGTCCCATTCTCAGATATTCTGATTTTACTTGTCTGGGGTAGAGTTTCAGTATTGGCCCTGTTAAAAGCTCTCCAGAAAATCATTGCATTTTCAAACGCTGAACATTTCAAAATTAATTTTGTTTTCAATGTAAAGTCCAAGTTAACACATGCCAATAATACAGTTAATAAAAAGAAATTGAGTCACAATGCATAAAATTAATTTTATACTGTTAATAATGTTTTGGTATCTTAAGCTTATCTAAAACCAAGTTTAATGTAAACACCCTCTGACCTGCCCTGTGCCATAAATTTGAGGCTGTTGAGCCAACTTCGTGTGAAAGGTACCAGGCTGGACTGAGTAGAGCAGTCGAATGTGGTCCTGTCATTTGCTGAAAGATTCTTAAGAGCCAGTGTTAGTTCAGAGTGCTCTCTTGCATCTCAGGTTAGCTCCAGGGATCTAAGGATCTCTTCTTTATTAGCTCTGCCCGTTTGGCTGCTAGTTGTGCTAAATGGATATTTTTCAACCCTAGTGTCATGAGACTCTGGTGTGTCATGAGCTATGTTACAAGAAATGTGAAATAATAAGTTCTGGGGTTTAAGAATTAATTCCAGCAAACTTAAGGTTATCCTTGTAACAGCATTGTTTTCACTCACTTGCATGCCAATACCCTGTCTTGAATGGGAGAACATGGTGGAGTTACAGTTACTATGGGGGACTGTCATTTGACATGAGTGTGTCCCTGTGGAACAAAGGTTGGGGTTTTGCAAAATCCAGCCTCCCAAGTCAAAGGAGTTCCTCACTGGGCCTCATTTGCAGCAGTGCATATTAATGGGGGTGGCGGGGAGAGCTGGACAAAGGGGCCTCTCTGTGTTCTGGTGCCCAGTCTCTTTTTTGGGGACAGAGAGGACCTTGATTTCTTACATTGGAGAAGGAAGCTTGTGTACAAGTTCACACCTTAAGGCATCTCTGAACTGAAAATGGAAAAAAATCTTCAGTAATTCTGCCAGTCTTTTCTCATCACAAAAATCAGCATATAAACATGTCAAATGTAAACACAATATTTTTAGGAAAAATAAGAAGAAAAGTATTATATACTTCGGGGGTTCTCCTGATAGAGTAATTGTGATCTGACCAGGAATTTTAATGTTTTCTGCTGAAGGTGAAGGAATGGGGTGCTTCATTTAACATTTTCATTTGCTAGCTGAACTTGCTAGTTGCATAAAAAGAGAAATTGCCAGTTAGGTAATTTAGATCAATACTTTGGTTTTTTTTTTCCTTTTCAAGGTTCCTGAGCAGAAGGGAAGATGAGGCTTGGAGAAGAAAGAAGGGCTAGGGAGAAATATGGTAAGCACTCAATAAGTGGCTGTGGGTAGTTGTCATGGTGGTGATGATAGTGTTAATATATCTCTCCTGAGAAAGTTTTTCAAATCAGATGGAACGCACTTCTTTGGCTTTTATGAGAACTGAACTATTTTAAATATTATTTATTACTTTTGTGCTTAGAGTAGTTTTTTTTCTAGTAAGGAATTTGAATGCATGATAAAGGAAGAGGGATTTATGAAGAGCTTAGTATACCCAAATTGAAATCACCTGGATCTTGTTTTTAATTTTCCTTGCTTACAACAAATGACTTAATTATACTTTGGTGTCTTAATTTGCATTTCAACTTCTCAACTTAATAGTGAGTAATATACGTGGAGTCCCTTGAGTTAAATGGACATCCCTTGAGTTAAATAGACAAAGTGTCAAATAAATTTAAGGTTTTATTTTGCAGTACAGTTGATTAAATTGGGCAAGTAACTTAAAATATATGTTGAATATTAGATTCCTCATGGTCGTATGGCAAATTAAGTGAAGGGCTTTCAAAAAGTGTGATGGATTCCTATTACTATCTTATTACTACTAAACTATTAGCCACAAAAAGTTTCAGAAAATTCATGGATATAGCTCAAGGAAGAGTTGCTTACAGAGAGAAAATCAGGAATGTTTTGGGGGTACTTCCCTAATCTTTCCAATCAGACATTGCCCTGACTTCCCACAATACATCCGACTGGGCTCCTTCCTGAGACAAGTCTGCAAGGCCTGGTCTGACATATGTCATTTTTTGCACTACTCACGTTGAATCATGATATTTTCCTTTCCTTCCAGCTCTTGCTCTTTATTTTACACCACTCTTTATTTCACCTTGTTTTTTATTTTACACTGACCCTAGGCAATTGGTGGCAGTATATGAAATCTCAGTTATTTTATTCTGGTGCTGTGGTTTTAGATCCATCACTGTTTACTGAGCTTTTATTGTCACTAGAGACAGCTTTGCATTTTAATAAAGTTTCCAGTCCTCTAGGGCTCTCTCCCCTGAAACAACTCCAGCTCCCCAGGGCTGCTGAAGAGTTGAGCAGAGAGAGTAGAAGCTTTTGTGGACAGTGATGCTGATGGTAGATAACTCCAGCTGTCATTACAAGATCATCCAGATAAGGGGGGGACAATCAAGTAGGGCTTACAGTCCACTTGAGTCTTTCTGATTGTAAAACCAGCCATTTTTCAATTTAAATAATTTAAGGATTCCAGCTTCTCTATACTCTGAGGCTCATTTAGCCTCTTATTAGCTAACTGTTTTTCCAGTTCAAGAGGTGGAAGGGAAGAGTGCAGATTTTTTGTTATTGTTAATTCACAGCAGTGGGTAGTGGTGTGTAAATAAAAAATAAGCCAAACAAATGTGATGAGAAGAGAGACTAGAAATCCATACAAGTAATGATAATTGATTTTAAAAAGTTAATTAAAAGGAATAAAAAGGAACAAGTACTGCAGTGGCCTAGCATATTATCAACAGGCAAATGACAGAGAGGAGAATGAATTAGAAAATTGATTCCCAGCTAACTAGAACAAGAAACCAGATTAACACAGCTCTTAATTTTAACTTGAAAATCTCAAATTCTTTTCTGAGTCCTTTCCTCATAGTATTCTGACAATGATCTTATCTCACATTATTCCCATCAAAGGAAAGGCTGGGAGGAGTAGGAAGGAAAGAACAAAACGAAGTTGTAGTTTCCCAGAGAATTCAGCTCAGAACCAATTTATAGAATCACCTGTGACACATCAATGACAGCAAATATAGCTAAGAAACCACAGTTTGCATAAGGTCTTCCTTTTTGCTCCCTTAGTTGTAAGCCTTTTGTTTTTCCTTTTAAATTTTGCAACCTTTCCTTCTTCCTAAATCTCTGTGACCAAAGGCCAGTAACCTACAGTATTTATTTTCAAGTAGTATATACAGGAGCTACCCTTCAAGTCATTGACTTCCACATGAGAAAATAGGACATGAGGGAACTGTCCAATAAGAAGGCAAGGCTCTTTCTGAACCTTTCAAGAGCATCTTTTGGTAGAACTATGTCTAACATTTTTGTGTAGGTATTCTAGGGATGGGACAGTTCTAGAGAATCATGTACTGGCTATGCCCATAGGTTTGTCTTTTCCTTTGCTTAGGAGACATCTTCTGCTCAGATGAAGACACAGATTCCCCAGCATAGAGGTCAGAGTCTGAGTGAGAAGCTTGGTTAGTTAATTAGAGAAAGTATTTCCTGACAGAGGTAGGACCCGTAGTTACCACCAAGAGTTGAATCTGATTGAGGGATACTCTTTGAAGTATTAGAAAGACAATGATGACATGCAGACTGTTGAACAAACAAGGTCTTCAGCTTACACTTGAAAAAGAATTGTCTTATGTAGAAGGTAACATCTCCTTATATAGCTAGGGAGTTAAAATAGGAAGAAAGAGCAGGAAACACTGTGTTGTATTTTCTTTGTTTCCTCCCACCCTCCCTCTCTCCCTCCCTTCCTTTCTGCCTTCCTTCTTTCCTTCCTCTGCTTTCTTTTCTTCCCTTCCTTTTCTTCCCATCTCCCTCTTTCTAAACAATGAAAGCCCATCTTTGGATTATTAGAGAATTACCATAGATCTAATTGATGCATAAGTAGACCTCAGGAAAATATGGCATATTTCTATTCAAAGAACAGATTGTAAACTTCTGGATTGATGTTCTGCTTTTTTTTTTTTTTTTCCTTTCCCTCTTCTCTCATTTTAGAATTAGGGAACACAAAACAAAACATAGCCAGATAAGCTATGAGTGCCAGAGATAGCTAAAATTGCTCGTGCTTCCTGTATTTCTGTTTTCTTTTTTTCAGACACTAGACCACTTGCTGTGATTTCTTTCCTGGACTGTAAGCTCTGTAAGATCAGGGGCTCTGATTGATTTACTCATTACTGTACTCCTAGCATTTAGCACTGTGCCTAAATATTTGTTGAGTGATTGAATTAATGGGATGTCCATTAATATCCTGTCAACAAAATGAGGATAAAGGATTGGTAAATACAAAACCAATTAACAAAAATAGCATAAACATTACCTTACAGGTCTTTTTCTTTAATCTGCAGAAGTTCTATTAGAGAATTTCCCAAAATATATTGAACAAAACATTGGCTCTGAAGAATAAGAATGGATTTTTTAAAAATGCAGAATAGGTGAGGAAAGTCTGTGGAAAAATTGTTTAGAATACTCTATATTATACAAAATTCAAAGAGATCTTTACAGTGTGATTTCTCAGAGTTTTTCAGGTACAGATTGTCACTGTAAATTTTCTAGAGAGGGACGTAACATGCTACATTTCCAAAGATTATTTGACCATGTTACTCTTTTACTTGGCACATCTTATAGTAGTACTATTGCATAAGACGCACTTTGAGAAAAGTAGCACCTTAATTCAGCTTTACTTTCTTTAATTCTCTTTCTTTTGAATTTAAGTTCTGATTAATTTCTTCCACTGTGCAAAATACCTCCAAGTAAAAATGTGAATATAGTTAACAAAAGTGAACTTTACAATTAAAAATAGTTAAGATGGTAAATTTTATGTTCTGTTTTTTTTACCACAATTAAAAGTTTAAAAATACTCCTAAAATATTACTTTACTAAATAATAAATGAATCAATATTTTACCTAAGGGCTACAACAATGCACCAAAAATTTAATGGTATTGCCAAACAAAGGGCTTGATTTTTGGCTACAACATGTTATTGTATCCTCAGTAAGTATCTTGGTTTTGAACATTGAGCTATGGATCTCTTAGTCTGTGTTTTTAGTAATACTGCTTAGGATGACTATACAAAAAGACCTATGAATGTGTAGGGAAAGTTTATTGTAGTTTAGTAGAGTGGGTTTAAGACTAAGGTACAAGAGACTGGGTTACAAAATTGACATTGTCACTGACTCAGATTGCCACATTAAGTAAACCCTGCTTTCCTTATCTATAAGATAGCCTCCATCAGTAATTTTTTACCTTTTCCTTTCAGCATGGTTATCCCATCCTACATGGAACTCTAATAGACACAGCAGATAAAGGCAAGAGGTAAGAGGCCACTTGGCCTCCCTTCCCCCATGGCCCTAAGTATCCCCAAAGAGTCTAAGAGCTCAAGGAAACACAGTTTGAAAATCACGAG